>NC_083705.1:64816319-65441319 GCF_033118175.1 Dama dama
TCTCTATTTAACTCCATCAGAATCTTCATTGTGTCATGTGGGATCTTTCATTACTGCATACGGACTCTCTAGTTGTGGCCTGAGGGCTCAGTAGTTGCCCTGTGGCATGTGGGATCTTAGTTCCTGGACCAGGGATTGAACCTGAGTCCCCTGCATTTCAAGGCAGATTCTTAACCACGGGACCACCAGGGAAGTCCCTGTGTTAATTTTTGAATCAGTGAGAAGTAATGCAAATATTCAGAGATGGAATGGAACTTAGCTGTCACACAGTCCTACACCTCGATTTTGGAGTTGCAGAACCTGAAGTCTGGAAGGGTTGAAAGACATATGCAAGGTCGTACAATTAGGGGCCACCCTGGGGCTGGACCCCAGTCTGGTACCAGTGCTCGTTTGTGTACTGACGTTGCTCTACCTTGAAATCAGCACTTGTTTCTTGGGAGGGAGTACATCACTCCCTCTTTCATTTCAAAATGGTAGTAACATTCTTTGTCACAAGTTACAGAAATATTACAGAAATATTTTATTTTTCATTCTGCAAACCTTAGCTTGCTTATCATTAAATTTTTTTTATTGGAGTATAATTGATTTGCAATGTTGTGTTAGTTTTTTTTTCCATACAACAAAGTGAATCAGTTATACACATACATATGTCTATTCTTTTTTAAATTCTTTTCCCATATAGGTCATTATAGAGTATTGAGTTAGAGTTTCCTGTGCTGTACAATAGGTCCTTCTTAGCTATCTGTTTTCTATATAGTGGTGTGTATATGTCAACCCCAAATCTTCCAATTTATCCCCCCAGTGACAATAAGTTTGTCCTCTACATCTGTGACTCCATTTCTGCTTTGCAAGTAAGTTGCTTAGCATCATCTTCTTAGATTCTACATATAGGTGATGTCATCATATTTGTCTTTCTCTGTCTGACTTATCGCCCTCGCAGTGACAGTCTCTAGGTCTATCCATGCTGCTGCAAATGACATTACTTCATTCTTTTTTGTAGCTGAGTAATATTCCATTGTATATATGTACTACATCTTTTTTATTCATTCATCTGTTGATGAACATATAACTTGCTTTCAGGTGTTGGCCATTGCAAAACCGTGGTGCCATGAACAAACTGCTTGTATTGTTATGAGTTAGAGCTTTTTCCAGATATATGCCCAGGAGTGGGATTGCTGGATCATACGGCAGCTCTGTTTTTAGCTTTTTAAAGGACCTTCATACTGTTCTCTATAGTGGTTGTATCAATTTACATTCCCACCAGAAGTACAGGAGAGTTCCCTTTTCTCCACATCCTAGCATTTATTGTTTATAGATTTTTTGATGATGGCCATTCTAATGGGTGTGAGGTGATACTTCATTGTAGTTTTGCTTTTGTAGAAATATTTTAAATATTGCTCTAGATTTCCTTGAACATTGAATAGGCTTCTGAACACATCCTCCCCACCTCTATCAGTTGGAGCTTGCTCATGCAGAGAAGACAATTTTAATGTGACCCTTTAAAAAAAATAATGCCATAGTTCACCTCTCGCCTTTGTCATCCTGTTTCCAAGACATTCCAAAGGCCAACAGGACAAACCACCTCCAACTAATCATCTGATTTCTTGTTCCTGCAGTTCCTTGGCAGCCAGAAAGCTGCAGGTTCAAGTTTAGGGACTGACAACACACTGATCCAATCACCAAATATTTATTTGACACTGTTGACTTTCTGTGGTAGTGAAAAAAAAAAAATCCCCCATTGTACCAGGATACCTTAGTATAAGGCACAGAAACTTGAGATTGATAAACACTGTCCTCTTTCATCTACATGGCACTAGGGTTTATTTCACATTACTTAGCATTAGGAGATAGGCTAGTTATGTAAGAACATATTCAATGCTTAACATGCTTTTAAATATAGTGCTGAAAACACTTACTTTAAAAACACATTGATAATTTGGTTTTATATATAAAACTGCTTTAGAAGTTTTTCCCTGTGATATTTAAGTAAAAATAAAATAACTAGTGTTTAATCTTTCCTTTCCTCCACTAGAATATGTTCTTTTTTTCTGTTGGAATCTTGTAAAATCAGATCATAGAATAGTGTGTTGCCATGGCAGAATCCTATAGAAATTTCTATATTCTTTGGAAGCCTTCAGTTGGTTTACATCCTGACTTTACTGGCTCTTTTTTTTTTTTATTTTTTATGTTTTTTATTTTTTTATTAGTTGGAGGCTAATTACTTCACAACATTTCAGTGGGTTTTGTCATACATTGATATGAATCAGCCATAGAGTTACATGTATTCCCCATCCCGATCCCCCCTCCCACCTCCCTCTCCACCCGATTCCTCTGGGTCTTCCCAGTGCACCAGGCCCGAGCACTTGTCTCATGCATCCCACCTGGGCTGGTGATCTGTTTCACCATAGATAGTATACATGCTGTTCTTTTGAAATATCCCACCCTCGCCTTCTCCCACAGAGTTCAAAAGTCTGTTCTGTATTTCTGTGTCTCTTTTTCTGTTTTGCATATGGGGTTATCGTTACCATCTTTCTAAATTCCATATATATGTGTTAGTATGCTGTAATGTTCTTTATCTTTCTGGCTTACTTCACTCTGTATAAGGGGCTCCAGTTTCATCCATCTCATTAGGACTGGTTCAAATGAATTCTTTTTAATGGCTGAGTAATATTCCATGGTGTATATATACCACAGCTTCCTTATCCATTCGTCTGCTGATGGGTATCTAGGTTGCTTCCATGTCCTGGCTATTATAAACAGTGCTGCGATGAACATTGGGGTGCACGTGTCTCTTTCAGATCTGGTTTCCTCAGTGTGTATGCCCAGAAGTGGGATTGCTGGGTCATAGACAGAAATATAGATCAATGGAACAGAATAGAAAGCCCAGAGATAAATCCACGAACCTATGGACACCTTATCTTTGACAAAGGAGGCAAGGATATACAATGGAAAAAAGACAACCTCTTTAACAAGTGGTGCTGGGAAAACTGGTCAACCACTTGTAAAAGAATGAAACTAGAACACTTTCTAACACCATACACAAAAATAAACTCAAAATGGATTAAAGATCTAAATGTAAGACCAGAAACTATAAAACTCCTAGAGGAGAACATAGGCAAAACACTCTCCGACATAAATCACAGCAAGATCCTCTATGACCCACCTCCCAGAATATTGGAAATAAAAGCAAAACTAAACAAATGGGACCTAATGAAACTTAAAAGCTTTTGCACTACAAAGGAAACTATAAGTAAGGTGAAAAGACAGCCCTCAGATTGGGAGAAAATAATAGCAAATGAAGCAACAGACAAAGGATTAATCTCAAAAATATACAAGCAACTCCTGCAGCTCAATTCCAGAAAAATAAATGACCCAATCAAAAAATGGGCCAAAGAACAGACATTTCTCCAAAGAAGACATACAGATGGCTAACAAACACATGAAAAGATGCTCAACTTCACTCATTATCAGAGAAATGCAAATCAAAACCACAATGAGGTACCATTACACGCCAGTCAGGATGGCTGCTATCCAAAAGTCTACAAGCAATAAATGCTGGAGAGGGTGTGGAGAAAAGGGAACCCTCTTACACTGTTGGTGGGAATGCAAACTAGTACAGCCGCTATGGAAAACAGTGTGGAGATTTCTTTAAAAACTGGAAATAGAACTGCCATATGACCCGGCTCTTTTGTTTTTAAATGTGTTTTTGGCTGCCCAGCATTTGCCATCTAGTTGATTTGTTGCTGTGGCCTTGGCTCCCCTGGTTGCCCACTGTACCTTCATGCTGCTGGAGACATGTAGTATAAACCCAGAAAGATCACCTTAAGAAAAGTCTTTTATTCCTCCCTGCCTAGAATGTGGAAAACAGTCAGAGAACAGACAGTTTCCTGGTTTTAGCCATAGTTGAAAAGAGATTTAAATTAACTTCTATATGATGTTTATGGAATGTGCATTTTTGGTTAAGACTAGTGTCAGTTCTTTTCTTTAGGGAAATGGCAAGAAGATAGGTAGATTGTTTTTTGAAACCTTAATTGTGGCCTGAACCCTCACCCCCACCCCCAACTAATTTGTCTCTCAAGCAGTTCCTTCAGTTTTGGACAAATGAACATAAATTGCATATGTCTAGTGATAGTCTTTCAATAACCCTGAAATTCCCAACTTTTTCCTCTTTACTTTTTAGTAATTCTACTGTATCTTAAAAAATTCTCCTTAAACTCTAAATTTTCCTCTCTCTAATAGTAACCACCTCTTTTTACTTTATAGTCAAGTTTCTAGAAAGAGTAATTTATTTTTAGAACCTTTATGTTTCTCTTTTCCCAATCATTCTTTTCTGTGGTTTTGCATCCAGTTGTTTTCTGTCCAAATAGTGAAATTATTCTAAAAGAATTACTCTGTTGCCTCATGCTGCATAACAAATCATACCAGAACTTAATGGCTTAAATATCTGATCTCAATTATCTATTATCTCTTAATAGCTATCTATTGTCTCTCTTGAGTCTGTGGGAGGCTGGGCTCAGCTGGATGGTTCTTCTGTATCACATGTCACTGACTAGGCTGCAGTCATCTGTAGGCTTGACTAGATTGGAATGTCCAAGATAGTTTTCAAATTGGTGCTCAAGTGTCAGTTAGAACCGTGCTCCACAACTTTTTTGGCACCAGGGACCGATTTTGTGGAAGACAATTTTTCCACAGACTGAGGAGTGGGGGGATGGTTTCAGGATGATTCAAGTGCATTACATTTATTGTGCACTTGAAAGTGAAATTGTTAGTCACTCAGTTGTGTCCGATTCATTCCAATCCCATGGACTGTAGCCCTCCAGGCTCCTCTGTCCATGGGGCTTCCCAGGCAAGAGTACTGGAGTGGGTTGTCATTTCATTCTCTAGGGTATCTTCTCGACCCAGGGATCAAACCCAAATCTCCTGCATTGCAGGCAGATTATTTACCACCTGAGCCAACAAAGGTCCGTCTAGTCAAGGCTATGGTTTTTCCAGTGGTCATGTATGGATGTGAGAGTTGAACTATAAAGAAAGCTGAGCGCTGAAGAATTGATGCTTTTGAACTGTGGTGTTGGAGAAAACTCTTGAGAGTCCCTTGGACTGCAAGGAGACCCAACCAGTCCATCCTAAAGGAGATCGGTCCTGGGTGTTCATTGGAAGGACTCATGTTGAAGCTGAAACTCCAATACTTTGGTTACCTGATGCGAAGAGCTGACTCATTTGAAAAGACCCTGGTGCTGAGAAAGATTGAGGGCAGGAGGAGAAGGGGACGACAGGGGATGAGATGGTTGGATGGCATCACTGACTCGATGGACATGGGTTTGGGTGGACTCCGGGAGTTGGTGATGGACAGGGAGGCATGGCGTGCTGCGGTTCATGGGGTCGCAAAGAGTTGGACATGACTGAGTGACTGAACGGAACTGAACTGAGCCAACCAGGGAAGCCCTATTATTTCTACTCTAATGCTGCTGCTGATCTGACAGCAGGTACTGGCCTGCAGCCCAGAGGTTTGGGACCCCTGAACTAGGAGATCTGTTGAGCTGTTGACCAGAATGCCTTGGTTTTTCCCCATTTGGTCTCCCCGTGTGATTTGGACATTTCATAGCATGGAAGCTGGGCTCTGAGGGAGTATTCGCAAATGCAAAGGCAGAAGCTGAAGGTCTCTGCAGGACTGGCCTAGGAAGTTTTACATTCTCACTTCTTTCCATATTTTTGGGGATGAAAACTGGTCACAGGTCCAGCCAGATTCAAGAACAGGGGATAGATAGAGAGACCACCTCTTGATCAATTAGTGGCACAATAACATTGCAGAAGAGCTATGGAATGCTGAAGCCATCTTGTAAATGCAATTGCAAGGAAGATCTGGCCCATAATGTCTGTTATGCTATATTGAGAACCGGTGTCTGTCTCTGCAGTATGAATTCCCCTTGGGCTCCAGATGCACAGTCCCAGGGGCCTGTCCATCCCAGGCTCTGCAAACACATCTACCTGCCTGGCTTTCCTGTCTCCAGACTTGCATCACTTCAATCCACTTTTTACACTGCTGTCACAATGACTGATGTTTTGATGCAGCATGGACAGCTAAACATCTCTTCTGATTTGAAGCTCATCAGTGATCCTCCATGGACTTCAGATAATGTTTATACTTTCTTCCATGGCTCGTAAGATATTTTATGATTTGACTTCTCTCTCATTTCCTATTATGTTTTCCTAGTTCAAGTTCAGCCATCCTGGCTGCCTGGTACTTTCCAGAGTTTCTATGCTTTCTTATTGCCTTTTGGCCTTTGAATCTGCAGAAATGCCCCTGTCCCAGGTAGTGTGGTCAAGTCTCCTTCAACTCTAGGCTTAAGTCAACTCTTCCTGAAACTTTGTTTTTTTTTTTTTTTTTTTTTTACCTTCCACCCCTCCTCAGCACTAGGCTAGAGGGGGATCCTCCCTTTGGTTCCTTCTCTGAAGACCCATGAATGCCCCTGCATAAATCTCACGCCCCTGTATCAACCATAATGCCAGCCTGTCCTATTTACATTTTCTGCTCATATTCTGTAAACCAGGCTGTTAGTTTTCTAAGGTCACTGGGTAGTGTTTGCCTCTATAGTGCTCATACATATTTGGGGTTTGAGTGATAGTTGCTCAGTCACGCCTGACTCTTTGCAACCCCATAGACTGTAGCCTGCCAGGCTCCTCTGTTCATGGAATTCTCCAGGCAAGATTACTGGAGTGGGTTGGGTTTAACAACTGTTAAAAGCAAGAAGGACTCAGAGCTACTGGTTAGCATTAAAGATAATGCACTTACTTAAGATTAATTGGAAGTTGAATATTGACTGATGGTGAAATGGTTGAATAGTTATCTATATTGTTAAATATTTTACAGCTATTAAGCAAGTTACAATAGTCTGTATTAAACTAAAAAGAAGTCTATGATGTATTGTTAAGGTAAAAATGCGTGAAAAACATTTATAGTATAATATAAATAGAAATCTGTATATATGTTTGTATATGTTTGTATGAACAGAGCACATATGGAAAGATATGCTTCAAACTGCAACATTGGTGACAGTACAGTCAACAGGTAAAAAGTAAGCAATGCTATTCAGAAATTAATTTCAAGACCAGATATGAACTTTTAGACAAGCAAGAAACATAGGGAATAATGTAGAAGAATATGTATTACTTTAGTGGCCTAGGGAATGTTTACAAAAATAGAGATTTTTTAGATTTTGCTATGTGTCTTATATATAAGGTCTTTTGAATGCTTATATATGTATGAAATTAAGTCTGTAAAGATTTAGAACAAAATGTTAACAGTAATATTATCTGGTTGGCAGGTGACTTTTGCTTCTTCTTTTGGCTTATCTGTGTTACATAATTTCAAAACAATGAGCACATCTTATTTCCATAGTAGAAATAACATTATTTCTAAAAGTAGAAGATAGTGCATAAAAAGTGGTACCAGTAAGCTGTGTGTTATCTGAATACCTAAGACTTGAAAAAGCAATGGTAGTATGAAGTTACAAAATGAATTACAGAGTGAATGCATTTGACAACAGTAGTTGTCATATCCCATTTTTCTTCCCTTCTTGTAGCAAAGACTGAAGGAAGAGAAGGAAGCCAAGCGGGCTCGTCTGGATGGGAGACATGACTACTTGTTTGGGATTGTAGCTTCCTGTGTGGACCTAAACAAAACTGAAGTGGAGGATGCCATTCTTGAGGGGAATCAGGTGCGATGCATTTGAGTTCTCACTGACTTGATTATGGAGGGCACAGCTCATGTTGTCCTACGGCAGGGTCTGTGCTGGGCCTTAGGGAAGGGTGTCTGTTTCAACATGGACAGGACCCCATCCTGACTTGGTACAGGTGATGGCAGAATGAGCTTGGGGCTCTCCAGCTCTCCATGTTAAACTCATCATTTGAGTTCCATGATTCTGACAGAGATGTCTGTGTCTCTCTACATCTAGTGAAGTTGGACTTGGGCGCCATTTTGGAATCTAGATTAGAGAACAGAATCTCCTCTCAGCTGCCAATTTATCTTTGTTTTTTCAGTTTATTCTGTTCTGTCCTGGGAGATTGAATCGTGCCATAGCTCCCTGGCTTTGATTTTGGTTTGGCAGCTGAATCTGGTTTCTTTTGTTTCTGACCTTGACTTCCATATTCTGCCATATAGCCAGCCAGTTGGCAGACCTTTAGATGTATACAGAACCTCATGGATGGGACTAAGTTGCTAGATGGTGGAGCATTCCAGAATCATATGTATTCTCATCATGGTGGTTTTCCAAGTTTATTGGAATTTAATGTTACTGTTTTATAGTGTGTTAGACTGCATTTTGAAAGGTGTGGTCTCTCTTTCTGATCTATAATTGGGTGAAAAATTAAAATATATTTATATCTGCCTTTATATCAGCACTTTAAGAAATTAGCCAATATTAAGGGACAATCTCTTTTCAGATATGTTTATGTAGCAAATACTTTTATGATTCATCAAATCCTTCTTTGAATTTAGCCTTTACTATGTTAAGATGTTTATTCTTTTGTGGTTTTTTGTTATAAGAAATATGCTCTATATGGTTTGCATAAACTGAAGTCTTACCCGAGTAAGAAAGATGATAGTAAATGCTGATTTAAACCTGGTTTCTGATTCAGAACAAAGCCATTACCTTGCCTTTCCTTTTTCCCAGATTGAAAGAATCGATCAGCTTTTTGCTGCTGGAGGCCTTCGTCACCTCATGTTTTACTATCAGGATGTGGAGGAAGTGGAAACAGGTATTTAAAGTTGATGTCACATAACCCAGAAATGTGTTGTTAGATTTACCCAAGGACAGCATGAAGCAGAGGCCACTGTGAGCACTTTTATCCCGGGTGATGGGACAGGTGTGGAGCGGGGGGTGAGGCCCAGTGGGACAGGTCCTGTTTTTACCTCAAGCAAAGGACAGATAATGGTGGCTCTGTAGCCTGGTTGTTCTGACTTCAGTTGGGATATTTTATTTTCCTTTTCAGACTGTGCTGGTAGCTGGAGAATGATAAAATAAGTTACATTTTGAGATTTCCTTTCCTTACATGTTAGTTCCTTCTGTACCATTATGTTCTAGAACTTCCATTGGGCATCTGCTTCTTCTCTATTTCTTTTGAACATAGGAATGATTGCCAAGACGCATAATGGGAGTTTTTTTTTAAGTTAAATATCACATCATGTTTATCTGACTGTGACTCAAATGAATAATATTGAATGGCAAGTTTAGTCATTTTCACTTAAGATAAACTTGCAAATCTCTATATGGATTCTATTGATATATCCCCTTCTACTTTTATGTGAATTAATATAATTTTAAAGCCAAACTAGGGACATAAATATATTATGATTATATTAAAATGTCATATGCAATCCCTTTGTGACCTTTTTGATGAAAGAGAAGATAGTTGTTGCTCCTGGCATAGAATATGACCATGCTTTTTTGTTTAAAAACTGAGGAAATTGTGCATGCATAAGTGACTGGCATTTCCCCCAAATTATCTGTTTTATATTTTGTGGTCAGAAAGGGCATTGTATTTTGAATAAAAAAAATCAAAACAAGACAGAAATTCTGAGTCCTGTCCCAGATTGCAAAGCATATGCTCAGTTAAGTTAACTGAGTGAGTGTTAGGTTTACCCATGAACTATGCACGGGGTGAAGCTGGCCTTTGTGTCAACCTTACATCGAACACAGAGGGCTCAGGGGATGTAAACAGAAGTGCAAGCTTGTTTTTGTTTCCTGCTCTCCCTTGAAACCTTTTCAGGAGGAGCAGCTTTTCTTCTGAATTTAAATTGCAATTCAGACAACCCTATGAACTTTGCTGGATATTTTTGGATAAAAATACAGAGTGAAGTAAGCCAGAAAGAGAAAGACAAATACATATTAATGCATATATGTGGAATCTGGAAAAATGGTACAGGTTAACCTATTTTCAGGGCAGGAATAGAGACGCAGATGTAGGGATGGACCCATGGACATGGGGAGGGGAAGGATGAACTGGGAGACTGGGACTGACCTATAGGCACTGCCACGTGTGGAATAGACAGCTGGTGGGAACCCGCCGTCTAGCACAGGGAGCTCAGCTAGGTGGTCTGTGATGACCTAGAGGGGTGGGATGGGGGGATGGGGGGGTGGGGGGGTGGGTGGGTGGCAGGGAGGCTCAAGAGGGAGGCGGCATATGTATGCATATAACTGATTCACTTCATTGTACAACAAAAACCAACACATCATTGTAAAGCAACTATAAGCCAATTAAAAAAAAAGAATAAAAGTTCCCATGGTTGCTTCCACTTAGAAACACAGCCTCAATTCAGAAAGTAAAAATATCTAGTTGATCAAAACTAGTTGATCTAAAGTTAAATCTCCACTCTTGGCCCTCCCCCTTGCCTTTTATCTCACCAACCCTTGCAGCAGAGGCCTCTGAGGGTCAGTATCTGCAGTGGGAGAGGAGCAGATGGTCTCCTGTTCTCCTTCAACTCACCCTTCCACCCCCTATCCACATCCTGTTAACCACAGTTTCTGAGTGTGTCAGGGCAGAGATAAGAGGGAAGAGGGAGCAGCAAAGTGTTTACTTGGCTGGCACCTGTCGTGAGCAAGCTGACCTGGAATTCTCTGGGCCTTGCTCAGATGAGAGGTCAGAGGAACAGAAAGATGAAGTTAACTTGCTCCAGGCCAATGGCTAGGACGTGCAGCCGGAGGTGGAAACCCCGGGAGACTGACTGTGGAGCCCACATCAGCCATCACTTTGCTGTCCTGCCTCCCCTGCGCCTTCCTGACTCCGGTGATCTGAAGGGCCAGCTGGACCAGAACAACAGGACGTAGAGGTTCTGTAGTCAGAACTGGGTTTGGATCTTGGCTCTCTTGGTGTGTGACTTGATGCGGGTCACAGCTGTCCTCAGGGCTGCAAGCAGTTTTGAAAATGTAGACATGGTACCAACCGGGGCTTCCCAGGTGGTGCTAGTGGTGAAGAATCCGCCTGCTAATGTAGGAGACATAACAGCCGTGGGTTTGATCCCTGGGTCAGGAAGATCATGGCATGGCAACCCACTCCAGTATTCTTGCCTGGCAAATCCCATGGAGAGAGGAGCCTGGCGGGCTATGGTCCATGGAGTGGCAAAGACTCAGACATGGACTGAAGTGACTTAGCCCGCATGCATGGTACTGAGCAGAGGCCCTGACACATAAAATTTGCCAATAGATACTGTCTCCTCCCTTACCCTTTCTCACTGGCCCCATGAAGGATGACTTGCAGCTCTAGCAAGAATTTGCTCTGGACTGAACTCTCTAATTCCTATTTCTTCCATTTCTGTTTTTCCCTGGAGCACCAATTTTGAAGTGAACTTGTGGTCTGGAATGAAGCAGATTCTTCTATTTACTTTTTATTCTTTATTTTTTATTGAAGTATAGTTGGTTTACAATATTAGATTAGTTTCAGGTATGCAATGCAGAGATTCGATATTTTTGTCTGTCACAAAATGATCACTAAATAAAGCAGATCCTTTGAGGTTCCTTTAGGGTTCAGGCTAGAGGTGGTCCAAGGGATGGAGCTTGTAGCGCACCAGGATGAGTCAACATGACAATATTTTAACAAGGAAGCCTCATTCTACGAGGTGACCATGTGGACATAGTATAGCATTTGTGGGACTAAAATCCTTTGCATTTGTAGGGCAACTTGGCTCTCCAGGAGGAGTAAATTCTGTTTCTGGAAAGATGAAAAAACCCAAGGTGTTCGTGACTGAGGGAAAAGATGTTGCTCTTACTGGGGTGTGTGTGTTCTTCATCAGGACCAACCCTGCCAGAGCCATCACCCCTGAGAACATCCATCGGGTAAGAAGCAGCAGCAATCCTTTATTCCGAATTATCAAAGATCACAAAAACTCTACCCCCAAGATACCTTCCCATGAAGACTACCACTGTATTCGTTAAATATTTAAAACTGCTTTCACAGAAATATTTTAAATGCACTTAAAGCAAGCAGTTAAGAGGACAGTTCCTTTAAATCTGTTGAATAAGAGGAATTAATATTCAGTTTATTACTGAACATTGATATAACATTGTATGTATCTGTGTGCATGTAAAACAGGGAGTTTTTTTCTTTTATAAAGAATTTCCTAAACACCATACTCCCCCTGCAGGGGGCCCAGGTTCAATCCCTGGTCAGGGAACTAGATCCCACATGCCATAATTAAGAATTGGCAAGCCACAACTTGAAATCCTGAGTGCCACAGCTAAGACTCAGTGCAGCCAAATAAATAAATGAATATTAGAAAAGAATTTCTTGTACATCATTTACTTAATGGCAAATTTCATACATTTAAATTAAGATTTATTAAAGCAGATATACCCTTGAACAGCACAAGTTCGAGCTGCTCAGGCTGGTTTATACATGGATATTTTTTTGTTAGAAATACTACAGTATTGTATGGTCCATGGCTGAATCTGAGGATGCGGAACCAGGGATAAGGAAGTTCGGATACGGAGGGCCAAGTATATGTTATAGTTGGATTTTCTGATTGCATGGAGGGTGGGTGCTCATAGCTCCCACATTGCTCAAGGGTCAACTGTGTAACTTTACTTTTTTGTGTAGAATAAAGAGCATCTGTACAAGTCTCCTCTGCCCTCAACGGGGGCCTTGTCTGCTTGTAGCAGATTAACTGGTAAACATCTGGTGTCCTATTTATTTCATGCTTTTATTTCAATGATTGCAATTTAGTATAAAGCTTATGTCTTAACTAGGGGTCAGAATAATAATTTACTGAATTGACAGGAGACCCAGTTTCCATCCCTGGGTCAGGAATGGGAGAAAATGGCAACACACTCCAATATTCTTGCTTGGGAAATCCCATGGACAGAGGAGCCTGGTGGGCTACAGTCCCTGGGGTCGCAGAGAGTCAAACATGACTGAGTGACTAAGCACAGCATGGCATGTTTATTTATTTGGCTGCACCGGGTCTTAGTTGTGGCATGTGGGATCTAGTTCTCTGACTGGGGATCAAACTTGGGAGCATGGAGTCTTAGCCACTGGACCACCAGGGAAGCCCCTGCTTTACTCATTTGGCAGGTCTTCATTTATGAATGACAGTAGCTAGGTTGCAGTTGAAGATACTTTTTTTTTTTTTTTTCTGATACTTTTTACGATAAAGGTTTTTCGCCTTTGATTTGCAGGAGGTGAGCTTCAACATGCTTGACACTGCAGACGGGGGTCTGCTCAACAGCATGAGACGTTTGCTGTCTGACATCTTTATTCCTGCTCTCAGAGCCACGAGGCATGGCTGGGGCGAGCTCAAGGGCCTTCCGGAAGCCTCCAGCCTTCAGCAGGAGTTCCTGGGCTCCCTGGAAGGCTTCGTGAGCATCCTAGCCAGCGCGCAGGAGAGTTTGAAGGAGAAGGTAAGAACAACTGTGTTATTCCTTCAAAAAGTATCTGATAGTGAACAAATCAACACCTAGGTGTGTAAAACTCCTCTTAGAGGGTCTTGATTCCACTACTTTGCAAATCTTGAAAATATATTGTGCGTGCTTTATTGTCCCCTGAAGATGTGGTGGTGACTAGATTTAAATTCCTGTCATTTGGAGCAATGAGTGCTTTGTGGGTTCTTTAGAAATATTGGCCATGGTGGAGAGTTTTACTCTGTCATGTCAGATGTTGGACTGCAAGAAGAGTATGAAGTGCTTCTGGTATTGCTTTGCAACTTAGAAGGAGAAATTTGGAGCCAGAGTGTGGTATGTGTTTTGGGGGTGGTAGTGGTGGTAGTGGGGGAGGTTGGGGGATGATGATGGCAGGGATGGGAGGAAATTTTGAAGAGGCAGGAGGAGAGAGGAATGGATATATCTGAAGACAGTAGGTTGGGTCCTGTGGTCCAGCCAGTGATCAAAAGGGCCATTAAGAGTAAGTTTGGCAGGGACTTTCCTGGTGGTCCAGTGGATAAGACTCCATGTGCCCAATGCAGGGGGCCTGGATTCAATCCCTTGTCAGGGAACTGAAAGTGTTAATCCCTTAGTCATGTCTGACTCTTTGCAGCCCCACGGACTTTAGCCTGCCAGGCTCCTCTGTCCATGGAATTCTCCAGGCAAGAATATTGGAGTGGGTTGCCTTTTCCTTCTCCAGGGGATCTTCCAGACCTAGAGATCGAACCTGGGTCTCTTGTGTTGGCAGATGGATTCTTTACTGTCTGAGCCATCAGTGAAGCAGAGATTACTTGATTTTTAAAGACATAATAAGGAGGAAGGATACTGGAGTGAGTAGCCATTTCTTTCTCTGGAGGATCTTCCTGACCCAGATATGGAACCCAGGTCTCCTTCATTGTAGGCAGATCCTTTACTGTCTGAGCCATTGGTGAAGCCCCGCTGTCAGGGGACTTAGCTCCCATATACTACAACTAAGCCTATGTGCTGCAACTACAGACGCCTGCGTGTCACAACGAAGACCCAGCACAACCACACACACACACATACACATACACACACACGCACACAAAGAATAACTTTGGCCTTTGTGGGATTTGGCGTTGATAATATTTGTGCCACCTACAGTGAGCCTGTGTTAGTGCTGCCTCGGGGTAGAAGGTGGGGTAGATGCTTTTGCGTGGTGAATGCAAAACCATGACAGATGACAGCCCAGATCAGGCATGAGTGGGAGATACAGAAATGGATCCCGTGAGACCAACGACAAGGTAGTGCTCACTGCTCTCCAGGGAATACTGAGACCCGTTGGGACCCATCGGGATGTTGGCAGGGAGGCAGACAGTAGGCTTTCTAAATGATGTGGGATGAGGGAGTTGAGTAAATGATAGCCAGACACGGGGAGATGGTTCCAGCGAACATTTGAGTTATATTCGCAGTTGACTATGATGCAGGCCACCTATAATGCAAGTTGAACCAAATTCAATAGTTCTTCTCCTGAAATGAGTACTGCTTTCCCAGGGTTCCATTTCATATTGTGGTAGAGGTATTAAAAAAAGTGGAGGAGGGAGGCGGTGCCACTTCATGAAACGCAGAAGCCTCCCCATAAAACCAAGGCCAGGTCTAGGAACCACGGCAGGTGGAAGGTGCAGTGTTGGGGGGGTGCTGCTGAAATCTGAATTTAGAGGCTCGTAGGGCTAGCTGCACCTTTCCCAGGAGGAAGATGTCCTTATCAAATACTGAGGTACTTCTGGATCATGTGTGTGCATACTAAGTCGCTTCAGTCCTGTCCAACTCTTTGTGACCCTCTGGACTATAGCCCATCAGGCTCCTCTGTCCATGGGATTCTCCAGGGAAGAGTATTGGAATGGGTTGCCATTGCCTTCTCTAGGCTTTTGGGTTGAAAGTGAAAGTTGCTCAGTCGTGTCCGACTCTTTGTGACCCCATGGACTATACAGTCCATGGAATTCTCCAGGCCAGAATACTGGAGTGCATAGCCTTTCCCTTCTCCAGGGGATCTTCCCAACCCACGGATCAAACCCAGGTCTCCTGCATTGCAGGCATATTGGCAACCCACTCCAGTACTCTTGCCTGGAAAATTCCATGGATGGAGGAGCCTTGTAGGCTACAATCCATGGGATTGCAAAGAGTCGGACACAACAGAGCAACTTCACTGCTTCTTTACCAGTTGAGCCACAAGGGAAGCCCCAAAATAGTGGAGTGGGTAGCCTATCCCTTCTCCAGCGGATCTTCTGACCCAGGAATTGAACCGGGGTCTCCTGCATTGCAAGTGGATTCTTTACCCACTGAATTATGAGAGGAGTTAAAAAACCCGTGGGTTTCTTTTCTTCTTTTTTTGGCTGTGCCTGCATGTGGCAGGTCCCCAACCAGGGGCCAAACCCAGCTCCCCTGTAGTGGAAGCATGGATTCTTAACCACTGGACTGCCAGGGAAGTCCCCTTAGCTTTCTCTGTTAAGTCAAAATCAAACACACCTTCTTTCCTACCCCTCTTCACCCCTCCATCCCCAAATGAATCTGTGTATTTGCCATTGAACTTGCTAACTATAAGGGTTTTTTTTTTTTTGTTGTTGTTGTTTCTGGACAGGGACATGAGAGTCTTTCCCTCTGGTTAGTTTCAAAAAAGAATGTGATAGATTATAGATTACCCTCCCCTCAGTCATTTTTTGAAGGTCCCCATTTTCTTTGGCTTCATGAGTTGACTCTAATTTCTAAGTTCTCTATCAGTTCCCGAGTTCTGTGATATTGTGTCTGTCTCTCTCTAGCTCACTTTTCTATTTTTTTGACCCCAAATTTTAATTCAGACCAATCAGCTTTACTGGTGTGCTCAATGCCTAAGGAGGATTCCCACACTGATTTCATGAGCATTTCCCCGGGGAGCAGGGCAGTTAGAATCTCCTTAAGATCCTTCTGGATCAACCGAAAGAGTGTGTGTGTATGTGTGTGTGTAGTGTGTAAAGTAACATCATCTTATTCTTTAACTTTCATTGTAATTAGGTGAACCTTCAAAAGTGTGACGTATTTGAACTGAAAACATTGAAGGAACCCATAGACTTCTTGACTCTAGCTAATAACCCTGAGACTATGGAAAAAATAGAAGGTTGTATGAAAGTATGGATCAAACAAACAGAACAGGTAATTTTCAGAAATCAAACATCAGAAACTAGCTCTCTGAACATTGACTAGTTCACATGCCATGTGACTGAACCAGCCAGTAGAAGAAGGTTAGACCACATCCCAGTCCCATCTGTCTAAGTATTTTGCTGCAAGTCCCTAAAAAAGATGAAAGGTTCATTGCAATGTTAATTTATCATCATTAGTTAAGAAGAGATAATAAGAATTCTAGGAGATGACAGTAAATGACTTTATATACTTATCTACCTAAAAGCCTGCAGTTGGTCAGTTTTTTCCCTCAAGATGTAGTTAGTTTGGAGAGAATGCCTGCACTATAGGAAACTTTCTAATTCAATGGGTCTTCCAAGACAAAGCTCGAGACTTAATCTTTAAAAAAATATTTTCAGAAAAGTGAAAGCTGGGTGTTACATCAGTAAGGAAGCATAATGGAAATGAACCAACTGAAGGTGTGAGGACTTTGCAAGGTTGTATTTCTCCGAGGTTCTAAGTGAATAAGCCAAAGAAAGTTTCTGAGATCAGATTCTCCAAAAGTTTATGAAAGCTCCTTAAACAAGTAGTTTTCACTTAGAATGAGTAAACCAAATTTTTGTTAAAATTTAAAAAATGGATACATCTCAGGTTAGTAAAAGGCTGTCATTCGAAGCAGGCAAATGAATAAAAATGTATCATAACTCAGATAGCAGAATTTACTTATTTCCTTATATTTTGCTTATGTGTAACTTTTAAATCTCCAGCTGAGTCACTGGCTCACGGTTCTCCTGTGCATTCACAGGTCCTTGCTGAAAACAACCAGCTGCGGAAGGAGGCAGATGACCTTGGGCCTCGAGCAGAGCTGGAGTACTGGAAAAAAAGACTGTCTAAATTTAACTACCTTTTGGATCAACTGAAGAGCCCGGATGTGAAGGCTGTATTGGCAGTGCTTGCTGCTGCCAAGTCGAAACTTCTGAAGGTCACCTTTTGCTTTATGAAGCGGGAATGGAAGTTCTTTATACGCATGTCATAGAGTAATTAGGAACAGAAAAATGATATTCTACCTTAATGAAAAAGTAACTTTAAGATTAAATGATACCACCCTTTTGTAATTTTACAAACTATAGAAATAGCCTTTGAATGAAAGGTATTTATTGGCTGGTATACATGTATGTATGGGCTTCCCTGGTGGCTCAGATGGTAAAGATTCCATCCCCAATGCAGGAGACCTGAATTTGATCTCTGGGTGGGGAAGATCCCCCTGGAGAAGGGAATGGCTACCCACTCCAGTATTCTTACCTGGAGAATCACATGGACAGAGGAGCCTGGCGGTCTACAGTCCATAGGGGTCACAAACAGTTGGACACAACTTAGTGATGAACACATGTGCACACACACGTATGTATCTGTATTACTAGAGGACTTTGTAAGTCATTAATATGTAACATAAAAACATGATTATATATTATGAATTCAGACCAACAAGGAGTAGTAATAATGAAGGCTTAAACTCTTCTAATTTTTTTTTTTTAGAACTGGTGTATTTGTTTTATATCCCTGTGTAACAAATTACTCCAAAACTTCACCACCTGAAACAATAAATATTATCTCACAGTCTGCGGGTCAGGGGTTCAGGTGCAGCTTGTAGTCACTGCATCACCGACTCAATGGGCAGGAGTTTGAGTAAGTTCCGGGAGTTGGTGATGGACAGGGAGGCCTGGCGTGCTGCGATTCATGGGGTCGCAAAGAACCGGACACGACTGAGCCACTGAACTGACTGATTGACTGACTGTAGTCACTGAGTTGTGTCCAACTCTTATGCCACCCCATGGACTGCTGCCCACCAGGCTCCTCTGTCCATGGGATTTCCCAGGCAAGAATACTGGAGCAAACTGCCATTTCCTTCTCCAGGGAGTCTTCCCGACCCAGGGGTTGAACCTGCATCTCCTGCATTGGCAAGCAGAGTCTTTACTGCTGAGCCACCTGGGAAGCCCTCGGTGCAGCTTAGCTGGGATCATCTGACTGGAGATCTCTTAAGGTTGTTGTCAGGATGTTGGCTCATCTGAAGGCCTGACTGGGGGAGGATCTTCCTCCAGGTTGCCCATGTGGGATTCAGTTCCTTGCTGTCTGTTGGCTGGAGGCTTCCTTCAGTTCTTGGTCATAGAAAATGTCAGAGTGAGGTGCAAAATGGATTCAGCAGGCTGTGGAGAAGACAGTGTAGGTGAAAATGAAAGTGCTGCCCCTGCCCCCGATGCTCTGTCCTAGTTATTGACTAGATTTCATGATCGAAGGCTTGGAAGAGACACCTTTAAACATTTAGTCAAAAATTTTTAATTGCTCTCCAGCATGGCAGGGCCCCTCACCCCTCTGGACTGAGTTCTACGTAAGAGGCACAGGACAGACTGAAAGTTGGACCCCTGGGACGTGTGATGACATTTATGCAGTCGTTAGTTGGAATTTTCTCTATTAATCATTGCACTAAAATTTCCTTCCTGTATTGTGCTTAGACGTGGCGGGAGACGGATATTCGAATCACTGATGCGGCTAATGAAGCAAAGGACAATGTTAAGTATTTGTATACACTTGAGAAGTGCTGTGACCCCTTGTACAGTAGTGACCCTGTGAGTTGAGATTTCTACCTCTTTGGTATACTCATGACCCTTTTATGCTAGCTGAAATGAGTGTGGAATTTTGGTTCATGAATATTAGTTTGTTGGAAAAGTCTTAGAAACCTCTTTTTATTCTCAAGAAAATTATATGTGCATCTATATGCATACATATATACATCCATATACATGTCTATTTCTATGTATCTCTTTCTACATAAATATGTATATTTTTCTGATGTTTTCTGAGATATGTATTATATTGTTAAAAATTTTATTGTATATTCCATTTCCCATTAAATATTGCAATTGACATCCTAGACTACATTCAAAACAGTGGTGGGAAGAATTATTGGCTGATTTTTAAAAAAAATCTTTTAACTTTCGGATGTGCCTAGTTTTGTTTATTACAAGATTAACTGTTAACACAACCACCTTGACCTTAACAGAATGTTAATGTTTCTTGCATTGAGACAAAATTTGATTAACTGAATATAGCTAAATATTTAAGATGAAATTACCCCTCAATGTGTTATATTTATAGAACATGTTAGATAATATTTTAAAATTTAAATAAAAGTCTTTTACCTAAGTTTTATTCTAATGAGGACAGAGTGATTACCCTGTTAGAATTTTGCTGACTTTGATATGTTTCCCTGAAAAGTTTTGTGCTATCTTCCAGATATCCATGATTGATGCTATTCCTACTCTTGTAAATGCAATTAAAATGATCTACAGTATCTCTCATTACTATAACACTTCTGAGAAGATCACATCTCTGTTTGTAAAGGTAAGAGCCTAGCATAGAGTCCATGTTCACTTAGATTTCCTTGTCAATGGTTAATTTTGTTTTTTATAATTAGAAATTACCACAATGGTACAATCCAATGTCTGTGTATCCTACGATTTACCAAAAAGTCTTAATCTCTTGGTAGAAATAGAATTAAACATACATGGGAAGCTGATTTTGGCAAATCATAAAGCATTATTTTCCAAAGTAATAATTGTAAAAGATATTATTTATGTAATAAAAAATGGAAAAAGATTCTTTTTAGAATTTCTTTCCCTATGTTATTTAGCACATGATTTCTTCCTATTGGGTAAATTTTAATTAAGAAAAGCTATATATAACTGGCTATCTTCAGTTTCATATTTTATGTGCTGCTGTTCCGAATTTATTTCATGCCACGGTTGTTTACTTGGTGTTATTAGAACAGTAATCATGGTAATAAAAGCCACTGCAACGTTCCAGTAATCCATAAAGCAATTATAATGATTCTGCCAGAAAACATAATGATGTTTAAACCTTATGTCCTAACTCATAAGTGTTTATGGTGAACATTGTTGCTTTTCCCATTTTTGAACAGTCTCTAAGAAGGAAATGATTTTTTCATTACCAAGGTGAAAATTTTAAATGTTGTATTAAAATAGAGACATTTCCCACTCCTCAGGACTGTGTTCAGTTCAGTTCAGTTCAGTCACTCAGTCATGTCCGACTCTTTGTGACCCCGTGGACTGCAGCACGCCAGGCTTCCCTGTCCATCACCAACTCCTGGAGTTTACTCAGACTCATGTCCATTGAGTCGGTGATGCCATCCAACCATCTCATCTGCTCTCATATTTGGGTAGAAAGGAGGGGAACCCACAAGACCCTTTTCCATCCTCCTCATACTTTAATGTTACGTTGGAGTCAGGAGGGGTATTCCCCGAGTAGAAGACTCAAAAGTCAACTTGTGTTACCATGCATGTCCAGGTTTCATGCATTTTATTTGCAAGGCTTGTTTTAGAACATAACTGTGAAAACACCATTTCTCTCATTTTTGAAAACCTTTCATTGTGAAAAATTTGCAGGCGGTACAAAAGGAAATATAATTGTATACTGGATCCCCTTGTATGTATCACCCAGATTACCCACGATCAACACATGCCCAGTCATGTTTCACCTAACCTTTGCACTGCAATCCCAGGCATACGTACAGTACGGTCATCCCATTTTCATTTTAATTAATTAAAAAATCCCCAGTAGAATTCCAAAGTTTTTTTTTTAGGTTTAAAGGGATAAAGCGTTGGCTTTACATACTTTATATTTACTCTTTTTTTCTATTGTCTTCTGCTTTTGACATTTCTGCTACAGATCATGGTGTCATGAAATGATCAGGGTGGACAGTTCTTTTCATGGCACTTGGAAACTGTGAGTTAGATTTTAGAAAAGGCTGCTGAAGAAGACTAAGAAAGCTCTTGATAGCTTTTAGGTAGGGAAGTGAATCCTTTCTTCGTCGGTTAAGATGTTCATCCTGCATTAACATAATGGTCTGAATTGTTGATTTTCTGTAGACCTCCAACTCTGCGATTTTACGAATCATTTTGAAAAGAGATGTGTAGAACTTAAAAAGGTTGACTAGAAGCAGAGAGTGGAATGGTGGTTGCCAGGGGCTGGGAGAGTGTGGAAAATGGGAAGATGTTGGTCAAAGGCTGCAAGCTTAAAGTTGTAAGATGACCGAGTTCTGGGGTCTAATGTACAGCTTGAAAGTGAAAGTGAAAGTTGCTCAGTCAAGTCTGACTTTTTGTGACCCTATGGACTATACAGTCCATGGAATTCTCCAGGCCAGAAAACTTCAGTAGGCAGCCGTTTCCTTCTCCAGGGGATCTTCCCAACACAGGGATTGAACCCAGGTCTCTCACATTGCAGTCAGGTTCTTTATCAGCTGAGTCACAAGGGAAGCCCAAGAATACTGGAGTGGGTAGCCTATCCCTTCTCCAGGGGATCTTCCTGGACCAGGAATCGAACTGGGGTCTCCTGCATTGCAGGCGGATTCTTTACCAACTGAGCTAGCAGGGAAGCCCCCAGGTACAGCTTGATGACTATGTTTAGTACTGTGTTGTTTAGTTGAAAATTGCTAAAGAGCAGATCTTAAGTTTTCTCAACACACACGCACACAAATAGTAATTATGTGAGGTGTTGGATGTGTTAATACTTGATTGTGCTAATCATTCTGTTATGAATATGTATACCAAGCATCACTTGTAAACCTTAAGCATATACAATTTTTGTTTGTCAATTATACCTCAGTAAAGCTGGAAAAAAATAGTTAGTGCTTGATCATAGTTGTGAAGGAAAAACATAAACCCGAAGATTTATTCACAGATGTCATATTCGGAGAGGTTAGAAGAGCTGAGGACCCTCTAGCCCAGTTTATGCTTGATGGCTGCTTACTGTACTTGACATCATTTCATTGAAAAATTCCAGGTGACCAATCAGATGATATCTGCATGTAAAGCCTATATTACCAACAATGGAACTGCTTCAATCTGGAGCCAGCCACAGGATGTTGTTGTGGAAAAAATACTATCTGCAATTAAACTTAAGCAGGTAACAGTCAACTTAATAATATATTTAGAATTTTAAAATTATTTTTACAATGTTTTTTCTCTGGACTTGCTCGGTCCCTTTGTTCTGCGAACGGCCGGCAGTGTGTTCAGGACGGTTAATTATCTCTCTCTCTCTTGCTATCCCACAGTTTAAGTTGGTAACTCACAAAAGCTCCCTCCGATTGTCCTCAGGGCACTCAGGCCCGGTCCTTACCCTAAGCAATGCCGCCCGCTCCTCTCCGTTCCGCCCCCACTTGCTGGTGGCGGATGCGGGCATCTGGGGTACTTTTCTGCTGGGAGTTGCTTCTAGGCACGTAATCTGTGGGTTTTATTTATTGTTCCCCTCCCAGTCAGGTTGCCCTCCGAGATTCAAAAACTTCCCCCAGACCCGCCATTGCGAGGGTTTCCTGGTGTTTGGAAACTTCCTCTATTAAGACTCCCTTCCCGGGACGGATCTCCATCCTTAGCTCTTTTGTCTCTCTTTTTATCTTTTATATTTTGTCCTACCTCCTTTCAAAGACAATGCGTTGCTTTTCTGGGCACCCGATGACCTCAGCTAGCGATCAGAAGTTGTTTTGTGAAGTTTGCTCTGCGTTCAATTATTCTTTTGATGAATTTGTAGGAGAGAAAGTGGTCTCCCCGTCCTATTCCTCTGCCATCTACCCAATATACCTTTTTTAAAAAAGTGTTTATTTATCTGGCTGTGTCACGTTTTAGTTGTAGCATGGGGTATCTTCATTACATCATGTGGGATATTTTCTTGCTGTATACAGACTCTCTAGTTGCAACGTGCAGACTTAGTTGCTCCAAGACATGTGGGATCCTAGTTCCCCTACCAGGGATCGAACTTGTGTCCTGCATTGCCAGACAGATTCTTAACCCCTGGGCCACTGTGAAAGTCCCACCCATTAAATAATCTATCAGTTATCATATCGTGTGGTTGCATATGAAGTTGCTTCAGTTGTGTCCAACTTTGCATCCCTATGGACTGTAGCCCGCCAGGTTCCTGTGTCCATAGGATTCTCTAAGCAAAAATGCTAGAGTGGGTTGCCATGCCCTCCTTCAGGGGATCTTCTCGACCCAGGGATCGAACACGAGTCTCTTACGGCTGCTGCATTGGCAGGCAGGTTCTTTACCACTAGTGCCAGGGTAGTATGGGGGTAGTATGGAGGGTAGTATGATAACTGGGCCCCCAGTTATCATATTAGTGGTTGCTAAAAAGAATGGTAATCTTTCACTGTTAAGAAAAGTTGAATGCTAATAAATCAGCCCCCCAAATTTATTCACTTACTTTACCCTTTAGGGGACTTTCTATTTCCCAACACCACACTAAGTACTAGAGATACAAAGATGAAGTTGTTTCCTTAAGCTTCTTATAGACAAACAGGGAGCTAAATGAAGAGTTAGGCTTCTCCTAACACAGTGAGACCCAGGTGGAAAGGCTTGAATCTTTGAGATATATTATGAACAGTTAGGAGTTTGGACTTCCCTGGTGGTCCAGTGGTTAAGACTCCGAGCTTCTAATGCAGGGGGCACAGGTTCAATCCCTGGTCGGAGAAGTTCTGCATGCCTCATGGCAAAAAAAAAAAAAAAAAAAAAATTGGGAGTTTGCTAGGTTGGGGGCCAGGAAAAGATTACATCCCAGGCTGATGAGTGAGTGACTACAGAGGTATGAAATGGAAAGATTTTGTAATTCCACCCTGAATTTGCTATCACCTTCACTTAAGAGAATAAGGTTGATGTCTTTGTTGTGTTCCCTTTCTTGTATTTTGGTTTTTAATTTTAAGGAATACCAGCACTGCTTTCACAAGACAAAACAAAAGCTTAAACAAGATCCAAGTGAAAAACAATTTGAATTCAGTGAGATGTATATTTTTGGGAAATTTGAAACTTTTCATAGACGTCTTGCCAAGATAATGGATATCTTTACAACCTTCAAGATATACTCAGTCCTGCAAGATTCTAAAATTGAAGGGCTGGAAAACATGATCACTAAATACCAGGTACTGTACTTCAAAACTCAATTTGCTACTCTTATCCATGAATAAAATTTTAATGTTTTTATGCAAATGACTATTTAGAATGCTTCAGATTATAGTCTCTAGTGCAAAAGATAAGCTTATGGCCCTTAAACAATAAAGCAGTTAAATTTATTTGAGAATTGTGCAATGGTGCTAATATATTCTTTTCAGATATGTGATTATAAGAATGACTTCCCAATAGTCTAAAATTAATCATCATTAGTAAAAGCGTTTTCATTAGTAGCACAAGAAAAATGTTTAAATATAACTTATTATTTCATTTATTCATGTAAGAAATATTTAATCAAGCATATACTGTGTTAGGCTCTACTTGACACTGAATTCTGAATGATATCTGATTATATCTGCAGTTAAGCATTTTATATGGATTCATGTTTTTAACATGAATTTTAATATGAATTTAATAATGAATATAGTCAGTTTTTTCTTGTTTGGGGACAGTGACACTAAATCTTAGTTTTTCTTTTTGTCCTTGAATTTGAAAAGGATCATATAAATTACTGTCACTCATTGATTTTTCTCCTCTAACAGTTTAGGTCAGTATAAGGAATCTTTTTGTTTCCTGAGTATATCAGATTCAGGGGGAAAAAGAAAAACCTTTTCTATCTACCAGGAAATATTTTCGCTGAGCTGTATGTAATCTTCAAGGTGGATAATCTATTCTTTGAAACTGACAGTTGTGCACGACAGAGATGGACTATATCCATTTATTTTTCAGTTTGGAATCTAATTAGTTTTCATTCTTAATGAAACAATAACTTTGGAGCATATTTCAAAGTTTATTTTTGAAGGAGAAGTTGAACTGTACAGCCAAATGCAGATAAAGGCTATTCTAATCTGATAAAAATACTGGGAAGAAAAATTGCTTTCAGAATCTCAAGTGGATGTATCAGAATGTATTGAGATAAAATGTAGATGGTTTGTGAAAGTGTAAGGTGAGATTTTTGTATGTTACAACCAATGGAAGAAGCTCAAAATGGTGGCCATGGAAATGACACTGATGCTCCTTGTATGGCTTCAGGGTCCTGTCCACCACCCTGGCTGCCTCCCCTGCTCCTAGTCTCCTCATTTGGTGTTCTCCGGACACAGAACAGGCCACCTCAGTCCACCTTCGGGCTTGCAGAGCCTTTCTTCTGGAAAGTTCTGCCTCCGAATCATCACATGATTCTTTCCTCCTTGGCCTCCAGATCTTGATTAAATACCCTCTCAGTTAAGTTTTCCTTGATCTCTGTTTTACCTCACTCTATGTCATGTTACTTATCACTGTTTGAATCGATCCTGATCATTTTTTGTGATAAACCTAGATCTCCCCTTCCCCCACTGAAGATATAAAAGCTCCTGAGGGCGGGAATGTTTCTTTGTTCTGTTCATTCCTGTATCTGCAAAGTTTACTGGCATATAATGGGTGTGCAATAAATATCTGACAAGTAAATGATTTAGTAGGTTGAGTTTGATTAGATGGTTTAAAGGTCATGGTTGATCAGCTTATTTACTCAGTATTTTTAAGTGGACCATTAAATCCATTTATAGAGTAGAATTTTCTAAGGGCCCCAAATCCTTTAAAATACCACCTGAACATGTAGGAATATAGCTTTTCCATGCTTCTTTTTTTTTTTTTTTAATTTTTTTATTAGTTGGAGGCTTATTACTTCACAACATTCCAGTGGGTCCTGTCATACACCGACATGAATCAGCCATGGATCTACACTTCCTCCCCATCCCAATCCCCGCTCCCACCTCCCTCTCCACCCGATTCCTCTCGAAACATCCCACCCTCGCCCTCTCCCACAGAGCCCAAAAGTCTGCTCTGCACCTCTGCATCTCCTCCTCTGTCCTGCACACAGGGCTATCGTCACCATCCTTCCAAACTCCACATACATGTGTTAGTATGCTGCAATGTTCCCCGTCTTTCCGGCTCACTTCACTCTGTACAAGGGGCTCCAGCTTCATCCATCTCACTAGGACTGGTTCAAATGAACTCTTTTTAATGGCTGAGCAATATTCCATGGTGTATATGCCCCACAGCCTCCCCATCCATTCATCTGCCGATGGGCATCCAGGCTGCCTCCATGTCCCGGCTATTACAAACAGTGCTGCAATGAACACTGGGGTGCACGCGTCTCCCCCAGATCTGGCCTCCTCAGTGTGTATGCCCAGAAGTGGGACCGCTGGGCCATACAGCAGTTCCATGCTTCTTTTATACATTTCCTATAACATGATGGGTATCATTTTATATATATATATAGTTATGTTATATATAATTGTGTGTATATGTATAAAATTGCATGCTGCACTTAGTTGTGTCCAACTCTTTGTGATCCTGTGGACTGTAGCCCACTAGGCTCATCTGTCCAAGGAATTCTTCAGGCAAGAATACTGGTATTTCCATGCAATAGCACATGTGCAATTGCATACATATATTTTATGTATACAATTATATATGTATATATACACATGCAATTGTATACATATACTGGAGAAGGAAATGGCAACCGACTCCATTATTCTTACCTGTAGAATCCCATGGGGAAAGGAGCCTGGCAGGCTACAGGCCATGGGGTCACAAGAGTCAGACATGACTTAGCGGCTAAACCACCACCACCAAGCTGCAGCCTGTATCTTTGGGGCTTTCCTGGTGGCTCAGTCGGTAAAGAATCCACCTACAATGTGGGAGACCTGGGTTCGAACCCTGGGTTGGGCTTGTCCGTTGGAGGAGGGCATGGCAGAATCTCCATGGACAGAGGAGCCTGGTGGGCTGCAGTCCATGGGGTAGCAAAGAGTCAGACATGACTAGGTGACTAAGTACTACATATAGTACTACTGTGTGCATATTTATGTACATACAATTGTATGTATATACCACAGTATATGCAATTGTAAACTTGATTATACAATTATAAATTGTATATAGAGTAGTAAACTTGATTCAGGAATTTATGCAACTTAGGCACTTTTGTCTATTGAGAGGTTTGAGTTAATGTTTAAATGGAAATGGCTTTGAAGAGGCATTTGTGGAAGCTGGTCCAACATTCTTCATAAAAATTATATGCCTCTGTCAACAGTGTGGGCACCCGACTTTGAGAATGGCTTAGTACCTGGTTAAGAATGATCACAGAGCATTAGAGCTCATTATTCAGAGTAAACAAAACTTCAGATAATAGTATTTTCAAGAAGATGAGTTACCTAGTTTGTACTCTTATAGTCACAAACTGCAGCTTTGCAGGGCAGGAGGAAGCAATTAATTCTAGAGATTCTTTAAATGGTAGATTGTGGTTTGATATTTTATTTAGGACATTTGAAGCTTGGAAGGTAGTTTTTCACCTGTAGCTACTATAATATAATTGCATTCTTCCTAAGTTGTTTGCATTCTCTTAAAGTCTATTTTCTGAGAAGACAAACTTTTTAATGAAAAATATTTTAGCAAATTCTACTTTAGGCTTCTTTTTTTATTATTTTCGATATAATTTGTAAGACATTTTTAGACAGAATATCTACTTTTCAGATGTGGTTTTTATTTATTTTAAATGTTTCTTCAGAAATACATAAAGTCACATGAAAATGCTTCCAAGTGGTTTCTCTGAATGCACCAGGCAACATTGTACTATCTATAATATGCATGAGGCAACGAGAATAATTAAAGATATATGGCTCCTCTTAAGTTGATTTTTGGGGGATGATTGCACAGGCTCTAAATTTAAAGGTCATATTTATGTAAATAATGCAAGAACATTGAATTATTGTCTTATTTGTTTCCTACTATTTCAGGGTGTTGTTGCTACCATAAAGAAAAAGGAGTATAATTTCTTAGACCAGCGGAAAATGGAATTCGAGCAGGATTATGAAGAGTTTTGCAAGCAGATTAATGACCTTCATGTAGGTTGTATAATAAAATTCCTGTTGACAGTCTGGTGTTTACTTTTTCCATTCTGTGTCTTGCTGCTAATCATTACCCATTCGGAAGGAAGAGGCATCTTCATCACGGAGGTGACCAATAGCGAGCTTGACCTGCATTTTATGATTTCACATGAATAATCGAAGGTTCTTTCTCATGGATTAAAGGGTTATAAATACAGCTTTGGATAACAAGCTGTAATCACAGATTTCTGCATGTATTTCATTTTAGATCTTAGAAAGCTAACTGCTATCCTCTGTTGAAATGTAGTTATTAGAATATAGAAATTCATTTCCATTTGTTTGTTACTTTATAGCAGTGATTATGACCAATGATAGCTTGAGCAAATGGTCAGCGAAGTTTGTCGGATCCCAAAAGCAGGAGTCTAGCTGGCCTTGAAACAGTGGTACCAGGGCTGACTCAGTACCTTGACCCCTCTTGGTCTCAAAGCCCCATTCTCTTCGTTCTCCTGCCCTTCCTCCTGCTTCCCCAACTCTCTCCGCTCACTGCAGATCAGCCCACAGCCATCAGCAGCTTCTGAGGACATAACATGGGCCTACTCTTAGCTCCCAATGTCTAAGGATGGGTTGGATTGGTCAGAGTTCCAGTGTTGCGCCTCATTCCTGTGGGGTCATGTGGTAAATGCAGAGGGCATGGGACCCCTTGGCATGGCTGGGTGTATTTACTACCAGATGAGGAGAACCAGGGAGGGTAAGGTTGGGAGACACACTAATGGATGTCCACCGTAATCAATGTGCAGACTTCTTTCCATGTTTTCTGACAATAAAATGAAAATGGCTGTTCTGTTCCTTCTTTTCCAGAATTTTTGGCTTGAAATATGCTTGTACACTTCAAGGGAGAAAGAGCTCTGAGTCATTTTTGGAGGGATGGGTTCAGTGGAGAAGGCATTATAATAAAACTTGCTAACTGTATGTCAGGTCTGTTCTAGGCACTTTATAGGTGTTAATTCACTTAATACTCACAATAATCTGATAAAGTGTGTCCTCTTATCACACTCTTTCTGGAACGGAGGAAAATGAGACATAGTGAAGTTGCCCACAGTCACAGAGATGTTGAGTGGTAGGCAGTCTAGCACTAGGATTCACGTTTTTAACCATTATCTTATAAGAGAAATTTCAGGTGATGGAAAGATAGAGTGCCTGTAATAATCTAAGCAATGACCTCTCTGGGGGCTGACTCAGACATAAGGTCTGTGACTCTTGATCTCTTGCTGGAAGCTGATGAGTAATGGTAGATCCTGAGCCTATGCTCCATGGTCAGTGTTGATTTGTCCAGTCTTCGTTTGTGTGTCCTGGCACTTTCTGATCACATAGTCCTTGAGTAGTTCACATGCTGGATATGGGTAGGTGGTGAACACCTTGAGGGCAGGAATTGTGTTCATTCCTATCTATGTCTCCAGGCCCTAGGGGATGGGACTTTATAGAATTGGAGACCAAAGAATGTTTGCTGAGTTAGTGTATGATTTGTGAATTAATGAGAACTAGTCCCCGGTGGCTCAGTGGTAAAGTGTCCACCTGCAATGCAGGAGCTGCAGGTTCTGTCTCTGGGTCAGAAAGATCCCCTGGAGAAGGGAATGGCTACCCACTGCAGTATTCTTGCCTGGAGAGTCCCCATGGACAAAGAAGCCTGGTGGGCTGCAGTCCAAGGGGTGGCAAAGGGTCGGATATAATTTTGCCACTAAACCACCACTACCACCACCATCAGACTATGCTAAGTGATACAGGTCAGGCAGAGAAAGACAAATTGTGTGATGTCACTTATATATGGAACCTAAAAAACACAATAAACAGTGAATATAAGAAAAGAGAAGCAGATTCATAGATATAGAAAACAAACTAGTGATTACCAGTGGGGAGAGAGAAGGGGAGGCAAGATAGGGGTAGGAGACTAAGAGGTAGAAGCTATTAGGTATAGAATAAGCTACAAGGACATATTGTACAACATGGGGAACATAGCCAATATTTTACAATAACTATAAATGGAGTATAACCTTTAAAAAGTGGAGTATAACCTGATGTTGAAGCTGAAACTCCAATACTTTGGCTACCTGATGCAAAGAGCTGCCTCATTTGAAAAGACCCTGATGCTGGGAAAGATTGAGGGCAGGAGGAGAGATGGTTGGATGGCATCACCAACTCAATGGACATGACTTTGAGTAAACTCTGGGAGTTGGTGATAGACAGGGAGGCCTGGCGTGCTGCAGTCCATGGAGTCCCAAAGAGTCAGACACGACTGAGTGACTGAACTGAACTGAACCTGTAAAAAAATCACATCCAAGTCCCACATATACTAGGGACATCAGATCTGAAAAAAATCACAGCTTTTACTTTAAATGGCACATAAACTAAATGACACAATGAGATGTTTATTTTAAGAAAAAATGGAAAAGAAAGATAATTATGGATATGATAGTAAAACATAAGAATTAGATTTATTGTAATTAAACATGCATTGACTGTACATTAAATGCATATTAGGCTTCTATGCTGTAGGTTATGGGTACAGAAGTACATAGAGTTGATTTGCCCTCAAAGATCATATCTGACATGTAACATGATTGAAATATAAGTACATATATGTTAGAACAAACTAATGAATATATCTTAAAAAGGGCAAATAGTGGCCAAAATGACTAACTATAAAAGTATAATAATCTGATGTTATACCAGCAAGTGAGGATTCAAAGATAAATTGACATGTTCCAAACAAGTCCTAGAGAACTTATAAGGAGGACAGGTGGATTCTTTACCATCTGAAGTACCAGGGAAGCCCTGTAAAGATTTACTGTGTCCCAAGTTAGAGAGAGGGACAGAGGAACCTGGTGGGCTACAGTCCACAGCGTCACAAAGAGTCTGATACGGCTTAGCGACTGAGCACAATGGTTAGTGATACTAAGCATCTTTTCATGTGCTTGTTGTCTATTTGTGTATCTTTGTATCAATTAAAGGGAGGGAGTGGAAGCATTGTGAATGTGCTAGTTCTGCTTAGTTTATACTTGGATACTTTTATATAGTGATAACATCTGAGGGTTTATTTAGGTAGGCTAACTGTACAGTTCTTCAGTTCAGGAAGATTTCATGGTCCTAAGATGTGATGTTTGTCGTGGAAATATGTGGTCCATTATCCCTGGGTCCTGCCATGGCACCAACCCCCTGACTACTCTGGCTCTCAAGTCCCTCTTTGTTCTGACTTCTGGACATTTATCTTTCTTTAAACTTAGATGAGCATTACATCTGCTGTTGTATTTTGTCCTATAGGGTGTGTTTGCAGAGAATGGGGAGCTCTTTTATCTTGTTGCTAAATAGGATTTCTTTGCAATGCTAACTCATTGTTCATCGTCAGACTTCATTCTGTTTCAGAAAGAGTTGCAGAAGTTCATGGATGTTACATTTGAAAAGATTCAAAACACAAATCAAGCTCTAAGTATGTTAAAGAAATTTGAAAGGTAAAAATTTGAAAGACTTCTGTTTTCCAAATTGGGATAATACGAACATAGTTTAGCTTACATTATTATTGTTATTATTATTTCATATTCTAATGGGAAGAAAATTCTCTCTTGACAATCTGAATAACAAGACCACAAATTTAAGTTCTTCAGAGGATTACAGGTTTATTTCCTCTCAGTTTTGAAGTACCTTGTGACTGCCTATCATAATAGCAGTTAATGTTTAAGTAATTTGAAGAAACTCTTACCAATAGTTTTGACTAGGTTTTAAGGATTGACACTATTTATTGATGCTATATTTAAAAAAAAAATGAAACACTTCAGAGAATTCCCTGGCAGTTCAGTGATTAGGACTCTGCATTTTCACTGCCAAGGGCCCAGGTTCACTTTCTGGCTGGGGAACTAAGATCCCACAAGACATAAAAAAGAAAACAAACAAACAAACAAACAAACAAACAAACAAAACCTCACAGCCACTCTATTGCCGTATGATTGATGGACAGATTCCATTTTGATTTTTTAAAAAATAATTTTACTTTTAAGATCTTTATTGAATCTGGACTTCCCTTATGGCTCAAATGGTAAACAATCTGCTTGTGATGGTGGAGAGCTGGGTTCAATCCCTGGGTTGGGGAGATATTCTGGAGAAGGGAATGGCAACCCCCTCCAGTATTCTTGCCTGGAGAATTCTGTAGACAGAGGAGCCTGGTGGGCCACAGTTGGTGGGATCACAAAGAGTTGGATGTGACTGAACAACTAACAAATATTGAATTTATTGCAATGTTTCTTCTGTTTTATGTTTTGGTTTTGGGCCACAAGGCATGAGGGATCTTAGTTCCCCAAGCAGGGATCGAACCCACACTCCCTGCATTGGAATGGGAAGTTTTAACCATTGGACTGCCAAGGAGGTCCCCATTTTGCTTTTTTAGCATGCCAAGTAAATACTTCATTCTCTTCAATCAGCAAATATATATATATATTTTTGGCTGTTCAAGGTAGTTCTTTTATTTATTGATAGGACAAAAAATTAGTAAAAACATAAAAATGCAATTTTCAAGTTTCACTTAGAGGACATATATAAATTCCATACAACAATATTTATGAAGAATAACCATGGAAAAGACCATAAAAATGAATTAAAATTTTCAAATACCCAGTATCATATGGACCAAGCTTTTAAACCACAATGCAATTAAATTAGACCTCAAAAACGTATGCTTAGAACTTTTAGGTCTCCTCTTTTGAATTAAAAAAAAACCCTAGAAATTTAAATATATTTAGATCTAAACAATAATGAAAAGACAAGATACCAAGTCTCCTGGCATGCAGTTAAAAAGATAATAAATATGTCAGCATATGTTTAAAATAGGTCTTAATAGACAGAAGTTCTCAATATCATCCCATTAATTCAAGCCTTTCACTTTAAAAAAAATAACAGATTGAACATACCTAATCTTGGTATTGATGACAAATACCAGCGTATCCTTGAAAACTACGGGGCTGACATTGATATGATCTCGAAGCTGTATACAAAGCAGAAAAACGACCCACCTTTGGCTCGAGACCAGCCTCCCATTGCTGGGAAGATTCTGTGGGCCCGGCAGCTCTTCCACAGGATTCAGCAACCGATGCAGCTTTTCCAGAAGCACCCATCTGTGCTCCGGACTGCGGAAGCGAAGCCCGTGATTCGCAGTTACAACAGGCTGGCCAAGGTCCTCCTGGAGTTTGAGGTTCTCTACCACAGGGCGTGGCTTCAGCAAGTGAGTCTGACTTAACGCTCTATGATGCTGCTGCTGCTGTCAGATCCCTGGGGAATCCTCTACTACCTTGGGCAGTTTTACTCCTGTAGAAAGTTGACTTTGTCTATTTTATAAGATAGGGTTGGTTGACTGCAAGTAATCAGTCAAAGGGTATAACATATCCATGAAGGAAAACAATTTTTAATTTTGGAAAAAAGATCATAAAGCCAGGTAACAGAAACTTATTTTTATTTAATTTATAAACTCCTAAGGAAGAAAGTCTTGTTTATTGGTTTCTTTACCTGGTTGATTAGGACTTCTTTTTTTGTTTTTCCATTAAGCTCTTTTTTTCTCCATTAAGTGTCCATAAACACCAGCATGCCTGTTAAGCAAAGTTTTAATTTTTATTTGGTCATACTAGGTTAATCAAATTATATTTCATGCCCTACCAACACTTATATTTCTTGGTAGATTGGCAGGAAGTATTTTGGAGGATAAAATTCAGCCTAACAAGGCCTCTAAAATGGTATCTCACCTTCCTAGTTCAACTTTTGGTGTCTGAATCAATAACAGAGATGTCTCTGTAGTGTTTTTCATTGCTTTTCTAAATAACTGAAAACTGAGTTTAGTAGGTTTCCTGAAACTTTTATTAGGAAAAATAACTGAGTTGGCATGAAGATATCAGGGAGCAAAGTGACTTTTGAGAAGTCACCTCTATTGCAGTATCCACTTATCAAATATAAGAGATTCACGACCAAAGCATTTTGTTGAACTGACTGTACATCACCACCAAGAGTTTTAAGGCTCCCCCCCCCGAAAGTGAAGTTAGGAGAAGAGTAAGAGACCCATCGTCTTTAGTTTGCGAAGCTCAAACCCATGAAAGGACGCACAATAATCTTTATTCCCAGAAATGGACGAGTTAGATACCCTGTACATGCACTGAACTCTCTAATAATAGTAATGTTGCTCTTTCCTTGCAGACTGAAGAAATTCACATAGGACTTGAGGCTTCTTTATTGGTGAAGGCTCCTGGCACAGGGGAACTGTTTGTAAACTTTGATCCTCAGATACTAACCTTATTTAGAGAAATAGAGTGTATGTCACAGATGGGTCTACAAGTTTCACCATTTGCAGCTGCTCTTTTCCAGAAACGAGACACATACAAGAAGAACTTCAGTAACATGAAGGTATGGTACTTTTTTTTTTTTTTTCCCATCTTGGGTTCATTACAAAATGCATTTTTTTTACAAAATGCATTTAATGCAACTCCAGTGTGCATTAAAAAAAAAAATCTAGTGGTGTGTCATTGTTGAGGAACAGAAAGTACCCAGGATGACTGTAGTGGAGTGACTGAGGCCAGAAAGTGGAGTTGGCAAAGGCCAGGTAAACTAAGGGTACATATTGGAGTGCATAGGGAAGCCATTAGAGGAATCTGAGCAGGAGAAAAAGGCGTGGTGTCCTTTACTACAAAAACATTCTTGCTGCTAGGTGATTTTTAAGGGACAGGCGGGTCACTATGGGGGCTTCCTAGCTGGTTCAGTGGTAAAGAATTTGCCTGCCAAGGCAGGAGACTTCCTTGGGTTGGGAAGATCCCCTGCAGAAGGGAATGGCAACTCAGCCCAGTATTCTTGCCTAGGAAATCCCGTGGACAGAGGAGCCTGGCAGGCTATTGTCCGTGGGATCGAAAAAGAGCCAGACACGACTTAGTGACTGAACAACAACAAAGGGTCAAAGTGAAGCTAGTTTGCAGGCTGTGGTACAATTTAGGATGGAGAAGTTGGTGACTGAACTAAGATGCAGTTGAGTCGTAGATCAGTGGATTAGAGAATGAGGTCGACAGGCAGGTTATGAGAGAACTCAAAGGTGATACCTTTGTTCTGAGTGTGAGCAACTCGATGGATTTACTCGAAGTGGGGCTAACATGTACGGTTGTTATTGTTCAGTCGCTAAGCTCCGTCCAACTCCTTTACTGTGCTGCTTGTGTTCTGCCCACATGTCCAATAACCTGCTGTGGCCCCGAATGGAAAGTCCAGTCATGGAGATGGTAAAGACTGGAACTAGTTTGTTTTGGGGGGCTGAAGGGAATCAATAACTCCCATCTCAAGTATAAGATGATTCTTTAGAGATTGAAGTAGAGGTGTTGTCCATGCAGACAGATTATATATGTCTGGAGTTGAGTGGAGAAGTCAAAGTTGAAGACATATTTTTGAGGGTCATCAGAGTATATATGTGTGTTTTTAGGCATGTCTGACTCTTTGCAACCCATCGACTGTGGCATCCCAGGCCCCCCTGTCCATGGAATTTTCCAGGCAAGAATACTGGAGCAGGCTGCCATTTCCTACTCCAGGGGATCTTCATGACTCAGGGCTCAAACCCATGTCTCTGGTGTCTCCTGCATTGCAGGCAGATTCCTTACCACTGTGCCATCTGGGAAGCCCTATCAGAATACAGTTGCTCTTTAAAGTCATTGTCCTGCATGAGAAGGAGGAGAATATAAAGAAGAGTAAAGAGCCTTCATTAAACTCTGAGTTGATCCAATATTAACAGGTCTGCTAGAAGAGGACAGATATGCTAATGAAATTAAGGATTGGACTTTGAGGCAGGTAGAAGCTAAGTGTCAAGAAAGCCAAGGGTATGGGATGGAGAGGGAGGTGGGAGGGGGATTCTAGATGGGGGACACGTGTATGCCCATGGCTGATTCATGTCAATGTATGGCAAAAACCACTACAATATTGTAAAGTAATTAGCCTCCAATTAAAATAAATAAAATAATTAAAAAAAAAAGAAAGCCAAGGATAAGAAAAACTTCATGATGGAAGGACTGGTCACCAGTGACAAATACTGCCCAGAGGATGCTCAAATGAAATCAGTGATGCTGCCATTATATTTGACAACATGGAATCCATTGTTACAACTTCATAGTGGCTGGTATCATAGGACAAGTCCAATAAGGCCACATATTTGCATAATGCTTTACATTTAAATCATTTTCATATTCATTATTCCATTTGATATTTTCCACAGCCATGTTAGGTAATTGGTACAGAGTACCATTATATTATTTTAGAGGTGACGATACTGTGCCTTAGAGAACTTAAATGACTTAGCCAAGGTCTCATAGCTAGCAAGTGGCCGAAGTAGGACCAGAACCCAAGCTTGTAGTCTAGTGTTTCCCCACTCTTTCATGTTATGTTAAAAAGTTAATATTAGCAACGTGCAGACATTCCTCAGATATAAGCTCATCAAATACTAGTCAGCATGTTGGAATTCCCTTTTATATTTTTCTTGGGTGTTAGAAAATAGCTAAGTCAATATTCATATTTGTAAAGAAATAGTTATTTTTACTATATATGGTTATAGTAATAACCATATATAGTAGATAAACAATGACCTACTGTATATCATGGGAAGTATACTCAATGGGAACCTATAATGGGAAAGAAACTGAAAAAAGAATATATATATATGTATACATGGGGTTCTCTGGTGGCTCAGCTGGTAAAGAATCTGCCTGCAATGCAGGAGACCTGGGTTCGATCCCTGAGTCAGGAAGATCCTCTGGAGAAGGAAATGGCAACCCACTCCAGTGTTCTTGCCCGGAGAATCCCCATGGACAGAGGAGCCTGGCGGGCTACAGACCATGGGGTCACAGAGAGTCAGACATGACTGAGTGACTAGCACTTTCACATGTGCCTCGTAGCATCACTTCTGCTGTCCTCTGTTGGGCTCCATAAGCCCACATAGAGTGAAGGAGAGGGAACATAACCCTACCCTATGAATGGAGGAGGGTCAAAGAATGTTTTATTTGATTAAAAAGTTTATTTATCTTTCACATAATATTTTAGAATCACCACAGCTGTAAACGACAATTCCACGTGAATTATCGTCTGATGGGTAATTTTTACTGTGTCTTGAGTTTGAAAGAGTTAAAAGTTCCCACTCAACCTGAGTAGCTGGTAAAAGCAGATCAATTAGCATGTTTGGAGACCATCTCAGGTGTTGCTGAGTTATTGTGCTAAATATTTAAGTTTGTAGGCATCTATGGAAGCCTGAGAAGCTGAAGTAGCTGAGAGTTTGCTTCTTTATCTATTCCTTGGAAGCCAGTTCAGACTAGAAAGAGATGAATCAGCATAGACTAATTGTTAGGAATACAGATTCTGAAGCCAGTCGGGATTTGAAGCACTATCTTCGGGCAAATTACTTTACCCTTCTAAGCTTCAGTTTTTCATTTTTAAAATGGATGAATAATACCTCCTGGGGTTAAAAGATTAAGGTGGGGAGTGGAAGGGCTACTGGAGGCTGATTTAAGACCTGCCTTGGAGATAGAATAAGTGATGAACTCTGAAAGAAAGGTAAGCAGTAGATAAATGGTTCAGAAAATGTGTTAAGTAGCTGCTAATAGAATCATCAAATTTAGATTTTTCATGGAAATTGAAAAGATATTACAGAAATTGTGGAAAAGTATTAAATGAAGAAAGGATAATGTTGTCCACTGGGAACTGTTGAATTTAAAATTCACAAAGACTGTTGGGCTTTTTACTTCCTTCTTGCAGTTTTCTCAGAATCATTAATATTAATTGTGACTGTCAGGGAGAGGAGGTATTGTGTACAGTGTTTTCCAAACTTACCCATCCAGGGACCATTTTTCTTATAGAATCTCTTGTGGCTAGCGTTTCAGTATAAGCATTTTGGGAAACACTGATGTAATGACAAAGTAATACTAACATGCATCTTATAAAGACGAGTGTAACAATTGTATTTAAGAAGTGCATTAAGGTTGTTTTCTTATAATTAATTATAATTAATATTAACATAACCATAAAAGGTAGGCTGGAAATACTACTGTGTGCATGCATGCTAAATCTCTTCAGTCATGTCCAGTTGATTGCGACCCCATGGACTGCAGCACACCAGGCTCCCCTGTCTTTCACTATCTCCCAGAGTCTGCTCAGATTCATGTCCATTGAGTCAGTGATGCCATCCAACCACCTCATCCTCTGCCACCCTCTTCTCCTTTTCCTAGCATTAATATTTCCCAGCATCAGGGTCTTTTCCAATGAGTCCCAGCATCAGGGTCTTTTCCAAAGAGTCCGCTCTTTGCATCAGGAAGATGGACATTACCAGATGGTCGACACCGAAATCAGATTAATTACATTCTTTGCAGCCAAAGATAGAGAAGTTTTTATAGTCAGCAAAAATAAGATTGGGAGCTGACTGTGGCTCAGATCATGAACTCCTTATTGCCAAATTCAGACTTAAATTGAAGAAAGTGGAGAAAACCACTAGACCATTCATGTATGACCTAAATCAAACCCCTTATGACTATACAGTGGAAGTGAGAAATAGATTTAAAGGACTAGATCTGATAGACAGAGTGACTGATGAACTATGGACGGAGGTTCATGACATTGTATAGGAGACAGGAATCAAGACTATCCCCAAGAGAAAGAAATGCAAAAAAGCAAAATGGCTGTCTGAGGAGGCCTTACAAATAGCTGTGAAAAGAAGGGAAGTGACTATAAATTCAATTTACTTTTAACATGTTGAATATAGGCTTTAACATAGTATTTCAGCCATAAAAATTATTCCATGTTTAGAAATGTATTTGAGGAATCAAAATACATTGTCTAAGTTAAATATATATTTATTTTAATATTAATGGAAATGGAGCTAAAAAGAAATGTAAGAAAATGGAATTAAAATACATATACATATTGGTAAAATAAAATACATATTGGTTAAAATAAAATTAAAAAAAAAAAAAAAAGGAAGTGAAAAGCAAAGGAGAAAAGGAAAGATATTCCCATTTGGATGCAGAGTTCCAAAGAATAGCCAGGAGAGATAAGAAAGCCTTCCTCGGCGATCAATGCAAAGAAATAGAGGAAAACAACAGAATGGGAAAGAGAAGAGATCTCTTCAAGAAAATTAGAGATACCAAGGGAACATTTCATGCAAAGATGGGCTCAATAAAGGACAGAAATGGTAGGGACCTAACAGAAACAGAAGATATTAAGAAGAGGTGGCAAGAATACACAGAAGAACTGTACAAAAAAGATCTTCATGACCCAGATAATCATGATGGTGTGATCACTCAACTAGAGCCAGACATCCTGGAATGTGAAGTCAAATGGGCCTTAGGAAGCATCACTACGAACAAAGCTAGTGGAGGTGATGGAATTCCAGTTGAGCTATTTCAAATCCTGAAAGATGATACTGTGAAAGTGCTGCACTCAATATACCAGCAAATTTGGAAAACTCAGCAGTGGCCACAGGACTGGAAAAGGTCAGTTTTCATTCCAGTTCCAAAGAAAGGCAATGCCAAAGCATGCTCAAACTACCGCACAATTGCATTCATCTCACACGCTAGTAAAGTGATGATTAAAATTTTCCAAGCCAGGCTTCAGCAATACGTGAACCGTGAACTTCCAGATGTTCAAGCTGGTTTTAGAAAAGGCAGAGGAACCAGAGATCAAATTGCCAACATCCACTGGATCATCGAAAAAGCTAGAGAGTTCCAGAAAAACATCTATTTCTGCCTTATTGACTATGCCAAAGCCTTTGACTATGTGGATCACAATAAACTGTGGAAAATTCTGAAAGAGATGGAAATACCAGACCATCTGACCTGCCTCTTGAGAAACCTGTATGCAGGTCAGGAAGCAATAGTTAGAACTGGACATGGAACAACAGACTGGTTCCAAATAGGAAAAGGAGTACGTCAAGGCTGTATATTGTCACCCTGCTTATTTAACTTATATGTGGTGTACATCATGAGAAATGCTGGGCTGGAGGAAGCACAAGCTGGAATCAAGATTGCCAGGAAAAATATCAATAACCTCAGATATGCAGATGATACCACCCTTATGGCAGAAAGTGAAGAGGAACTAAAAAGCCTCTTGATGAAGGTGAAAGAGAAGAGTGAAAAAGTTGGCTTAAAGCTCAGCATTCAGAAAACTAAGATCATGGCATCTGGTCCCATCACTTCATGTCAAATAGATGGGGAAACAGTGGAAACAGTGGCTGACTTTATTTTTCTGGGCTCCAAACTCACTGCAGATGGTGATTACAACCATGAAATTAAAAGATGCTTATTCCTTGGAAGGAAAGTTATGACCAACCTAGACAGCATATTGAAAAGGAGAGACATTACTTTGCCAACAAAGGTCCATCTAGTCAAGGCTATGGTTTTTCCAGTGGTCATGTATGGATGTGAGAGTTGGACTATAAAGAAAGCTGAGCGCCAAAGAATTAAAGCTTTTGAACTGTGAGAGTACCTTGGACTGCAAGGAGATCCAACCAGTCCATCCTAAAAGAAATCAGTCCTGAATATTCATTGGAAGAACTGATGCTAAAACTGAAACTCCAATACTTTGGCCACCTGATGCAAAAAGCTGACTCATTTGAAAAGACCCTAATGCTGGGAAAGATTGAGGGCAGGAGGAGAAGGGGATGACAGAGGATGAGTTGGTTGGATGGTATCACCGACTCAATGGACATGGGTTTGGGTGGACTCCAGGAGTTGGTGATGGACAGGGAGGCCTGGCGTGCTGCGATTCATGGGTCACAAAGAGTCGGACACGACTGAGCAACTGAACTGAACTGAACTTTGCATCAGGTGGCCAAAGGATTGGTGCTGCAGCTTCAGCATCAGTCCTTCCAATGACTCTTCAGGATTGATTTCCCATAGGGTTGACTCATTTGATCTCCGTGCAGTCCTAGGGACTCTCATGAGTGTTCTCTAGCACCACAATTTGAAAGCACCAATTTCTCTGCTGCCAACCTTCTTTCTGGTTCAACTCTCACATCTGTATACAGGGCTGAATAGGGGGTGAAAAACTTACTTTTCAGTTCTTTTCCTCTCCTCCTTAGGTGTTCTTTATTGGATGAGGAGTTTGTGTTCATGGAGAGATTTCATGTCTGTTCTACTGTTGTTTTGTTTTGGCTGCTCTCCTTGTCAGGCTGCTTATTGGAGCCCTATAGCTGGACCCTAAATAAAAGTAATCATTTTGGATAAAAATGAGATATTAAAAGGCATTCAAAGTGAGATATTACTTGATAATTTCACCCCTATTTCACTGTAGATGATGCTGGCTGAATATCAGAGGGTGAAGTCAAAAATGCCTCCCATTATAGAGCAACTGATGGTCCCTCATTTGGCGAAAGTGGATGAAGCTCTCCAGCCTGGCCTGGCTGCACTGACCTGGACATCACTGAACATTGAGATGTACTTGAAAAATGCTTTTGCAAAGATCAGTAAGTCTGTTTAAGTGATTATTATTTTTCAATTCGAAAAACTGAGTTTTTGAATTCTATTGTTTAATTTCTTATAGATATTATGATATAAATAATAAAATGAGAAGTGTGTTCTTAAGTTGTTCCCTAAGGAATTTGGAGAAGACTCTTGAGAGTCCCTTGGACTGCAAGAAGATCCAACCAGCCCATTCTAAAGGAAATCAGTCCTGAATATTCTTTGGAAGGACTGATGCTGAAGCTGAAACTCTAATACTTTGGTTACATGATGCGAAGAACTGACTCATTGGAAAAGACCCTGATGCTGGGAAAGACTGAAGGCAGGAGGAGAAGGGGATGACAGAGGATGAGATGGTTGGATGGCATCACCCACTCAATGGACATGAGTTTGAGCAAGCTCCGGGAGTTGGTGATGGACAGGGAGGCCTGGCATGGTGCAGTCCACGGGGTCGCAAAGATTCAGACATGACTGAGTGGCTGAACTGAACTGAAGGAATTTTACCAAATATATGAAATCATCAATTTCCTAGAAACCATATGTGTGTGCGTTGTGCTTAGTTGCTCAGTTGTGTCCAACTCTCTGCAACCCCATGGACTGTAGCCCGCCAGGCTCCTCTGTCCATGGGGATTCTCCAGGCAAGAGTACTGGACTGGGTTGCTATGCCCTCCTTCAGGGGATCTTCCCAACCCAGGGGTCGAACCCAGGTCTCCTGCATTGCAGACGGATTCTTTACCAGCTGAGCTACCAGGGAAGCCCTGGAAACCATATATATTCGCTATTTAATTTTATCCTCAGAGATTAACTACCTTTTAAAATTATGATTATTGTTGGGCATTAGGCTTTAAAGGAACTTTAGAGTCATTCAGCTTTTTATACCACAGGTTAATATATTTTGAGATGCTGATTTAAAGGATGTGATTTGGACAGAGCAGACTGCTGAACAGCAGGATATATGGGAAAAGTTAAAGCAAATATTTTGTTCCTAAAGAGGGATATACTACACTTTGAAATATATGTAAGGTGGTGTATTCCATAAATTACGATTTCCCACAATGTGTACAAGTATGTTGCAAAGAAGGAGGTAGGCTCAGAGAATTCTGGGAAATCCACGTTAAACAAAGTCAAGCAGGTTTCCCTTCTGGAGGACTTTTCAGAGCCCTTGATGTGCCAGTATTTAGTGGGTCTCCAAAGTGGGCTCCTGTAAGTTCCCAGAGTTCCTTGGCTGCCTCCTAGGAAAGCATGTTAACGCCTGATGGAGGCGTTGTTCTAGGAAGACTAGAAATGGTCATTCTCCTCTCCCACGCCATGTCCTCACCCCTTCGCGGCTCAGTTCTCCACGTGTTTGATAGCCCAGAATATGTCCCACTCCTAAGAACCCACTTGAACTCTTCTACCACACAGGACCACTTCCTCTTGTGACCTCCTGTTATTTTACACGGAGACCAAAGACTCTGCATTTCCATTTCTTCTAATGGTTCCGTCTTTCCCCCCAGACTGACTGCAGAGGGCTTGAAAAATCAGGCTCTTTCTTATGCTTTTGTATTACCCTGAGTTGGGTTTGTACTAGATACCTATATGCATATGTAGTCATAATTGTGATAGTTTTATACAGTCAATTCCTTTTCATTCATTTATCTCCTTTGACCCCATCACCTCATTTCTGGATCACCCTTTTCTGAACCTACCTTCTACATACCTGTTCTGATAGCTCCTTACGTTCTCCTTCCATCCCTGCCTCCCTCCCTTCCTCTCTCTCTGTGGCTGCTGCAGTAATACCTTGTCTATTTATAGCCCAGAATTTCAAGAGCTTGTCTTATTAGTAGGTTTCCACTGTACCTTCCAAATACCTAGAACTCAGAAGGATCCAGCTGTTTACTAGGTGCAATATATTCAAGAATATTTGATAGGTACTGGGTTGGGTGGAGCAGAGAATTGAGGGGCTTATGGTTGAACCCTCCTACCCTCTTTGCTTTGCTTCGTAGCTTTGGGGACTAGGTTCAGAGACACCCTGTGAAGGGATCTTTGGGTTTGAATGAGGTATGTTTTAGGCTCGTTACAGTTTGAAGGTTGAATAATATAAAACGCGTGATCAGACAAGCATAGCAGTATAGGAGTGGAGAAGGTCCTCTGAGATGGAGGGGTGCTCAGGGGTCAACGCCAGCCTAGGAGGAGGGGGCCACACGAATATGTGCAGATTCACAGAAAGCCTCCTGGGGGAGATGCATTCAGGCTGAATCCACAAGTTGAGTCAGAGTTAGGCAGGCTGAGAAAGCTGGGAAACTGGTTAAAGAGAGAACAGTGTGAGAACCAAGTGTGAAGTATCTCTATGCATGCGTTCTAAGTCACTTCATGGAATCTTTGTGACTCCATGGACCATAGCCCACCAGGCTTCTCTGTTCATGGGCTTCTCCAGGCAAGAATACGGGAGTGGGTTGCCATGCCCTCCTCCAGTGGATCTTCCCAACCCAGGGATTGAACCTGAGTCTCTTATGTCTCCTGCAACAGCTCTGTGGAGCAACTTTAATCCTGAATTTACTGCTGAAATAAAATCTTAAAAAAAAAAAAAAAAGCAACGGCAAAATGCTTAATTTCTTTTATCCACTCTTATCTTTTTCCAAAGGGGACCTGGAGTTGCTGCTCGACAGGGTCAATGATTTGATCGAGTTCCGAGTTGATGCCATCCTGGAGGACATGAGCAGCACTCCTCTTTGTCAGCTCCCCGGTGAAGAGCCAGTTCTCTGCGAAGAGTTTCTCCAGATGACAAAGGTTATTAGAAGATTGATGCTTTTATTTAAACTTTATTTTGTGATTCATTTTTCTATAAAGGGCATTTTCAGTTCAGTTCAGTTCAGTCACTCAGTTGTGTCCGACTCTTTGTGACCCCATGAATCGCAGCACGCCAGGCCTCCCTGTCCATCACCAACTCCCAGAGTTTACTCAAGCTCATGTCCATAGAGTCGGTGATGCCATCCAGCCATCTCATCCTCTGTCGTCCCCTTCTCCTCCTGCCCTTAATCTTTCCCAGCATCAGGGTTTTTTCTAATGAGTCAGCTCTTTGCATGAGGTGGCCAAAGTATTGGAGTTTCAGCTTCAACATCAGTCCTTCCAATGAACACCCATGACTGATCTCCTTTAGGATGGACTGGTTGGATCTCCTTGCAGTCCAAGGGACTCTCAAAAGTCTTCTCCAACATGACAGTTCAAAAGCATCAATTCTTCTGTGCTCAGCTTTCTTTATAGTCCAAGTCTCACATCCATACATGACCAGTGGAAAATTTGGGAAACATCAATTGCATTTTTTTTCTCTTCCCATGACTGGTCTGTGATGGATGTTCTTTAAACGAGGAGCCTTCCGACAATAATTTGAAAATGAAGAAGACTGTACCCGAGGGGTCAGGTAGACATGAAGAACAAATCATTTCTTTTCAGATCAGTAAGAGAGAAATTGCCGTGGAACACATTTCTCATTTTCCCACAGTTTTTGAAGTGTTAGCCACTCAGTCGTGTCCTATTCTTTCTGACCCCATGGACTGTAGTCAGCCAGGCTCCTCTGTCTGTGGGATTCTCCAGGCAAGAACATAGGAGTGGGTTGCCATTTCCTTCTCCAGGGGATCTTCCCAATTCAGGGATCGAACCCAAGTCTCCCACATTGCAGGGAGATTCTTTACTCTTTGAGCCACCATGGAAGCCCATAGAGCTATTTTGCTGAAGAGCTTCTAGTAAGCTACGTTCATTAATAAGACAGTTGTTTTAAACAGCTTCTGGATAGAATTTCTTCTTTAGACATTTATATAGAGCAGTGTTTCCCAAACTGGTGTTCTGTGGTACATGGTTCTGGAGTCATTGCTGGGGAACTTGGAAAAGACTAGGTCTGTGTTCAGTTGGCCTGGGGTAAAGACTGCACTCCTTTCCCTTTCAGATTCTGTTTACATTAATGGTTTAGAATAAAGACCTTTGGATGGTCTCCTGGGAAAGGGTCTAGTTAACTCTCTTTAATCCATTATTTTTCAAACATTTGCAAAGGGGACACTTTCTTCTCTGTGCCACAATTAGGATCCTGGGAACAGTGTTCCATTAAGTGCCCCTTTGAGAAAGTCACTTTAGCATCATTTACATTTCCAATGGGCATCCTGATTATAAAAACTCATCAGTGGTGACTTTAATATGGTATGTCAGGAGTCCCCAAGACCATCCCCACTAGAAGGACTCGTGGAACTCAGAAGCTAGTAGCAATAAAGGCTAAGACTTATTACAGTGATGTAATAAGGATACACAGGCTTCTCAGATGGCTCAGTGGTAAAGTATCTTCCCGCAGTGCAGGAGACTCGGGTTCAGTCCCTGGATTGGGAAGATCCCCTGGAGAAGGAAGTGGCAACACACTGTAGTATTCTTGCCTGGGAAATTCCATGGACAAAGAAGCCTGGTGGGCTACAAAGAGTCCATGGGGTCACAAAGGGTCAGATGCAACTGAGCAAGAGAGAACACACACAGTAAGGATACACAGTCAGACCATAAGGGAAAAGACAGGCAGAGTTTGGAGGAATGCATGCATGGGATTCCTTATGTTTTCTCCCTCTCTTGGGGGCCACAAAGAGCTCACTGTCTCTCCCTGCCCTCCCCGACCCCTACTCCGCCACTGCCTGCTCAGCCCCAGCAAAAGAAATGCAGTCACCGGTGTGCAACATTTCTGCCCAGGAAAGCCCTTCAAGAGACTTCGTGCCAAAGGTATTTACTGGGTCTCATCACAGAGGTGGGCTTCCCTTGTGGTTCAGCTGGTAAAGAATCCGCCTGCAATGTGGGAGACCTGGGTTCGATCCCTGGGTTGGAAAGATCGCCTGGAGAAGGGAAAGGCTACCCACTCCAGTATTCTGGCCTGCAGAATCCCATGGACTGTATAATCTATGGAGTCGCAAAGAGTCGGACACAACTGAGCCACTTTCACTTTCCCTTTCCCTTTTCACCACACAGGTGCTCTCTGCCTAGCAAGCACCAAAATTCCAGACACCCAGACGGAAAGCTGGTTGGCATCATAAACCACACTGTTTGCCCAGATAGTCTGAGCACAGACAGGCACTCTTTACAGCCTGTAGGAACCTTCCTGAAATCTAGGCTCCCAGACACCAGCTAGAGATCCACCTCACTAATAGGAGAACAATCTCGGGCCTGCTGTGTTAACCTTTTTCTGCATATATAGTCATCTTCAGTTTATATTAAATTTTTATGTAGTCAAAATTAAATGTTCACATTTTAGAAATTTCTCCATCCTCTTTCTTTTAAACTCACTATCTGTGTGTAGACCCCAAACTGTACCTCTTCTCTCTTGCTCATTTGCTGTACTCCCGATCTGAGAAATTACTGGGCTCCATGGGTTTTAATGATTTTTACCCATGTTCTTATGATTGTTTTATAAAAATGCAAAATTTTAAAAGAATTAAATTTAAAAGCAAGTTTTAAAAGTGAAAGTGTAAGTCGCTCAGTCATGTCTGACTCTTTGCAACCCCATGGTCTGTAGCCCGTTAGGCTCCTCTGCCCATGGGATTCTCGAGGCAAGAATACTGGAGTGGGTTGCCATTCTCTTCTCCGGGGGACCTTCCAGACCCAGGGATTGAACCCAGATCTCCTGCATTGCAAACAGATTCTTTTCTGTCTGAGCCACTAGGGAAGTCCCAAGAATATTGGAGTGGGTAGATATTCCATTCTAAAATATTAAAAAAAATGGGAAAAGTAGCATTTTTACCTATTACACTGCCATTGTGATAATTTGGTATATTGCCTATTTACATTTGTGATCCTTATTGTACAGACTGCAGATTTGTAATGGTGGTTTTTTTTTTCTTCTCCCACTTACTTTTTCTTCAGAAAATATTTCTCATGTTGCTACATGGCCACCATTTTAAGGATGCCTTCAGAATATTCTATTGAGTTGATGTATCCTAATTTACTTACTTTGTTATTGTTGGATAGTTAGATGATTTCTAAAGTTTTGCTGTTTTGCCAAGAGCTACAATGAATATATGTATATGTTTCATGCTTTTAATTCCCCTTTAGGAGTGTTTCCTTCTCCAAAAAAAATGTGTCTTCATTTAATAGCTGTTAATATTTGTAGCCAAATTGCTTTTCAAACTGATGATATCAACTTAAAATGCCATCAGCAATGTAGTAGTACCAATTTCACTGTCTTCCAACAAATACTGCTTTATTATAATTATTGTAAATTATAATAAAGTTTTTGTTAGAATAAGGTACATAGTAGAGCAATGCATTTATTATAATAAAATACAACAATAAATGTATTACAAGTAATTATAAATTGTTAATTTTACCTTAAGTAGCAAAATCATAGAGCCTAATTTTAATTTGCATTTTGATTACCAAAGTGAATGATTACCAATATAAAAGAATGCTTTCTCTTGAATTCATTTACTTTTTATAATTCATTTTTTCCTTCAATAATTTTTTTTTTATGGAGCTTCTGTGTGAAACGCAGCTTTGGAATAAAACAGTGAACAAAACAAGTGAAATCTCTGCCATTGCAATGCTCGCTTTCAAGTGGAGGATGTAGAAAAACAAACAAACAAAAAAAGCCAGTGAGCAAACAACATACCAAGTTCAGTGGAGAAAAATTAAGAGGATAGTGGAGAAAAGGAGTACCTGAAAGAGAGTAGTGATTTTATGTTGATGGTCAGGGATGACCTCTGTAATTACATCTGAACACAGGAAGTGAGGGAGAAAGCCGTGTGACTATCTCTGGAGAAAAGCATTCCAGGCAGTGGGAATGGCAAGTGCAAAGTCCTGAGGCTTATTCTTATGGTAGAAAGACATTGAGTTGAAGTTCACTGATTATGTTCATATGCTGGGGTGAGGGAGATCAAGAAGAGAAGGAAAAAGGGAATGGTTGGTAAGTACAGTCCCGGGGAAGCAGGAGAGTGTGGCTTAGAGCTTAGATGGTGGGATTTTCTTTTTTTCTTTAAAGCAGCTGCTTGTGTTATTTATTTTTTAAAATTTTATTTAATTTACTTATTATTTATTTTTGACTGCGCTGGGTCTTCATGTGGTACGTGGACTTCTCATTGCTGTGGCTTCTCTTGTTGCCTCACACGGGCTCTAGGTGCCCGGGCTTCAGTAGCTGTGGCACATGGGCTTAGTTGCCCCATGGCAAGTGGGATCTTCCTGGACCAGGGATCAAACATGTGTCCCCTGCACTGGCAGGTAGATTCTTGACCACTTAACCACCAGGAAAGTCCCTCGTATTCTTAACTAGAAGGATAAACATTGTATTCCTGAAAAAAGAGGAAAGAGAGTTAATGATGGATGCTGGCTAGTCTTCTGGATGAGGGCATGGGGTCAGGGCCAGGTCACAAGGAGGATGGTGCAAGGATTTGAGGGGACAAGGATTTGAGAACACAGCAGTTCCGGGGCCTAGTAGGAATATGTGACTGGAGTCACGTAGAATGATTCCTGGGTAGCATTAGGAGCTGCAGTGAGTTTGGAGGCCATGAATTCCCAGTGCCAAGCACCTGCCTTGCCATGACCTGTGTGTGCAAGTAGAGATAATAGATTATCTGATCATTTGGGTTGATCATCTGATCATCAGGATCATTTCTCCTGAGTAGGGCCCTGGAAAGCTGAGGGGTTGATGGAGTAAAGGCTGTTGGCAAAAGAATGATTGATGTGAGACATCATCCTTAGGGGAGGGTGTGCAGTGTCAGAGGGTTTAAGGGTGAATGTCATGGTTGATGAGGAAGTAAATGAACCCTGAAGCTATTGGAGTGGAGGGTCCATGAGGACATTAGAGCGTCTCAAGCTGAACCATGGTGGGTTGAAACTGGAGACCATGACCCCCTCATAGTCTGTTGCTTCATGGGCTTGTTTTTTCAACTAGGTGGTAAATCACTGACTATATCATCTCCCTGTCTGTCTATTTGTCTTGATTAAAGTGCCCCAGTATATTCATTTGTATTTATTACACTCTTGAGAAATGTATAATCTAGTTGGAGGGGAGGAGAATACTTAAAGTTAGTTAGGAGTTGATAATGGATTGTTGGCAAAGGTGAAGAGGGAAGGGGACCTGACTAGAGCAGATTTATATGAAACAGAAGAAGGTTCATGGGAAGAGAGGCTCTTCATGGCTTTTGGACTTATTTCCTCTACTGCTGGAGAAGTTAGAGTAATTCTGGTCCATCTATTCACCAGTTGGTTCTCTCATCTTTAATACAGTCCTTTACAGGATGCCTGGCCTGGGTTAGTGTGAGAGGTGTGGCCAAACATTGTTGGAGGCCAAAATCTCATCTGGAAGCTGGACCTGTCACATTGCTACCATTACTGATGTGTTATCAATAGCTAGATAAACAAAAATGACATGATGCTGTTTTTTTGATAGGACCTTTGTGTAAATGGTGCTCAGATACTACACTTTAAAAGCTCTTTAGTGGAGGAAGCAGTCAATGAGCTAATAAATATGTTGCTGGATGTGGAAGTTCCATCTAAAGAAGAAAGACAGAAAGTATTCAATGTGAATAGTGATGACTGGAAAAATGAAAGTTCAGGTAAGAGAGGGGGATAATGGAAGGGTCTTGTTTTTCTAGGACATGCCTGAAAACCAAAATTTAATTTTCTACTTCGCAGTGAATTTTGCACTCTAATAAGACGCTCCCAGTTTTATAAGGACGTTAATAAATCTGAAATTAGGATTCAGGGCACACTTGAATGATGGCATGTCATTAATTTCCATTACTTTTTGTTCAGCTCTACAAACGTGTACTTCACGTTGGGCCCTGTTAGCTCTCTTTGCATTTAGGTGTGTGTGTTTTTTCACTTTATCAGTAAAGTAGGATGGATTATGGGTTGGAATTCCCACTGGAGTATGTCTACACCAGAGCAAGTGGTTTATGGGACAGATGAAGACAGCGAGAGGCAGAGAAGGGACACTGTTCCCCAAGGATTTGTGATTGTTGGTGAAAGAGAGAACCCAGAGAGCCAGCACCTAGCACCCATGCCCTGTCTTGTTTTTGCACACTTCCTGCCTCTCCTCCTATTCCCACACGTCAAGGATGAGAGGTTCCACCAGGCCACCTTGTTCCCCCAATGTCCTCTTCCTATCCTCTGATGGCCTCATTTCATAAGAAGTATGACATTTGAGTGTTATTAAACTTGCGTGTATGTGCGTAGGTGTGGGCTCAGTCCTATCTGACTCTTTGCGACATCATGGACTGTAGCCCACCAGGCTCCTCTGTCCATAGGATTCTCCAGGCAGGAACACTGGAGTGGGTTACCATTTCCTCCTCCAGGGGATCTTCCTGACCCAGGAATCAATCGATTATGTGTTTTGTGTTTCCTGCGTTGGCAGGCGGGTTCTTTACCATTGCACCAATTAATCTTAATTTTGTTCTTTAACTGCAATAGGTACCTCTCTGCCCTCATCTCTTTCAATTTCTCTCATTTTGTAACAGCAAAAAGAGAAGAAGAAAATTCTGATGCCTTGACTTCTTCCCTTAATGCCGGGGCAGGCCTCCTTCCTTTGATGACAATCTCAAGAAAGAAGAAAGAGATTGAGGTGTTAGAGGAAGGAGCCCGAGAGTTGCTCTCTCACTTCAATCACCAAAACACGGATGCTCTTCTGAAAGTTACAAGGAACACACTAGAGGCCATCCGCAGGCGCATTCAATTCTGCAACATGACGAGCTTCCGGGGTAATGATCCCACAGGGTTTGCCCCTTGGCTCGCCAAGCCTGGTCTCTGGTTGTGTGTGCATGTGTGTGTGTTCCTGTTAAATTTAAATAACCAAAACCCTCACCATTTCCTCAGTGCCTCCTTGTACATTTATATAATATGAACTTGGATTATCCCAGCAGTTTGATAACGTAGACACTATCATTTCTCTCATTTAAGACTGATAAGACTGGAGTCCAGGAAATTTAAGTAATTGACTTAAGGTCACTTAGCTTTTGTTAATAACATAGTAATCAGCATCACATTTAATCTTTTTGTAATAAGGTGAAAACATGTGAAATGAATTGTTTTAACTAGTAAAAGAAGAAATGCTTTAAAAAAAGCTATTTGGAAACATACTTTCATTGTTAAATCATTAGATTATTAGCCAGTCTTATAAAGAAAGATTTTATTAATGTCATAACCTCCAAAGCAGAAAATTATCTTTTTTTTTTTTTTTCGCTATTTTCATGTCAATTTAGTACTTTCCAGCTCGTTTCTTCATTCTTAAAACAATCATCTCTCTTCAGCACTATTCAGAAACTGGTTTCCCAGATGAGCCACAAAAATCATTCAAATCTAGAGGCATCCTGAAACTAACCTTTAAATTGAAAACATATAAAAACAAAGTAACAATAATTAATTAAAATCAAAGAAATAATAGGATAATAAACCTTTTTATTTATTTTGAATATGGGCACCTAAGGGAAAGCATATCTAATAGTTAATTAAAAGTGGATGAAAAGAAGTGGAAACATTGAAAGAACTTTTGATTGGCAACTTGGTTTATTATGTTTTATTTCACTTCATAATGGAGGATAGTCCTTTTCTTTGACATGGGGCTAATATTTGAACTTATCAACTGTTGATATGCTGGATATTGTCTCCTGTCTTCCCCAACTTTATATATTACAGGTATTTCCAATTGTATAGAGTTGTACACATACATATCCATATGTCAATATCCATATAGTCAATATCCGTATAGTCAATATCCATGTTTATAAACCCATAACTATACCTATATCCAACTTTAAAAGTCCCTGGGATATAAATGGTGAATTACACTTTATTTTGTCCCTGCTCCTTAACTGCTCCCAGTGTGATATACTCTGATGTATATCAGAGTGATGATAGTGATGGTAGAAAGACGTATATTTTATTTGAAATTCCAAGCTGGCATTTGTTCTGACAGTCTTGTGTTTTATTCCTTCCTTACTTATTCTATATTTAATTTGCTGGCATCCTGTTATTCAGAGAGTCTCACCTTCAATATTTTAGGTAAGAGTTTCTATAATTATATAATCTGCTGACTCCATGCAGCAAATTTCCTTTATGGAGCATGTACCCATAGATTGTAATCAGCAGAAGATGGCTTGGGTTCTACTGAACTACTGTGTTCCACTGAGCAAAACTAGATCCTCTATTAGTTTTTATTCATTCACTCATACCTTCAGCAAATTCATATGGTCTGATGATATACCTATTATGTCTTTATCTAGGTGCTTTCATTTTTCTAGTTAAAAATGAGATTTTATCTTTTTAATTAAAAAAAGAATCTTATTAAATGAAAAGGGTGAAAGCTTCCCTGTTCTGTGTTAACTCAGACAGTAACAGTGCCTCTAAAGTGAAGCAGAACGGTCTGCCCATTTTCCGGGCAAGCGTCACTCTGACCATCCCCAACATCAGCATGGCTCCAGCCCTCGAAGACATACAGCAGACGCTGAACAAAGCCGTGGAGTGCATCGTCACTGTCAGCAAGGGGGTTAGACAGTGGAGCGGTGAGCCGGTGTCCAAGGTGGGTGCGGCGTGAGGAAATTGTTTCATGTGGACGCTGCTTCTTTTACAGGTGATAGGACACCTGCAAAGTCTCCTTTTCCTTTGCAGAGAAAGATGCAGGAAAGAAAACCGACTGCCTTGCCCCATAATGAAGACAGTGATTCTGATATTGAAATGGGAGAAAACGAACCTCAAGGTAAATGTTCTTTTAGTTCTTTCTGACTAGTCATTCTAACTCAAAACCTGTTGAGCTAAAAGGTATTTCCATCCCCCCAGAGCTCTGTGCAATCCTCAGATCAGATTGTAATATTAATCTATGAGTCAATTTCATGTTTGGAAAATATAGATTCATGTATTTTAATATCACCTTGATAGTGTAGTTTATTATTACTTTTTAAAGATTTATTTATTTAGTTATGGCTCTACTGGGTCTTCATTGCTGGGCCTGGGTTTTCTCTGGTTGCAGTTGGTGGGGGCTCCTCTCTAACTGTGGTGTGCGGGCTTCTCACAGCAGTGGCTTCTCTTGTTGGGGAGCACGGGCTCTAGGCCTGCAGGCTTTAATAGTTGTGGCATGTGGGCTCAGTCGTAGCCGCTCTTGGGCTTTAGAGCACAGACTCAGTAGTTGTGGCACTTGGGCTTAGTTGTCCCATGTTTTGTGGGCTCTTCCTGGATCAGGAATTGAACCTATGTCCCCCGCACTGGCAGGCACATTCTTTACCACTGAGCCACCAGGGAAGCCCCTAAATAGTGTGTTTTAAATGTATATATCAAAGACATACTGGGGGACAAGAAGGATTTTAGTCTCATAGTTTAAAGAAAAGCTTGTCATTATCGCAATGAATATTTCCTGGTTTAAGAGATCTTTTGTATTTTGACCCATTATGTGTCCTGTTTTGCTAAGATGATGTGATTTTTGCTGTATATGTCATGATTTTCATTTATGCTGTTGTTGTTCAGTTGCTAAGTTGTGTCCGACTCTTTGTGACCCCACAGACTGCAGCACGCCAGGCTTCCCTGTCCTTCACCATTTCCCAGAGTTTGCTCAAACTCATGTCCATTGAGTTGGTGATGCCATCCAACCATCTCACCCTCTGTCATCCCCTTCTCCTCCTGCCCTCAATCTTTCCCAGCATCAGGGTCTTTTCCAGCGAGTCGGGTCTTCACATCAGGTGGCCAAAGTATTGGAGCTTCAGCTTCAGCATCAGTCCTTCCAATGAATAGTCAGGGTTGTTTTCCTTTAGGACTGACTGGTTTGATCTTGTGGTCCCACAGGAGTCTTCTCCAGCACCACAATTCGAAAGCATCAATGCTTTGATGCCCAGCATTCTTTATGGTCCCACTCTCACATCCGTACATAACTATTGGAAAAGCCATAGCTTTGACTATATGGACCTTTGTCAGCAAAGTGATGTCTCTGCTTTTTAATGTGCTGTCTAGGTTTCTCACACCTTTTCTTCCAAGGAGCAAGCATGGCTGCAGTCACTGTCTGCAGTGATTTTGGAGCCCAAGAAAATAAAATCTGTCACTGTTTCCATGTTTCCCTCTTCTATTTGCCATGAAATAATGGGACTGGATGCCATGATCTTAGTTTTTTGAATGTTGAGTTTTAGGTCAGCTTTTTCACTCTCCCCTTTCACCCTCATCAAGAGGCTCTTTAGTTCCTCTTTGCTTTCTGCCATTAGGATGGTGTCATCCCTATATCCGAGGTAATATTAGGGAGTATATGACATCCAAGTTGCTAATGATAGATGATAAATGTAGTCTTTATTTATTCAAACTTCTTTTAAAGCAGCTGAGCAAATGGCAGAGCTTGTGTAATTTTCAATTAGTGCTTGTATCCCTTGAGGTGATAAATAAACTCACCGCGAGGAAGGCACTGAACCAAGTCCCTCTTTAAAATAATCTGTTACCAAAGGGGATAAAGGCGGAGTGCTCAGCCTCAGTAGTTGCAGTGCACGGGCTTAGCTGCTCCGAGGCATGTGGGATATTACTTCCCCAACCAGAGGTCGAACCTGCGTCCCTTGCAGTGCAAGGTGGATTCTTAACCACTGGACCACAGAGAAGTCCCCTCTATTGCTTTTATAAAGAAGACTTTCAGAAGTCCTCACTTTACTATTACAGTGTTAGTCACTCAGTCGTGTCCGACTCTTTGTGACCCCATGAACTGCAGCCCGCCAGGCTCCTCTACCCAAGAGATTTCCCAGGCAAGAATACTGGAGTGGGTGGCCATTTCCTTCTTCAGGGGATCTTCCTGACCCAGGGATCGAGCATGGGTCTCCTGCATCGGCAGGCAGATTCTTTACTGTCTGAGCCACCATGGAAGCCCCCTTACTATTACAGAAATTTACTCATCTTTTAAAAGCACGTTTCTATACTGTTGGTATAAATATTTCTCTCTCTCTTTTTTGTTCCCTTTAGATACCCTTGAGATAGCATCTGTGAACTTACCCATTCCCGTGCAAACCAGGAACTATTATAAGAATGTTTCTGACAACAAAGAGATTGCAAAATTAGTCTCTGTGCTTAGTACAATCATCAGCTCCACCAAAAAGGTATGCCGAGAGGATTTGCAGCCAGGCTCTTTTGCTTTGCAACACGTACCTGTGTGAAGTCCAGCATTAAAGCCTGTCCTTCACGTAGCCTGGGTCGCACCCTCTGTGACTTCAGTGAGCAACTTATGGAATCTTGTATGTGCTCAGCAAATGTTTAACTCAAGATTTTTCATTCCAGATTGGAAGGTGAAAGAGAACTATCTTTTCTGTTTTTTTATATAGTCTGCTGTTTCATGCCTTAAACTACTTATGCACTTATATATCAATAATACAAATAAGTCTGTTAAAAAATTTGATACGTCTCAAAGCCCAAGTCAGACTTCACTTTCAAAGAGTCAGTGATGCTGGAACTGACTTGTATCATTTGAAATAGAGTAAGATTTACACTCTAATTTTATGATGATAATTTTATATTTGTGTATATCAGATGAAAGTTTATATATATTATAATGTGGAAATGAGATAATACTGAGAATATTGAAAATATTATCAGTGCAAATTTGCATTGGACATGGATATAAATTCAGGTTAATTTTTTTCTTCCAACCACTTCTTCTCTCAACTTTTCCTTTTATGTTCAGGCAAATCTGTTTTCGTGGTCAAAAAGACTCAAAATTCTGAAGTCAATTTCTCCTTAAAAGAAAATATTCATGTTGCCACTAAGACCTGCCATCTATTTAAAAATGTTTCTCAGTGTTGAGGGAACAGCTGTCACTCAGTAAATGTATCTTTTCTATTACTCAGTTTTGATAGGATGAGCTTCTTTTGTTTGAAAGTGTTTTGAAAAGCTGCCTTTGCTGTAACCATGTGAGGAAATACTAAGTTTAATATTAATGTATTCCTGAGGGAACTAGAAGCTTTTGCATTTCTGTACTTTCTATTTTCCTTTCTTAATATCGTGAAGGTCCTGTATTTAATTTTGCCCTAGGGACTGCGTTCACATAATTCAATTTAACAAATATTTGTCTAGTGCTTAGTTTATCAAGCTCTATACTAAATGTAAAGGTAAGTAGAGTATTTTATGATGATAATAAGCATCGAAGGATCCTTTCAAATGTCTCAGTAATTGTGGAAAACACAATAAAATAGATCAATAATAAAGTTCATTACTTTCTCTGAATGTAAGCAGACACTATTATGAAAATCTGAGTAAGGCCTAGTAGTTGAAATTAATATCCTGCTGGCACCAAAATACTTATGTCTGTGTCATTTTTGTTACATTTGCCTTTCTATTATATGAAGGAAATGTACAGATGTTAGTCTTTCTTAAAATAATAGAAAAAGTTGGCACTTAGAATAACTTGAAGGACTTTATACAGATTGATAGGATGGCCAAATTGTTTGTGGAAGTATATATGCACACTTGGTCACAGTGTTAACTGTGGCCCTCTATAGCCATCGACCCTTCTGAATTTTGTGTGCTTGACCTTTCCTTAACCACAGAAAATCTTCTGATCTCAGCCCCTTTCCTTACAGGAGCTAACTGAATCAGAATGTAAACTTGACCTATGTTCAGTTCATCCAAAGGTTGGCCATCAGCTTATAACACTGCTTGCCTTGAAAAGATGAGCTGGACCAAATAATCAAAATAACCATGGCAATTAAAATAACTTAAATAAATCAATCCTACAAATGTAGTTCATGTAATTTTCCTTTAGATTCTAGGTTACCTCTGCTTTCAAAAGTCCCAGTTTAATCAAGGTAGACACTTTCAGATAAAATAAAGGAGAGTCTAAAACTTATTTAGGGTAGGATATGTTCTTAATAATATAAACTCTTGGATGTTGAAAGAGCGGGATTCTGGAATTTCTACCCATATTCACGGGTCCTTGATGATCTGTAATTCATTCTCCAAACCACCATCCATTTGTGAGAATGTCCACATGCTGTTGCAATGCATTCTGGGTGTGTATGTCTGCATCTCAGCCCACGCCAGGGGATTGGTTGTGGTTGGGACACTCAGTGGCAGGTTTACCGTTCTGCGTTTTAATGGGTGGGAAGTCTCAAAACTCATTAAGCCTGAGGTTTTGAGCGACACATTAGCTTCATGTTGGGCATGGCGGTAAAGCTATCCTTGGTTTGGTACAACTTGGTGAAATTTACTTAATTGGACCATTTAGAGTGCAGTTGGAAATGCTCTGTTCTTTCAAATAATGGCATTTTCACTCTCAGCTTAAATTTTTTTTTTCTCATGCAGATGTAACTCTGAAATTATAATATTAGCCAGTAGAAAAAGTTGATTGCCAAGAGTTGTAAACATTAGAATGAGGAGACAAATCTTAATTGTTTGGAGATGATATAATTATCTACCAAGTAAATCTGAACATGCTAATCTGAAAAGAAAATATGGCTTAGTAAAGAGTTAAGTTAGTAGTAAGTGGAAAGATAGGCATTTCTGCTGAAATACAGTAAATATGTCCCTAAAAAGCCTGATTTGCAACGTTGCACCTTTAATAAAATAGGGGTTATAAGAAAAATGGGGTTGGGAGGAACATACAAAACGTAAGAAATTCTGTAACCAGTTAACAAAAATGGTAACAATCATAGTAAGATACTAACCCATTTAATAACACTGTAATGAGTATGAAACTTTACTATCAAAGATGAAAGAAACTTGGGAGAAGGTGATGTAAAAAACAGTTAAAAATGCTGAGTTATGGAAGCAAGGATAAAATATGCAAAAATCAGGTCTAACTGTGCCAAGAACATTCTCAAAACAAAGTGGAGACCAAATTAACCCAAAAGAAAGAAGGGGCCAAAGCACTGTGCCCCTCTGTGGTCTGCTGCTTCAGTGAGTACAAAACAATGTACTGGGAAAGTAACACTTGATAATGTGTTATAGTGACATCATTTCCTATTTGCCAATTGCAAGAGAGCCAATTCTTCTTACAAAAGCACACTTTGTAGCTAACAGGACCTTTCATTAAAAAACCAATAGAAAAAAAGCTTATATGCCATTCATATAGTTAGAAGAATAGTGGAAAAAGGTCACTTTTATGAAAATAATATCTCTGAAGAATACCTAAGATCAAGACTAACTAAGATCATGGCATCCGGTCCCCTCACTTCATGGCAAATAGATGGGGAAACAGTGGAAACAGTGGCTAACTTTATTTTTCTGGGCTCCAAAATCACTGCAGATGGTGATTGTAGCCATGAAATTAAAAGACGCTTGCTCCTTGGAAGGAAAGTTATGACCAACCTAGACAGCATATTAAAAAGCAGAGACATTACTTTGCCAACAAAGGTCTGTCTACTTAAGGCTATGGTTTTTCCAGTGGTCATGTATGGATGTGAGATTTGGACTATGAAGAAAGCTGAGCGCTAAAGAATTGATGCTTTTGAACTGTGGTGTTGGAGAAGACTCTTGAGTGTCCCTTGGACTGCAAGGAGATCCAACTAGTCCATCCTAAAGATCAGTCTTGGGTGTTCATTGGAAGGACTGATGTTGAAGCTGAAACTCAAATACTTTGGCCACCTGATGCAGAGAGATGACTCATTGGAAAAGACCCAAATGCTGGGAAAGATTGAGGGCATGAGGAGAAGGGGACGACAGAGGATGAGATGGTTGGATGGCATCACCGACACAATGGACATGGATTTGGGTGGACTCTGGGAGTTGGTGATGGACAGGGAGGCTTGGCATGCTGCAGTTCATGGGGTGGTAAAGAGTCAGACATGACTGAGCAACTGAACTGAACTGAACTGAACTGAAGAATACCTAGGAGCATACATGATGGGAAGTTTGTAGAATCTTTATGAAGATTTCTCTAAAACTTAACAAGGAATTTAGAAAGGAAAGGTGTGAAGATGTCGAAAAATACAGAAATACTTAATACTGTATGGATATCAATCCTTATCCAATATATTTATGTAATTTGTGTGATTCTATGTAATATTTCAATGGAGTTGGATGCTGAATGTATTTGTTTGCCTCTCTATATCTAATACCCGTGCTCTGACCTTAGGGAACAAATCAATGGGTTTCCTTTGAGATTTCCAGTGGATTTCGCCCATGAGAGTGTTGGAGGAGCTCTGAGCAGTGGAAGAAAGTGACCTCAGAGTATTTTTTTTTTCCCCTGTAGCATCACCCTCTCTGTGGTATAATTTTGAGCTACGGTTTTTGACCTGAGGTCCAGCCCCAATCAACTGGGCCCTGTCCACAAGAGATTTCATGGACTCAACTTGCCGCCCCACCCTCCCCAAAACTGTTTCCCTCCCTTTTTGGCTAGGATGATAGTTCTAGTATTACCAGTCCCGGATTACTGTGTTCACTGTTGTATCTGGGTCCAGTTCTATGGCACATGTGAACTAGTCACACGGTTCACTAATTAAGCATTTTAATGAATTGATGGGAACCCCTAGCAATTGGCAAATATCCATTTATATTGTGATGTTGTTCTTGATTCTTCCTTTTCTACACAAATCTGTCATTTATATTCTAGGAAGTTATTACATCCATGGACTGCTTCAAACGCTATGATCACATTTGGCAAAAGGAGAAAGAAGAAACTATCATGACGTTTATTATAAAAAACCCCTCACTTTCTGAATTTGAATCCCAGATTCTCTACTTCCAAACACTAGAGCAAGAAATTAATACTGAGCCTGAGTACATCTGTGTGGGTGCCATCGCCCTGTACACAGGTTGGTTCATTTTTTTTCAGTCAGTCATGAAAATTCAGCAGAAGTGTTCTGTCTCTTTACCTAGATTAGCATTCCAGAGAGTTCTAGCTTTCTTAAAGATTGACTTTCCTTTTATGGGCCTCAAGCTTCAAGACCAATTTGTAGATTTGTTTTTAATTCTCTTCTGCATAATTATTTATTCTGAACTGTTTTGGGACATTTTGGTGGTAAACCTTGAAAATAAAGGCTAATTAAGAGAAGGGAGGAGTCTCTCATATTTGGAATTAAAATTTACTGTTTTTAATAAATAACAATATCAAACATTGGAGGCTTATCTCCAGCAGTTTTCTTAGGTACTTTTTTTGGGGCATTTTGGAATGTGTTTTCAATTATTGCAAAACAGGCTTTATACAATCAATGAATATGCAGTAATTTGTTGTTGTAGTTTAGTTGCTAAGTCGAGTGTTCGACTCTTTTTTGACCCCATGGATTGTAGCCTACCAGGCTCCTCAGTCCATGGGTTTCCCAGGCAAGAATTCCTGAGTGGGTTGCCATTTCCTTCTCCAGGGCATCATCCCGACTAAGGGTTTGAACCTGCATCTCCTGCATTAGCAGGTGGATTCTTTACGACTGAACAGGCAGGGAAGCCCATATAATAATTAGGAAAGACTAACTTCTTTTTCAAGTTTGATTTTTCATGTGTTAAAGGGCTCTTGGCTGCAAAATATTTACTATTGGTGAACAGTTGCATTGGGTCTCCTCATACTGGTTCAAGGTTTTCAAACTGAACATGGACACTTGGGTTTTATAGCTGACCTGAAGTTCACCTTGACTGCTGAGACGAAGGCCTGGATGGTTGTCATCGGCCGTCACTGTAACCAAAAATACAGAAGTGAAATGGAAAACATATTTACACTTGTTGAAGACTTCAATAAGAAACTGAATCGCCCCATTAAAGACCTGGATGATATTCGAATTGCCATGGTGGCACTGAAGGAAATTAGGGAGCAGCAAATCCCCATTGACTTTCAAGTGGGACCCGTTGAGGTAACTGATAATCACTTGTTTATGTGTCAGTAGGAATATCTCCAGATATTGATCGCTATTAGAGGAAGTATTGACAAGGTCTGGACTGGAGTTACAGATGGATGCTAAACCCATGAATGATGATTCAGTAATGTTGATACCTGACCTTATAGGGTGCCCCTGAGGGGTCAGATCTTGTCCTTTGTGTGGCATCTGAGGTCCCTAAGAGAAGAGCCTGAGATGAGAGTTTCTGCATGAGTAATTTATTGACGAGTGCTTATGAGAGAAGCAGAGTGAAAGAAACAAGGGAGGACCAGGTTGGGTGTGGGAGGAAGCCAGCCCGGGGTGTGATCTTAGCTGTAGACTAATGTCAGCCCGACCCCAGAGGCAGTTCTGGAGCATGAAGTATACCACTCAGTTGACCCCACCTTGAGGCAAGGGGGACTGTCTTTATTCCCCCAAAGAGTTGGTCCTTGACCATAATTTCCCCATGAGGAGGCTCCTGTCCTGTCAGCTGAGGACAATTTTCAAGGGAAGAAGGCAGCTTAATTCCTACAGCCAACATGCCCAAGAGCTGGGATGCAAATGTCAGCTGGTAAACAGGACCTGGATGGGGCACTGATGGTGCCCATTCATGAGTTTACTCCTTATTAACTTGTTTCATCCTTGCTACAACCCCCTACATACACACATGGAAACTGAGGGTCAAAGAAGTCATGCAGTTTTATTAATGTTGTGCATTACTTTTGTTTTTATCATATCTTTTCTAGATGAAAATTCTTGATTAGGAATGGATTGCTATATTCCTCTGTATGAGACTACTATAACTGTAGCATTGAAACAATTTCAGATATAAAACATTGTCTTTTCATCATGTGTCTTAGTTGTTCAGTCATGCCCAAGTCTTTGTGACTTCATGGACTGTAGCCCACCAGGCTGTTTCTGTCCATGGAATTCTCCAGGCAAGAATACTAGAGTGAGTTGCCATACCCTCCTCCAGGGTGTCTTCCCAACCCAGGGATGGAGCCCGGGTCTCCTGCATTGCAGGTGGACTCTTTACCATCTGAGCCACAAAGGAAGCCTCTTTTCATCATACTGTAACTTAAAAGTCTGGACTTAAACTCTGATAGTCAGGATCATAGCTTTGTATCATATTTTCTGCACTTTGAATTTTGGAAAATTTCAATTTACAGTGAAAATGGCAGAGATGACTTCAGGTTTGTGCCTTTGTTGTATTGGGTCAGGAAAAGTACATTTCCACCGTGCTGTTCATGGGAACTGAAACGTCAAGGCAAAGACCCCCCATGTGGTATAGGACCAGGGAAGTTTGGAGAAGGGTTTTGAAGAAGAGATCCAGCAACTGCCAACTCTTACCCCTGACCTGAGAGTTAAGACAAACCCTTGTCAAGTAGTCAAGATCAAGATGCAATCTTTAGTACTGATAGAAGTTATTTGGAAGATCTGGTTTGGTGTTTGGCTCCAATATTCCTACTGTATCTCACCTCCCCCATTTTCCCATCCTATGCACACTTGCAATGGGCTTGTGAAATGAAGTCCCAGAATTGTACTTTCTCATCCATCAAAGACAACACTGGAAAGCTGCCAATCTGTGTTACTTTGTTCCATTTGATTGGTACTGAAGTGTGGACTGGAGGCCTGCCTTGAAGGAGAAAGAGGGAGGGAGAAAGACCCTGTACTATACATGCCCAAATCAATAATCTTTTCCTCAAGTCAACAATCAGGTGTTTATTCTATGTCTAAGAGGAAGGGTAATGGCGGGAGAAGAGGCCAGGGATATTTAGGAAATTTTTTTTCACATGAAAACCAAACTTTGCCTCATTTTAATCTTCTAGACAAAAGAATAGTCCAGGATTTTTCATCCTTAGGGCAATGACTTGGCTCAGGGTGTGATTCAATAATGCCCTCCTATGTCTTACTGTTGGAACCTTTTACCAACAAAGTGAAATAGGATAGAGTTAAAACTGATTTTGTTATTCTAAAATTAGCAGTTAAATTGTTCTACATTTTTCATCTACCTAATTTTATAGTCTTCAAATACGATTTAGGGGCCTAAGTAAAAATACCATTTATTTGTATAATGATTTATAGTTTTCAGAATGCATTTAAAATGATATCTTTTCCATGTTCATGAAAATCCTGTGATGCAACCAGGAAATTCCCTGTTTTACAGATGAGGGAACTGAAGTTCAGTGGCTCCATTGCTTGCTTAAGCTTTTCCAAGTTTGCAAGTAGAGAAACTAGAACTCTGGACAGTTGCTCTGTCTTGCTGATTTTTTTTCATTCTGATGCCCTAAAAAGATGACTGTGTGTAGATTTATGCATTTGACTGGCAGAAATTGAATTGTTCTTCTTTTTGTAGGAATCCTATACCCTGCTTAACAAATATGGGCTTTTGATAGCAAAGGAGGAGATGGACAAAGTGGATACCCTGCGTTACTCTTGGGAGAAGCTTCTGGCACGTGCCAGCGAAGTTCAGAATGAACTAGTCTCACTCCAACCTGGTTTCAGGAAAGAGCTTATTGGTACCGTGCAGGTTTTCCTCCAAGAGTGTCACCAGTTCTATCAGGACTATGATGTGGTATGACTCTGTATTTTTGGGGAAGAGTGAATACAGCATACTAAATGTTGTTTAAAGCTCACATGTCAAATTCAATGAAATCCCCCCAGAAATGGAAATTTTATTTTTATGAGACCAAAGGTATTTCCCTTTCACAATCCTTTCCCCTTTGATTTCATCCAGGATAATTTCAACTGTAAATGGAAATTAAAAAGTGCTGTTTGTATCATTGGTCTCTTACTGAAGTGTTTGGTATCTTTCTAAATTTGTGTAGACAAATATCACTCAATTATACTTATTGTGATCATCCCTCTCATAGCATTCACATTCTGCAAATATTGCAGAGTTGCCCCTGGTGCTTAAGGTACAAAAGTGGACAAAACAGATTGAGTCCATATTTTAACTGTATGTATATGAGTTTTGGTGCAGAATCTTCAACTGGGAATATGTTGTTTAAGGAGACCCATTTCCAACCAGTTATAATGTGCCGCAGAGGGGAAATGTGTAAAGTATAGGGTAAAATATTTATCTATTAATCAGTAACACACCAAAATGAATGAAGTTAGGAGACTAGATTCAAGCATCAACTTCATGGTTGAGGAAGCACAGACATACAGATTTTTTAAGGTGGTCTAATGTAGGAAAACCTGATTAGAATGTTAATATTACAAGTCACTTTAGAAATAGGTATTAGAGTGGTGAACTCTGTAGGTTGTGTGGTATTAGTGCTTTAGTTCAAACCAGACACTGTGCTTCTTACAGTTATTGACCCTTCTTTGTCTGTGTTGCCTAGCAGATGAATAGCACATATTTTTAATTTTCAAAATTTCTTGACATATGAAAGTTCTGACATTAACTTGGCTTTTTTGGCCTTGAAAATATTTCCAAATGAGTCACTTTCCTGAGTCCCGCCCCCCCGCCCTTTTTTTTTTACAAATAAAAAGCAACATTTCCTATCCTATATGTGACATGCATGAAAACAAAATTTGATATTCAAATACATTGAGCTTATGAAATTTGTATGCAAATACTTCATTTTATTTTGTCTTTCTCAACTGTTTGTTTCAGAATGGTCCAATGGCTAGTGGCCTGAAACCCCAGGAAGCCAGTGATAGACTTATCATGTTTCAGGTAATCTTTTTAGTTTCTTTGACCTCCTATACAACCAAAACCTCAATGTGTTTTATTTACACATTTTTGTTTACTTACTTTTCTGCAAGTCTAAATCCTCAAATACAGCATCACGTAGGTTCTGTGTCCAATGGCCTTAGCAGGAAGGTTGCTTCATAATCTGGCACAAACCATACTGCTGTTTCCATGAGCGCAAGTTATGGTTGGGCTTCCCTGGTAGCTCAGTTGGTGAAGAATCTGCCTGCAATGCAGGAGACCCCAGTTCGACTGCTGGGTCGGGAAGATCCACTGGAGAAGGGATAGGCTACCCACTCCAGTATTCTTGGGTTTCCCTTGTGGCTCAGCTGGTAAAGAATTCACCTGCAATGCGGGAGACCTAGGTTTGACCCCTGGGTTGGGAAGATTCCCTGGAGAAGGGAAAGGCTACCTGCTCCAGTATTCTGGCCTGGAAAATCCCATGGACTGCATAGTCTGTGGGCTTGCAAAGAGTCAGACATGACTGAGCCACTTTCAGGTTATCTTTCCGCAGATTACCTGGTCTTGTTAGGTTTTCCACCAGGAGTTACTGTGTTGTTCCTTGCTTTGTGCACATAAGCACATCCCTTGCCTTGATAGAATTCAGTTTCATCTCGAGCACATGCACCTTCAATTTTCAGGAGAGCTGTGTACTCCCTCTGGTTCTGTAGACCCTGCTTATAGCCAGCAAAAATGGTGTTGCCCCACAGACTGCCAGACATGTTTGTTGTTTTAGAGGTCCTGTTCCCAGCAGGCCTCCACAGGGTCCAAGGTGGCTGAAAGAGCTCAATGTATTTTAAACACATACTCCCCCCCCACCCCCCACCTTAATATAGAGAAGCTCATTGTGGAATACAGTGTATACTTACTTACCTTTTAAAAACTGTGATTTGGTATGGTTATAATTAGAATTGGTTCCCATGTAATTAATGGTACTCCTCAGGATTCTTATTTACATGGAATCAGAGATCATGCATGTTTGCTTATTGGTCAGTCTTTTTTTCATTTGCATGTTTATTCATGTGTAAACCATTTTTGATGAATTTTCACTTGTATCTTTATTAGAATCAATTTGATAATATCTATCGGAAATACATCACCTATACTGGGGGAGAGGAGCTTTTTGGTCTGCCGGTCACGCAGTATCCTAAGCTTCTCGAAATCAAGAAGCAACTAAATCTTCTTCAGAAAATATACACTCTGTACAACAGTGTCGTAGACACTGTAAATAGCTATCACGATATCCTGTGGTCAGAAGTAAATATTGAAAAAATCAACAGTGAACTTTTAGAGTTCCAGAACAGGTGAGATATTAATGTTTAGCATGCCCAGAGCTATTGAACCTCAAATGCTTTCTTCTTTGATAGGTTGTTGGGTTCTCTTTTCACCTAGATGTTTCAAGAGCACATTGTGCTTCATTTTATTGTCTGTTGACATCACCCTTGTCAAACACTACTTATTAATTACCCTGTGTGTAGCTGGTGAGACAAGTGCATCCTTTAAACCCAGATGAATCTTTCCAGGGGCTTTTCTGCAGCTTAGAGCTGATCGCTATTTATATTACACTTACCAAACATTTGAAGTTTATGTTAGATGATGTATTTGGAATAAAAGCAAGAGCCCTTTGATTTTTCTACATCCTTTAAGTACTGAACCTAAAGAAAATGGAGGGTTATTGGTTGTAATTTCCAGTTGATAAGCTGGTATGTTCTGCTGTGCTTTGTACTTTGTAGGGTCTGAATATGTGTCTGGAGAATTGAATTGAATTGAGAAGCACCTTCTTTAAAATAATGCCTCTTACCTAATTTTTATGAAGGAATTGAAAATATTAGCCCTGATTGGGAGGAGCAGTTTTCTGTAATGTAAATCCTATAGCTCTCCTCTGAGTCATGAGATTTAACAATGTGGTGGCTGTTCTGGGTGACTGTTTTTGATAGAAATGCTAGCAGACAGTCTTAGACTAGAGACATCCAGGCTTATATTCAACTGGCCTTTCATGTTGGCTTTTCTTTGCAGGTGTCGGAAGCTGCCCCGAGCCTTGAAGGACTGGCAGGCTTTTTTGGATCTGAAGAAGACCATTGATGACTTTAGTGAGTGTTGCCCACTGCTGGAGCACATGTCCAGTAAGGCCATGATGGAACGGCACTGGGAAAGGATAACGACTGTCACTGGGCACCGTCTGGATGTGGGGAATGAAACTTTCAAGTTAAGAAATATCATGGAAGCCCCTCTTCTGAAATACAAGGAGGAAATAGAGGTATGATGATAGAGGATATGATGTCGTGGGAGACTGGGAGGTCCTGGGGGATTTATTTCATAATTTTCCTACCCTATGGACTGTTGGAGAAGGAAATCAGGTGAGGACAATCAAAACTCTTTTCCTGTGAGTCAGCTTTTACTTCTTCAGCAAATATTTATCTGATACATTCTGTGTTAAGTGCTGGGGACAGAAGGATGCATTCCTGCCTTCGTAGACCATTAAACATTTGTATCATTAAATAATCGTACAAATGAAGGTGTAGGTACAAGCTTCAGTAAATGAAGTGGAAGTGTGCTGCTCTATGAGAGCCTCTAATAATGGGGTGGACATATATGGAGGTGGAGGGAGGGGGATGAAAATCAACAAGGCTGGGGTGCATGGGCATGACTTCTGGGTGAAGGGGGTGTGCTTGTGTGGTGAGGGGGTGAGGGGCTTGGAAAGTGCAAAGAAGGCAGTGTGGGGCAGGTGGAACAGCAGGTGTGAAGGGGCTGAGGTGTAGGTATAGGGGACTGAAAGGCCAGGGTGGCTGAGGTGTGAAGGTGGGGGACAGAGGAGACAGCTGAAGATGGGGAGGTGGAGGGGGGCTAGAACATGCCATCGATTTCAATCTTGGGAGTAATCACGAGCCCTCTGGGAGATATATTTTGATTAGGGGATGGTGTGGTTAAATTTGCATTTTGTAAAGATCACTCTGGTAGCTGTTAGGAGAAAGGATTGGAAGACGCCAAGGGACAATCCTGGGAAAGCTTATTGGGAGCTTATACGAATATCCCAAGCAAGAGATGATGCATCAGCTGAGGGGGCAGGGAGTGAAGCTGGAGTAGAGGAGAAAAGATTGAACAGGTCATTAGGAGGTAAAACTGAGCAGAATTTGGTGATGGAGGGAACATGGTAGGGAAACAGGAGGGGCTAAGAATGAACCCTAGATTTCTTGCTGAGAGATCTAGGTGAATGATGGTGCTTATGACTGAGACGGGGAAAACTGAAAGGAAATCAGATAGAATGATAAGGTGCAAAGACCATGAGCTTGATGGGGGCATGAGTTCGATATTCACAGATTGTGTTTTGGGTTCCCTTGATGCATCCAAGCAGAGGAGCCCAGTAGGCAAATGAATGTGGGATTTTCCTGGAGATACAGAAGATTGCTGGCTGCGTGGTGGTGGAAGAACTCATCCAGACAGGGGGTGCAGTGTGAGGTGGGAAGTCAGCAAGGGTGAGTTTGACTAATGGTCCAGGAGAAGATAAGGCTGCAGAGAAGACGGGGAAAGGGATCCAAGAACTAGGAAGATGGCACGTTTCTGTTCATTCCTTCATTTTGTACTGCATTGATTCAACTTTAGAGCTAAGTCAGAGACACATTAAATTTTTTTCCCCAAACTTTAAAATTTTTATTTTGTATTGAGATATAGTCAATTAACAATGTTGTGGTAGTTTCAGGAGAGACATGTTAAATTTTGAATCTTTGATTAAAGCTGTAAAATTAAAATGTTATTGCATTTCTTTTTAATCCTAATTTTAATTGAGATATCACTTACATTTAACATTGTGTAAGTTTAAGGTGTTCAGCATAATGATTTGATACATTTGTATTGCAATATAATCTTCACTGTGTTAGCTAACACCTCAATTATCATTTCTTCTACTGGTGGGAACAATTTAGATCTAGTCTTTTAGGAAATTTGATGTTTAGAATACAGTTTTGTTGTCTGTAATCACTGAACTGTAGATTAGATCTCTAGGACTGATTAATCTATTATTTGCAAATAGATAGAACATCTTTGCCATTTCCATACCTCTAGCCCTGGTAACTACCATTTCACTTTCTTTTCTTTCAGTTTTTTTTTTTTTTTAAGATTCCATGTATAAGGGCTATCCTACAGGATTTGATTTTCTGTCTGACTTGTCTCACTTAACCCAATGCCCTCAAGCTCCATCCATGTTGTCCCAAATGGCAGGACTTCCTTCTTTCTTACAGCTGAATAGTATTTCACTTTTGCACATCTTTTCTGTCATCTTTCTTTCTGGAATAGTTGGGTGGAAAATTTTACAAATTAGGGTAAATCTATATCTATATATATATCTGTAGACACTATGTTATGTGCTGTGGTTAGTCGCTCAGTTGTGTCCAACTCTTTGTGACCTCATGGACTGTAGCCCGCCAGGCTCCTCTGTCCATGGAATTCTCCAGGCAAGAATACTGGAGGGGGTTGCCATGCCCTCCTCCAGGGGATCTTCCCAGCCCAGGGATTGAACCCAGGTCTCCTAAATTGCAGGCCAATTCTTGACTGAGCCACCAGGGAAGGCCCTAGAGACACACACACACCGTTTCTTATACTATGGTCTGTGCTGTGTGCTCAGATGCCAGTCATGTCCGACTCTTTGCAACCCCATGGACTGTTGCCCACCAGGCTCCTCTGTCCTTGGGATTTTCCTGGCAAGAATGCTGGAGTGGGATACTGTTTCCTCCTCCAGAGCGTCTTTCCTACCCAGGGATTGAACCCCCATCTCTTATGTCTCCTACACTGGTAAGCAGATTCTTAACCACTAGGGCCACCGGGAGCCCCCAGAGATCTTCCTTTCCACACTGGGAGTCGAACCTGGCCCACCTAGGGGAAAATCAGGCATCCGAACTGCTACATCACGTGGGAGAGGACATACTATAGTCTAGATCTGGAAATATATAGTATTTATCAGTTCAGTTTAGTTCATTTCAGTCACTCAGTCATGTCCGACTCTTGGTGACCCCATGAATCAGCACACCAGGCCTCTCTGTCCATCACCAACTCCAGTTTACTCAAACTCATGTCCATTGAGTCGGTGATGCCATCCAGCCATCTCATCCTCTGTCGTCCCCTTCCCCTCCTGCCCCCAATCCCTCCCAGCATCAGGGTCTTTTCCAATGAGTCAACTCTTCGCATAGGTGCATGTAAAAGAAGGAGTGAAGACAGGACCTCTGCTGAACTGACTATTCAAGAATGATGTGTGACTTTCGTGTGATTAAATGAGAGCTTTCATTTTAAATAGGACATCTGTATCAGTGCTGTGAAAGAGAGGGACATTGAACAAAAGCTGAAGCAAGTGATTAATGAATGGGACAACAAAACATTCACATTTGGCAGCTTTAAAACCCGCGGAGAGCTCCTCCTGAGAGGAGACAGTACGTCAGAAATCATCGCCAACATGGAAGACAGCTTGATGTTACTGGGTTCCCTCCTGAGCAACAGGTAGGACAGTCTTTCCCCTGAGATTTGAGAACTGTAAAACCAAACACTTCAAGGGAGATTAATTAAGAAACACAACAGTACCCCCCATTTAATTTATTCAACATCAGAAGTACTTGTTTTAATTTTAGCCCTTGACACAGCATGGATAATACTGTTTTTATTTCATTATCCTCTCTTTGGGGGATGTGTTGGAGACTCTCAATTGGGCAAAATAACGCAACATGTAATTAGCCACTTGGATTTTGCAGAGTATTTCAGCTTTGCTGCTGACAAGCCTCACTGCACAGCTGACAGCTCGACAGGCTCTAGATTCCAGAGGGAAAATTATTCTGAATTTTAGAATAATTATTTTACTTCAGAAACCTTTTCGTCAACATCTATGGACTAGAAACCCTTAGTTGTGTACATGCTTTAATGAGATGACAGATTAAGATGGAGAATGAATGTGATTGATAAAGAGAATTAAAACAGCACAGACCGATACCAACCTAACATTTCTGTTAGACAACAGCAGTAGAGAAAGCTGCCATACTTTGGACATGTGACCCGGAGACTCAGAAACTTAGATTTCTTTGGTTCAGTGCTTCCTCTTGCTCTGTTTGAAATAATTTTTTGGTTCACCAGGATTTTCTCAAATATAGGGTGATTGTGTAAGTGTTTGAAGTGAGTAATAGAGAGTATAAAATTAGGTCTTAGAGATTTAGACCATTGGTAACCTTGAGTCTGCACTGTTGGGTTGGCCAATATGGAAAAACCTTAATGGACTTTTTGGCCAATGGATTAATTAGAATTTGGTGATTTTTTTAAAATGAATTCAGTTACTGTTTACACTCAACCAGAATTAAGGACAGATGGAAGATAACATACCCTATGGAAGTAGAAAAAGTACACATATACCTTAAGTAAACATAGTGTTAGGAATGGGTAACCTTTTCTTATCAATAGCACTGAACCCACAGACAGAGTTGTGTGAGGAACACGTGTTCAACAGAAATTTAGGGAACACCTTCCCTGTGCCGTGGGCTTCCCTGGTGGCTCAGTGGTAAAGAATCCACAGGCAATGCAAGAGACTCGAGTTTGATCCCCGGGTTGGGAGAGATCCCCTGAAGAATGAAATGGCAACCCACTCCAGTATTCTTACCTGGGAAATCCCATGGACAGAGGAGCCTCACAGGCCACAGTCTCTGGGGTTGCAAAAGAGCTAGATATGACTTAGGGACTAAATCATCATCACCAGCATGTGCCATATAGTCTTCTGGGTGCATTGGATAGAACAGTGAGTGGAACAAATATCTCTCTTGCTCTGGACCTATATTCTTGTGATATACATGAATAAAAACCCCAGAAAGATGTGTAGAATATTAAAGCAATCTGTTTAGCACATAAGAATATGGAAATGAAAATTTTATTCACTAATATGACTAATAGTTGAGATGACTTCAAGTCCATTTAATGTTGGACTAGAGAGACCAATAAACAGAGAAGAAAGAGAAGAGGAAAAGCAATGAAAGGAAGTACAATCACTTAGGATTAAGATTGTCTGCAAATAACAGAAGTGCCATATGCAACATTGCTTAAACAAGACTGAAGTTTGTATCTTTCTCATGTACAAAGAGTCCCAAGGTCAAGGGCTCAGGTGGGAGTGTGGGCTCCACCACCTCACTGGGGACCCAAGCATTGTCCGACTCACTCTGTTTTCCAGGTGTAGCCCTTCTCCTCCATCTATTCTTTACATCCAGTGCTGCTGCTCACTTCTCATCTGGAAAAGTGGTTTCCAGATTTGGCTACACACTAGCCATAGCTTTGTTATTGTTGTTCAGTCGCTCAGTCACATCTGACTCTTTGCGACCCCATGGAGTGCAGCACACCACGCTTCCCTGTCCTTCACCATCTCCCGGAGTTGCTCAAACTCACGTCCATCGAGTAGGTGATATCATCCAACCGTCTTATCCTCTAGGGAACTTAAAAAAAAAAAATCTCAGTGCTTGTGTTGCATCCCAAACTGATTGAATCAGAGTTCCTGGGGGTGGGATCTAGGCAGACATTGGTAGTTTTTCATGTTTATCAGATAATTAGAATATGCAGCATGGGTTGAGAAGTATTGATGTGGAACTTAATCTCCCAACTGTACATTGCTGCAAAGGAGGCTGGGAATTTCAGTATTTTAACCAGGCACCTGTGAGTGTAGGTAGAAATGGGGTTGTATATCTAAAGAAGAAGGAGAAAAAGATCAAAGACTTTGGAAGACCATCGTCATTTTCTGCCTCAAGAGGAAAATGGGAAGATAGATTAACTATGAGAGAAGCAGAGAAGTGGCTGTCATGTGTGGACATGAAGAAACCCTCAAACATATGTGTACACACAGACATGAGTGAGGTAGACAGGAGTGGATGGGAAGTTGGAAAGAGGCCCAGAAGAGGGCAGGCTAAAGAGAGAGTCCAGACAGTATCATACTTGAAAGTTGAATTAGTTGTTTGGTCCCTTCCAATGATTCTGTAATGGTTCCATATTGCATGAAAAACCAGAGACTCCATGGAAAAGGCACCGAAGGTCAGCAGAGAGAAAGCTATTCCCTTGACTGCAGCAACAAAGGCTAGAATGAGTGGAGTCCAGTCTAAGGTCTGATCTGCTCCTCAGATGGTACGTCTCCCACTTCTATGTGTGTGTGTGCTCAGTCATGCCCAGCTCTTTGCAACTCCTTGGACTGTAGCCCACCAGACTCCTCTGTCCATGGGGTTCTCCAGGCAGGAATACTGGAGTGGGCTGCCATTTCCTACTGCAGGGCACCTCTCTATGCTCTGAATCAAAAGGGGGAAAAGTCAGTTTAACAATGCTCAGCACGGAGTGATGAATTAAGCATTCAGTAGCATTGTTTTATTTATTTATTTTTAATATTTTTCATATGAAAACCATAGCTTTATTTTTAAAAATTATTTTATTTATTTTTAAATGAAACAAAGATGAATATCTTTAATGATAAAAGGTACAATTCACTAAGAAGATAGACAGAATAAACCATTAGACACCTAACAACAAAGAAACAAAGATACATAAAGCAAAAGTCAGAAGAAATATAAGGGAAAAGCAAAACATTTAATCACAGTGAGACATGTTAACATTTCTCTGAGAATATTTTATCAAGTGCAGAAAAAATAAGAGTGGGAGCATCGTGAATGATGTCATTAATAATTTAAATGTAATAGATTTCTACTTATATTAATCTTATATCCTACACAAATATGGTAACATCATTTTAAAAGCAGCCACATAATCAAAGTTGTAATGAAATACGTGAAAATCAGGATTTTTAAAAACCTCCTTAGTTTGAAAACTACAAACATGAAATACCCCAAATCCCCAAATTCTTAATCTGTTTCTTATCTTAGGTACAATATGCCATTCAAAGCCCAGATTCAAAAGTGGGTACAACACCTTTCCAACTCAGCAGACATAATTGAGAACTGGATGATGGTGCAAAACTTGTGGATCTACCTAGAAGCCGTCTTTGTGGGAGGAGACATTGCTAAGCAACTTCCCAAGGTCTTAGAAATTTCTCTGTGATTTCATTAGGTTTTTAACTTCGAGAACTAATAGCTCATTATCCCTTTAAAAATGCAAAAATATTTCTACCTCTATTGAACCACCCCTTCTCCAATCTTTTTGTTGTTGTTGTCAAACTATTCTTGACAGAGAGAGAAATTGTGGAAGAGAGGGGCATGGAAATAAGAGTAAGAGTGCTTTAAAATTGTGAAGTTTTATAGGAAATGGAGGGTTAAAAATCAAAGAATGAATGCCTGCATAATTGGTATACTTCTTCAGATAATTTGAAGGTGGAAATTAGAACACTGTGGAATTACAGAGTTGTTATCTTGACAATGGTAGGATAATTTGTTCTATTACTGACAGCTTAAAATAACTCACACTATAAAATATACCCAATTATATCTGTAGTGTAAAATTGAGGGGCGGGAATCTGCAAGGAAAAACTCCCAAACAACACAGGCCTTTTATCAAGATGTTGAGTGTTTTTCTCAACAAATTATAATCATATCACTAGGTACGTATGGAGTATATTTTGAGATTAAAATTTTTTCTTTTTTACCAGATTTCAAGAAATCTTATCCAATTACCTTAAATTGTTTGCAAAATCATAACATTTTAACAATAAGAGTTTTAGAAGCATGATAATGTTGAGTGTTCACTTCAGTTTCCTTAGCTTTGTCTTTGGTTAATTTTCAGTTTAATGATAGAGGACAGATCTATTAGCAGATGTGTGTGTGTGTGTGGCTACCAATGAAATATATCCATTCATTAAAATTTTAAGTATTTATTATTGCACTTATATTTGGGCATGTTTTTCTTCTCGATTGGTGAAGAAGAGTCTCAAATTGGACTTAATAATGGAAACTTTCACATATAATGTTGGAGGAGCTAGGTGGAGTTTCTTGGTCTCATATTTGATATATGTGCTCATTGGTAAAATTCAGAAAATTTTAAGAAATAAAAAGTATTCCTACTCTCTCAAAATAAACTCTACATTTTCCATTTTTCCCAAAAAAAGTCTATTCAAAAATATTTCAAAATATTAAGCTTATATTATAATTAATTTTAATTATAAAATTTTAAAATGTCCATTTTTCTAAATACACAAATGATTCAATGCTCAGTTTAGAAAGCTTGAAAAGCATAAGATTCACTTAATTTGGAGATAATTGAAAACAATTGGGAAGGTCCTTTTCTCCCAGATTATCTTATCTTGTATTATTATTTTTATATCTACTTTCTGTTTTCAGTTAACATAATGTCAGTCCCAGGTTTGAGCTGAAGATTCTTATTTAAGAAGGGATCAGTTCAGTTCAGTTCAGTTGCTCAGTCATGTCCGACTCTTTGCGACCCCATGGGCTGCAGCACACCAGGCTTCCCTGTCCATCACCAACTCCCGGAGCTTCCTCAAAATCATGTCCATTGAGTCTGTGATGCCATGCAACCAACTTATCCTCTGTCGTCCCCTTCTCCAGCCTTCAATCTTTCCCAGCATCTGGGTCTTTTCCAAGGAGTCAGTTTTTCACATCAGATGGCCAAAGTATTGGAGCTTAAGCTTCAGCATCAGTCCTTCCAATGAATATTCAGGACTGATTTCCTTTAGGATTGACTGGTTGGATCTCCTTGCAGTCCAAGGGACTCTTGAGAGTCTTCTCCAACACCACAGTTCAAAAGCATCAATTCTTCAGTGCTCAACTTTCATTATGGTCCAGCTCTCATATCCATACTTGAAGGGGTGCTATGGTACAAAAGGCCCAGGAAGAATTGAAATAGAGCACATATGACATTTCAGGTGTATGCAGATATCCAGACTGGTCAGAAGTCCAGCCTTAGAGGGAGGTATGTGAAACACTCTATCCTTGAGGTCACAGATGTGTCTGAGTGTGCCTTGTTACCTTGTTCTTGTAGGAAGCCAAGCGCTTTTCCAATATCGATAAATCTTGGGTGAAGATCATGACTCGGGCACATGAGATGCCCAGTGTGGTTCAGTGCTGTGTTGGAGATGAGACCTTGGGGCAGCTGTTACCACACTTGCTGGACCAGTTGGAAATCTGCCAGAAATCCCTTACTGGGTAAGTTCACTGGCTTTGTGAAGGCTATTAGCATCCTATAGATGAAAGGGATCAGAGAAACTAGATGGAATTAGCCTATTGGTTTCCTTTTGCTTAGACTTTGTTCATGACCAACACTGTGGCATAGATAAAACTGAGCTTTTGGAGCTTTATCCACTCTCCAATGAATTACTATTAATTGATTTTCTCTGATGTTGAAATTATAAGATTAACAGCTTCTTCCATCACTGGGACAAGATCTTGCAAATATTTTCCTACATATAATGAAAAATAATGAAAAATATTTTCATTGTTTTTAAAATGAATATACCTGTTTTTTTAATATCTTTGTTGGATAAAGATCTGAAGAAGCAAATTATTTCATTAAACTCAACTAAGTACAAGATAGAGAACTGAGAGGATGGATGGTGACTGCAGCCATGAAATTAAAAGATGCTTTCTCCTTGGAAGAAAAGATATGACCAACCTAGACAGCATTTTAAAAAGCAGAGACATTACTTTGCCAACAAACGTCCATCTAGTCAAAGCTATGGTTTTTTCAATAGTCATGTCTGGATGTGAGAGTTGGACCATAAAGAAAACTGAGCACCAAAGAATTGATGCTTTTGAACTGTGGTGTTGGAGAAGATTCTCTAGAGTCCCTTGGACTGCAAAGATATCCAACCAGTCAATCCTAAAGGAAATCAATGAATATTCATTGGACGGACTGATACTGAAGCTCCAATACTCTGGCCACCTGATGCAAAGTACTGACTCATTGGAAAAGACTGTGATGCTGGTAAAGATTGAAGGCAGGAGGAGAAGTGGATGACAGAGGATGAGATGGTTGGATGGCATCACCAACTCCCTGGAGATGAGTTTGAGCAAGCTCCGGAAGTGGGTGAAGGACAGGGAAGCCTGGTGTGCTGAGGTCCATGGGATCACAGATTTGGACACGACTGAATGACTAAACTGACTAACTGACTGAAGAACAGGATGAACTGTGTAGTATACACAAGCAATCAGGATTATACAAAAACAAGAGCCCAATCTAATACCTGTCAATATATGCAGACACATCTGCAGTGATGTATGTGGAGGCTGGATGAATTCCAAGAGTAATAAATAATTTTCTCACTCTTTGGTTAATCATGATAAAATCACTGAAGTAGAAATATGTTAAATATAGAAACAAAAGTGCAGCAAAAGTAGGGTGATGAATAGAACGAAAAATATTCACTGGGTTTTTGTAGCTCCTGGAGGCAGAGAACAGAGTCAAAACCCTTCCTTCCATGTAGCTGGATTTTGCTTCTGCTTCAGCGACTGATTCATTGGATTCTTTTAAGATACAGTCCTGTGACTTCCTTGGTGGTCCAGTGGTTAAGACTCTTGAGCTCCCAATGCAGGGGGCCTGGGTTTGATCCCTGGTTGGGGAACTAGATCCCATATGTTGCAACTAAGATCCTGTGTACTGAAACTAATATCCAGCACAGCTAAATTTAACAAAAAAATAAAAGGATACAACCCTAAGAGTTGGAATTGTCAGCCTTTAGCTGACATAGCATGACATTTGCAAACAAAACAAACACAAAACCAAAAAAAACTCCCTGTGTGTAATTTTTCCTGTCCTCTACAAAGTACAAAAATTTCCAGGTTAAGTCAAGTATATGCATTATATTTGTGAAAAATGAAGAAATTTAATCAGTTCTGGAAAAAAACAGTCTCCCAATCAAATATGGAATCCCACTTGGCAAAGTTGGTAACAAAAGAAATGAAAACAGAACAATGCAAAAACATTGCGTGGGAAAATTAGTTTCTCTCAGAGTCTTTTCCCTGTGTCCATCCAGATTAACATATTCCTAGAAAGGCTTGTTTTGTGTGTTTGTGAAGTTTACCTTTTCCTCCCCACTTAGATACTTGGAGAAAAAACGACTTTGCTTTCCCCGGTTCTTCTTCGTCTCGGACCCCGCTCTCCTGGAGATTCTGGGGCAGGCATCAGACCCACACACGATACAAGCCCATTTACTGAATGTGTTCGACAACATTAAGACCGTCAAGTTCCATGAAAAGGTTTGCCTAATTCTCTTTGCTGGCCGGTGATTTACATATCCTGGAATCTCAACTGTCTTTATTAAATAGCTCCCCAGTAGTGTTTACTAAGGATTACTTCCCTCTCCATTAAACATCACCCAATGACTAAAAAGATACATTTGGGCCCCGTTTGCCTTCAGACCTTGTGATATTTTAATATCTAAAGGATAGATGTGAATAACAAATAGCTTAAATCTGATTAGGAATGCTTTGTATGTAGCATTCATGGCTTTACATGTCAAATTAACTGTTTAGAAATTTGACAAAGCAAAAAAAAGCTGTTAATAATTGTTTATCAAATAGTGCTTTGACTGAACAGAATTGCCACAGTTGTTTGACTACTTTATTTTATCTTTGTTGTTGTTCAGTTGATAAATCGTGTCTGACTCTTTGCGGCCCCATGGACTGCAGCATGCCAAGCTCCTCTGTCTTTCACTACCTCCTGGAGCTTGCTCAAACTCATGTCCATTGAGTTGGTGATGCCATCCAACCATCTCATCCTCTGTTGTCCCCTTCTTCTTCTGCCATCAATCTTTCCCAGCATCAGGGTCTTTTCCAATGAGTCGGTTCTTCACATCAGGTGGCCAGAGCATTAGAGCTTCAGCTTCAGCATCAGTCCTTCCAGTGAATAGTCAACATTTATGTCCGTATCTATTTTATTTTTATTTTATTTTATGGCTGCACTGCATGGCATGTGGGAGTTCCCAGACCAGTAACTGAACCCATAGCATGGCTGTGAAAGCACTGAATCCTAACCACTGGATCACCAGGAAATTCCCTGATTTAATTGTTTTAATGAAGCTTTGGACAGTTTTGATATAATGATCCTCTATGTTTTCCATCATGCTCCACTGAAAACTTTTCTTTCTTTTTTTCAAACACTCTGAATAAGTTTCAAGAATGGTGACATTCATGAGACCCAAAAGAAGTCATTCAGTGTGAGGAAAACTACATTTGCACAGCTGCTAGAAGAGATTATCTAATTCACCCCTTCACCCCAAATTCCCTAAAAAGTGACCCTTCCAGCTAGAGAACATATTCAGCTCCTCTATGGTGCTTCATACAAACCTCAGTAGTATTTATTTGTTCATCCTAGAGTGCAGTTCATATCTGTTGAGCAAATACCATAGACTGGATATTGTGCTTAACAGAGGGAATATCCCACCCTGAGGGAACTCGTGCTCTGGCGGGGTCTGCAGAGTTCAGCTCCTGCAGCGGTAGAGCTAGTCCATTGTGTGCATGTGTGTGCTCAGTCATGTCTGACTCTTTGCCACCCCATGGGTTTTAGCCCACTAGGCCCCTCTTTCCATGGAATATTCCAGGCAAGAATATTGCAGTGGGTTGCCTTTTCTTCTCCAGGGATTCTTCCTGACCCAGGGATTGAACCTGTGTCTCTTGTGTCCCCTGCATTGGCAGGTGGATTCTTGGGAGCCATTAGAAGCCAGTCTTTTAACCCCTCACTGGCATAATGTCAGTCCTGGGGTCCCAAGGAAGAATATATTGCAACCCATACTTTGGCTGTTTTTATGCAGCACAACATTCAAGAGAAATTTGGCCATTAAACTGTCGGTATTTTTGATTTGCTGTGTTCATGTGTTTGTCGGTTAGTCATGTCCGCCTCTTTGCAACCCCATGGACTGTAGCCCACCAAGCTCCTTTGTCCAAGGGATTCTCCAGGCAAGAATACTGGAGTGGGTTGCCATTTCCTTCTCCAGGGGATCTTCCTGACCCAGGGAGTGAACCTGGGTCTCCTCTATTGCAGGCAGATTCTTTACCATTTGAGCAACCAGGGCAGCTCCTGAAACCCACTCCAGGATTCTTGCCTGGAGAATCCCATGGACAGAGGAGCCTGGCAGGCTACAGCCCATAGGGCTGCAAAGAGTTGGACCTGACTGAGCATAGCATGCATGCATGTGTTCATGTGATGTACAAGCATGGGAATGCCTGTCAGGGAGCCCTAACCTGCATGTAAGGGATATACCAGAAGGCTTCCTGCAGGAGAACATGACGTTTGAACTGATTTTTTGAAGGGGAGTGAAACATATTAGTCAGGTGGGGAAGGGATCCCTGACCTCTGCTTAGAGCAAGGGCAAGTGCAAGGGCCCTGGGGTATGGGCAGCCTGGGATGTCAGAAGTGTGGGTATGTTAGGAGTGTATTACTTTCCTAGGGCTTCCATGAATTAAAACAGAAAATTATTCTCTCATGCTTCTAGAGGCTAGACATCCAAACTAAGATGTTGGCAGGGTTGATTCCTAACAGAGGCTCTGAGGGAGGGTCCACCTGTCTCCTAGTCTTGCTGTTGGTCAGCAATCCTTGGTGTTCCTTGGCTTGTGGACACACTGCTTCCATCCCCACCTTTGTCTTCACGAGACTTTATTCCTGTGTGTCTGCATCTAGCTTTCCTTCTTCTAAGGATGCCAGTTATTGGATTCGAGTCCACTGCCATCCAAGGTGACCTCATCTTGATTACATCTGCAACCACCCTATTTCTGAGTAGGGTCTCATTCACAGGTACTCGGGGCCTCCTCGTGGCTCAGACAGTAAATAATCTGCTACAATGCAGGAAACCCAGGTTTGATCCCTGAGTTGGGAAGATGCCCTGGAGAAGGGAATGGCTACCCACTCCAGTATTCTTTCTTGCCTGGTGAATTCCATGGACAGAGGAGTCTGGCAGGCTACAGTCCATGGGGTCACAAAGAGTTGGACATGACTAAGTGGATGCCATGCATGGTCTGTTCACAATTACTAGGGCTTAAGGCTTCAATATATATTTTTGGAGGATACAGTTGAACCCACAACACAGGCTGATGAGCAAAGAGAAAGGAGGAGAAAGTGGCATGGGCCATATTCCAAAGGGCCAAGTGCATCATACTATGGAACGTACTTCATCATGGACGTAACAAAAGGTGGGAGAGGTTTTCAGCAGAGAAGTGGCCTGATTTGTGTTTCAGAAAGATCTTCTGTGTCAGGGTAGGAGTTGGAATGGAACGGGGAGCAGGGGCGGGAGGGCGAGGGTGGGCAAGGAAATCAGTGTTGAAAGTGATTGCAAAGTCAGGATGGAAAAGGCTGAGTTGTTATAACAAAAGGCATCAGTGGAGGTTGAGAGGAGACAGTGTAGACTGAATGGTTAAAAAAATCAATGTTTCTTGTAGGTCTACTGGATCTATGGGTTGAATGAAGGGTTCAAATTACCTGGGAGGTTCTGCTTGTTGTTTTGCTCAAATCCTTCTGCTTTAGCCCCAGGACTTTAGCAAAGCAAAGCTTCTCATTGTCTGATTGTACATTGAAAATAATTGTAACTTCCTCATTTTCAACCTCTGTTCATAGCAATTACTTCTTAAAAATAAGTAGCGTTGCTTTTTTTTTTTCTTGTTGCTGTTTCTGCCATAAGATTTCTAACAATGAGGAGTTGATCCTGGTTTTGTGGATCCTAAATTTTACAAGATTATAAATACAAATTTATATTCAGGACCTAGCAGGGTCTGTGCAAGGAGGGACCCTGAAACTCAAGGCTCATTAGCTTCTTGGTAGATAACTTCTGTGGACAACCAAGGAGCATTTAATTAATGCAGACTAAATCTGAGCCCAAGGGAACAATATTGTATTTATTAGAGAATAAAAATAAAACAAACAGTTGCCTTTACTTTATAATTGGCATCATAGTTATTCCTTGGTAACTGTGGAGAGGATTGGTTCCAGGACACCAGAGAATACCAAAATTCATGTAGGCTTAAGTTTCTTATATAAAATGTAGTAGTATTTGAATATACCTATGCATTGCTCCTTGGAAGGAAAGCTATGACAAACCTAGACAGCATAGTAAAAAGCAGAGACATCACTTTGCTGACAAAGGTCTGTATAGACAAAGCTATGGTTTTTCTAGTTGTCATGTATGAATGTGAGAGTTGGATCATAAAGAAGGCTGAGCACTGAAGAATTGTTGTTTTTGAGTTGTGGTGTTGGAGAAGACTCTTGAGAATCCCTTGGACAGCAGGAAGATCAAATCAGTCCATCCTGAAGGAAAAAAACCTGAATATTCAATAGAATGACTGATGCTGAAGCTCCAATTCTTTCGCCATGTAATGCAAAGAACTGACTCACTGGAAAAGACCCTGATTTTGGGAAAGACTGAAGGCCAAAGGAGAAGGGGATGGCAGAGGATGAGATGGTTAGATAGCATCAATGACTCAATGGGCATGAATTTGAGCAAACTCCAGGAGATAGTGGGGGACAGAGGAGCCTGGCATGCTGCAGTCCATGGGGTCGCAAAGAATCAGACACAGCTAAGTGACTGAACAGCAACAATGCATGGTCCCTAGATTATTTGCCACATAATGTAAATACTGTGTAAATAGTTGCCAGTATGTAGCAAATTCAAGTTTTGCTTTTTGGAACTTTCTGGAATTTTTTTCCCAAATATTGTTGATTAGAGGTTGGTTGGGTTCTTGGATTTGGAACTCGTGGATATGGAGGGCCAACTATATTGTTTAATTGGCATGAGTGGCCGGTAAGGTGAGTAGGAAAGTAAAACAGGCATTATTTTTAATGACTAATTGGAGACAGGAAGTTTGGTCTCAGAGATCTGTCTTCCAACACCGGATGGTCAGTGGATAGATCACCTGAGCTGTGTTTTGAACTCCAAATACTGCAGACGTTCTCATCATGCTGTACTGCATGGAAATGCAAGTGATATCACTAGACTAGGAGCTGGGTTTGCATTAGAAGATATTATGTGCAACCAACATCCTCTGTAAAGAGCATAATGTTTAGTGTAGAATTGCAATCACCATGTGAGATGTTTGCATGGATCATTTTGGCCAGGTGATTGCTAAGGTCGACTTTATAAGCTGGTGGTATGGATGGCTGTCTCTCAGAGTCTCGTTTCATCTGGGGAAACTTTAGAGACTTTTTGATTATCACATTTGTATTGAATATTTCTCTTACAAAACTAAATTTTCCCTCTTAAGCATAGAGTATATTTGAAATTGATTTAGTATTCCCTTTTTGATTTCATGGCTATCTTTTGAAAAAATTGTTTTGAAATTGAATTTGTATCATACTTTTTCTTTTATTTTATAATGTATAGCTTAAATTTCTACAGGAAGGATAACATTGACAAGAGGGCAATGGAGAAATTCATTCTTTATATAAATATAGCTTTTCTTGGGCTTCTAACACAGATCTATGATCGCATTCTGTCAATTTCCTCTCGAGAGGGTGAGACGGTTGAATTGCATAAACCCGTGATGGCAGAGGGCAATGTGGAAGTTTGGCTTAATTCTCTCCTGGAGGAATCTCAGGCCTCATTACATCTTGTGATTCGCCAGGCAGCAGCAAATATTCAAGAAACAGGTTTCCAACTGATTGAATTTCTTTCTTCCTTCCCTGCTCAGGTCAGTGTATTGAAATTGGAAAGTATTTTTTTTTTAACAGAAGTGTCATTTTAGATCTTATACATTGTCTATTATAAATGACACAACTGACTATAATTTAACTCCAGAACAATATTGAGATTTTCATAAGAATTTGTTAAATATAAATGAGTTTAAAGATTTCAACTACAGATTGTTGCTGTTATGTATCTATATCTGTACATATATATTTATAGATATATATATTTGTGCTATAGAAATATTGATATATTTTCTTTTTTTAATATGTAAGAGGTATTTATTTTTTCTTTTTAAAATTTTAATTGGAGGGTAATTACTTCACAATATTGTGATGATTTTTGCCAGACATCAGCATGAATCAGCCATAGGCATACACGTGTTCCCTCCTCCTGAAGCCCCATCCTTCCTTCCTCCCCACCCCATCCTTCCACAGAGCACCAGCTCTGGGTGCCCTGCATCATACATCAAACTCCCACTAGCTATCTCTGTTACATATGTTATTGTATATGTTTCAATACTATTCTCTCAAAGCAACCCACCCTCTCCTGATGTAAGTCAGGAAGAGAGACAAATGTCACATATTCATGCATATATATGTGGAATCTAGAAAGATGGTACCAATGATTCTACATGCTAGGCAGCAAAGGAGTGGGAGTGAATATAATTTCTTCAATTTAAAATATTTTTTTCCTACTGAATTTCTTTAGTACACAAATCATAAAGTGTTCTGAGTGTGTTTTTACTAGAAAAATGAGACATAGGTTTCAGCAATAAAGTACAGAAAATGATGTTTCCTTAGTGATGTGATCGGTAAAGATTTTGTGATTACTATGTATAAACCCTTTGTTGGTTTGATGAAAGTACATTGAAAACATATTCTTTCCATGTCAGTAACTTTAAAATCTATTAAGGGAGAAGTAAGGTCCGTCTAGTCAAGGCTATGGTTTTTCCAGTGGTCATGTATGGATGTGAGAGTTGGACTGTGACGAAAGCTGAGCACCGAAAAATTGATGCTTTTGAACTATGGTGTTGGAGAAGACTCTTGAGAGTCCCTTGGACTGCAAGGAGATCCAACCAGCCCATCCTAAAGGAGATCAGTCCTGGGTGTTCATTGGAAGGACTGATGCTGCAGCTGAAACTCCAATACTTTGGCCACCTCATGGGAAGGGTTGACTCATTGGAAAAGACCCTGATGCTGGGAAGGATTGGGGGCAGGAGGAGGAGGGGACGACAGAGGATGAGATGGCTGGATGGCATCACCGACTTGATGGGCATGAGTTTGAGTCAACTCCGGGAGTTGGTGATGGACAGGGAGGCCTGGCGTGCTGCGGTTCATGGGGTGGCAAGGAGTCAGACACTGAGCGACTGAACTGAACTGAACTGACTGATGACTTAAAATGAGGAGAAAAAAATTGTAGGCATGTCACGAGGCTGTATATGTTTGTCAGGTAAACAATATGCATAGAGTTTCCATAGGTTTTGAAGCAACCTGTCAAGCTGGTATAATACAGGATGGATTGACATTTGCATAATAATCACAACTGTTGTAATTTCTATTTAAATATATTCATATGCCATAACACTCATAAAACTTTTTCTGTTTCCATAAGGTTGGATTATTAGGAATTCAAATGATATGGACACGGGATTCTGAAGAGGCCCTTAGAAATGCCAAGTTTGATAAAAAAATCATGCAGAAAACCAATGAGTCTTTCCTGGAGCTACTGAACACATTGATAGACATGACAACCAAGGACCTCAGTTCCGTGGAACGAGTTAAATATGAGACTCTGATTACTATTCATGTGCACCAACGAGATATCTTTGATGACCTGGTAAGTGCTTTATAAATGCTGTGGCATATACAGAAGAACAAATACTAGACATTATCTGTGTTTACCCACCAGGAATAGTGTGAATGAATTCAAAGAAAAGATAAAATTCAGGCAAAGAGGCATCTTTTTGAAGAGAAATTGTCAGATTTTCTTTTCAGTCTTTAGCCGAAATTTCAGCCATTTTCTGATGGTCTCAGCTAAGGTGTTATGGAGGCAATTAGACTTTATTTTGAAATTCTTTACGTGATCATTTTTAATGATGAAATGTCATGCAGTGTCATCAAGAACTTTCACTTGTCTTATGCTTCTTTTGGTTATTAAATTGAAGATGACTAATTTCTTGATGCAGAAATAATAAATGATATTACTAGTAGAACTGCTTAGTAGTTTTAAGGGTTTTTATTAACATAAATCACATATTTAACAAGTTTTGCTACATTTGTTGATTGCAAATGGTCTTTCCTCATATAGTTTGTGACATTCAGTTGTCATGCAGACTTTTGCCTTTAAAGAAAGAGCAGGGATGAGAAAGACAGTTCGGTAGCTGTAGAGAATAGGAAATGTGAAATGAAATTTGCCCTCTGCTGTAAAATATGACATTAGATAAGAGGCATGAAGCTCTTATTTTCATAATTATTTTCTGGATCGTGTCTCACCCCATTATGTAAAAAAGATTATGAAAGGTTGGTTCTGATGTAATGGAAACAAAGGTGGCACATTCAGCCTGTTATGTGCTAATCTCCTCTCCTAATAGTTAAGCACACTGTAGACCTTTCTGAGAAATAAAGGGCTCAGGGTAATTTTAGATTTCTTACTTGTGAAAAAAAGATTAAAGTAGGTTAAAATTTTGGCTAAAAAATTTCATACAGAAGCATTGCTGGGCAATAACCTGCCAATTAGATGTTAGAAATTTTGGCCTGCTTCAAATCCTAGCGAGGATAATTAATGGATTATAAAACCCCCAACAATGTACTTAGTTATTACCAGAAGAGATGACTTTTTTTTCCCTGATGGGATTGTTTAGTTCTATCTTGGTAAGCCAAAAGCGGTTTTCATAGATTATTTCACGGTTAGGACTTGGCATTGGGCATTGAAGAATGAAATTTAAGATATGAGCATCTTACTATAAAAATAGATCATGTTATTTAAATTGAGGGGCACAATTAAGGGTTTCTCTTGAATTTTCCTTTTGTCATATCTTTGAAAGTATCTTTTTTTTTTTTTTTTGCTGATCAATAAATGAATGGGTTGGATGGTGATGTAGTTGACATCTCCCAACCAGTTGGGTTGTCTCTGAGTCCCATCACTTCACACTCTGATCTACCTGGATGTTGATGTGAATAGTTAATGAATGGTTCTCCTCTCGGTTTTAATATACACCTTCTGCATTTCAGTGTCACATGCATATCAAGAGCCCTTCGGACTTTGAGTGGCTGAAACAGTGCAGGTTTTATTTTAACGAAGATTCTGACAAGATGATGGTTCACATCACAGACGTGCCATTCACCTACCAGAATGAATTTTTAGGCTGCACTGACAGGCTTGTCATAACGCCGCTCACAGACAGGTGACGGAATGATTCTATGATTCCTCAGCCTCTCTCTCCCCTATTTCCCACATTTTCATTCTCTCCGGGTACACAGCAATTTTGACTGATGGCCTCTTTTACACGAAACTCTTTGAAATTCAGTGTTTTGAGCTTTACCCATGTATCTTCACGGGGGGTTTCGGAGGTTTGTGTCCGAAACAGACTTTGGTTCCTTTGCCTTCCATCTTACAGAAGCTAAGTTTAAATGACCTCTGCTGCCGCTTCGCAGTTGCTCAGTCTTGTCTGACTCTCTGTGACCCCAGGGACTGCAGCCCACCAGGCTCCTCTGTCCATGGGATTTTCCAGGCAGGGATACTGGAGTGGGTTACCATTTCCTCCTCCAGGGGATCTTCCCTGATCAAACTCATGTCTCTTGTGTCTCCTGCATTGGCAGGCCATTTCGCTACCACTGTGCCACCTGGAAAGCCCTAAATGACCTCAGTGGACATCAAAGGAAAAAAAAAGTGAATTCATTGCTATGTAGCAAGTGCAAATCACCATGGGTTTTGAGGGCTGCATCAGGAGACTGTGGCACTTTTATCATTACAGAGGCAATAAAGGTGTTTTTTTTTTTTTTTTTTTTTTAAGCAGGAAAGAAATTGAATGTGAATGCTGGTTCTCTGGTGGCTCAGTGGTAAAGAATCTGCCTGCCAGTGCAGTAAACGTAAGAGATGCAGGTTTGATTCCCGGTTTAGAGGAAGATGCCCTGGAGTAGGAAATGGCAACCCACTCCAGTATTCTTGCCTGGAGAATTCCATGGACAGAGGAGCCTGGTGGGTTCAGTCCATAGGGTCGCAAAGAGCCGGGCATGACTGAGTGTGAATGCATGCACTGGTGAGAAGTGATGGGCTGGACATTGACTGTCCTGCCCTCTGCCTGTAATTAACCGCTGTCTTAGCCAGAGCCACCATGTAGCTTCTCTGGACCCGGTTTCTTCATCTATAAGATGAACCAGGTTATCTCCAGAAGTCCTTCCTCCGTGGCTAATAGTCTGATTTGAACTTGATGACATCCACCCATTGTATATGTGCTGTTCAGGGATGCTTTGATACTTATTTTGGACCAAATGGGTGAGTGTTAAAATCAACATTTGGCTTAAAAAGAAGCTGACCTGAATATCAGTCATTTTCACAGGGTGAACCTCTGGGCTATTAGATTGAAAATATTATCCCTGGTGGTCCAGTGATTAAGATTAAGATTCCAAACTTCCAATGCAGGGGTGTGTGGTTCAATCCCTAATTGGGGAACTAAGATCCCACATGTTAGGCCATGTGTGTTTGTGTGTGTGTATATATATATATATACATATAGGCTTCCCAGGTGGTGCTAGTGGTAAAGAACCTACCCACGAATGCAAGAGACATAGGAGACGTGGATTTGATCCCTGTGTCGGGAAGATCCCCTGGAGGAGGACATAGCAACCCACTCCAGTATTCTTGCCTGGAGAATCCCATGGACAGAGGAGCCTGGGGGATACATTCCATAGTGTCACAAAGAGCTGAACATGACTGAAGCACCTTAGCACGCATGCATATATATATATATATATGGTCAGACAAAATGTAAAAGTTTGACATCATAACCCTGTTTGCGAGATTGCACCTTCTGCTCTGTCATGATACCAAATGAAATGCTCACTTTCACCAGAGGATGGAGGGGTAGCAGGAGGTTTCGCTGTGTCCTTTCCCCCACGTTATCTTGTCTTCATGCTCTATATTCCTTCTCATGTCTCATCAAAGGCGGTTTCCCCTGGATACTGTCAGACGTTCCTTTGGAGTTTTCCTCTTTGAAGTGCAGAGGTGAATAGTGACAAAAGGTGGAGAATTCCTTGAAATACCTGTAAAAATTATTTCACACCGTCTGTCCTTTCAAACCTCAAACCTTTCCCTCTCTTCTTTTCTCTACCCAAGTCCTCGTTTCCTGTTTCACTGAGAAGATAAAAGGACCTGCACCCGTTCCTCGTCACGTCTGCCAACCAAGGGACCTGGCCTTGTGCCATCCACTCCCTCTCTTGGTTTATGGATGGATTTTGTGCTGTCATCCAAAGCCAGCGCCTCTGCTGATGCAGCTATTTTGTCTCTGGGAGCATCATTCATTTTCACTTTCTACTGGATCATTCTCATCAATGTACAGTGTGCCGTAATTGCTTCCAGGCAGGAAATCCTACTGCAAAGCTCTGGTTTCCTTCCCATTTATGTGTTCACATCAAAACTCCTCAAAATCAGTTTTTAAGACTTAAATTTCATTGGAGTATAGTATAGTTACTTTATAATGTTGTGTTAATTTCTATTGTACAATAAAGTAGATCAGCTATGCCTGCTTCATCAGATAAGTCGCTTCGGTTGTGTCTGACTCTGCAACCCTATGGACTATAGCCCGCCAGGCTCCTCTGTCCATGGCATTTCCCAGGCAAGGATACTGGAGTGGGTTGTCATGCCCTCCTCCAGGGGATCTTCCTGACCCAGGGATCGAACCCACATCTCTACAGCTCCTGCACTGCAGGTAGATTCTTTACCCACTGAGCCACCTGGGAGGCCCCAAATCAGCTCTATGTAGCCCCTCTTTTTTTGATTTTAATTCTCTTTTATGTCACTATAGGGCATTGAATAGAGTTCCCTGTGCTATACAGTAGATTCTCATTAGCTTTCTACTTTATACATTTCATCAGTAGTGTATATATGTCAATCCCCATCTCCCAATTCACCCCACCCCCTTAGCGTCCATACGCTTGCTCTCTACATCTCTATGTCTCTGTTTCAGAAATGCAGTGTTTGTCCACCTATCTGACCTTGAATTCACTCCATTCAGGCTCTGTGTATTAGTTTCTGTTGCTGTCATAACAAATGACCAAGAATTTAGAAGCTTAAACCACACAAATCAATTACTTTGGGTTTCCGTACATCAGAAGTCTGACACACATCTTGTTGGACTAACCTTAGGTGTCAGCAGAAGTGTGCTCTCTGCGGGTCTCTGGGGAGACCCCGCCCCTTGTTCTTTCAGTTGTTTGGCAGAGTTCTTTCTCTGGCGGTTGCAGGACCTATGCCCCCACTTCCCTGCCGACTGTCAGCTGAGGGCTGTTCCCAGCCTCTGGAGGCTGCTGTTTACCTTGTTTTCTGGCCCCTTCCTCCCTCTTCACAGCCACAACCATGGGTTGAGACCCATCTGATCTCCTTTTCCCATCTCATGTCTCTCACCCACTCTTCTGCTTCCCTCTTCCCCTTTTTAAGAACTCATGAGATTAGATAGGGTCCACTTCTAATCCAGGGTCACCTCCCCATATCAAGGGCTTTAGCATTAATTGCATCTTCAAAGTCCCTTTAGCTGTGTAAGGGAATGTGTTTGCAGGGATTAGGATGTGGATATTTTTTTTGAGGGGGGCATTATTCTGCACATCACACTTTCTTCCCCTGGTAGAGCCATCACCCAGATCTTCGTGTTGCTAAATCCAGTGGTCACTTTTAGTTCTGCCCTTCCTTGACCAGTCAGCAGCATTTACACAGGTGGTCACTCTCTCTCTTTTTTTTCCAGTTAATTAATTATTTAATTTCTTTATGTGTGTTTGGCTCTGCTGGGTCTCTGCTGCTGTGCGGGCTTTTCTCTAGTTGTGAGGTGCAGGGGCTACTCTCTAGTTGTACACAGGTTTCTCATTGCCGTGGCCTCTCTCGTTGCAGAGAACAGTTATAGGCATGTAAGTTTCAGTAGTTGTGGCACTCAGGCTTTAGTGGCCCCGTGGCACGTGGGATCTTCCCAGAGCAAGGATCAAACCTGTGTTGCCTGCATTGGCAGGCAGATTCTCGACCACTGGACCTCCAGGGAAGTCCCACTCTCTCCTTTTTGATGCCCTTTCTTCACGTGGCTTCCAGGTCATGACACACCTGGTTCCTTCCTATAGTCTCCTCTGGTTCCTCTTCAGTCTCCTGACTTCTAAGCATAGAGCACATCAGGGCTCTTCTCTTTTCCATCTACACTCACTCCTGAGATGATCTCATGTGGTTTTAAGTATCATTTAGATGTGGATGCCCCAGTCTTGAACCTTGCTGGGGCTTCTTCCTTTGAACTCCAGACACATACAGCCACTTGCCTACATGACATGTTTACTCAAATGCGTACCGGGAATTCACACTTAAGTTTGATCGTCCCCTCACAAACCTGCTCTCTTGCCATCTTCTCCATCTTTGCAAATGGCAATTCCATCCTTCAGTTGTTCACGCCAAAATCCTTGGAGCATCTTTGATGCCTTTCTTTTTCTCTCACTTTATTATCCAACCTGTCATGAAGTTTGGTCACTGACACTTTCAGAATGCACCTAGGATGTGACCACTTTGCTCCCCTTTGCTGTTATCACAGTCTCAGCCACCATCATCTCTAGGGTAGATGATTGTCATAGTCTTTTATCTGGTCTCCTGCTTCTGCCACTGTTCCCGATAGTCTGTTCTCAATGCAGATGCTGGAATATTAGCCATATCCTGTCATCCCTTTGCCTTGATCTCTCTCCTGTCTTTCTGTCTCACCCAAGGTAAAAACAAGTGCCCTTGCATTGACTTCCATGACCTGCCATGATCGGTCCCTGCTATTTACTGTCTCTCTTTCCTCATTCAGCTCCAGCTACTCGTTCCCTGGCTATTGAGCAGTCTTACCATACAGCTACCTCAGGATATTTGCACTTGCTGTTGCCTTTGCTTGGAACCCTTTCCCCTGTGATACTGGCTTAGCTCACTTCCTCTCCTCCAGGTCTCTGATCAGGTATCTCTGCACATGGGTCTTTGGTCCTGACACATTTGAATCAGCAATCCCCACCCCACACTCCCTAACCCAGCTTTATTTTTTCTGTTTTCTATTTTTAAATAGTTTATTTCCTTCCTTTAGGATATCAGTTCTATAAGGTATAGACTTTTTGTGATTTATTCACTGCTCCTAGAACAGTTCTGTTCCATTTGTTGTTGTTGTTCAGTCACTCAGTTTTGTCTGACTCTTTGCGACCCCATGGACTGCCAGGCCTCTCTGTCCCTCACCATATCCCGGAGTTTGCCCAAGTTCATGTCCATTGAATCTGTGATACCATCCAACCATCTCATCCTCTGTCAACCCTTTCTCCTCCTGCCTTCGGTCTTTCCCAGCATCAGGATGTTTTCCAGTGAGTCAGCTATTCACATCAGGTGGCCAAAGTATTGCAGCTTCAGCTTCAGCATCAGTCCTTCCAATGAGTAGTCAGCGTTGATTTCCCTTAGGATTGACTGGTTTGATCTCATTGCTGTCCAAGGGACTCTCAAGAGTCTTCTGTTGCATAATAGGTACTAAATAAAATTGCCCAAATAAATTGAGAAATGTTTATTTTCAAAGTTGCATCTTTGTGGTGAAAAACTTAAATAGTACAGAAGATAAAGTTTAAAGTATGAGGGGAATTTTTTTCTATTTTTCACTGATGAATAGTTTATTTTCTAAGAAATTGCAAATGCTTATATGTCAAAATTCAAACTTTCACATAAAGGTATTAGATTATACAAACTTTTTTGCGACTTGATATTTTCACTGTATTCATTATCTTGTACATCTTTCTGTATCAAAAAAACTTGAGAACTTTAAAAGCAAAGTGGGTATTTATAAGTTAATAAGTGGAGGTGATTCGGAATTTTGTTTCAATGTGTTTCATGATAAATGTTCACTTGTTTGTTTTTACTCTGAGTTGATTATGGTAGAAGTGAGTCGCTCTTTGCAAGTCCATTGCAAGATTGGCTGCCTTTTTACAAAGAATTACTCACTAAGATTAATACTTGAATAAGACAAAGGCCAGAGGCTTTGATGTCGTCTCAGCTTTTCACTGACTGCCCTGTGAAAATTCAGCAATGTTGATAGCAGGTGTCTCTGGGAAGTCTGATGTCATGTGGATGGAGTTGCAAATATTTCCGGTGATAAAATAGTCAATAAATATGCTAAAAGCATACAGTGTCTTTTTCTAATAGCTCATGCTATTTTTCACGAGCAGTCCTTTTTTCACTTCTGAACACAAGTCAAGAAGACTGGAGGCAGTCTTACTACGACTGTTACTTAAGACCGAGGGCAGCAGAGATTGAAGATGGATGGAGGCATTTTGTCTTCTTATTAAGAAAGGCAGACAGTCCTCATGATGTGTGTCTTTCTCTGACATATTCTCATAGCTTCCCTGAGTTATATCTGGGTCTTGGCCACTGGACTGTGTAATGTTGGCCAGGACAGCTAACCTTTCTGATTCCCTTCTTTTGGAATCATTGTGTGGACTGCAGGTACTGTAGGTTGGGACCCAGAGCTGGGCCTGCCACTGAGTAAATCTAAATCACCATTAATAATGTTACCATGACTATTGCTTTTCTTTTTTGTTTAGAATTTTTACAATTTGTGTACAATCGATTTATAATATTGTGCTAGTTTCAAGTGCAAAGCAAATGTATTCAGTTATTTTTTTCAGATTATATTCCATTATAGGTTATTACAAAATATTGAATATAGTTCCCTGTGCTATACAGTAAATACTTTTGGCTTATCTATTTTATATACAGTAGCATGTGTCTATTAATCCCATAATTTGTCCCTCCCTCTCTCTACCCCTTGGTTACCATAAATTTGTTTTCTATGTCTATGAGTCTATTTCTGTTTTGCATACAGATTCAATTGTATTATTTTTAGATTCCACAAAAGTGATATACTATAATATTTGTCTTTCTCTGACTTACTGCAGTAAGTATAATATTCTCTAGGTCCATCCACATTGCTGCATATGGTACTATTTCATTATTTTTTTTATAAATAAATAATATTCCAGTATCTATACATATATTATATACATATATATACTGGAATATTATTTATTTATAAAAAATAATGAAATATTTATTATTTCATTTATTAAATTAAATTTATTTATATATATATAATATATATAATATACATATTATATATGTATATGCACTACATCTTCTTAAGCCAGTCATTTGTTGATGAGCACTTTGGTTGTTTTCCTGTCTTGGCTATTGTAAATAGCACTGCTATGAACATTGGGGTGCATGTATCTTTTTGAATTAGAGTTTTCATCTTTTCAGGATATATGCTCTAGAGTGGAATAGCTGGACCATATGGTAATTCTATTTTTAATTTCTTAAGGAACCTCAGACTGTTTTCCATAGTGGCTGCACCATGTACATTCCCGCCAACAGTGTGGGAACGTTCCCTTTTCTCCACACCTTCTCCAGCATTCATTACTGTAATGGCCATCATTAATGATGGCCATTCTGATCTGTGTGAGGTGATACCTATTACAGTTTTGGTTTGTATTTCTTTAATAATTAACAATATTGAGTATCTTTTCTTTTCTTTTCCATTTATTTTTATTAGTTGGAGGCTAAATACTTTACAATATTGTAGTGGTTTTTGCCATACATTGACATGAATCAGCCATGGATTTACATGTATTCCCCATCCCGATTCCCCCCTCCCACCTCCCTGCCTACCCCATCCCTCTGGGTCTTCCCAGTGCACCAGCCCTGAGCACTTGTCTCATGCATCCAACCTGGGCTGGTGATCTGTTTCACCCTTGATAATATACGTGTTTCGATGCTGTATCTTTTCATGTGCCTGTTGGCCCTTTGTATGTCTTCTTTGAAAGAACGTCTGTTTAGGTCTTCTGTCCATTTTTTGATTGGGTTGTGTTTTCCATATTGAGTTAATCATTGATAACACATTCTTTGCCAACCTTTACTTTCATATCTCCTTAAGCATGTCCTATTAAGTAAAGAGTCTATAATTAAACCAAGCTCTCAAAAAAAGAAAATTGACTTCCTGCTGCATGGACGCTTGTTGTGTTGGCAAGTTTTTCAGCATTTTAGAATCAATACTGTTTAATAATAGGAGCTGAAAGCACTTCTGGTTTATGTGTGGTGAAATGTGTCTAGAGAGCTATGAATACTTAATACGACAATTGCGTGCTAATGAGCCCTGAGTCATGGGGTTGATCATTGCTCATTTGGTGCCATGGTCACATTTGGCACCTCTAATTCCAGTAGCTACGGGGACAAAAGGAAGCAGATGAGTGTATGGCTGGGCTAGTTCAAGCCATTTATTCACAAATATTCATAGAATACGAGGTGTCTGGTTAGGCAAGTAGCTGGGAGTGAAAGTGTGAACTAGACCTAGTTCTTGACAGCAGAGAGCTTATGGTGCTCTAGTAGGGAGGCAGGAAACTGCAGTAGAGTTGCTGTGTGTGTGTATGTATTTCTGTGTGCTCAGTCATGTCCGACTTTTTGCCACCCCATGGACTGTAGCCCACCAGGCTCCTCTGTCCGTGGGATTCTCCAGGCAAGAATACTGGAGTGGGTTGCCATTTCCTACTCCAGGGGATCTTCGCAACCCAGGGGCCATATCTGCATCTCTTGCATCTCCTGCATTAGCAGGCAGATTCTTTTTATTGCTAGTGCAGCCTGGCTGCTAAAAGCTACTAGATCATATAAAAGCCCAAAACCCTTCGATATGATGACATTTTTGAAAGCAGCCAAAGAGATAGGAAAGCAGAGAGGGAGGGATGAGGTAGACATACATGTAGGATGCTCTGGGGAGAATCATGTCAACAGGTACATGAAGATGCTCTGGCAGATCCACACTTGCCTCTGAAAGGCAAGTCCTAGAGGGTTTGGGTGCCAGCATAGTGGTTCTGAAGCCAAATCCAGTCTCCATACCCCAACACCTAATTAATTCTAAGAGGTGGAATTTTGGATGAAGTAGAAAAGAATAGCTTTATTGCTTTGCCAAGCAAAGGGGGCCACAGCAGGCTAATGTCCTCAAAACTGTGCCTGAACCTGGAGGGGCTAGCGAGAAGTTTTATATTCATGGTTCAAAGAGATCCTCATCACTTTGTGGACCTTCTTCTCATTGGTTGGTGGCAAGATAAGTGGAAGTCAGTATCATGAACCTTCTGGGTTCAACTGCTCTGCACTTTGTGTGCTTGTGGGCAGCATACCATTTTATCATCTTCTGCCTGGTAGGGGTTTCAACATTTGCAAAACAGCTCAAAGATATTGTTACGTGTAACAATATGTAACAGGTTTTGTTGACAGGGAACCAGGACTCTGCCCCATGGTTGCACTCCTGTTGCTCTTGACTCTTCCTCCTTTGTCCCCATGTCCCATCCCTGCCCTGTTTAACAACTGCTTGAATCTGCCCCTTGGAACTCAGGGAAGGTCTTGGAGGCTGAATGAAGCCTATTTCCTGTATTCAAGACATGGGGGACACAGAAAGGCTCTTGGGCCCAGTACCCCACAGGGTCCTGCTCAGTATCACTTGGACTGAAGTCCCCCTTTTGGAGAAATCACCTAGCAAGGCTGCCCATTTTTTATGTAAACAACATGATTTCCTTCTGACAACCTAACAGCTTGCTACTTCTTCAGTTTAAATATAAACCCAAATGATCCCATAATAAAGAGGCTTTACAAGACAGAGCATCTGGGTGGCCAGAGTTCCTGGAGATTTATTCCTTACCCCGAGAGAGTGGGTCTGTCCTAGAAGTGAGCAGCAAGAGGGCTTATGGCCACAAAAACTGGCTCAAATCTCAGCTCCCCCACTGCTGTGACGCTGAGAAAAATTATTCCATCTCTGTGAGCCTTTCTCTTTATCTATAAAATGGAGAACACAACTGACTTCCCCACAGGGTTTAGTGGGGTTTGAATGACATGGTGTAGTTGTGTTGTAGGAAGGGAAACCCCTTCTAGGGCTTGAGAGTAGGCTCTTGTCTAGCACTTGGAAATGAATTTTCTGAGGAGACACACATGCTGACAAAGTAAGAGACTTTATTGGGACGGGGCGCCCGGCGGAGAGCAGTAGGGAACCTAGGAGAGCTTTGCCTCGTGGCTCACAGTCTTGAGTTTTATGGTGATGGGATTAGCTTTTGGGTTGTCTTTGGCCAATCATTCTGACTCAGGGTTCTTTCCGGTGGTGCCCACATTGCTCAGTCAAAATGGATTCCAACGAGGAGGATTCTGGGAGGTGGTCAGACACATGGCGTCTCCTTTTGACCTTTCTCGAACTCTTCTGGTTAGTGGAGGCTTATTAGTTCCCTGTTCCTTACCAGGACCTCCTGTCGTAAAATAACTCACAAAAATGGTTACTGTGGTGCCTGGCCAGTGTGGATGGTTTCAGTCAGTGTGCTTCCCCTAACAGCCGGAGCTATTATAACATCATGTTAGCTGTTATTACAGAGACTGCTCTGAAGGGATAACAAAAGTTCAAGAGGAAAGATAAGACCTTGGGTTGAAAGGCAGAATCAAAGTGAGATCAGGCATCCTTCTGGTTTTACACCCACATTGCCTTCTGTGAATCCAGGCTCATTTTTTGCATCAGGACTGGGTCATTTACTTGTCTTTTTATGAACCCAGATCAGATAAAGTAGAGACCCTAGGGGCTTCCAGTGGGTGTGCTCGCTGCTCATTCCCATTCTTTATTGCTGGACAATCACTTTATTTTCTTTGAAAAATTTTTTCAAGTCCAGATGAAAGCTTTTGAGTTTGGCCATCAGAAAGCCCTAAAATGCATTATATTATAGGTTACCTCCTTTTACAGCAGTGGGTGATGCTGGGAAATTGAAGGATTCATTGCCAAGTTATCAGTTATTTTTTTTCCTTCACAGGCATTCTTGATTCTCTCACCAGAATCTTGTGTTTGTTAATATCATACTGTAAGATATAGCAGAAGATGTTTGCAGGTTAAGTAGATGCTCCCAGAAATAAATTAAGGTGGGATTATTTAGCAGTGCGTGATTTAAATCTCCTGTGATCATTGGTTCCCATGTTGGTCAAATTGTAAATTCTTAGATTCAAAAAGGGATTAATCTACTTTGTGGTGTGTGTGTGTGTGTGTGTGTGCACTCAGTCATGTCTGACTCTTTGTGACCCCATGGACTGTAGCCCACCAGGCTCCTCTGTCCATGGAATTCTCCAGGTGAGAGTACTGGAGTGGGTTGCCATTTCCTCCTCCAGGAGATCTTCTTCATCCAGGGATTGAAGATCTTCTTCATCCTATCTCCTGCATTGGCAGGCGGATTCTTTACCTCTGAGACACCTGGGAAACCAGGCCCTGTTTCCTAGAATACTTTGCTTAGATGTTGGTAGGTAGTTGTGAAAAAGTTGCCAAATAAGTTTTGGAAATCCTATGTACTCTTTTTCATAACTGGAAATTGTCAATATACATTATCATAAAGAATCTTCTTGAATATCTTTAAGAGTTTTCAAATGTGTTTGGCCTTAGACTACTGGCTTTTCCTCAACACATGTCAATATACCTAAGGATAAGTGTATTTTAGGGTGTGGTTCTGGAAAGGTTAAGTAGCGACAATGGGCAGGATCTCCCTTTTTAAATTTTGTGTGAATATCAAGTCTGTGATGCCTCAGAGGCCTCTTTCAGCTGCCAGTGGTGTGGTTCTAGTGCTTCCTGTATCCTTCCAGGTGTTACATCACACTGGCTCAAGCTCTGGGCATGAGCATGGGGGGTGCCCCCGCTGGTCCAGCAGGAACAGGCAAAACAGAAACTACCAAAGATATGGGAAGGTGTCTTGGGAAATATGTCGTGGTTTTCAATTGTTCGGATCAGATGGATTTCCGAGGACTTGGACGGATTTTTAAAGGTAAGGATTATATATTTTTATTTGCTGAAAAATGTAAGCTAAGGTGGACTATCTTGTTAAGATTTATTTTCCAACAATTGGCTGCATTTTAGTATCATTTTCCAACTTTGTAAAACTTTTTGAAAAACCTGAATCTTTCCAACGTTGTGTGGGTCGAATGTCAATATCACTTGCCTTTGTACTGTTCCTCTTTCCCTGCAGGTTGGGTGTTTGCAGAAAAAGTATTACATTGCAAATTATTTTGAGGGCATTTAATATATGATCTATTTGTTCAACTTTATGTTCGAACAAATTTAACTCTGGCTTGTCTTGGCAGTTGCATAATGCTCTTTTTCTTGACTTTCTAATTGGATGTACTAATTGGATTTTCTATTTAATTTCCCTTCTAAGGACTGGCACAGTCTGGATCCTGGGGTTGTTTTGATGAATTTAACCGTATCGATCTACCAGTCCTCTCTGTCGCAGCCCAGCAGATTTCCATTATTCTGACATGTAAAAAGGAGCGTAAAAAATCTTTTATTTTTACTGATGGAGATAATGTAACTATGAACCCTGAATTTGGGCTTTTTCTAACCATGGTAAGGAACCATAAGAAGCACTACTGAACTTCGGCCTTCTTATCACAGTTTTCATGTATCTCCCTTGTCCTGTCATTTATTTTCCATGAATGGGAATTGGGATTGTAATTTTCCCTCCTATTTGAAAGTCTTTGGTGATAAATAGAACTCATATTAATAACTCATGACTTAGTCTCTCCAGTTAAAAGGAGAGTGAGATATGTAAATGAATTTTCCAGCTGTCATTCCAGATTTGTTGTATGTGCATAATGAATCTTTTAATATTATGCTGGTATACTGTGCTTGCTACCCCATGATTGTACCATTCATCCTTTGGTTTTATTTTCTGTATAGAATCCTGGCTATGCTGGGCGGCAGGAACTCCCTGAAAACTTGAAGATTAACTTCCGCTCCGTGGCCATGATGGTCCCTGACCGGCAGATTATCATCAGGGTGAAGCTGGCCAGTTGTGGCTTCATTGACAACATTGTTTTGGCCAGGAAGTTTTTCACACTCTACAAGTTGTGTGAGGAGCAGCTTTCTAAGCAGGTGTGAGATTCTGAAGGTCCCTATGTATTTAGGCCTGTTGAAAATTTTTATTCTGTTCTGGAGAGGGTGTGGAGAAAAACGAAGCTTCTTACATTGTTTGTAGGAATGTAAGTTGGTGCAGCCTCTGTGGAAAACAGTAGGGCGATTCCTAGAATTACTATGTGATCCAGCAATCCCACTCCTGGGCATATATCCATAATTTGAAAAGATACATGTACCCCAATGTTCACTGTAGCACTGTTTACAGTTGCTAAGGCATGGAAGCAAACTAAATGTGCATTCACAGAGGAAAGGAAAAAGATGTAGTGTGTATATATATATATATAAAATGCAGTATTTGTTATTGTTCAGTCAATCAGTCATGTCTATTCTTTGTGACCCCATGGACTGTAGCATGCCAGGCTTTCCTGTCCTTTACCATCTCCCAGAGTTTTCTCAAACTCATGTCCATTGAGTCCATGATGCCATCCAACCATCTCATCCTCTGTTGTCCCCTTTTCCTCCTGCCTTCAATTTTTCCCAGCATCAGGGTCTTTTCCAGTGAGTCGGCCCTTTTCATCAGGTGACCAAAGTATTGGAGCTTCAGTTTCATCATCAGTCCTTCCAATGAATATTCAGGACTGATTTCCTTCAGGATTGACTGGTTTGATCTCGTTGCTGCCAAGGGACTCTCAAGAGTCTTCTCCAACAGCACAGTTCAAAAGCATCAATTCTTCGGCACTTAGACTTTTTTATTGTCCAGCTCTGACATCTGTACATGACTACTGGAAAAGCCATAGCTTTGACTATATGGACCTTTGTTGGCAAAGGTCTCTGCTTTTTAATATGTTGCCTAGGTTTGTCATTGCTTTTCTTCCAAGGAGCAGGCATCTTTTAATTTCATGGCTGCGGTCACTGTTTCCATTGTTTCCCCATCTATTTGCTGTGAATTGGTGGGACCGGATGCCATGATCTTCATTATTTGAATGTTGAGTTTTAAGGCAGCTTTTTCACTCTCCACTTTCACTTTCATTAAGAGGCTCTTTAGTTCCTCTTGCTTTCTGCCATAAGGGTGGTTTCATCTGCATATCTGAGGTTATTGATATTTCTCCCTGCAATCTGGATTTCAGCTTGTGTTTCATCTAACCTGGCATTTTGCATGATGTACTCTGCATAGAAGTTAAATAAGCAGGGTGACAATATATAGCCTTGACATACTTTTTTCCCAATTTGGAACCAGTCCATTTTTCCATGTCCGATTCTAACTGTTGCTTCTTGACCTGCATACAGGTTTCACAGGAGGCAGGTAAGGTAGTCTGGTATTTCCATCTCTTTAAGAATTTCCCCCAGTTTGTGGTGATCTGCACAGGCAAAGGCTTTAGCCTAGTCAATGAAGCAGAAGTAGATGTTCAGTCATAAGAAAGAATGAAATAATGTCATTCACAGCAACATGGATGGACCTAGAGATGACTGTACTGTTAGGTCAGAGAGAGAAAGACAAATATCGTATGATATCACTTATATGTGGAATCTAAGAAATCACACAAATGAACATATTTATAAGGTAGAAACAGACTTAACAGACGTAGAAAACAAATTTATGGTTATTAAAGGGGAACAGTGGGGAGAAGGATACCTTAAGAGTTTGGAATTAGCATATAAATACTACTGTATAGAAAAAGAGATAACTAATAAGGACCTTCTGTATATCACAGGGAACCCTACTCAATATTCTGTAATAACCTTTATGGGAAAAGAATCTGAAAAAGAACAGATACATGTATATATATAAAACTGAATTACTTTGCTGGATACCTGAAACTAACACAATATTGTAAATCAACTGTACTCCACTATAAAATAAAAATTAGAAAAACAAGAAAATTATAGACTGTGGTTGTGGAGAAAGTATCTCCCTGGTATAAGGTAGAAAAGGGTATCATTGCAAAAATGATTTTTCATGTATAATTTTATTAAGTACACTTGAAGAAATTAACATTTATAGCATAGAAACGAAGTGAATACTATCTGAATTGATGTAAGAGCCAAAGAAATATGCATATTGGTGTTTGCTGTTTATCCCACCTATACATTTATCATAAAGTGTTGTGTGTCCTCATGGTTTTGAGGAACCTCTAGTTCAAACTTCTTTGAATCTAAATTATTTCTTACACCCACAGATTCAGCTAAATTCAATTCTCACTCAAAACATTCTTAGTTTCTTTTGCTTGTGCTCAGCCACTCAATCATGTCTGACTCTCTGCGACACCATGGACTGTGGCCCACCAGACTCCTTTGTCCTTGGGACTTCTCCGGCAAGAATACTGGAGTTGGTTGCCATTTCCTACTCCAGCGGATCTTTCCAACCCAGGGATCTCACCTGAGTCTCCTGCATTGGAAAGTGGATTCTTTACTCTGTGCCAACTGGGAAGTCCCCTTTACTCTGTCTTCTTTCTGTGCTGTATCTTGTATGCAGAGAAACTCCCACATCACTAACTCCTGCCCTCTTCTCTAGTTTCACATCTGTTTCTTTCACTCCTATTGCCCTTGTTCACAAGGTCACTGGGAAAGGATGCGAGTCCATGTGTACTAAACAATTGGCCCCATGCTGATCCCTTGATCAATAGCCTGTGAATCTCACTTCGTGCCTGCATATTTAACTGAGTCTAATTATGGAAAACTTTCCTTAATTAATTCCACCCACCAACAATTTCAAGTCATTGGTACTTTTATGCAAGCTTGCTTATGTTTCTATTTTATTGAGGATTAGAACTTAAACTCCTTGAAGGCAGAAACTCAATCTGAATATTTTTATGTGCCCTATCCATCAAATGATTGGTATTAAGTGATGCATCCAGCTTCCAATTGGCAGATAATTTTTTTCTGTAGGTTTTTATAAGTTATGATTACAAATATGGTCATTGAAGGCAAAAGGCAGTGCGGGCAGCAGAGGATGAGGTGGTTAGATAGCATCACCGGCTCAATGGGCATGAATTTGGGCAAACTCCAGGAGATAGTGGAGGACAGAGGAGCCTGATGTGCTCGTCCATGGGGTTGCAGAGAGTCAGATACGAATTAGCAACTGAACAACAATAAAAAATATAGCATTAGCTTATCCTCCTAACCATTTTTGAGTGTACAGTTCGGTGGTGTTGTGAAACAGATCTCCATAGCTTTTTTCTCTTGCAAAGTGGAAACTCTATACCCATTAAAAAACTCCACTCTCTCCTTCCCTTTGTTCCCTGGTAACCACCATTGAACTTTCTGTTTCTATGTATTTGCCTACTTTAGAGACCTTATACAAATGGAACCACAAGTATTTGTCTTTTTGTGACTGGCTTATTTAACTTAGCATAATGTCCTCAAGTTTCATTCATGGTATAGCATGTGATAGTACTTGCTTCCTTTTCATGACTGAATATCATTCCAGTTTCCATATATGCCACATTTTGTTTATCCATTCATCTGCTGATAGGCCTTTGGGTTGCTCCTACCTTTTGGCTGTTGTGAATAGTGTTGCTATGAACACGGGTGTGCAAATATCTTTTTGAGACTCTGCTTTCAGTTCTTTGGGATATAGTCCCTGAAGTGGGGTTGTTGGATCCTATGGTGGTTCTATTTAAAAAAGTTTGAGTAACTGCCAGAGATACTGTTTCCTATGATAGTTGGAGAATTGGTTTTTAATTATTTGCTTTATATGTGCTAAAATTTTGTTTGATTGAGCTTTTATAAATATATGTCAAGAGGTTAACAAAGCTGGGGGCTTGGCTTTCCAATTTGTCCTTATTGTTACCCCACTTAGATTATCTTGGAATTTAGCTACTTTTTTCCCCCTCTTTGATATTTTATCTTTTAACCTTATATGATGGTCATGAGCGAGGTCACAGTTTAATTCTGGTTCAAAATTTTAGTTTTCGAGATATGAGGACATTTTCTTGTGGATAATTGGCTTAAGGGAACCTGTATATTCCATGAAGAAGTTTACTCCTTTCTCCCTTTTCTCAATAGTTTTCTGATCTAAGGGCTTAAATTAGTGATGACACAGGGGAGCGGGCTCTTTTGGGTATTCTCCATTTCCTAAAAAGAAAAAGTTATTGATAAAAAGATTTATTGCTCCACTAACTGTACATGTGTTCAAAAGGAAAATCAGCATTTATTCCTGATGCCTCTGTCAAATTTGTACAGTTGCCATGGGTAACTTAATTTTGAAAATAAGCCCAGTGTTCTTCATATTCTTCAGGTACATTATGACTTTGGTCTGCGTAATATTCTGTCAGTTCTGCGAACCCTGGGAGCAGCCAAAAGAGCCAGCCCCACGGATACGGAGTCCACGATTGTCATGCGTGTGCTGAGAGATATGAATCTTTCCAAACTGGTGAGGTTCACAGATGGAGCTGTTCCACCCACTTAAATTTCAGTTTAAGTGCAAATGAGATTTAGAAATATTTATTTAAAGAGCTCATTTAAAATGCTTAATTATCAGATGAAGCACTTTAAATTTCATAGAGCATGACTTTAAATTACATTTTTTTCAGAAGTAATTTCTGTGGTGACTCATATCTAGTCTAACACATGTCTATTCCAACAGAATGAAAATGGATTTTAAAAAATCTACATCTTAAGTTTCCAGATACCTCGAAATTTTTGTGTTTTAGAGCTATAATCTCACCTTTTAAAAGTAGACTTTGGCAGGAAATTGTATGTAAGATTTTGCAAGTGTGTAAAATTTCACATTCTTTGACTTCACAGTTGAGACTGACAATCAGTCATCTGGTTATCAGTGAATCTATATACAGTGAATCTATATCTATATGGATGATATATTTTTCAAAGTAAAATTATGAACTAAACAAATTTCATTTCATGACTTTGCCACTGCTTCATTTGACAACTTCTTTTTCATTTAAATGAGAAATTGTAGGTTATGTAGTAACTCCCTAAACTGGTTGTTTTACAGAAAGTTGTCACATAGGCAGTATTTTCTTTCCTTCTATTTTCTTCCTTTTTTCCCCTCTTCTCCTCTACCCTCCCTCCCTTTTAAAAACTAATTTTTAATGCATGGGAAACATGATGAAAATATTTCTCAATTTCAGTGGAGGTATTTTATTTATTACTAGCTGTGATAAAGTAATCTGAAATGAGTTACTCATTTTCAGTTTGCCTACTATTTCTGTGCTTGTGCCAAAAGAGTTGGTCTGATTTCCTTTCTTTTCTTTTTGAGATTGATGAAGATGAACCTTTATTTTTGAGTTTGATTGAAGATCTCTTCCCAAATATTCTTCTGGACAAGGCGGGTTACCCTGAACTGGAAACGGCAATTAGTAGACAGGTAACATGTTTCACAGGACGTCAAACTATGTGTTCCTGTCATCTGAATTTCATGAGAATCAAGTGGAGCTGGTGTGGTCTAAATCTATAGATTCTGAGAACAACACCAAGGCTGTGACTACAGGTTTAGGAGAAGCCATTGCACACCATTAATAGAGTTTTTCCTGCCAGGGGGTCCCCTAATGTCGTTCAACCACAGTTAGCCATGTGTTGGTGGCACTGTTACTGATGGAGACCGTTCCACACCAGATTCCCAATGACAAGCGATGGGTCAGCATGGGCCGGTGGGGTGCGGCCTGCTGCCTTACCTGTGCCAGGCTTGGTTCTCTCTGCAGCCCTGGTGTTTGTTTATCATGTTGCTTTGGTGTCCTGACTCCTGCTACCGAGAGTCATTTGGAGTGATCTCGTGTGGCTGCTTTGCTGTCCCTCTTTCTCCCCAGGCCAAGGATCACTTGTGATTTTTCTTCCTTGGGCTCTGGGGGATCCATCATGTTAAGTGTATCATGAGGTGTCTGGATTCCCCATGATACTTGGTGCAGCTTTAACTTTTAATCATCTTCCCGTGCTGTGCTATACTAAGCCACTTCAGTTATCTCCAACTCTTGTGGCTCTATGGACTATAGCCCACCAGGCTTCTCTGTCCATGGGATTCCAGCCCATTACTGGAGTGGGTTGCCATGGCCACCTCCAGGAGATATCCCCCTAGGGAACAGACTGTGTCCCTTACATCTGCATTGGCAGGCGGGTTCGTTACCACTAGCACCTCCTGGGAAGCCCTATAATCTTCCTAGGAATGGAAATGAATCATGAAAATCTTGTGCCTCATTTTCCTTTCCTATGAAAAAGTGTTTGAAAAAAAAGCTTTATAGAAATGATGACTGGCTCATATTTATAAAATGCATTTCAATTCCTTGAATGCATTTGTAATAAAAATTAAATATAGTAGTATTTTATGGAGACTTTCCTTTTAAAAATCAGTGTATAAAAATCTTAATCTCCCAATCAGGTAAAAGTATATTATAATTCATTTTGCAAATGGCTTCTTCATTATATGGCCAACTTAATTGTAGCATTGCCTAAAAATGCTAAGTATAAGCTAATTTATAAAGTGACTTACATTTGTAGTTTGTAGCATATGAGAAATCTGAAGAGTCGATAGATAGCATAAAATAATACATAAGTAGTATCCAAAAATTATTTAAGTAAAAATAAAAGCATCATTTATAGTTAATTTAAGCATAGCATGACAGTGAAGAGCATGAACCATAGGGCTGAATCTTGGGGTCAGATCCTTACTCCATAACTTTACAACAAATAATCTTGGGTAAATTACTTAGTCTTTTTGTGTCTCAGTTTCCTTGTCTGTAAAATGAAGATATCATTTGTACTAAGCTCAGAGAAGTTTAAATTTAGAATAGTGTTTCACAGAGTAGCTTCCATACATCTGTTTGATGGATAAAAACTATCCATTAGACTTACAAAGATGGCTTGGTATTTGTATGGAATTTCAGTCAACTTGGTATGCTTGCAATGATCTTTTATACTAAATATTATCTTCTAAATGAAACATCTAAAATAATTTTGCTATTTGAGCCTTTGTTCTTAAGTTGCTCCTAATGTGTACATTCATGTAAATATAAGTGTTTGTAATTCCCTAAGTCAGATACGGATTCGGTTGGGATATCATTTTGATTATGTTCAGCCTGCTTTTTGTCTAGGTGTATCTATTTTCTATTGTGGTAAAACTCATTACATAAATATACCTTTTAAACTACTTCTTACGTGTACAGCTCAGTGGTGTTAAATGCATTCATTGTATTGCAAACATCACCACTGTTGGCCTTCAGAACTTTTTCTATCTTTCCAAACTGGCACGTCATATGTATTAATAGTAACTCCCCATACCTCTAACCTTGCTCCGTGTCTGTAACTTATTTTGAACACAACGATAAGTTCTGACTGCTGTTTATGTGGGGATTTTGTTTTATTTTCAGGTTGAAGAAGCTGGTTTAATCAACCATCCTCCTTGGAAACTGAAAGTCATCCAGCTGTTTGAAACCCAGAGAGTGCGGCATGGAATGATGACCCTAGGGCCAAGTGGAGCTGGGAAGACCACTTGCATCCACACCTTGATGAAAGCCCTGACAGGTAAGGGCACAGTCAAGCCTCATTACCCTGGGGACACGTTTTGTGACAGGTGAATGCTCCGAGAGGAACGCAAATATAGATGTACATTAACATATTTTATAGGAGGAGACCTCTTGGAGAAGGAAATGGCAACCCACTCCCATATTCTTGTCTGGGAAATCCCATGGACAGAGGACCTGGCAGGCTACAGTCCATGGGGTTGCCAAGAGTCAGAGATGACTGAGCATGCTTGCAACAAGATTAGAGTTGAATAGCACGGGCTCACAAAAGTGTCAGACACGACTTAGCGACTAAACTGCAGCAGCAGCATATAAGATACAACTTTTTTGAATACTGGGTATGTTTTAGAGATAACACAGTACATTAGTAGACCAGAGGAGAAAAACATTATTTTCCAGCTTATGTTTTAAATTAAAAAAAAAAAAGTTTTATTTGACTGTGATGCATGGCATTCGGGATCTTAGTTTCCCAATCAGGGATCAAACTGTGCTCCCCGCAGTGGAAGCGCAGAGTCCTAACCACTGGACTGCCAGGGAACCCCCATTTCCAGCTTTATTCAGATATTATTTTGACACATGTGTAAGTTTAAGATGTGCAGTGTGCTGATTTGATCCATTTATATGTTGCAAAATTATTGTCACCATAGCATTAGTTACCACCTCCAGCATATCACATAATAAGCATTTCTTTTTTGTGATGAGAGCATTTAAGATCTATTGATAGTTTCTTAGAAATATTCAAATATTTGTATGATACAGTATTATTAGCTTTAATCACCATGCTCTACATTAGGTGCCCAAACTTGCTAATCTTATAACTGGAATTCTGTACCCTTTTCCAACATCTCTCCATGCCCCACCCCCAACCCCTTGTAACTGCAGTTCTGCAATCTGTTTCTCTGTTGTTGTTCAGTCACTAAGTCATGTCCGATTCTTTGTGACCCCATGGACTGCAGCACGCCAGGTTTCCTTCTCCTTCACTATCTCCTGGAGCTTTCTCAAACTCATGTCCATTGAGCCGGTGATGCCATCCTACCATCTTGCCCTCTGCTGTCTCCTTCTCCTCCTGCCTTCAATCTTTCCCAGCATCAGCATCTTTTCCAAAGAGTCAGCTCTTCGCATCACGTAGCCAAAGTATTGGAGCTTCTGCTGAAGTTGTTTCTCTGAGTTTGACCTTTTTAGATGCCACATATAAGTGAAATCACACAGTATTTGTCTTTCTGTGTCTGACTTATTTCATTTAGCATAATACCCTCAAAGTCCATCCATGTTTTCACAAATGGCAGGATGTTCTTATTTTTTGTAGATGAATAATATTCCATTATGTATGTGTGCCACACCTTCTTTATTCATTTATCCATGGACAGACACAAGATTGTTTCTATAGCTTGGCTTTTCTGAATGATGCAAACATTTTTTTTAAAGTGATTTCATGGACTGTGTTATATGTTTTACATATGTTATGCCATTTAGTTTTCAAAATGATCTTGAGATGTGACTACTGTTATCCCCATTTTGGACAAAAAAGTCCAGATTCAACTTCAGAAATACTCAACATCAAAAAGATAGTAACTAATGAGACTCAGAATTAAGGTCAGAGCCCATTAAGGAAAAACCCAGAATTTTCCCAGTATACCATACCATTTCACAATTATGACTTAATATAAGATGCTTAATATATAAGACCCAGGTCTCCCACATTGCAGGTGGATTCTTTACCAGCTGAGCCACAAGGGAAGCCCAAGAAGACTGGAGTGGGTAGCCTATCCCTTCTGCAGTGGATCTGCCCAACCCAGGAATAGAACTGGGATCTCCTGCATTGCAGGCAGATTCTTTACCAGCTGAGCTACCAGGGAAGCCCCAATATAAGATGCTACCTCTCAATAAATACAAGATAATTCCAAACCTGATTCTTAAATTCTATGTATTGAAAAATCACCCTAACTGTAAACTAATTTCCTGCCCAGATCAGATATTTTTCTTGAGAAGTGAAATCAGTGCACTTAGTTCCCAGATGTCCCTAAGCCTTACATCTAAGCCCCTAACCCAGGGTCATCTAAGCATGATGAGTATTGCCTTGTACACAATTATCCTTGTATTCTTTGGTTCTTATTAAACATTGATGACTTTCTTCTTAAAAGTATTGGCAATCCTTAGTCATGGCAGTTAAGTTCCAAAATTTCACAGAGCTTTGGCTGTTAGAATGCACCATGCATTGTCCCACAGGGAAAAGTTTCTTGGCTGGGTTTCTGGTCGGCTCATGGAACCTCAGTGCACTGGTACTGGTTGGTGGCAATGGTCTATATTTGTTTTAGGGTCCTGCACACACTGGATTTAGTTTGTTTCTTCAGCAATGGGATGAAGTGAATTCTGTACAACAGGACTCTACATGGGGGTCTTTACACTGAGACAGGATTATACTCTCAGCTAGCACCTACCTCCACCAAAACTGAGATTTCACACCTGCAGGACTTCATCATGGGATTTTCATGTGTGCTATTAAGATTCTGTTTGGGGATCTTTTGGGGAAGGAAATGGCAACCCACTCCAGTATTCTTGTCTGGAAAATTCCATGGATGGAGGAGCCTGGCAGGCTACAGTCCATGGGATTGCAAAGAGTTGGACACGACTGAGCAAATTCACTGGTTCATATTCGCTCTTTTCAGTTCAGTCAGTCAGTTCAGTCGCTCAGTCGTGTTCGAATCTTTGCGACCCCATGGACTGCAGCACGCCAGGCCTCCCTGAGGATCACCAACTCCCAGAGTTTACTCAACCTTATGTCCATTGAGTCAGTGATGCCACCCAATCATTTTATCCTCTATTGTCCCCTTCTCCTCCTGCCTTCAATCTTTCCCAGCATTAGGGTCTTTTCCAATGGGTCAGTTCTTCGCATCAGGTGGCCAAAGTATTGGAGTTTCAGCTTCAGCATCAGTCCTTCCAATGAATATTCAGGACTGATTTCCTTTAGGATGGACTGGTTGGATTTCCCTGCAGTCCAAGAGACTCTCGAGAGTCTTCTCTAACACCATAGTTCAAAAGCATCAGTTCTTCGGCACTCAGCTTTCTTTATAGTCCAACTCTCACATCCATACATGACTACTGGAAAAACTATAGCTTTGACTAGATGGACCTTTGTTGGCAAAATAATGTCTCTGGTTTTTAATATGCTGTCTAGGTTGGTCATAACTTTCCTTCCAAGGAGTAAGCATCTTTTAATTTCATGGCTGCAGTCACCATGTGCAGTGATTTTGGAGCCCAAAAAGATAAAGTCTGTCACTGTTTTCTCTGTTTCCCCATCTATTTGTCATAAAGTGATGGAACCAGATGCCATGATCTTAGTTTTCTGAATTTTGAGTTTTAAGCCAACTTTTTCACTCTCCTCTTTCACTTTCATCAAGAGGCTCTTTAGTTCTTCTTCGCTGTCTGCCATAAGGGTGGTGTCATCTGCATATCTGAAGTTATTGATATTTGTCCCAGCAATCTTGATTCCAGCTTGTGTTTCATCTAGCCCAGCATTTCTCATGATGTACTCTGCATGTAAGTTAAATAAGTAGGGTGACAATATACAGGCTTGACGTACTCCTTTCCCTATTTGAAACCAGTCTGTTGTTCCATGTCAAGTTCTAACTGTTGCTTCTTGACCTGCATACAGATTTCTCAAGAGCCAGATCAGGAGGTCTGGTATTCCCATCTCTTTAAGAATTTTCTACAGCTTCTTGTGATCTACACAGTCAAAGGCTTTGACATGGTCAATAAAGCAGAAGTAGATGTTTTTCTGGAACTCTCTTGCTTTTTCTATGACCCAACGGGCATTGGCAATTTGATCTCTGGTTCCTCTTAAATTATTATCCCCTCTATTAAATTATGCTTAATAATACTTTGGTTGGTATGAAGCTACCTTCTGTTAATAAACTACAAGTGTGCTGGGTACAGTTACCTGAACAAAATAAATAGTGGTGGTGGTGGTTTAGTCGTGTCTGATTCTTGCATTCCCAGAGTGGGTCAGCCCACCAGACTCCTCTGTCCATGGGATTTCCCAAACAAGAATACTAAAGTGGGTTGCCATTTCCTTCTTCAGGGGATCTTCCCCACCCAGGGATCAAACCTGGGTCTCCTGCATTGCGGGCAGATTCTTTACCAACTGAGCCACCTGGGAAGCCCTGGTGTCTTAAAATAAGTACTAAATATTAAATGATATAGATATATTATGTATAATATGTCTAAACTGTGTAATCAATAAGGCATCACTGGCTTTGGAGAAGGTCTTTGCAAAAATAAATAAATTATTAGACTACTTGCTGTTTATTGACTTGTTCTTGGTTTTAATTTGCAGTACTTTGGTGCAGTCTCAAAAACCCAATGATCTCAGTTTGTTTCCAAGGCAAGGCATTTAACAACGCAGTAATCCAAGTCTATGCCCCAACCACTAATGTTGATGAAGCCAAAGTTGAATAGTTCTACAAAGACCTACAAGACTTTCTAGAACTAACACCAAGCAGGCATGAAAGAAAAATTGCCATGTCTTGAAAGAGTTTACAGTGTAGTGAAGTGACACAGATAATTAGAACTCAGCATAGAAGATTGGACGTGGGGAAGATTTGGACAATTATGGTGTTAGCAGAGGCAAAGGAGATCAGAAACCTTTCTACGGAATTCTAGAAAGGCTTACAGAGCAGGTGCTACTTCATCTGAGATTTGAGGGTTAAATAGCAGATGGATAAAAGGTATAATTAGCAGAATGAAGAGGCTGAGTAGACAGAAGGGACTGGTGAAAGCCTGATATACCAGGGGAAGTGCTCTGGTATGGATAAGATGTAATTTGTGTTGGGGGGATGGGCATGGGGAGACGTGGAGGGGTAACCGATGCTATTGGTGCCCAGGGCCACCTCCTTTTGGCCCTCCCCTGCTACAGATACAACCATTGGACAGTTTCTCCCCCAAACACCAGTGGTATCTTTGAGTTTGTCAGCCTTATGCCTTTCCAGTTCCTGGGAACTGGCTCAGCCTAGAAGAAGGGATTGGGTGGGATTTAATGCTCCTGAAGCAGCCATGCCCTCAACCAATATGGCGGAAAGAGTGGAAGGCAAATGTGCATCTCCTCCTGTCTCCTAGAGGGACACTCCATCTGTGACCAGCTCACCAACAAGCTCTTTATTGGCTTTCTCTCCTTTCCTGTCACACCGTCTTTCACCTGAATTCAAACTCCCAGTTCCCCTGTCTTTATCTCAGGCTTTGCTTCTGGGGGAACTCAAACTGAAGCGAGGGCACAGCATGGGAAGCTTTGTAACTTCAGCTGAACTCTTAGATTTTATCCTGTGGCTGATGGGAATCCATAGAGCTGGGGAATGGTGTGATTAGCCCTGTGTGCCATGAAGAACACGGACTGTGGACAGGAGGGGCTGTCTGGGGACCTCTATAAGGAGGACCTAAGGAGCGGACAGCAAGAAAAGAATGCTTACTCTGGGGCAGAGTCCATGGAGGTGGAAAGAATTAAGAGGAATTAGTTTAACCAGCATTTAAAAAGTCAAGCCTTTTTTTCCTAGAGTGAGCATATAAAAATATTACAGGATTTTAAGTGAAAATGATACAATTCTACCTACAACCATAAAAAAATGGTTTGTGGTAGTTTCTCTTATATGGGCAAGAGACCAAGTCCAGTTTTCATCTATGCTACTGTCAGACATTTGAAGAGTTTGCTGGCCTTTTGTAAAGTGTGATTAGGTTTTTTAAAAAAAGTATTGCTTGTCTTATGAATATCATTTATTGAAAAACCTGCATTTTGCCTAAGTTCAGAACTTCAGCACTGTAAAATAATGCAAATAATTAACCCTGATTCTCTTTCTGATTTTGGAAAAAGAGAACTATCATTTAATTTTCTAGAAAAGTTTAATTTAACACCTTTCCAGTGCGCATATCCTTGTTTGTGTGCTTGTGTTTGTCAATCTTTCACACAATATGTAACATTTTAGCCTCTTTTTTTATGATTTTGCATTTTAAATCTTTAAAAAATTTTTATTGAAATATAGTTGATTTACATATTCTATTAGTTTCAGGTGTCCAGCAAAGTGATTCCACTTTATCTATATTCTTTTCTAGATTCTCCTCCCTTATAGGTTATTATAAGATATTAAATACAGTCCCTTGTTCTACACAGAAGGTACTTGTTGATTATCTATTTTATATATATATATATATATATATATATATATATATACATATATATATATATATAAAAGTATATGTGTATATTTTAATCCTGAACTCTTAATTTATCCCTCCCTGCCCTTCTTCTTTGGTAACCATAAGCTTGGTTTCTATGTCTCTGAGTCTATTTCTGTTTTTTAAATAAGTTCACTTGTACCATATTTTAAGATTCCACGTATAATATACTTTAAATCTTTTTCTTTTCTTTCTTTTTTTTTTACTTACTATCTATAGTCTCCTATGTACAGAAATCATCTTACTCGAGAATAGTTTCAGAATTTGAGAGATTTGCATACCTTTTTTGAAGTTGACCGCAGAAAAATAATTCTTGATTTTTGTAACATTAATTTAGCTGATTTTTTCCAAATGAGCAAGACCATATCTCAGCAAATGAAAGCTGTTAATGAGGAGAATCAGGCATCTTCTAAGTGAATTTCAGATATAAGATTTAAGCTGCAGGCGTGCATGCTTAGTCCTTCAGTTGTTTCTGATTCTTTGTGACCACATTGACTGTAGCCCACCAGGCTCCTCTGTCCATGGAATTCTCTAGGCAAAAATACTGGAGTGGGTTGCCATTCTCTTCTCCAGAATATCTTCCTGACCCAGGGATCGAACCCAGGTGTCCTGCACTGCAGGCAGTTTCTTTACCATCTGAGCCACCATGGACCCACGATTTAACCTAGTAGACCTGAAACCAAAAGATTTTGAGCTGTGACATTTGAAGCACATCCAGATTACATTAATTTCTTCATCAATTCCAGCATGCTATCATTCCCCCCCCTTTTGTAACATGCAGTTTTCTTTTCCAGATGATAAAAAAAGTGCTTTAGTCAATAAAATATAATGAGGCTAATTATGATAACTTGGGATGCAGTAAGATATGTCTTTTCAATGTAATTTCATATTTTTCATGTTTTGAATATCTGCTGACAGATAGTACACTGCAAACTGGTGCAGTGTTGCCTAATGATGGTTCATTCTACATGTGAGTTGTTTAAAATCTGGATTTACTTGGTATAGATTGTGGAAAACCACACCGGGAAATGAGGATGAATCCTAAAGCGATTACAGCCCCACAGATGTTTGGTCGGCTTGATGTGGCGACGAATGATTGGACCGATGGGATATTTTCTACTCTTTGGAGGAAAACATTGAGGGCTAAGAAAGGTAGGAGATGAATTACAAGTGTGATGTTTTGTTTATTTTAAAATTTTTGTTGGAGTAAAGTTGGTTTACAATTTTGTGTTAGTTTCAGGTGTACTGCAAAGCAAATCATCATACATGTATCAGTCTTTTTTAAAAAATTCTTTTTCATACAGGTCATTACAGAGTATTGAGTAGAGTTCCCTGTGCTATACAGTAGGTTTTCCTCAGTTATCTATTTTATATATAGTAGTGTGTATGTCAACTCCTTATCTCTCCTTATCTCTGGTAACCAGAAGTTTGTTTTCCACATCCATGACTCTAAAGAGAGTATTAGTTTATATATATATATATATATATATATATATGTTTTTTGGCAGCACCACACAGTATGCAAGATCTTAGTTCTCCCACCAAGGATTGAACCTGTATCCCCTGAGGTGAAAGCATGGAGTTGTAGCCACTGGACCACCATAGTCCCTGAATTACAGCTATAATTTTTTTTTTTTTTTTTTTTAGGTCAAGGTCACTTAAAATACTTTATAGGTCTAAAAGATTGAGATGTTTTTATATAAGAACCAAGCTTTCATTCCAGAGTCTGTCACTGTGGGTTTACTACATCATTCCAGGTTTGTTTTGTGATGGAAAAAAAGGGAAGAAGACTTAGGAGGCACTCTGGTCTATGGTCAGGGAACAGCTATTTTTAAAACAAAGTTGCATTAAATTTTGTCCTCCTATCTCCTTACATACAGTAGGATCAACAGAGGCAATAGCCTGTGATTTGCACTGCCTCTCCACCCAATTCTAGCCAAGAGGCCCTTTGAAATTGGAAGAGTTGCTTAAAACTCACGCTGAGTAGACGTGAAGGGGAAGGAGTATCTCAAACCCCTAAAAAGCAGAATAATCTGGGCAAGTACCAGATTTATGCAATACAAACCTTAATAGAAACAAAGGCCACAGGAATGCTACGGAGTAGCTATCTTGTGATACTTTCTATGAGTTTAAAGGAGAATAAAGTGAATCACCTGAAGGCGGGACTTCCCCTTTACATTTTCAGTTTTAAAGTAATAGAAACTGATCATTCCTTTCCAGAGCCAAAACAGTATTATGAAGGCCCTACGTTGAAATATTCAGCTGTACCAGAGTAACTCCTATAAACAGCACATTCCCTACAAATAACTACTTTATTAGCAGCTCCACACTGAATCTACTAAAGAGCTTCTGAAATGATTATCTTGAATTGCTCTTAATATTAAAACAAAATTCTTACGTAAGCTAATTCAGACACACAAACTTAAAAACCTGCTTCCGATTTAACAGTTTTTACTGATGGAAAAGAACCTGTGAAGCGACCCACTCCATTTGCTACATAGCTCAGGTATTTTTTCCTAACATTATTAAGACAGAGAAGTCAGGTTTCTCCAGCTTTAGTTAGTTCTCTTGGAGACATAAAAGTGGCCAATAGCAGTTAGTCCTGAGTCAATCCCAAGGCACTATGATGTCAAAGGTATTTCATACCTACCCCCCAAACCAAAGAAATCACATAGAGATTAATATACTCCAGAAGGAATAAACAGTTCAGGTCAGCTTGTGACCACTGACCTGTCTTGTGTTTACATCGTAAGAAAAGCCGATATAATAGCTGTTTTCCTGAAAGCCTTTTGCTGGCAGTCACAACAGGAAGAAGCCTGTGAAAAACTCCAGGGAGCAGTCCTTTCCATTAGTCTGCAGCGCTTAAGGTTTATCACAAAGGAAAAACAATTCAGTCTTTGGCATCTCCCACTCCATCCGCATTGATGGCAAACATAGCTTCAGCTTCAGGAAGACAAGGAGAGTCATAGATTTTGCAGATTCTGGTTTCCCCTCTTCCTTTTCTCAGGTACAGTCTTGTTGTTGAGGCGTGAGCAATGTTTCCTCCAATAGGCTTCTTAGGGTCCGCGGCAAACATGGCTGCTCCATCAACCTGGGCCACCACCTGGTTGGTGATTACCACTGCTACCCCAAACTCATCAGCAAGTCGCAAAAGCATCCGCAGAAACCTGGCCAAGTGCATCTGTCTGGCTGAAAGCTCACCTCGACCCGAATAGTCCGTTCTGTAGAGGGCGGTGGCACTGTCTACAATTAGCAGTGCATACCTGGACTCTACCATCATGGCCGATGCCTGATAAAGGAGCTGGGTCTGGTGGTCTGTGTTGAACCCTCGAGCATATGCTACATTATCCAGGACATCACTGCCAGAGAGGCCATATCTCTCAGCCACTGCTAGCAGCCGTTCTGGCCTAAAGGTACCTTCGGTGTCAATGTACATGGCCTTTCCTTCACCTCCACCTCGGTCAATGGGAAGCTGGCATGTTACAGCCAATGTATGACAGATCTGGGTCTTCCCAGTTCGGAATTCTCCAAACATCTCTGTGATGGATCCAGTCTCAATTCCTCCTTGAAGCAGTTTGTCAAGTTCTTTGGAGCCAGTAGTAATCTGTATGATCTCAGATCGCCTTTGGTGGAACTCAGTTGCAGTGATGAAACCCATTGGAACTAATTTAGCTGCCTCAGTCAGAATTTTATCAGCTTTGGCTTCACTAATCCCCTTAATATTTATTAGCTCCTTCTTTGGTGCATAGGCAACAGCCTCTACGGTATGAAATCCAGCTTCTTCCAATTTCTTCACATCATTGGCATTTATACCACATTGCTCTAATCGAGAAATAGGTTGTGGACCAAAGCTTTCTTCTTCCACTGAAGTATCTGCATTTGATTCAAGCTGCATCTCCATAGCCATTGCTCAGTGTGCAATACTGGACCTGCAGTGCTTCGCTAAGGCAGGCTGCACACTCGGACTACCGTCTGCTGGGCCCGCCCGCGCCCGATCCCGGACGGACTGTAGGTCCCCTCGCTTGTGCCCCGCTTCTCTACTTCCTTGCTTCGGCCTTCTGCACGAAACCCAGACGAGTCTCAGCTTCCAACCGCGCTCCTAAGGCGCGACTCGCCTCCTCCTACGCCTCGGTCTCAAGTCGCAGCGCGCGCTCTGCCTACAGCCTTCGGAAATCCCGCCAAATCCCACAGCTATAATTTTTAACACGTGCTTTTAAATAAAAACCTTGACAATGATTTAAAATTAGTAGGGGACTTCCTGGTAGCTCAGTGGCTAAGAATCCATCTTCCAATGCAGGAAATTCAAGTTCGATCCCTGGTTGGGGAACTAAAATCCCACATACTGCAGGGAAATTGAGCTTGTGGACCATAACTAAAATCTGATGCAGCCAAATACATAAAAATTAAAAAAAATAAAATTAGTAAAACTGTATTTTCTGTATAATATCTTATCCAAGACCAAGAAGTCATAAATCAGTATGATATTTGTGAATGTTGAAACACAGAAATGATTGATGAATGACTGATCAGTGTATTTAAAATACCCACCTCCTCCCTTTTTTTGGTTACAAAAGGAATTTTCCTTTTGAAAAAATATTTCTATATTCCTGTGATATCTTAGAGTGAAATAGCAAAAGCTGTCAAGGAAACTTGATTATATTAAATCAAGTGATTTCATCATAACTATTTTAAAAATGGTACTCTTCTCAGTATGGCCTATCTTTAGAAACTGATTCTCCTATAAAATTGTAGGTGGAAATGGGCTTCTTAGGAAAGAAGATTATATCAAAGAGAAAGTTTTTGATCATACTTTATTCTCTTTAGATGACATGTGTGTTTGGCTTTAGTTTAAACCAATTCCTTAAAGGCTAGTAGTTCACTCTGAATATTCTCTTACTTAGGGACCCTGCAAACTGAGCCCAGTGGTCCGAGAATATAAGTTCAGATGGAGGAGGTGACAGTCAGCTCTCCTCTCACTCCTGAAAGAGTAGGAGAAAGTGCTGTGAAAGCAATCTCAGGGACACAGGAGGATACAGGAGCAGGGCGGAGGCATTTGGGCTCACTTCACAAGTCCATGCCTTGGGAAACAGTGTTCTGTTGAAAAACATTTAAGGTAGCACTACGGATCTTCTCTTTGAGGGAATGTGGCTGATCAATCCAACACCAATGGCGAAAGAGAAAAGAAAATGTTGCATTTCTAGTGTGCTTATATTAGAAACTGCTGCTGTTTTATGGGAGTCAAATACACTTTTGTTTCTGACTTATTCTAGTAATCCTGTGTCACACAGATCCAGTGAGCAAATGTTAACTCAGAGAATAGGCCCTCAGAGAGGTGTTTTTTTTTTTTTTAACTCTTTAAAAAAAGGCAACACATGCTTATACTTTCACAGGGACTCTGGCGATCGGATCACCCTTTTCCTTAAACTGCTAGTTGAATGAGCATAATTAGGATTTTCTAAGCATTTCATTTGACGTAGAGTACTGCACAGTTATTACAGATAAAAATTAGAACTACAAACTTGGTCATGGTGCTGGTTTGTAAGAGAGACCTAGTGGTTAAGAAATTAAGAGCAACTGTGAAACCGAATACCTACATTTTCAAGGGCATTTCTGTTGGGTGTTCTGCAGATGCTGCTGTCTTTACCTCCAAATATCTCCTGACCTGACGTTTGTTAGTCTTTGTGCCCAGTGTCCCTTGGAAAGTGCTCTGTTGGGAACACTCATGACCTCCACCTTGTCACACACAGGCTGTCGCTTCTCAGTCTAGCCCTGCTCTTGGCAGTGTCTGGCACAGTTGATCACTCCTTCAAACTCTTCCACCGCATGACATCATGGACACCTTCCTCTTCACTTCTCCTTCACTGAGAGGTCAGCCAGCGGGAGGAACCAGAAGAGGAGACCCTGGTTCAGACCCAGAAGTCTGAACATTCAAGTGCTTCTGTTCTCAGACTTCTTAGCTCTTCACTTATGATCTGGATGAAACTTACCCAGTTCTTGGCTCTCAATGCCATTTCTAAGCTGATCTCTACATTTTAATCTCTAGTCTTTGAATTCCCAACTCAACAGCTCTATGGGCTGTCTTGTTGAACATCTCAAACTCAGCCTGTGCAAACCAGAATGGATTCTTGGAGCTCTGCCTGTGTCACTCACATCCCTTTCTGCCATCTCGTCTTCTTTCTAATCAGGTTTGACTTCCTGTTGTTCCTGGAGCATGATCACCTTAAGCTTGTACCCACTTCAGGACCTTTGCAACTACTATTGCCTGAAAAATCCTAGTTCTACATCTCTTCATCACTTCATTCTGCTCCAGAAATATTTCATGGACCACCTTATCTAAAATGCCCCACCCTCTTATCCTGCTGAATTTTTGTTACATATTTCTTTGCATATTGCTTTGTCATCTCTACCCCTTAGAAAGCAACCTCTGTGAAGGGCAGGATGTTGTCTTTTTTATCACCCTATCCCAGGAACAATGCTGATACAGAGAAGGTGCTCAATGAATATCTGTTCAGGGAACAAATGACTTTTTGCTTTGATTGTGGGCTTTAAACAACTGCAATGTAAAGAACTGGAAGACTCCTATGCAAAGAAATAAGATAATCATTTAGGTCAAAGCTTTATTTAAAAATTAATGAAAATTGCATTGTTATAATATTTCTTCAAGCATAGTAGTTATGTATATATGCATATATGTGTCTGTATGTTCTTTCCCTTGCCCTTGGTGGGATGTTTTAGGGGAGCATATCTGGATAGTTCTTGATGGTCCAGTAGACGCCATCTGGATTGAAAATCTGAATTCTGTTTTGGATGATAACAAAACACTAACCCTTGCCAATGGTGATCGGATTCCCATGGCTCCAAACTGCAAGATTGTCTTTGAACCTCATAACATTGACAACGCTTCGCCTGCTACCGTCTCAAGAAATGGGATGGTTTTCATGAGTTCTTCTATCCTTGACTGGAGCCCTATTCTTGAGGTAGGATTGGAATCATTTTTGGTATAATTAAAGAGGGAAATAGGTCCTTGAGCCTTCCTTTAGAGTGTGCACTGATTTTCCTGCAGACTTCCTGGCGTAATTGCATTTTAATGCTGATGTTTGTAGGAGATCCTTGAATGCTCTTGTGACCTTCAGCCCTGGTTGTCCCTTAAAGATTTCTTCAGTGCTCAGGGTTCTTCAGCTCGGGTTGAGGAATCATTGCAAGGCCTAGGTGAATCAATAATCCTATCACACTGTAAATGAATAAGGAAATTGAAGCAACCATCTTAGAATATTAAGTTGAAGGAGATAATTTATTAAAATTACATATAAAGAATTTTTATGAGATTCAATAGTAATAATGTTAGTTTTAAGTTTGTACCTGGAAATAATATTTCAGATAATCTCTGTTTAATTCCCCATAAGGTATATTATTTTATTACTACCAGTGTATGTTAGAGTATATCGATTATGGTAAGATTGTAATTGAATGCCTTGCATACTCACATACTTTACTAAATAAATACCATAATGTAAGGCAGAATGCTTACTAGATGAGCTGTCGGTACAATCTTTTTTGACACTGTCGGTCAAATTATTATTTTCACTTGGATAAGTTTTTTGGAGATAATTTTGATTAAAAACTTATGAATACATATTTTAAATTGGGGGATTATAAAGAAAAATGATTCTGATGTACGGTTGAATATGTCACTAAAAATGCTTCTGAAAATTTCAGATTTCACAATTAAATTATCCATCCTTCAAGGAGAATTCAGAACAAGAGTTCTCAACTCTGGCTTTCCAAGAATAATCACCAATGGCATTTCTTTAAAATACAGATAACTGTGGCACACCTCAATCTATGAAACTGGAATCTCTGGGGAGAAAGGTGTTCTAAATGTTTTTTAAAAAATACCACAGTGGATTCAGGCTTGGTAACCAGGATACAGCAAGCTCCAAGTGAAAATGAATTTGTGATTTTCCCCCAAATACTTCAAATTTACAACGGCTTTTAGAAAACATTTTTACACTGTTAGCTAATGAATATTTACAGTTTGCTATTTATGAAATAAGTTTCTATTGTATTCTGTCCACGTTGAGGGTGAATAAGACCTTTATATCAATGCTAATTTGCTTACAAATGGTTAGCAAGAAGCAGGACTCCTAAAAATCTGACTGGAAATGTTCAGAGGAGGGCAGGGCAGCTCTGCGAGAGTATTGGAGGGCTGAAAATGGAGAAGTTGTGTTCATGAGACTCCATGAACCTCTGTGAGTCACGCTGATTACTTGGCCCTGTGTATGATATTTTCTGCTTCCATCAACTTGAAAGTGCTATGTTTTGTTTTTGTCATTGTGCAATCATGTTGAATTCATGAAATTATGGATAACTGAGAATTACCGTTTTATTGCTTCTGTTCAGAGTCTCTAAGAATGACCTAGTTTCTTGATGCCAAGGGAAATTTCCTCATCTGAAGAAAATATTGTTGTGTGTTAAGTGGTATTTTGTTATGAATCACATGCAATTTCCTAATACTGGCTTTCCCAAATGACTAAATTCTCCATTTTCCTGAGTATTCCTTGATATTTTTTCTACATTGGTTATTAATTAGATTAGAAGAAGTAAAACTGTGGTATATCTTTGTCTCCCATTTTGAATAATCCGAGAATGGATTACCTTTGTTTATCTTTTATTCCTCTTTCTTTTTCTAAATTATTTCCATGTATATGCTTCCTCATTTTCTCCGAGCATATTTTAACCAAAAGCCTAAGACTTTTTCCCTTTATTTTGACTTCAAGACCTGAGCTTAGGTGTAGTGTAGCTGAACTTACAGATACTAGAATCAGACTCTGGGACCATTTTTTTCCCAAATGACTTGGACTTACCAGGTGGCTCATTGGTAAAGAATCCACCTGTAACACAGTGGGTTTGATTCCTGGGTTGGGGATGGCCTTGACACCTATAAGCTATGGGATCCTGGGCACGTTACTTAAACTCCTTGGGCCTTAGTTTCCTTATCTGTAGAAGGATAATAATCATCCCTATCTCATAGAATTGTTTTGACATTAAATGAGGTCACACATGAAAGAATTTATATCAAGGCCTGGTGCATTACAAGTGCAATATAATCATTAAGTATTATTATTGTTAACTGATATTAAAAAACTCTTGTACCTCAACTGGATCGTTTTTCTGGTGTGCTAATAAATTTAATGAATGCATTCATCTGAACACTAACAGGGTTTTCTTAAAAAACGTTCGCCTCAAGAAGCTGAAATTCTTCGTCAGCTGTACACCAAGTCGTTTCCAGACCTGTATCGCTTCAGTATTCAGAACTTAGAGCATCAGATGGAGATGCTGGAGGCCTTTGTGGTCCTGCAAAGCCTCAACATGCTCCAGGGCCTCATCCCTCCCAAGGTAAATCCCTCAATTTTCTAGAAATTTCTCCCTTGTTAGCTGAGCCACACTTTGGAGAGTGCAAGACTTGAAATTGATTCTTAGAGCCATAGTGGGAGGGGAAGGTTTCAATCATGGACTTCACATATTAATGGTGTGTGTGTGTTTTCATTTCTTTTTTTTTTAAACAAAGCAAGCCACGGTTTGTATTGATCACTTAGGGGCAGGTTCACAGTCATCTAAAAGAATTCTAAATTTATTTCAGAAACTTGCTTTATATTCCCAGACCTCAGTTCTGAATTTGTTCTTCGGTTTTATTCATCTTTTCCTCGTTTTTTTCTTTTTTTTTTTTTTGGGGGGGGGGAGCTGTTATCCCTTTTAGATCTTTACTTAAATTTTCATTGAGATATCAAAGCCAAGTCTTGGTTTGAGAATGAAGTAATTAAAAGGAAAGTTTCCTGCGTGCGCAGGAGCAAGGCGGGGAGGTCACGGCGGAGCACCTGGAGAGACTGTACATCTTCTCGCTGATGTGGAGCGTGGGGGCGGTGCTGGAACCCGACGGCCGGCGCCGCGTGGAGCACTGGCTGCGCTCCCGGGGGATGCTGGCCCTGGACCTGCCGCCCCTCGCGGGGCCTGACGACTCCATGTTTGACTATTACGTTGGCTCGGATGGTGAGTCCTGGGCTTCTATCCGTCCATCACATGTGGGGCCTTCCCCCCCACCCCAAATGTCTAATGTTTACCTTCTAGCTCTCTACCTACCTATTTATCAGTCTGTATTTCCAAATGGTAATCAAAACTGTTTGCTGTAAAATTGAAATGGAAATGTTCATGTGTGTTTGAAAGAGAGCCCATGATTTCTTTTTCATATATTTATTTCAGTTGGGTTCCAGATGCACATTTTCTTGTTGCTAAATATATTGTGTGCTGAACTTTTAATGAGTTAAAAACAAATTAAAAAAATCCCCAAATCAGATGCATTTCAGTTATTCATTTGATATAATCAGCAACTTTTGTAAAAATTACAAAGTGTGAAGTATATTTTTATCAAATAGGTGTGAATATTCATAAATATATGTTATTTATGTGCCTACATATTTATAAAGTACATATATACACATATGTGTACTACATTTATGTACAATATTTGTATATGGCATCCTAGAATGTTTTATTTTGGTTTTACAGTTAGAAAAGTATGTAATGAAAAATGATTTTAGGTACATACTGCTATCACTGTCCTGATTTTTACACACACTTTATGTTATTAAAAACCTCTTGAGCATCCATTGGATAGCAAAGAGGGATATCAAACCAGTCAATCCTAAAGGAAATCAGTCATGAGTATTCATTGGAAGAACTGATGCTGAAGCTCCAATACTTTGGCCACCTGATGCGAAGAGCTGACTCATTGGAAAATACTGAAGGCAGGAGGAGAAGGGGATGACAGAGGATGAGATAGCTAAATGGCATCACCGACTTGATGGACATGAGTTTGGGCAAGCTCCAGGAGATAGTGATGGACAGGGAAGCCTGGTGTGCTGCAGTCCACGGGGTTGAAGAGTCAGACACGACTTATTGACTGAACAACAAGAACATATTTAAAAAGAAAATTCCAAGATAATTCTTACTATTCCCACTTTTGAATAGCTACTTTAGGGTTTTTGACTCAGCTGAACACATACTTAAATACTTAGATGTCTGAATTTAATGATTTTTATTTTTTGAGGGGCTTTTGGAAGATGGCTTCATGAGATGTCAAAAATGTCTGCTCTTTATAATTAGGAATTAAATTATTAATAGGAATATGAAGATGTAAGTGTTCTCTGTTCACCTCAGGCAAATGGATGCACTGGAACACGTGTACTGAGGAATATGTCTATCCATCTAACACCACCCCAGAATATGGCTCCATCCTGGTGCCAAATGTTGACAACGTGAGAACCGACTTCCTAATTAAAACCATTGCTAAACAGGGCAAGGTATGGCACTTTTGGTTTTATTTAAAATGACACATTGAGAAATGTCACTTGAAAACATGGAACATCTTGCATTTATTTTAGAATGCTTTATATTGGTGTTTACAATAAATAAAAATATTACCCAAATTAGTATACTACTTCTTTTATATTTCCTCAGTTACAATATTAGGGATTTTCCAGGTGACTCAGTGGTAAGGAATTCACCTGCCAATGCAGGAGGTGCAAGAGACTTGGGTTGGATCCCTGAGTTGGAAGATTCCCTGGAGAAGGAAATGGCAACCTACTCCCATATTCTTGCCTGGAAAATTCCATGGACAGAGGAGCCTGGTGGATTACAGTCCATGGGGTTGCAAAGAGTTGGAGATGACTGAGCAAGCATGCACTAATATTAGAGTTGAATTTTTTTCTCATATATGTGTGTGTGTGTGTGTGTGTGTGTGTGTGTGTGTGTGTATATATATATATAGAGAGAGAGAGAGAGAGAGTGAGTGAGAGAGAATGTGAGTTTTGACTTGTTTCTCCAAAGAGAAATCCTTCTCTTTTAGTTTTTGTGCTATTTTGCCAGGGCTGCCATAACAAAACACCACAGCCATGGAGGCTTAATCAGCGCACATTTCTTTCTGCACAGTTCTGGAGGCTTGAAGTTCAGGATGAGGGTGTTGGCTGGTTTTTTCTGGGGACCTCTCTTTCCTTGGCTTCCGGGTGGCTGTCTTCTCACTGTGTCCTCCCGTGGTCTCTGTGTGTGCATGCCTGTTGCTTCTCTGTGCCTCACAATGTCTGCTTCCTCTAAGGGTACCCTTTAGACTGAACAAGAGCCCACCTTAATGGCCTCATTTTAGCGTAATCATCTTTTTCAAGACCGTATCTCCAGACACAGTCACCTTCTGAGGTGCTGGGAGTTAGGGCATCCTCATATCCACAGTTGAGCTCATGACAATCATCTTATTGTATTTCTTTTATTTCTTTCTCAACTTCTGTGGTAGGCTGTGCTGTTAATTGGTGAACAAGGAACAGCCAAGACAGTCATAATCAAAGGATTTATGTCAAAATATGATCCTGAAAGCCACGTGATCAAGAGTCTGAACTTTTCTTCTGCAACCACCCCACTGATGTTTCAGGTACTGGCTCTTGGGTGCTGCTAACTGAGCCCAGGTTTGTGATGAGCTTTGGCGGCTTAAATCTCACGACTGTTCCGATGTACCCACTGAACTTCACCTGCAGTTTCATAGCCATTGTGAATCCTCTACTATGTCTTCCAGTATCTCTATTGTTCAGATTGAAGAGTTCCCGTGACCCCTTAGTTTTGATAATTCACTAGAATGACTCTCAGAATTCAGGAAAATGCTATGCTTATGATTGTGGTTTTATTATAAAAGATATGAATTGGGATCTGACAAAAGAAGAGATGCATAGGGAAAGGTTTGGGAGGGTCTCGAATGTGAACCTTCTTTGTCACAGGATGTATTTACTCTCCAGGCACATCTGTGTGCCTCACCAACCAGGATGCTCACCTGAGCCTCGGTGAACAGAGTGGAGTTTTTATTAAAGTTTTATTACAGAAGCATGATCAACTGGCTGTGTGATTGAAGTCAATCTCCAAGCCCCTTCCCCCTGGGAGATCAGCTGGTATCACATGGTTTAAAGCCCTAACACTCTAATTATATGGTTAGTCTTTCTGGCATAAGTGTTCTGAAAGACCCACCATGAATAACAAAGGCATCCTTTTTATTCAGGAAATTCCACGAATTTAGACTCCCACCTAGGGACCAGGCTAGCCACATTCCTTAGTATATGGCAAGGAATTGGCACATACTTTTACCAGTAACTCTTGGCGGTATTGGGGCTTCCCAGGTGGCACTAGTGTTAAAGAATCCACCTACCAATGTGGGAGACTCAAGAGACACAGGTTCAATCCCTGGGTCGGAAAGATCCCCTGGAGATGGAAATGGCAACCTACTCCAGTATTCTTGCCTTGGAAATTGCATGGACAGCGGAGTCTGGTGGACTACAAAGTCCATGGGGTCACACTGAGTCAGACATGACTGAGCTGGTATCTTTCTTGGTAATATTTACCCGTCTCAGGTGGTAAAGACCTGTGTTTTATATCTCTATAACTTGGACTGCAAGGAGATCCAACCAGTCCATCCTAAATGAGATCAGTCCTGGGTGTTTATTGGAGGGACTGATGCTGAAGCTGAAACTCCAATACTTTGGCCATCTCATGCGAAGAGTTGACTCATTGGAAAAGACCCTGATGCTGGGAGGGATTGGGGGCAGGAGGAGAAGGGGATGACAGAGGATGAGATGACTGGATGACATCACTGCCTTGATGGACATGAGTTTGAGTAAACTCCGGGAGTTGGTGATGGACAAGGAGGCCTGGTGTGCTGCGATTCATGGGGTTGCAGAGTCGGACATGACTGAGCAACTGAACTGAACTGAACATGAAATACTTATTCATTTCCTGGAAAAAGGCACACATAATCTAGAAAACATCCTGTTTATTAATATAAAATTCATAAACCATGTAATAAATTTCTAGAAGCAGTACCATGTTGAGGTATAATAATCAGAAGAATAATAAAGCAGATTCTCAAAGCATTAGCATCTATTCTCTAGGAGTTCCATTGTTGGATTTACAGCTAATAACCTTTAACCCAGATGCTTCCTACCCTTCAGTAAGAAGGGGGTCTCAGCGCTTCACTGTTTATTTTTCTGTTCAGAGGCATCACGGGATCATCTGCTCTGTTTAGTGCCTGTTTTGACTGCTAAGCATAAGGGCTTCCTAGTAAGCTAGACTCATTGGTTTTAGAAAGCTTTCAATTAGCCCAACTGCTGTAATTAACTTTCTCGTGATAATTTTCAGCCATTCATGCTAAACAAGGGGTGATGGAGCTGAGCATTTGTCTCCCATTTACTTGGTTCCAAACCAAATTGAAATTGTAGATGAGAAAATAGATATTGTTCATCCCTCTCGTGTTACCACGATGGCACACACATCAGGAACGCATGTCTGTTGCTGGACAGATTGTTTTCATCTGAGCTTCCTTTGTTTTCACCAGAGTATCACTTTCACATGTTTTATCAGTAGGAGGACAGACTCTATGTCCTGTTTTTGCCAGGGATCGTCCAGTTAACTTCTGTTGTCTCAGATAAATAATGAATAGCATCTGCCTCACTAACCAAAGTATGAAGTTTGAACAAAAATTACGTGGTCACCGTATTTTTAGCTAAGGAATTCAGTTAGTCTTTTAAGAGAGATGATTCTTTTTTTCCTATCAATAAATATTATTTTTTTTAATTTTTGAAAGCAGTTCACTCATATCTTTAAAAATGTGAATAATACAGAAAATAAGAAAGTGAAAATTTCTTGAGAGAATTTCTGAAAAGATTTGTTCCTTTAAAAAATAATCTTAAAGTGGTTTGAATGCAACAACCATCTTATAAATGCGGACATAGCATTCAGTTTTGGTTTTTAAAAATGAGAATTGGAGGGCTTCTGGTGCTTCAGTGGTTAGGAGTGTGCCTTGCTATGCAGGGAAAAGTGAAAGTGAAAGTTGCTCAGTTGTGTCTGACTCTTTGCAACCCCATGGACTATATAGTCCATGGAATTTTCCAGGCCAGAACACTGGAGTGGGTTGCCATTCCCTTCTCCAGGGGACCTTCCCAGCCCAGGGATCAAACCCAGGTCTCCCACATTGTGGGTGGATTCTTTACCAGCTGAGTCACCATGAGGGGAATCCTTGGTCTGGGAAGACCCCACATGTTGCTTAGAATGGCTTTCCTCAACTCCATGCCTAAGTCTATGGATGACTAACCGTCTGGTTTTTATGTCTAACATGGCACTATCCAACTGGGGTTCGCCCAAGCATTCCACGAGTGTGTGAGCTGGACAGACTACAAGGTCAGAATCTTTGTTTTGGTGCCACTAATGGCTTAAGGTGATGTCATCATGACTATCATTCTGCTATTTCAGAGTCAAGTTGTCTATTCTTAGCGAACAGCATACAGCCCATAGTCCAGGCCCTTGCTAGAGATTTCAACTTTTACCAATAAGCCGGGTTGATAGAAGTGATTTTTATGGGTGATCATCCATCTAAGTCAATACTTCACAAATTATGTTTGGCTAATACTAGTCTTGGGGTTTTCCTGGGCACTCACTGGTAAAGAATTCACTTGCTAATGTAGGAGATTCAGGTTTGATCCCTGGGTCAGGAAGATCCCCCAGAGAAGGAAATGGCAACCCACTCCAGTATTCTTGCCTGGGAAATACCATGGACGGAGGAACCTGGCGGGCTACAGTCCGTGGGGTCGCACAAAATCAGACACAGCTTAGAGACTAGACAACAACAATACTAATTCTGAGAGGTTTTTTTTTTTTTTTTTTTGGCTCATGAATGGCTACTTTAGGGATGTAAATAAGAATCTCTTAATGAGCACTCTAAATCAGTCTGAGAGGAGCATTATTTTATGGTATGTGTTTTTTTTGGTTAACTGAATATGAATGAAGACTATGATGGGCAGGAACAAAGACTGAAAAGAAGTGTTTAGAAATGAGTCTAGAGAAGTGAGCAGGGAGCATCATGGTGTTCCTCGTAAGCCACTAATAAGGAATCATGGGGATACTGAGCAGGATTAAATCACCACTTAGAAAGTTCATTCTGGCTGCTGACGGGAGAGACAGGGCTGTAATCAGAGAGACTCGAGAGGAGGTGGTTATAGGATGCATTCAAATTGGGGCTGAGAAGCAGAACGGACAGGACTTGTTTTTGGTTGAGTGGATATTGTTGGAGGAGGGGGATAGGAGAGAGAGGAAAAAGTTAAAGATGATTCCTGAGTTTCTTATCTTTATTGATCTATGTTTCAAATATTTACTGATAAATATATCATACCAGACACCTTTCTAGACACCAAGGAGGCAGTGATGAATAAGATAAATAAGGTGCCTGCCCTTCTTGTATTTTAGTGGGTGAGACAGACAATATTCAAGTAAGTGAATATACCCATTTGATTTTATTAACTGGACAGGGCTTTTTTTTTATCACCAGAAGGATGGATGAAGTGGGACAGTGGTTCAAGGAGACCAGGAATTAGGTGGATGGCACAATATTGCAAATATGTTCAGTAACTGATTTCTTTGGGGAGACAGCAGTTCAGTTCAGTTCAGTCGCTCAGTTGTGTCCGACTCTTTGCGACCCCATGAATCGCAGCACGCCAGGCCTCCCTGTCCATCACCAACTCCCGGAGTTTACTCAAACTCATGCCCATCGAGTCAGTGATGCCATCCAGATATCTCATCCTCTGTCGTCCCCTTCTCCTCCTGCCACCAACCCCTCCAAGCATCAGAGTCTTTTCCAATGAGTCAGCTCTTCGCATGAGGTGGCCAAAGTATTGGAGTTTCAGCTTCAGCATCAGTCCTTCCAATGAATACCCAGGACTGATCTCCTTCAGGATGGACTGGTTGGATCTCCTTGCAGTCCAAGGGACTCTCAAGAGTCTTCTCCAACACCACAGTTCAAAAGCATCAATTTTTTGGCTCTTAGCTTTCTTCACAGTCCAACTCTCACATCCATACATGACCACTGGAAAAACCATAGCCTTGACCAGATGGACCTTTGTTGGCAAAGTAATGTCTCTACTTTTTAATATACTATCTAGGTTGGTCATAACTTTCCTTCCAAGGAGTAAGCGTCTTTTAATTTCATGGCTGCAGTCACCATCTGCAGTGAGTTTGGAGCCCAAAAAAATAACGTTTGACACTGTTTCCACTGTCTCCCCATCTATTTCCCATGAGGTGATGGGACCAGATGCCATGATCTTAGTTTTCTGAGTGTTGAGCTTTAAGCCAACTTTTTCACTCTCCTCTTTCGCTTTCATCAAGAGGCTTTTTAGTTCCTCTTCACTTTCTGGACAGCAGAATCTAGACAAATTTGTAAATCATACAATGTAGACATTGTATATAACTTGTAAAGAAGTTTCCAGGCCTCACTGGGGGCAGGGTGGGTAATTTACAAGGTTGTGCCATTCATTCATTCATATGAGAAAAGCAAGTAACTAATTTAGAGCATATCATTGTCCAGAGAGGAGGAGATACAATAAAAAGCAATATTTAAATTATAGTAGAACTTAACCATGTTGGAGCGGCTTCCTAGGTGGTGCTAGTGGTGAAGAACCCACCTGCCAATGCAGGAGATTTAAGATACTCAGGTTCGATACCTGGGTCAGGAAGATCCCCTGGAGGAAGGCATGGTAACCCACCCACTGTAGCCCATCAGGCTCCTCTGTCCAAGGAGAATTTCATGGACAGAGGAGCCTGGTGGGTTTCAGTCCAGGGCTCACAAAGAGTTGGACATGACTGAGTGACTAACACACATACATCCCCTCTTTATTGGATTTCCTTCCCGTTTAGGTCACCACACAGCACTGAGTAGAGTTCTCTGTGCTATATGGTAGGTTCTCATTAGCTGTCCATTTTATATATAGTAGTGTATATATGTCAATCCCAATCTCCCAACTCATCCCATCTCCCCTGTCCACATGGGTATCTGTACATTTGTTCTCAACAGAGATGCTTCTGTTTATTCCTACAGATTTAGTTTTGTCTTTTGGTGTCTATGTTGATAACACTATCCCAACCCCCATTATACAAAGGGTCCAGCCCTGCTCAGAGTCTCCTTCTAATCACAGCCAAAACTAAACAAGGGGACTTCCCTAGTGATCAGTCCAGTGATGAGGAATCCCCCTTCCGATGCAGGGGACACGGGTGCAATCCCTGGTTGGGAACTAAGATCCCATATTCTCTGGGGCAGCTAAGCCCATGTGCTCTAACTACTGACCCCGTGCTCTAGAGCCCACACTCTACAATTAGAAAAAACCTGCCAGTTGCAATGAAGAGCCTGCTCACCATGAAGACCCAGTGCAACCAAAAAAAAAAAAAAAAAAAAAGCTAATCAGGGCTACTTCCAAGAGGCTTCTCAGATCTGTGCTCTGAGCTCCACAGGCTGCCATGATCTGAAGGCCGTTGTCTCTTCATTCAGAAGTCTGCCCACGGGCATCTGTGCCTGCTCAGTCGCTTCAGTTGTGTCTGACCCTTTGCGACCCCATGGGCTGTAGCCCTTCAGGCTCCTCTGTCCATGGGATTCTCCAGGCAAGAACACTGGAGTGGGCTGCCATTTGCTCCTCCAAACTGGTATCTGTAGCCTGACACGGTCTGCTGTGGGGCAGATGCAGTCACACTAAATCACTCCTCTCCCCTCGGAAAGTGGAGGCCTAACCCTCTCTTTCCTACATTCTAAGCTCGAGTGGTACAGGAGGGAACTGCACTCTGCTCTATAACAAAAATGTCCTAGCAATGTGGAAAGGAGCATTAAAACTGATGGAACGGTGTTGGAAGGGGTGATGGGGACACGAGGGAAGAACCCCAGACTACTGACTACAGCATTACCATTTGCATGGAAATAAAGTATAGTTTGGAAATCAATCAGTTGTTCAAAATGTATGTGCTCAGTAAGCAGAGAAAACAGAAAGGGCTTCACGGTTCTCGTGCTCTAGAAGCTCAGTCTTAAAGATCTCATTTTTTTCCCACTGATTCACGATTTAAGTCATGTTAAAGATAAAACACAGGAACTTCCCTGCTGGTCTAGTGGTTAAGACTTTTCCTTCCAATGCAGGGAGTGTGGGTTTGATCCCTGGCTGGGGAGCTTAAGATCACAGATGCCTTGGGGCCAAAAAACATAAGACATAGAACAGAAGCAGTATTGCATCAGATTCAATAAAGACTTTAAAACTGGCGCATATAAAAAAATCTTAATAAATAAAGATAATGTATAAATATAAGAGAAACCGGAGGTATATTGAGGTAAAATGCATTCTCCACTTTATCCAAAAAATAATTTCCTTATTTTATGATGAAGAACAAACCAATTAAAATGACAGTAACAATCCTTCAAGATATTAAGTTGGTGCAAAAGTAATTGCAGTTTTTACATTGTTGAAATTTGCCATTTAATATTGGAATACATTTAAAAATAAATGTGGTTATGTTATACATCATTTTAATGCACACTTCTCACTTTATGTTTTTTTGCTAATGGCTTATTGCTTTATTTTATATTTATTTTAGACTAGGGAAATGATGTTAGACTAAAAGCAAATTCAAGTGATTTTCTTATTCAAGTTCGAAATGGGTTGTAAAGCAGTGGAGACAACTGGCAACATCAACAATGCACTTGGCCAAGGAACTGCTAACAAACATACAGTGCAGTGGTGGTTCAAGAAGTTTTGGAAAGGAGATGGGAGGCTTGAAGATGAGGAGCATAGTGGCCGTCCATCGGAAGGAGACAACAGCCGACTAAGAGAAATCATCGAAGCTGATCCTCTTACAACTACATGAGAAGTTGCTGAAGATCTCAGTGCCGACCATCCTACAGTCATTTGGCATTTGAAGCAAATTGGAAAGGTGAAAAAGCTTGATAAGTGGGTGCTTCATGAGCTGACCACAAATCAAAAAAATCGTCATTTTAAAGTGTCGTCTTCTCTTATTCTGCTCAACAACAGTGAACCATTTCTCAATCAGATTGTGATGTGTGATGAAAAGTGGATTTTATACAACTGGCAATGACCAGCTCAGTGACTACCGAGAAGAAGCTCCAAAGCACTTCCCAAAGCCAAACTTGCACCAAAAAAATGGTCATGGTCACTGTCTGCTGCCCATCTGATACCCTACAGCTTTCTGAATCTGGGTGAAACCATTACATCTGAGAAGTATGCTCAGCAAATCGATGAGACGCAGTGAAAATGCTGGCCTGCAGCCAGCATTGGTCAGCAGAATGGGCCCAATTCTTCTCTACAACAACACCAACCACATGTCACCCAATGCTTCAAAAGTTGAACAAATTGGGCTGTGAAGTTTTGCTCCATCTACTGTATTCACCTGATCTCTCACCAACTGGCTACCTAAAAAAGGTAGTATCTTGAAGTATCTCGACAAGTATCTTGACAACTTTTTGCTGGGGAAATGCTTCTACAACCAGCAGGACGCAGAAAATGCTTTCCAAGAGTTTGTCTAATCCCAAAGTACAGATTTTTACCCTGCATGAATAAACCAACTTATTTCTCATTGGCAAAAGTGTGTTGATTGTAATGGTTCCTGTTTTGATTAATTCAGATGTGTTTGAACCTAGTTATAATGAGTTAAAATTCACAGTCTGAAACCATAGTTACATTTGCACCAACCTAATACACCCATGAAATTAGGCCAAGAGAGAAAGAAAAATTTATACAACTGTCCTTGTAAAACTCTCCAGTTTAGCCATTTCAAATTGTAGGTTTCCATCATCATTTTAATGCATAATACCAAAGATGTGAAAAATTTTCACCATTTTTAAATGGAAAGATACATAAATATATCACACTCCTTTCAGTTACAACACAAATTTCCCATGACAACAATACAATGGCAAGAAGAATTTCATATCCCCTAACATAAAATAAAACCATTTAAAGTAATGTACTAGGCTAAATTTAGCTCTCCTTTTCAATGAATTTAAATGGATAAAGCAATTAATAATCTCCTGACAACTCCCTATGGCAAGCTAGAGTCTTCCAGAGAGTCTCTCATCCATTGATAAGAACTCATAGACACATGAAGATTTTATGTCTTGGGGATCTTCTAAGAGCTAAAAGCCAAGGATGGAACAAGTGAGGCAACATGGAGTAATAGCCACATACCTACACTTTCTTCCTCTTCATTATGACCCTAGTTTCTTTGAAATAGCAGGACATTACTAGTAAGCTATGTATATCATTAGAAAGCTAAATTGACAAAAGCAAAAACAAAGGAGGGAGAAAAATTCAATAGTTTGTGAACCTAGAAGCTGAGATTTCTTCCTGAATTTGAAATTGCTGCCTGTTAAATAGTTACTGACAACTGTATCCTTGGACTGGTGTCTCCAACTGCACTTCCCCACTTAGATGATCTAGAACATAACAAGATCAGCATATCCAAACACAGACGTCTCTTCCTCATCACACAGTCTGCACCCACTCCTAGGTGCTCATCTCTGGGATTAACACCAACTGCCTAGCTGCCTCATCCAAATATTTTGATGCTTGCAGGCGTTTATAAGTTGCTAGCCATGTCACTCTGTGTGACCCTATGGACTGTAGCCCACCAGCCTCCTCTGTCCACAGGGATTCTCCAGGCAAGAATACTTGAGTGAGTTGCCATATCCTCCTCCAGGGGATCTTCCCAACCCAGGGAACAAACCTGCCTGCATTGCAGGCAGATTCTTTTTTTTTTTTTTTTCTTTTTTCTTTTTATTTTTTTTAATTATTATTATTATTTTTTTTGCAGGCAGATTCTTTACCATTTGAGCCACAAGGGAAGCCTGGATATATGTATCTGTATAGCTAATTCACTTTTCTGTACAGTAGAAACCAATGTAACATCGTAAACAACTATACTCCAATAAAAATGAAAAAAAAAAGTCTCATCTAAAAATTTACATTGATTAGCACTTTATTTACTTCTAAATTAAGCCGGATTTTCAAAGGTTATAAATGTTATACCAGAAAATTTAGGTACCTCATTCTCTGTTTTCCAGAATTAGGGACATTTTGGGGTTTTTATGAGTAATTTCTATCATTTCAAACATTCTTGGAATTTTAAAATAATCGACCATGTCTTAGGGGATATTTTCACAGATGTTTCTGTTGACCTTTTTGTTTAACAGAGGACAATAGAGAGCTATGTGGATAAACGCATGGGCACCACATACGGCCCTCCAGCAGGAAAGAAGATGACTGTCTTCATTGATGACGTGAATATGCCAATAATCAATGAGTGGGGAGACCAGGTAAATCAATCCTGTTGGGCACTTTATTTGTCTAGTTAATCATTGATTTATTTTTTGATGAGTAAATGTTTTTCTATTTTTTTCAACTTGCAATTCCTGAATTCCAGTAAAGTCCATTATTTAGGTCCTGGGATATAAAGGAATGACCTTTTAAGTCCGAAAGTTGTCTTTCTTAGGTTACTAATGAGATAGTACGACAGCTACTGGAACAGAATGGATTTTATAATCTGGAGAAGCCTGGGGAGTTTACCAGCATTGTGGACATCCAGTTTTTAGCAGCTATGATCCATCCTGGGGGCGGACGCAATGATATACCGCAGCGACTCAAGAGGCAGTTCTCGATATTTAACTGCACGCTACCCTCTGATGCTTCCGTGGACAAGATCTTTGGTAAAATGAATGTCAGTGGGGCGTGGAAGGGGAGAATCCCTGCTTGGGTTCCAACGAGAAAATATCCCCCCAGAGGTCCACACAGATGGGAGCATTGCGTGGTTCCTTAGTCTGCTGCCTTCATCACTTTCAAGGGTATATTTTGTTTGTAAAAGCATTTTTATGTATTGAGTTGGGTGTCAAGGTAGATCTTTGCTCCCTATGTATTTCTTTTTTAAATATATAATTTTATTTCTTTATTTTTGGCTGTGCTGGTTCTGTGTTGCTTCTCAGGCTCTTTAGCGGAGGAAAGCATGGGCTGCTCTTGCTGCAGTGTGTAGGCTTCTCATTGTGGTGGCTTCTCTTGTTGCAGAGCATGGGCTCTCGGGTGTGCGGGCTCTTGGGTGTGCAGGCTCCCAGGCGTGCGGGCTCTCGGGTGTGTGGGCTTCAGTAGCTGTGGTTCCTGATCTTTGCAGCACAGACTCAGTAGTTGTGACATACGGGCTTAGATGCTCCAGGGCATGTGAGATCTCCCTGGACCAGGGATCGAACCCATGTCTCCTGCATTGGCAGGAGGATTCTTTACCACTGAACCACCAGTGGTAGGGAAGCCCCTACCTATGTATTTCTTTAAGATATTGTCGCTAGCTTCTTAAGCTAGGAGGTTAAATATTAAGTGGTCTTAGACATGATGAGATGCCTTCCTCATGGATACACATATTTCAGGTCTGGACTGATATATTCCACACCAGCAGTTTATGTAGCTGATACCTAACCAACCCATATAATGATTTTAGCCTAAGAAATATCAATATCTCTCAGGATGGGGATTAGCCAGAGTCTTTTCCTCAGAATAATTTATAGGGTTGTAATAAATTATTGATTGATTGCACTGTGTAGTATTTCAGAAATCATCCAGGAAACACTTGCACAATTGATAACCATATTTATTTAACTGAGTAATGAAAATGAGTTTAGAAACTGATTATGGAATCACTCTTTTCAGAGAAAGAATGTAAAGTTATGCATGCTTTTGTGTTAGGTATTAATTTACCATTGCTGAAATTGAGACTGAGGAAAAACTAATTAGGATTACCCTAATTAACTTCTGGCAGACTAGAAGGTCTTCTTAGTGCCCTAGGGTAGTGGAGTTGGCAATATCTGCCTTCAATCACAGCAGAGGGCAGAGGTTTGAAACCAATGACACCAGACTTATCTAAACTTGGGAGAAGTAAAATGGACCAGAATGAATGACTATTATCACTTTTAATTATCCTTTTTGGCGTGGAAAATTTTGCCTGTAAAGTAAATGAAAATATTTTATAATGCATGGAATGGCAACAAAAGAATGGACTAATCTTAGAAGATTCGTGAAACCTTTCTTTTTCTTATCTGTCCAAGGCAACTTTATATATTCATCATTGTTACCCATTTAATAATACTGAATTAGTTCAGCTAGAGTTTTCAGCAGCATTTCTTAATCAGCTTTTCAGTATGTGAATGCTAACTCACTTGAACCTATACCTGCATTTTAGGTTTAACACCCCCCCCCCAATTAATTAATTGGAATTTCTTTAATATGTGGTTAACTATTAAAATGTGTCATTGTATTTATATTCTACATTACGTTTTTCATTTTAATTTAGTTGATTTGAACTGTCAGTCAGAATGTTATGACTTTTTTTCCTCTTTCAGGTGTGATTGGGGTAGGATATTACTGTACCCAGAGGGGTTTCTCAGAAGAAGTGAGAGATTGGGTGGTGAAGTTGGTGCCCCTGACACGCCGACTATGGCAAATGACTAAGATTAAAATGCTCCCGACTCCTGCAAAATTCCATTACGTTTTTAACCTTCGAGATCTTTCTAGGATCTGGCAGGGAATGCTGAACACTACTCCAGAGGTTATCAAGGAACCAGATGTAAGTGATACATAAGAGAGTAAAATGACTAACTTTGTTATTTATTATAAACTCTAAATATTCTTAGTAATGTAATTTTTATGGGCATGAAAATATTTTGGGGATGTTTTAGCATGGATATTTTTTTCTTTTGTGGCTTTTCACTAATGTAAAGGTAAAGTATGCCAGATTGTTTTCTTTAAAAATTCCAATTAAATTTGGTTTATGTTTAAGGAGACAGTGTATACTATTATTTTCTAATGAGTAGAATAAAGGGTAAAATTGATTTTGTTTTTCATCATAATTTTCTTATACTAAATAATGGCAAACACTCCTGTTGATTTTATTATGTCTGTCTTCATATTATAAACTTCACATTATAAACCTGACATTTAACTTTACAAAGTGACTATCTTTTAAAAAATTTAAAAAATTATTAATGGAGGATAATTGCTTTATAATGTTGTGTTGGTTTCTGCCAATGTGAATTTCTGTCAATTCACAACAACGTGAATCAATGATAAATATACATAAATCCCCTCCCTCCGAAGCCTCCCTCTCACCCCCTCAACCCACCCTTCTGGGTCATCACATAGCACCAGGCTGGGCTCGTGTGTTATATAGCAGCTTCCCATTAGCCATCTGTTTTACATATAGAGTATGTATTTCAGTGTTACTCTCCCAATTTGCCTCACCCTTCTCCTTCCCCTGCTGTGTCCACAAGCCCATTCTCAATGTCTGTGATTCTATTCCTAGCCTGCAAATAGGTTCATCAGTACCATTTTTCTAGATTCCATATATATAGTGGTGCATGTATACAATGGAATATTACTCAGTCATAAAAGGAACGGATTTGAATCATTTGAACTGACTGAATGAATTTGAGTTAATTGAACCTAGAGCCTGTTATCCAGTGTGAAATAAGAGGAAAACAAGTATCATATATTAATGCATATATAAGGAATCTAGTAATTATCTTTATATGTAAACTTTCAAAATTGAGGGGTGAAACCAATTTTTTTTTTGTTAGTCATCCATGATCTTTCTTTTCCATACAACTTGATGCACTGAAAGAATTACAAATATTGGTAAAACTGAAAATAGGCAGGAGAGTAGAAATTTTATTTGAATTTCATTTGACAAAAAAATGAGTATTTGTACAGACACTCAAATATAACAGTTCCTAGCACTATAAGAATTCTCTTTGAACTAAAAGGAAATTCTACTATGTAAAAATCAGCATTATGTAATGTGTAAAATTTTAAAGTACGTAGTATGTAAAAATGCAGTACATTTTTCCTTTTTTTTTTTGCTGAAGGGCCTATGTGATCAGACCAAGGCGATACCAGCCTCTTTTTCAGACTTTGATGGTAGTGAGGTGGAAGTTAAGCAAATAGGTTTTAGGGACTTCTCCACATAAACACAGAAAGACAGTTGAAATGTCAAACTGTCACAAGCACATCAAGTGTGGACGATAAGAAAAACCCAGCTTTACCCCAGATACTCACAAAGTAGGTAACCACACAGGCTGACTCCAAGACAAGACATTTTGGGGAAAACGCACTCTCCTTGTTACAGAGAATTGGGAGTCATTTTAGCAGTAGTGAACATGTAATTTAATTTTTTCCCTCAAAGTCATTGACAAATTCATGGCATCGTGGAATGCTGCTATGCTGTGCCCAGTCATGTCTGACTCTTTGAGACCTCACGCACTGTAGCCCACCAGGCTCCTCTGTCCGTGGGATTTCCCAGGCAAAAATACTGGAGCAGATGGCCATTTCCTGCTCCAGGGGATCTTCCTGATTCAGAGATCGAATCATGTCTCTTTCGTCTCTTGCATTGCCAGGCGAGTTCTTCACCACTGTACCACCGATATTACTTTTTGAGTACCTATTTTTTGGGTGCTGATTTTAAATCAGCATTAACAGTTCCAGCAATTGGTTTGTCATGAACTTTTGTCTTAACTGTGTCATTAAATATATTTCACTAAGCTTTTATTTTCCAGCAATCAAAGAACATTTATACATTAATAATATAATGGCTTCCCTGGGAACTCAGACAGTTAAGAGTTGCCTGCAATGTGAGGGGCCCGGGTTTGATATCTGGGTCGGGAAGATAGCCAGGCAAAGCAAATGGCAGCCCACTCCAGTATTATTGCCTGGAGAATCCCATGGACAGAGGAACCTGGCGGGCTATAGTCCATGGGGTTGCAAAGAGTTGGACATGACTGAGTGACTAACATTTTCACAATATAACTTAAAAACCTTCTATCTTGCAAAATGTTACCAAGTTAAGAAATTTGCACTAGTCTTTCATATCAAATAAGATGCTTAGACAAATTTTGTTATTCTTGCTATTGGGACAGCGATATTGAACAATTAATTCTCTCAACTTCCAGTTAACTTTGGGCCCTGGATCATCTAGATGAAGTGATTGTTTTGTGCAGATAACCCAGATTTTTGTTGTAAATTTCCTCCACAATGTTTTAAGTAAATGTATCTTTGTAATTGTCTCAGTTGTACACACGAGAGTTGTTTATACACAACTTTTTATATTATGCTCTGGCCATAATGTTGGTGTCTTATCCAGACAGACTAATTGATCACAAACATAAGACTTTTATGTAAGAGTATTAGTTTGTTGGTCATTCAGAGTGAATTAGTATTTTATCTAGGAATGGTTTTGTTTTAATTTAAGGGCTGAAAATAAATAGACACTACTTTTTATTTACTACCTGGAGAAGGAAATGGCAACCCACTCCAGTATTCTTGCTTGGGAATGTCCATGGACAGAGGAACCTGGTAGGCTACAGTCCACGGAGTTACAGTCAGACATGACTGAGCGACTGAACACAGATGAGACCAATTTGGAATAAAGCTAAGGATATTTTAACTTTTTATTTTATTTTACCTATTTTTTAACAGGACAGTAATATTCACGGACAGTTTTGTATCCTAAGACTATGCGTCCCTGTACAAATGCCAGTAATGTCCCCCACATCATTTTGGCAACCAAAAATGTCCTTTTTTGGTGATCACATACCAAATGAAAGCCATTAGTCCAGGATTTTTTTCTAAGGTGCTCTCAAACCTATTGCTCACATTAAAAGGAAACCAGTAATGTTAGCCTTAAGTTTTTAAAATGTCACATTCTAAATCAGGAAGGATGGTCCTCTATGATACTGCCCACTTGAATTCCCGACTCTGACATAAGGGGAATTAATAACACATTTAAATGATGCCTCTGGCAGGAACTGTTAAGGCTCTGGAAGCATGAGTGTAAACGTGTTATCGCTGATCGTTTCACGGCATCCGACGACGCGACCTGGTTTGATATGACTTTAGTCAGCTTGGTGGAGCAGGAGTTTGGTGAAGAGAAAAAACTCCTGGTGGATTGCGGAATTGAGACTTACTTTGTGGATTTCTTGAGGGATGCACCTGAAGCTACAGGTAAACTATTGAAGCAGAATTTGAAATCCTCCAAAGGGATATCCGTTGCCCAGCGACGACCTGATGCGAAGGGACGGCTTGTTGGAGAGGACCCTGACGTTGGGAAAGACTGAAGGCAATAGAAGGGGGCAGCAGAGGGTGAGATGGTGAGATAGCATCACTGACTCAACGGACGTGAATTTGAGTAAACTCCGGGAGACAGTGGAGGACAAAGGGGCCTGGTGTGCTGCTGTTCACGGGTCACAAAGAGTTGAACCCGGCTTAGCGACTGAACAACAAAAGGGGCTTCTGATGACAGAAGTTTAGTTCAGGGATGTTGAATTTCTGTCTAGTGAACTTTGCTGAAACAAGTCTGAGGCACAGTAGGTGCTCAATAAATATAGTATGCATGTTGTTGTCAATTTCCTCCACAATGTGTTAAGTAAATGTATCTTTGTGATCTTGGATTAAGATTAACCATTTTGTACATGTCAGCCTCGAGTATAAAGGTTGAGTTGGGAGGCAGGGTCCAGCAGAAGACAGTGCACAAGGCTTACGGCTGTCGTATAGAGGTAGATTTGAGAAATGGGTCTCCCATATGTTAGCTGGGCCAGCTTCTGAACTTTCTTGAATCTCCTGCCTCTACTTTTATAAAAATGGAAATATTGAAATATGTATCATGGGTCCTGTGGGGATAAATGAGATGGTGTCTGTAGATGGCTTGGGCAGTCTGTGTCTGTACTCACTGCGAGAGGAAATATAACAACACTATGATTAGTACTTGAATATTCCCAGGTGTTGAAAATGAAAAGGAAAACCTCACGTTCCCTGAGAGGACCATTGAATATAATTAGAGGTGGGCGATGGGGAGGCAAGATTTTGTGGTTATGGTTCTGTGAAAAACTGAGATATACTGTATTATTTTTTTTATGAAAAGTGGTGCTCCAGTTAATTTTTTTCCTCAGAAATAGCTGAGCTTAAGTAGGATATTTTTCTTTCAATTAGAAACCTATTCTAATACTGAGGATGAATATTAAGTTAGTTTTCATATTCAAAAAGTCATGTTTAAGCACGTGCTGTTTATACATTTTAAATGATTGAAAGTGATGAGGCAGCCCCTTACTAGATTTGATAAGGATGTATGTGATCTGTCAAGTTTCTCAGTAACAGTTGAAAAGGATGGTTATTGCTGGCTATGCAGTTGGATAGATCTTTTCAGAGAAAGAAGCTGATAGAGTTTGTTTTAAATCAGGTCACACACATCCAAAAATCATGTAAAGGTAGGAGTATTATAAGGTGATTAGAATTTATGTTTTATTTCCTCTAATTCAGAAGGATAAGTAATTGTGTGCTCGAGGTGCAGAGTACAACTCCAGCATTTTGGGGTGGGACTTGGGGGTTTGGGTGGGCGTGGGGTGAATGAGTCTAGAGGCAAATACAGAACCTTTTGTGACTTCAGCACACTTTGTTTCTCAAAGCTTGAATGGAACATTTATGAAATAACAAAGTGACTATTGAAATTCTGTTAGAGAGAGCTTTGCAAATAGACCAATCTTATTATGCTAAACCAATTTTCTTGCTTTTTCATAAAAAAAAGTTAATATAGTTTATGTTAGGACAGGGTCAATTGAAAGTAATTATGTACTATAAGATTTGGAAGACTCTCTTCTAATACTCAGTGAATTTCTAAGTTGTTTAGAAATTCATATATTAGTGTATTCAACTAATATACTATTAGTATATTCAACTAATTAGTATATTCAACTAATATACTAATATATATATTATAATATACTAATATATATTAGTATATTCAAATGTTAACTGATAGTGAATTTATATATGCCAAATTTGGCTCTTTCTTTGGCATTATGCTTTATAATCATAGTTGGAAGAGTCTTAAACTGATACTTGTCTCTCTCTTTTAAAATAGTTTAGTGATTTTAATAATTTTCCCAGTGAAATAATTCAGTGTTTAGGAAATTTTTTTTCTGTTTTCTCTCAAAATTCACCTCTATCTTCACTATTAACTTAAAATTTCTGAATCATAAAAATTTCCTAAGCAGATGCAATGACCTTTTTCTTTTTATTCTTATTAAAAACTCATTTAATTCTCTATCTCTTTTGCGGATTTCGACATTAAATCCCTACTTTTTCGATCTTCATTTTGACCATTAAGTGAGTGTCTCTGGGAAGATCCTTGAAATGCCAATGGTCTATTATGAATATAAATGAAATTCAGTGTATGGGACATTATTTGAAATTGACTCTTTGTAGACAAGAAAGAATTAAGACTGTATATGATCACAGAAATTCTAATGCTTTGACTATGGTTTGCTTTCTTTTCTAAAAATATATACTCCAGCCTTTAGGTAAAATTCAGTATTGTTCAGTGCTAAATTGTAAAGCTATGAGTGTATTAAATTAGGTTGAGGAAGTGGTAAAGTCCAGTGATTAGGAGAAACTTAGTTGATATTTCTTTTCTAACCCCAGGTGAAACATCTGAGGAGGCTGATGCTGAGATGCCCAAAATTTATGAGCCCGTTGAATCTTTTGATCACCTGAAGGATCGTTTGAATATGTTCCTACAGCTCTATAACGAGAGCATCCGCGGTGTGGGCATGGACTTGGTGTTCTTTGCAGATGCCATGGTCCACTTAGTCAAGGTCAGTGGCCACGCCCAGTAGCACCTCCCCAGAGTGACAGACACTTGCCTTTACATCAGACATTTCCCCTTCCTCTTTAATTTTCCTCTTCTCGGAGAAAGTTCAGTTTAAAAATAAACCCAATGCTCTATTCCAATTTAATTTCTGAACTGAATGCAACATGTCACACCTATAGGTTTAAAATCAGAGCGTGTGTACTTCAAATGTGTGATATGATAATTTTATTCAGTGTTGCTATACGGCTTCCAGCTCAGTGTTTTCACTCTACAGAATGAATGTGGTTGACATCTGAGTCAGAAGCACAGGCACAAAGCCTGCTTCTATTTTGCATCCTGCTAAGGAGAGCTATAAAAAGTCGGGCATTCATTTTGAGGACATTATACTAAGTGAAATAAACCAGTCACAAAACCACAAATACCATTTGAGCTCACTTCTGCAGTACCTAAGGTAGAAAATTGAGAGATAGAAAGAGTGGTGGTCGGTAGTGGCCAAGGGAAGGAGAATGAGTTGTGTTTAATGGTACAGAGTTTCATTTTTGCAAGATGAAGAGTTTTGGAGCTAGATGTTGGTGGTTGCACAACAATATGAAGGTACTTAATGGGATTGGACTATACCGTTAAAAATGGTTTGGATGGGAAATTTTACATTGCATGTATTTTACCACAGTTGGAAATAGTAATTAACAATAATGCATAAATAATTGACTTTGAGCTGGGATGAAAATTCTGTTAAATGCTATCCACCAGGAAAGTACAGTTTCCTCTCTACTCTATCATATGAGTCACTTAGGCTTCCAATCACTATAATGATGGATATGATGGATTCTCAAAGGATAGAAATAAAAGATATTTACTTGACCTAATTTATGGAAGGTGGGAGATAATGCTGTTAAAACCCTGTTGATACTCTCACTTTGTTGATGGCAATTATTTTTTCAGAATACATCCTTTTCATTAGAAAGAAGCCAGTTTGGGGCTGTCTTCCATTTCTTAGGCTTATCCATGAGGAACGACCTCAGAATTACAAATTGTCACCTCTAATAATTATAAAATCTTAGAATTGGAGATGATTTCAGAGGTTATCTAGTCAGTTCTCCCTCTGAAAAATTAAGGAGTGTGAGGAAGGCATTTCTATAAGGCTGGACTAAGTCAGGGAGAAGGAGAATGACAGTGAGTAAATCCTGGGGTTGTAGGTCCCCAGCATGTGGACATTTAGCTTGGAAACTGAATTCTCAGAATCTGAGACATCTCTGTTGAATTATGAGTGCAAATGTTCTTCCAAAACCACATATAAAGAACATCTTGAAATTAGTTCCTAGTTTATAGTTGAGTAAATGTTTCAGGAAGAATAGAGGCACTGTCATGTTTAGTTAATTGAAAGGAAGGAGCCAAAGAATAACATTTTCTAAATAAATAATATCAAAGGCAACTTCCTGACTAGGTATCTATTGGAGACAAAATCTGATTGGCTTTGGGGTTCCACAACAGCTAGAAATGAGGTTATTTATGTTAATCTCTTGCTTGAGGAAGTTCTCTAGAACTTTCCTCTTTCTGGGTTTTATAGCCCAAGTGTGTGTTAGTCGCTTAGTCACGTTCAACACTTTGCGACTTCATAGACTGTAACCCGTCAAGGTCCTCTGTCCATGGGATTCTCTAGGCAAGAAGACTGGAGTTGCTCTTTCCTTCCCCAGGGGATCTTCCCGACCCAGGAACTGAACCCAGGTCTCCCGCTTTGCAGGCAGATTCCTCACTGTCTGAGCCACCAGTGAAGCCCACGGACGATGCATTTCTTCACTTTGTTTGGGAATCACATTCAAGGCATGTGTGCCGCAGCCCAGGTCCTTGACTGTGTTTTCCCCTCACTCTCAGCCTCTAGCATGCCTCCTCTGAGATTAGCCAAAGAATCTGTGATTGGAGGTTTGAGCTCAAATGCCTTATTTCTCACTGTTTCCTAGGCCAGCTCTCTCACCTACACTTTGGTTTTCTGTGTACCGTTACATCCAAACTCTGTCATGTGAGTGTGAGCCTTGAAATATGTAACCTAGTTATAAGACAGGATAGAAGCCAAGAGACACGATTGAAGATGAAAACTGCAGCAAAACAGGATGTGGTCTGAAACCGAGTGTGTTTCTTAGTTCCTTTCTTTATTAAAATGATGATTTTTTTTTAAAACCAAGAATATTTCTGCAAAATGTCTTTTGCCTCTTTGGTTAAAGTTCAAATCATGGTGTATATGGTTTGTCATATCCGTTGTGAGTGGTGCTCAATTTAGGGTGTAATTCAGAGAAATCAATTGCTCGTGATTAAACACATCCTGATTCCAGAGCATCTTATCAGTGCTACATTCCCAGCAGGCGTTTTGTTGTGTAGAATTCATCTGCTTGTGTTTGTCTTTTCTACAAGACTATAAGCTCTATGAGGGTGGATACCCAATATATTCCCTTCAGTATTCACAGGATAGAGTGCTGCTGAGACAGGCACCCTTGTGGTGCTTGATAAATAGGTCGAGAATTGAACCAAATCCGCAGTATGGCCCTAAATACCCTATCTTCCAGTATTTCCATAGCTGGTATTGAAGTTCCCGCTCTGTTGAGGACCCCTCGGGCATTTTGCTGATTCTGAGCCTGTGTGTATCCCATTCCCTCTTCTTAAAATTCGCCTAACTGCTGCCCCATGTGTCACCTTCTTTGCACAATAAACTTCTAGTTATTCTTCAAGATCTAGAGAAAATTCCCAGCCCCACATCTCAGATGCCTTCTCAAGCAGTGTTGCTTCCTTTGCATTTTTTTTTACTCCAGTTGCTATCATTCCTGCCCACCCCAGCACTCACCACAGTGCTCTATTGCATGTTTCTATTAATAGGTCTCTCCTCTACTGGAATATGAGCACCTGCAAGGCAGGATGGGCATTAATACATTTTAAAATATTTGCTACAGAAATTAAAAAATGAATATCTTTATCTCACAGTCTGAGATAGTAAGACTAGATAGCCCCATTTGAAGTTCTCACTTCACTGTGTTTTCTCTTATAATTTCTGTTTTTAACTAGACTTTGAGATTACTTTTAAAGTGTTCTATTTGTTTGTTCACATATATGTTCACTTGTCAAATGTGTTTTAAGGGTTTCTCATATGCTAGAAGGGGCTTCCCAGGTGGCATGCAATGATAAAGAATCCACCTGCCAATGCAGGAGACGTAGGAGACATGCGTTCGATCCCTGGATGGGGAAGATCCCCTGGAGTAAGAAATGAAAACCAATTCCGGTATTCTTGCCTGGAAAATTCCATGGACAGAGGGGCCTGGTGGGCTACAGTCCATGGGGTTGCAAAGAGCTGGACACGACTAAGCCACTGAGCAAGTACGCACATAGTTCTGGAAGGTGGGAATGGAAATTTTTAGTTTCAGACCTAAGCCCAGTTGCAGGAAAAGTTATTGGGATGAAAGTTTCCAATACCTACTTAATAATAATTATTTAAACCCTTAATATATTCACCAGCATCAACTAAAGGAAATGGTTATTGAAAAAGTCATGTATTTTGGATAAGTTAACCAAGAAAAGACAGAAGACTGGGTGACTGAAGTAACTTCTTTCCTGTCTTGTCTGTACCTCTTGAAGTAACTCCAGGGAAAGGGTATGAACAGACACTGGGAAAATGCTAAGAATTCTCGCCTGTACCACCTCTCCCCTGCCTGCAACAACTTAGGGGAGAATCACATGGTGAAGATGAGTAGGAGTCTGGAAGAGCAAGGCTGTACCAGGTTTGGTGGAACCAGGTTCTCAGGTCCGCAACAGGAAAATGGTCTTCATTTCGTAGGACTCACACTAAATTGGGAGTAAAATCCAAAGTCAAGAGTAGTCTCAACAGGAATAGAGTGTAACATCTGCCAGTGGAGGGAATCCTGAAAAAGGATATTTAACAAAACCTTATTAGAATGCAGAGGTCAGGCTATGCCAGAAAACTTCCACCGGTAACAGAGAAGTGATCCTTTCTTAGCTCCCGTATAATTCTTGATCATTAGTTTAGAAAAAAGCTGATAGTACAGCAATACTGCAGGCTTAAACTGCAGTTAGGAGGCAGAGATAGTCATCACATGCGGTGAAAAAAGCATCCAGGAGAATTCTGCAGTAATCCCCTCTAGGTGGGGCTGGAGACCTAATGGTGAAAGTAATTCATTGAATACCAATAAAACCAAAGAATCACAGATTTTTACCAAAAAGATGACTTTAATGGTGAGAAACTACTGACTGGCAGAGTGGACTTCTGGTCTACCCATAATCACTTAGTAGCTACCTTAGGTAGCACCGTCTTTGCCAAATAATACAAGTGTTTATGTTTATTCCTTTCAAATTCCATCATTTATACCATATTTTGGAAAATTTTTTGCCCTCTATTAAAACTATATTAGTTTTCAAATGTGGAGGATATTCTAATTAATCGTGTGTTGTGTATTCCAAGGATACACATTGCTTTGAAATTTTCTGTTTTCTTTCCTGTTCTCCTAAATTAGATTGGCAAACTAAAAGGAAATCTCAAAGTCCCCTTTATTTCTCTCCTTGAAAACCCAGAGCAAGACACAGTCTGGGCTCTGCCTACTGTTCTGTACTGCTCTCCTCTGAGTTACCTAAAAGGTCCATCTCCCTACTCTCCACTGTTCTATTTCAGAAATGCCTTCATTTGTCCAACCAGTGTATCTATCTATTCTGGTCCTAAGATGCCTACATCTTCTAAAATGCTTAAACAGGCATATCTCATTTTATTGCCCATCACTTTAATGCACTTAGCAGATATTGCAATTTTTACAATTGAAGGTTTGTGGTCACCCTGTGCCACGCCAGTCTGTTGGTGTCATTTTTCCTGTAGTATTGACTCACTTCATTTCACTGTGTCAAGTTTTGGTCATTCTCACAATATTTCAAACCTTCTACCAGCAAAAAGAGGATCATTCACTGAAGGCTTAGATGATGGCTAACATCTTTTAGCAATAAAATATATTTCAATTATGGTATGTGCAGGTTTTTTAGACATAATGCTATTGCACAGTTAATGGTAGAGTGTAAACATAACTTTCATTTGTATTGGGAAATAAAAAAATATGTGTAACTGTCTTTATTGCAGTATTTGTTTTATTATGGTGGCATGGACTTGAATCTACCGTATCTCCTAGGTATGCCTGTATTGAATAAATAGGAAAAAAGTGGAATATTGCACATTAAATGAGATGTACTTTTTCTTTTTCATATTCTAGATCTCACGTGTCATTCGTACTCCCCGGGGAAATGCCCTCCTGGTTGGGGTGGGCGGATCGGGGAAGCAGAGCTTAACAAGGTTGGCTTCATTCATCGCCGGCTACACTTCCTTCCAGATCACTCTGACAAGGTAACATGCCTTCACTTTAATTAACCTGAAATGGATGTTGATAAATGGTTCTTAGAAGCCACTTGGAGTTAAGAATGCATTTATCTTAATGTAAAGGAACCATAATAGTTTTCTTTCTTAAATGTTGACATTATTGTTTTCTATCAACCTCTGTCATAGACCATGAAGATTTCACATGAATAATTTGCTTTAGAAACATTTCAGCCTCTCATTTCATCTTGGTTTTCATGTTATGCTTGATATGAGTATTATGTATATTCCTTTAGTGCATTTTAGAAGAAATTTATCCTTACTAAATGTTAATTTAGGGCTTCCTCATGGCTCAGCAGTAAAGAATCTGCCTGCCAATGCAGGAGATGCTGGATATAGGTTCGATCCCTGGGTCAGGAAGATCCCCTGGAGGAGAAGATAGCAACCCACTCCAGTATTCTTGCCTGGAAACTTCCATGGACAGAGGGGCCTGACTCTTTGTGACCCCCTCTAGTCCATGGGGTCACAAAGAGTCGGACATGACTGAAGCCACTGAGCATGCAGGCAAGCAGATGTTAATTCAGATTTCAAGAATAGCAAACTGTTGGTAAACTGGGAAAATAGATTAAAAGCTTGTTGATTTACTTATTCGTGTGTTTAAAAGCATTCATGGAACACCAACTATGTGTCACGCACTGGCTCAATGCTGGGGTACACGGTAAGCAAGGTAAGCCTGACCTGTGTCATCATGGAGCTTATAGCAGTTTAACGGGGACAGCTGAGCAACTCATTCAATAAGATGTGATAAGTAGGTTTTATCTCTGTTAAGGAAATAAGTGCAGACTAGAGTTTATTGAAATGTGAGGGAAGGACTGCTAACCTACTTTAGGGGATGGTCACAAAGGCTTCCAGGAGAAAGAGAAGCTTCAACTGAGATCTGAATGAGTAAGAATTATCTCAGAGTAGAGGAACAGCAGAGAATGTTCCAGGCAAAAGGATCAGCACATGTAAAATCACATTTGAGACCCTGGAAGCTATTACATATGGCTGGTATAAACTTAAGGTGGAAGGTGGGAAAGGAAGAAAAATGGAAGCCTTTGGAGGTGTCATAAGGAATTTGGACTTCATCCTAGTGGCTCAGATGGTAAAGAATCCGCTTGCAATGCAGGAGTGAGTGAGTCAGTGAAGTCGCTCAGTCGTGTCCGACTCTTTGCAACCCCGTGGACTGTAGCCCACCAGTTCCTCCATCCATGGAATTTTCTAGGCAAGAGTAGTGGAGTCGGTTGTCATCAGTCCCTGGGTTGGGAAGATCACCTGGAGAAAGGAACTGGCTACCCACTCCAGTATTCTGGCCTGGAGAATTCCATGGACTGTATAGTCCATCAGGTCACAAAGAGTTGGACACGACTGAGCCACTTTCACTTCACTGTAGCACTGGGAAACCGTTCATGAGTCTCCACTAGGGGAGGTGTGTCAGATTTGCACATGGAGAAGATGGACAGAAGGAACGAAACCAAAAGGTTAGAAGGCTAACTCAGGGATCTAGGCCAGAGATGGTGGTGTCCAGAGCAGAAGCAGTGAGAGTGGATTATAGAGGGCAGATTCAAGAGATTCTCAAGAAACTGGCACTTTTGAACGTGATGCATCTTGGTTCTAGCTTGGGAAACTGGATAGTTGGTGCTGCTACTCATCAAAGTAGGGACCCCCAAGATAAAGAGAGGCCAAACAGAACTTCGGGATGAACCAAGATAAGGTGAGAAGCAAGAGGCCAGTTTGGAAAGTTTGTTTGGGCAGAAAATTATTAGAAGTTAATTTCTAGGTATGAGTCTTGCCTCTCAGGTGTTGACTAAATGTTGGCTTGGTGCCGTGATCTCTGAGATGGAGGCTTGTCGCCACTTGCCGTGACAAAGGTTGGAAATGATTAAACACTGGGTTTGGAGAGCCAGATACTCAGGTGGTTGTTGTTACACCTTTTGTTTGGTCTAAATTACTGAATTCTGCTTGGAGAATCAATCTAGAATGTTATTTTTCCCCCCAAGTACTAAAACAGAGAGAAATAATTTTAGTTACATTGTGTATAATTCTAGTTTGTGGCTAGAAGCAACAATAGATAAAAGATAACCTGTTCAGAAAAGGGATTGAACTCTGAGACTTTTGTTCTCATATTTTGTATAAAACTTAGTTTTCAAAGTACTTTTACATGCACAAGCTAATGTGATCTTCGAAAGAACTTTGTGGCTTTGTGGGTTAGCAGAACATTTTATAGCCGAGGCTCAGAAAGGCTATGATTTGCCTGAAAACCCAGATAAACATGGGAATTGACCACAAGGTTTCTGATCTGCCTTGACTTTGATGAAGCTGTGCTACCTCAGAAAAAATACCTTATGACTCCTCTCTCTGTGATAAATTAGTTCCTCTGTGGGTCGTGCTGGGGATGCTCTTGTACTGAGAAAGAGCATGGTCAGGGCCTTCTCTGGCTTCTCAGAAGCTTCCAGAGACCATCCTGTGTTAGCCTTTACATCACCATGTGGTCAAGGCTCAGGAAGTAAGAGCCTCTCCTTTGGAAGCACAGCTATTTGTTAGACGACTCAGGCCATGTTATTTGAGGCAGTGGGGTCCTTGAGATCTAGGAGACTGGGCTGAAACTTTTCCCTATATCTCAAGAAGATCCTTTCTCTTGTTCTCCCTACCGCTCTCTCTCTTTTTCTCTCTCTCTCCCTTCCATCCCTTCCCTCGCTCCCTCCCCACATTTTTCTTTCTTTCTCAGGGGACTGCGTCTTTGAACATGTTTTTCTCACCTTTCAGATCTCATTTATCTAGATGTTTTCTTAAAATATTGCTTCATGAGCACTGTCTAAATAGTCAGGACATGGAAGTAACCTGGATGTCCATGGACAAATGGATGAATACAGAAGTTGTGGTCCATATACACAACTGACTATTACTCACTCATAAAAAGGAACGAATTTGAGTCAGCTCTAGTGAGGTGGATGAACCTGTTATATAGACTGAAGTAAGAAAGAGAAAAAACAAATGTCATGTATTAATGCATATATATGGAATCTAGAAAAATGGTACTGATGAATCTGTTTGCAGGGCAGCAGTGGAGATGCAGACACAGAGAACAGGCTCGTGGATACAGTGGGGGAAGGAGAGGGTGGGACAAATTGAGAGAGTCGCCCTGAAACATATACATTACCATACACAAAATAGATAGCCTTTGGGAATTTGCTACATGACATGGGGAGCTCAACCTGGAACTCTGTGACAACTTGGTGGGGTGGGGGGTGGGATGGGGTGGGAGGTGACCGAGAAGTTCAAGAGGGAGAGGATATATGTATACCTGTGACTGGTTCAAGTTGGCAGAAATATTGTAAAGCAACACAATATTGTAAAACAATTATCTTCCAGTCAAAAATAAGTAAATTAAAATTTTGCTGCATGGTAGTGGTATTTCTGGTCCCGGAGTTTAGGTTTTAAATGTTGAAAAAGCCCAGAGCATAGAAGTTAAATATTTTGTAGCTTTTTAAAAATCAGAAGGCCATTGGCTCTTGTGCCTCGAATTCTGAGTTTATCTAATGACAAACTTCAGATACTAATTTACTGAATCTGAATCTCCAGGATAAGAATATCGTAATTTTCCCTTTTGGCAGTCATGGGCTCCTCTATATTGGGACCTCTTTTACATTTCATGATTGCAAGCTGACTTCCACTAAAGGATTGCTTTGGACATGAGAGAAGAGTTAGAGTGGGATATTTAATAATGTTTCCAGTGATTCTACTGCAGTGCACTGATTGCTCAGAAAATTCTTTCATGTGAGATACAAAGATGCAATGAAAATAGTTGTGTTGGGGGATTTGGAGGGCCCCATTTATAACAGGGTGTCTCTCTCATGCCATATAATGAAGACTTGAAATTCTTTAGTTTAATTCACTTTATGAGATAGCTTCTAAAATATAAATTGCAGATAGGTGCTTAGTAAATATTCCAGCTTGGCTTTTCCATTATCTTTACCAACAAATATTTTCAAAATGAGATGTGTATACTCATTTTGATGGCATTTAGTTGTGCTAAAAATTACACTTTTGTTTCAGGTTGGTTTTTCATTCTAGATGTTTTTTGTGTGTAATATTATGTTTTATAAAATGTGGAGTTTTAAAAATTATTTTCATTTTTGCAAGTAAATACAGTGAACCAGTAACAGTTGCATGCAACAAAATATCTACCTGATGGCGTAATATCAGCATTTTTTGGTTAACCAAATGGCATGAAGCATTGTTACAAGGATCTTTCCTTTCCATGAACATATTTTAGCTAATGGCACAATGACATTCTTTCTAGATCATACAACACATCAAATCTGATGGAAGACCTGAAGACATTGTATAGAACAGCTGGTCGGCAAGGCAAAGGCATCACTTTTATTTTCACAGACAATGAAATTAAAGATGAGTCATTTTTGGAATATATGAATAATGTTTTATCATCGGGTGAGGTAGGAGCTTATTCTTTTCTTAAACTGGAGTGTAATTGCTTTGCAATGTTGTGTTGGTTTCCATTGTACAGCGAAGTGAATTAACTCTATGTATATGCCCTACCCCTTGGACCTCCCTCCCACCGTCCCCCCGTCTCACCTCTCTAGGTCATCACGGAACTCTGAGCTGAGCTCCCTGGGCATACAGCAGGCTCCCACTAGCTCGCTATTTTATACAAAGTAGTGTATATATGTCAATCCCAATCTCCCAGTTCATTCCACCCTCCCCTTACATCCCTGTATCAGCAAGTCCATTCTTTTCATGTCTATGCCTCTATTCTTGCCCTGCAAATAGGTTCATCTGTACCATTTTTCTGGATCCCACATATATGCGTTAATATACGATATTTGTTTTTCTGTTTTGACGTCACTCTAAAAAGACAGCCTCAGGGTCCATCCACATCTCTGCAAATGACTCAATTTCATTCCTTTTATGGTTGAGTAACATTCCATTGTGGATATGTGCTACATATGTGTTTTACCTCTTCAGATACCCTCCAGAGTTAGGAGGATTTCCTTCTGTATTTCTCTCTGTTAAAGTACTGAATCAGTATTATTATTGGGATTAGGTGACTGGTTTGAAGAATGGCTTTTCCTACTGGGTTTTTGAGGAATAAAACTCCCAATCAAAATGTTGAAGATGTTAATGGAAACTCCAATAGAGGTGGAAAAACAGAAGAAGGTTGCAAGGAAAGCTGGTTGGATTTTTGATATGTCCATTCACCCCCTTAAAGGACTGTGACTTTAAAACAGAAGAATTTATGTGTATTAAAATGTGGTCTATCTTATTGTGAGGATTTTGGTTGATTTTCTAAACATGAGTTTAAGGACACAAATGAAGAAAATACATTGTACATATCGGGCTGTAAATTCTGATTTGTTTTTATATTCCTGTATTGAGTTTGAATGTCTGCACTTTTCTTGAAGGTCTCCAACCTCTTTGCTCGTGATGAAATGGATGAAATTAATAGTGATCTCATATCAGTCATGAAAAAAGAGTATCCTAGGCGCCCTCCTACGAATGAGAACTTGTATGACTATTTCATGAGCCGGGTCCGACAGAACCTTCACATTGTACTCTGCTTTTCGCCGGTGGGGGAGAAATTTCGAAATCGAGCTCTAAAGTTTCCTGCCCTTATTTCAGGATGCACTATTGACTGGTTCAGCCGATGGCCCAAGGATGCCTTAGTTGCTGGTTAGTATGGGGGAGATTTTTTATATCAGAATTTCTGGTTTATAGTGTGTGTGTGTGTGTATGTGTTTATATTCTGTGCCATCCACTGGATTGAGCCAAAAGTCACTTTGTCCAAGGTTTGAGGATTTTTGCAAGACTTTGCTCTTTCTCATTTGGCAGCTAATTTTTTCCCCAGAGTGTGGTTATCAGCGAATGACATCTTCAGCCTGTACCCCTTGGGTTAATTTATGGTGATTCTGATGTTTTCAGTGTGGTTTAAAGCTTTGTCTCAGTTGGTCCCCGGGCAGGTCCTGGGACATCACAAGAGGGCACTGAGGTTTTAATCTCTCTAATAGCATTTGTGTTCTTTTTTAAGTGGGTTGGTCAACCTCAGAGCAGTTTAAGCCAGGTAATTCCTTCTTGTGGCTGCAGGGCTGGAAATCAAAGAGGAAAACGTTATCATCCATCCTCTGATGGTTTCTGGGCCTGAAAATGGATTGTTCAACAGAGACTTTCATGATTGGAGCCCTTGCTGTTTCTGCTTATGTTTAATCCTCCATCCTGTGGAACATGAATGCTTCTCTTAGTCTGTAAATGCAATTGAACATGAAAGTTGTATAGGAGATGTTAGAGAGCGCGCCTTCAGTTTATGGTTTTTTCAGCTTTTGGTGAGAAAGTGCCTGTGGCTATTTTAAAAGGTGGAGATAGTTGAGTCTCACCTTTGACCTGTTGTATCAAGACTTCAGGAGAACCCTGATTCAAGGCAATCGTTTTCAGACGTTTTATTATTGTGTCTTCATAATAATTAAGAAGAGGCTTATTTTCCGGGAAAACATGGCAGGTAGCCCTAATAGATAAAACAGTGAGAAGCAGAGGGGAGGAAGGATTCTGAAGCCTCATCCTTTCATGGCCCTGTCACCTGCTTAAACCATACCTCCCTCCCTAGCTCTGCGATTGCCAGTGGGAGAATGACTGATTCACTGTCTCCCAATCATTACACATGGAAAACTGGGGACAATGGAGCTTAAGGAATTATCAGAGGTGCAAGAAGCCAATAGCTATAGCCAATATATATGTGTAGTATATATATATAGTGGTGATGGTGGTTTAGTGGCTAAGTCATGTCCAACTCTTTTGTGACCCCCTGGACTGTAGCCCACCAGGCTCCTCTGTCCATAGATTTCCCAGGCCAGAATACTGGAGTGGGGTGCCATTTCCTTCTCCAGAGGAGCTTCCCAACCCAGGGATCGAACCCGAGTCTCCTGCATTGCAGGTGGATTCTTTTACTGCTGATATTTTATTCTTAGCACTCTACTCTCAGTAATAACGGTTTTCTGATCTGTGTCTTTTAAACATAGAATACTTTAATATGTTTGAAATACCGATGTACAGTGTTCCCTCTTATAAGATTTGAGAAAATGCCAATGATTTAAAAATTTAAAATCCTATTAAAATGTCAATACAACTAAGGATAAAACTTTAAAATTCTTTGAAGTAAGATATAAATGCAGAGCACAAAACCACAGTATGTAAGAGCTACATTCAAGTATACTGTGAAATATGATAATTGGTATGCAAGTGCTTTGTAGACTATTATGTAAGGTATTATTACTAACAATAAAGATAACAATTTCAGGTGACAAACACCGTAATATACTATAATTAGGATGATGTCATTTAAATTATGGAGCCCTTCTTAGCAAGTCTTCATTTCAGTTATCCCTTGTATCACAAGACATAGGTGCTTCCTTTGTTGATTTCTCACAATCTGCCCCATTCTTTTACATCTCTTTGCATCAACCTAAGCCAAGATTCCACAGAGGGCAGGGAAACTTTTATTTCTATGTCCTCAGCTCCTAGCAAGTGTCCTGACTTTCAGGCATCACCTATTTGTTCATTTATTCAGAACATGTTTATTGAGCTTCACATGCCATTTATGGAGCCAGGCATATTGGAGGGCAAGGCAGACTCATTTCTTCCCTCCAGCTCTCTTCCCTGGCAAGCTCATCCACAGCCTCCTGTGTAATAGGCCCCATCAATTTTTTATCTCTGGTATCGTATGTCCTCTGGCTTGAAATCTGTGTACTCAACTGCCTGCTTGACACAGTCTCGTTGATGTTTCATAGGCTCCTTAAACCCAAAATGTCTAAAACTGAACTGGGTCTCTTCAGGTCAGTCTCTCTTAGGGAGTCCCACAGTTGTCCATGAAACTCGACAATCTGAGAGCTCTTTGTCTTTAACACCTTTCTTCAACTCTCAAGTCTGCTCCATCACTAAGTTATGCCAACTTTATCTGCTAAATATGGTGGACTCTATCCAACTCTTTCCCTTTTAGTGGCATCCCGGGCCAAGCTATCACTGTAACTCACCTGGAAAACTCAAATAGCTTTCTAATGATCTCTCCTCCTCTCTCACCTGTCTCTCATCCATCTCACATTGCGGAACAGTGATGAAAGCATAAACCTGATCACATTGCTTTCTAATTAAAACCTTCCACTGCCCTTAGGAAAAAGTACAGTCAGTCTCTCTTTAGTGTGGCCTTCAAGGCTGGGAAGAACTGGTTCTGTCTGCCTTCCCATCCTTACATGAGGTCACTCTTTCCTCCTGCTCCGTTCTTCTTGATTCTCGAATGTGGTCTTTTTCTTCCCACCCAATACCCTCTTTCTCCCATTCTCCCTGAGTGCTCTTCCCTTAAATGATGAAGATGATAATGATTATTTTGGGATAAGAACACTTAACGTAAGATCTGTCCTCCTAGCAAGATCTTAACTGTATGGTATAGTATGGTTAACTCTAGGCACAATGGCATACAGGGGATCTGTAGGACTTAGTCATTTTGTATAGCTGAAACTTTGTACCTTTTGTCTAACAAAAGTCCCCATTTCCCTCTCCTCCTAGCCCCTGGCAGCCACCAGTCTACTCTCTGTTTCTGTGATTTGACCATTTTAGATTCCTTATGTGAGTGACATCATGTAGCTTTTGTTCATGCGGTCTGGCTTATATCACTCAGCATAATGCCTTCCAGGTTCATCCATGTTTTTGCACATGGCAGAATTTCCTTCTCTTTTTTTAAAGGCTGAATAATATTCCATTGTATGTAAGAATCACATTTTCTTTACCCATTCATCCATGGATGGCACTTACATTGTTTCCATGTCTTGGCTATTGTGAATAATGCTACAGTGAACATGGAAGTACAGGTATCTGTTCAGGATCTTGATTTTACTTTCTTTGGATATATAACCAGAAGTGGGATTGTTGGATCATACGGTAGTTTTATTTTGAATTTTTTGAGAAATTTCCTGTTTTTCATAGTGTCTGTACCAATTTACATTCCCACCAATAGTATACAAGGGTTCTCATTTCTCTACTTCCTGGCAAACACTTAGCTCTTTTTCCTCGATCATCGATATCCTAACAGGTATGAGGTTATATAATATTGTGGTTTACTTCTACTTTTTATTTTTTATTGACGTATAATTGACTTACAATGTTGTGTTAGTTTCAGGTGTACAACAAAGTGATTCAGTTACATATACATTTATATATTATTTTTTAGATTCTTTTCACATGTAAGTTATTACAACATATTGATTGTAATTCCCTGTGCCATACAGTAGGCCCTTGTTTATCTATATTATATGTAGTAGTGTTTTTACTGAGTGAATGAGCGATAATCACGCAGTCATGTTCAACTCTCTGTGACCCCATGGACTGTAGCCCGCCAGGTTCCTCTGTCCATGGAATTCTCCAGGTAAGAATACTGGAGTGGGTTGCCATTTCCTCCTCCAGATGTATATGTTATTGCCAAATTCCTAATTTTTCTTTCCCCATGAGCTTTCCCCTTTGGTTTTCTATGTGTTCGAGTCTCTTTCTGTTTTGTCACTAAGTTCATTTGTATAATTTTTCTTTTTTTTAGATTCCACATATAAGTGATATCATATGATATTTTTCTTTCTCTGTCTGACTTACTGCACTATTGTGTTAATATTCTTGGCACCCTTGTTGAAAATCACATGACTGTATATGTGTGAGTTTATTTTTGGGCTCTCTATTCTGTCCCATTGATCTACATGCCTGTGTTTATCATGCTGTTTTAATTTTTGTAGGTTGGTTATACATTTTGATACAGGAAGTGATTCTGATTTGTTCTTGCTCAAAATTGCTTTGGCTATTGGGAGTCTTCTGTGGTTCCATAAGAATTTTAGCATTAATTTTTCTATTTCTGTATAAAATGTCATTGGAATTTTGATAGTGATTTCATAAAATCTGTAAATTACTTTGGGTACTATAGCTATTTTAACAATATTAATTCTTCCAACTTGTGAACATATGATGTGTTTCTATATATTTATATCTACTGTAACTTTTTCATTAGTGTTTTATAGTTCTCAGTACAAGTCTTTCACACTATTTTTGATGAAGTTTATTTTTAAATATTTTATTTTCTGGTGCTATTATGAATGGTATTATTTTCTTATTTTTTTTGGATAGTTTATTCTTATTGTTTAGGGCATTTTTATAAGTTAAAGATACTCAGAATAAGCCAAGTGTCTTCCTCTTGATCTCACACATACCACAAATACAAGATTTTATAGTAATTATTTTGCTTCTGAAAAAAAATGAAATTCTTTATATGTGTGAATTTAAATGGACTGAATCTCTAGATGAAACATTTAAAGAAAAATATGCTTTATTTTACATTATAAAATCCTTGGCCTTCCCACCATATAATAATCTTCATTTTGGCAAATCTTTGTTCTTAGCTTAGTATGGAGTTGTTTTGAGTTGTTTCTAAGTATCCCTATTATCTTTATTCTGGTGATATTGTGTTTTTTAATGAAAGTCTGTGATTCCAAAGTCACTACTAAGTTCAGTTCACTCAGATTTCTCCAAGGTGAAGATAATTATTAATGTCCTACTAGGCTCCGTTTTAAATAAGCACATTGTTATTAAAATAGGCCATCCTTATTTGTGACTAATGTCTCAATAAAGTCAATGGCATATATATGGCATATATTTCTTTTCAAAGAAGGTCATTTTAATTATGTATATAAACTGGCCCGCTTTCAAAAATATTACTTGATTTATTAATATAGTATACAAGATTTCCACCGTGTGAGTCAGACATCACTGCTTCTGCAACTGCTTGCAACTAACAATGGAGCATAAAGAGAAATGAGGCAACTGCACTCAATAATCACTCAGAAAGGAATACCAACCGCAATAGTCCCTGCTGTTTCCCAGAACAATTAGCATATTTTGTTTATGAAGCACGTTAGTTAGAAGATACTTTTGAACTTTGAGCTTCAATAAAAAATGTTGTTTAACACTCTAAAGACTCTATAAAGTTTTGCTGTATTTGAATTTCTAAATCAAGGTGCTTTAGGCGTTGGAATTCATCATCTTTGGCTTTGAATTCAGATGCTTCTGCCTGTAAGCAAACTTCTGTAAGCCTCATTTTCCTTATCTTTAAAATATACATAGTGATATCCATCACTTAGGGATATTCTAAGGATTAATTGATAAAGTTTTGTGATTTAGGATCTGCCAGGATTAGATATCTTTTTCCTCTGAACGTAGCATTAATTATGTGTTTGGCTGGAAGAGAAAACCAGAGCAGTAGTGACATAAGCAAGTTTTTAATTTTATTTTTGGTGTAAACAAGGTTTTTATTTAATTTTTTTCTTTTTCCTGCTACCAAGGAAGTACAGAAATGTGCAGCCTAGAATACAACTGGGGACCTTGTGCCTAGCTTGCTGTCATCCTTAGGGCGAGGCTCCCTCCAGGGGGCTGCTGCATCTCAGGGCTATGTGTCTGTTGGTGCCACATGAAGCTTTGTCTCTTAGTCGAGACAGGGTTCTTCCCCAGGGACTTTTGTCTGCCATGTTTTCGGCCAGAACTGGGTCACCTCCAGTTACAAGAGAGTTTGGGGAATCAAAGACTTTTAGTTGGGCGGATTGCTACTCTGAGCAAATTTAAGATTCTTTTGTTACTAAAAGACAGGGGGTGGCTACTGGATAGGCAACTCATGTGCCCTCCTCACTTTATTACTTTAGTTCGTTGAATCCAAATGAATTGGAAATTTGAAAATTTCCAGTTCAGGAAAATTCAGGGACTGAGGCCAGTGGCCTCCCTTCTGTCCCACATACCCATCACCATGTTCTACACCAAGTGATGTGAACAAACCTCTACTGCCTCAGACAGCAGCCTAAAGGTGGGTCCCCAAACTGGCCTTGGTTCCTTGGTAATTGGACATTGAAGACAACAGAAGGGTTTTCCATGCCCTTTTGTCTCAATCTTAGCAGGCTTGGGTCACCCTAAGAGGAAATGGTCCTTTTTTAACCTTCCCTGCATCAGAGATTATGGGTCTATGGAAACATATACTTAGATTCCATTCCAATTTTTCCTTTGACTTTTTGGATAGACACAAAGGCAACTTGCTAAATAATGAAAAAAGTCATTGTTATTGATATTATGGGGATTCTCTGGTGGCTCAGTAGTAAGGAATCTGCCTGCCAATGCAGGAGACATGGGTTCGATCCCTGGGTTGGGAAGATCTCCTGGAGTAGGAAATGGCAACCCACTCCAGTATTCTTGCCTGGGAAATCCATGGACAGAGGAACCTGGTGGGTTACAGTCCATGGGGTTGCAAAAGAGTTGGACCTGACTTAGTGATTAAACAATAACAACAGTTGATACTATCAGTTTACATAAGAAGGATAAAAATTATTACATGGTAAATATTGGGTCGGCCAAAAAGTTCACTTGAATTTTTCTACAACATCTTATAGAAGAACTTGAATGAACTTTTCAGCTAACCCAATACAAGAAAGTTTTCAGAAAGTGGGAACATTTCTGAGAATATCCCTTAATGCCAAATAAAAGACTTGGTATCATGCCTGGCACATAGTGAATGATGCCACCATCATGGTTAAAACCTACAATTTGTCATAGGCAAGAATTGTTCATGTGTTTTCAATGACTAGACTTAAACTTCCTAGAATTTAAGTTGTTCTTTATAGTGTTTGCTTAAATTATGTGAAAAAAATATAGCTTCCAAGTGTCTTAATATATTACCTTTCAGTGTATATGTTAAACTCTATTTATAACCCAATTGATAAACTGTTTCTATTATTTACATAGATGTAAATGGTCTCACAGTTATGGCATTAAGAACTTAATTTAGCTATCAATTACTCCCTGATAACTCAGTTGGTGATAACTCAGTTGGTAAAGAATCCACCAATGCAGGAAACCCTGATTCGATTCCTGGATCGGGAAGATCCTCTGGAGAGGGGATAGGCTACCCACTCCAGTATTCTTGGGCTTCCCTTGTGGCTCAGCTGGTAAAGAATCCACCTGCAATGTGGGAGACCTGGGTTCAATCCCTGAGTTGGGAAGATGCCCTGGAGAAGGGAAAGGCTACCCGTTCCAGTATTCTGGCCTGGAGAATTCCATGGACCGTATAGTCCATGGGGTCACAAAGAGTTGGACACGACTGAGCAACTTTCACTAATATTGAGAAGATACCGTTTTTCATTTCTTTGCTAACCATCACCTGATAGGTTTGTTCACTTGATTCCTTCTCTTTTCCTCCCTTCTTACTGGCTGTATTTCTATTTGTAATTCTTATGTACTTTATTCAGTACTATTAGCACTTTTAAAGGAAATCCATAGACCATTTTTTCCTAAGGTAAATAAAGGTGTTTATGATAAACTTTAACTATGTTATGTATAAGTCTTGTAAATTCCTTGGGATTGAGACCAAGTTTCATAGTGGTAGGTGTTCAGCACACATGCTCTGTGTATGTGATGATGGATTCGCTCTGACTTGATGACCAGGTCTTATTATAATAAATGCTGTTTTAGAGTTGGTCCCATGTTCGGTACTGTTGGGAGGATAAAGGTCTACAACAGAAGATTTTTACTCATACATTTTTAAAGGATACCATAAATTAGAATTGACTACAGATGGCCAGGTGCCACATTTAAGAATAAGATGGCCAGGGCATAAAAAAATTTAGTACCGAACATTGCACATGCCAAATGCAGTCACAGCCAGGGGGAATTAAGGTTATGGCAGGTTCTGAGCAAAAAAAATAATAAATGGGGATGTTAAATATGAGTACCAGGTGGCACTGATTTCTGAGTTATTTGTACCACTTTCATCCTTATGTAAACCATAAAATAGGCTGGCTGCTGACCAGAACCTGCAGCTGTGTATAAGAGACTTCTTTGTACATGTACCAGAAAACAAAGACTTATGATAGGCTTAAAGTCTGTCACAGTTTTGTACGTGAAAGAAAAAATAAAATTGTTGATGTCATAGGCTTGGGGCCAAAAATGCTGACATATATCTACCTAGCTAGGACTATAAACATGGCGTGCATTCCTAAGAACTGTCTTAAGTTTTTTAAATAGCCAGTTAAAACATTTTTTTTCCTTGGAATGTAGTTGATTTACAATGTTGTGTTTGTTTCTGTTATACAGCAAAGTGAATCAGTTATATGTAAACATATATCCACCTTTTTTTAGATTCTCATCCCATACAAGTCATTATAGAATATTGAATAGAGTTCTCTGTGCTATTCAATAGGTTCTTATAAATTATCTATTCTCTACATAGTAATATGTATATGTCAATCCCAATCTCCCAGTTCACTCTCCCCTCTTCCCTCCCCGGTAACCGTAAACTTGTTTTTTACGTCTGTGACTCAAGGCAGTTAACTTTTAAAACGATCATCCACTTTCATATTTCACATGCAGCTTTCTTTATTCTTTCTAGTGTCTGAACACTTCCTCTGTGCCTATGATATTGACTGCAGTTTGGAAACCAAGAAGGAAGTCGTTCAGTGCATGGGCTCCTTCCAGGATGGGGTAGCTGAGAAGTGTGTTGATTATTTCCAGAGATTCCGACGTTCTACCCATGTGACTCCCAAATCGTATCTCTCCTTTATTCAGGGCTATAAGTTCATATATGGAGAGAAGCATGTGGAGGTGCAGACTCTGGCCAACAGGTAAGTGTGAGGGTCGTATATGAAGTTATTGTAAAGCAGCCACTCTCAAGTAGGGGCAAATTTGCTCCAAGGAGACATTTTGCAATGACTGGAGACATCTTTGTTTGTTAGAACTAGGGCGGGGGCATGGGGAGTGGTTGAGAGGTACTACTGGCATCAAGAGTCAGAGGTCAGGGGTGTGCTAAATATCCTCACAGTGCACCGGACAGTCCTCATCACATAGAATTTTGTTGTTGCAACTCCCTGGATTGTAGACTGCCAGGTTCCTCTGTCCATGGGATTTCCCAGGCAAGAAGACTGGAGTGGGTTGCCATTTCCTCCTCCGGAGATCTCCCTGACTGAGGAACTGAACTTGCATCTCCTGCATTGGCAGGCAGATTCTTTACCACTGAGCCACCTGGGAAGTCCTTGCAAAGAGTTATCCAGCCTCGAAAACCAATAGTGCTGAGGTTGAGAAACCTTCCTTTCAAGTTTGTTCAAAGGATTATTCCATAGTTGCTAGTGGCTTTATTTTTGCCCAATAGGATTAAATATTGCCGAGTTTTCTTGTGGCCTACCAGTTTGTACAGTATTGGATGATAGTAATAGAAACCTTGAGCTTGGAAAAAAGCTGAGAATACAGACATCCCCTCCCCCCTCCCCTCATCCCTTTCTTCCCACACGTTCTGAGTGTCTGGGATAGAAGAGTCTGCTTGATACGTGTGTTCTCTGCACAGCAAACACCTTACTTCTCTGAAATTTGTTCCCAACTTCCCAGCTCTGCTTTGCTGTTTTATGAACACTTATGTCTTCTGCCTGAATACAGCCAAGAAGCAGCCAAGGTTGCTACCTAAGGGACCCCTGGATGAGTGGTTGGACTAAATGACTCTAAGAACCCCTGTTTTTAAGATCACATTATTCTAGAGTCAAACAGGCAGCTGATCCCTTCACAAGGCAGTTCGATGGCTTTAAATTTGTTTCTTTCCTTGATCACAAATCTTCCTTCTTTTAATGTCATTGGTCTCATTAGAAAAAAAGAAGTTATTTATTTCCCTTCCTCCATGATAGGGTTTCAAGAAATTGAAGTCTGTTGTCATTTAGCTAAAGTTCATTAAGCATGTTTCTTGCATGAGACAGATTCTCGACACTGTTATTCCTCATGTCATGCAGTGTTCTTAGCAGACTCACTCTTTTCACACTTAGTCTATGAAGAACTGACATGTGACTTTAGTCTGAAGTCAAGCCTAGACATTTCCTCTTTTTGTCAAGCCCTCTTGGGCTTGCTATTGTATATACAGTATTCTTCAAATACGACCATTACCATCTATATCAGTAGACCAGTACTTGGAAAATGTGGCCAAGAACCACACATGTTAACACTCCCCTTGCCTTGGATTTTTAATCTCAGAATGAATACTGGATTGGAAAAGCTGAAAGAAGCTTCGGAGTCTGTTGCAGCTCTGAGCAAAGAACTGGAAGTGAAAGAAAAGGAGCTCCAAGTGGCCAATGATAAAGCTGACACGGTGGGTAGACATTGACACATGAACCATATTTATTTCGAATTCCCAATTCATAAATGTTAATGGTGTATGCTTCTTCTCTCTAAGTTGTAACCATGGAAGTGCAAATGATTTATTTCCATTATAATACCATATATACACCAATGATGCTATGAATGAAATAGGTAACTGATAAGAACCTACTGTATAGCACAGGGAACTCAATGCTCTGTGATGACCTAGATGGGAAAGACATCCACAAAAGCAGGGATGTATTTATACATACAGCTGACTCACTTTGCTGTATAGTAGAAACGAATGCAACATTGAAAGCAACTATACTCCAATAAAAATTTTTAAAAGTACCATACTCTTAATTCTATGTATGAAAAATTGTGTAAGTGGACAAAATCAACAAATCCAGGCAAAAATGTGCATTTTGAGCTGGGTGACTTTTGATGTACTTTTTTTTTTTGGTTTTTATATTGAATTAGGTCTTAAAAGAAGTGACTATGAAAGCACAGGCTGCTGAAAAGGTCAAAGCTGAGGTCCAGAAGGTGAAGGACAAAGCCCAGGCCATTGTCGACAGCATCTCTAAGGATAAAGCCATTGCTGAGGAAAAACTGGAAGCAGCAAAGCCAGCATTAGAAGAAGCAGAAGCAGCCTTGCAGGTACATCTTTGTGATATAACAGATGTCATCTTCTAGGGCCTTGGAGGAAGATTAGGCAGAAAAGATGAATAAGAACGAAGAAATGTTCTACTGCTTCAGACCAAAGCTCTCTTCATTGCAATGATTTCAAGTGATATATTCTGCTTGGAGATGTTATTTGCTTTTTTTTTTTTTTTAAGATATTGCACGTGGCACTTCACATATTATCTTCTCACTCACAAGTGATGGGCAGTGCCATATAATAGTGGTCTGGGTGCTAGCTTCTCATTTCAACTCTGTCACCAATAAGCTGTGTGACATTGGAAAAGTCACACAGAATTTCTAAAATATTTTTTTCACTCATTCTTTGAGGACGTTGGAGTAGGTTAGTAAGATACAGCTTTCTCTGAGTGTACATATAAATTATCCAAACAAAGGACTACTGATCTAGTGCTGCGCATTCAGGTCAGGCTTTGACCAGGTTTCCAACACAATGCAATTATGTGGCAATATCATAAATGATGAAATTAGAAATGAGGTTGGACTCTGGGAAAATATGTTGAATCTAGTGAAGTAGGCCGTATCTTCAAGGGCTGGCCCTTTTTGAGACTGGTCTAATTTGAGATGTTTTGGATTCAGGTTAAAATTGTTGTTTTTACTGTTTCTTCCCTGGTGGTCCAGTGGTTAACATTCTGGTCCAGTGGTTAACACTCTGCACTTCCAACGCAGCAGGTGTGGTTCAATCCCTGGTCAGGGGAATGAGATCCTTAGTCTACTCATCTGTTCCCTTATGTTATTGACTCTTGGCTTAGAAAGTGGCTGGAGAAATGGAACAGTGCTGACCTGTCCATTGCTAATTCAAGTTATATAACCTCAATTGAGCTTGCATCATTATGTGATGTAGTTACTATCGTTTTGCTACCTTCTTAGCACACTTCCTGAAACACTTATAAATTTTTTTGATCCAAGTTAAGTCTTTAAGCTTTGTGAGTTGGTATACAACATATCATATAAGAGAATTTTTACTCTTTAGAGACAGTGAAGATGTTGCCTTCTTTTCTTATCTTTCCAAAGTTTCACACCATTCTTAGAGGTGATGTATCTTTCCTTACTGTTTCTTCATTCCTTCTTGCACTGGCTAAACTGTCCTCCTTAATCCATGAAGTCTTCCAGGGTCCTTAGCCTCTCAGATTGGTGGATACCTCATCTTCCCCAGTCCCACTTTTAAAAGAATGATTTATGAAGTTATGATTGATATACAAAAGGCCACATGTATTTAATATGTATAGCTTGGTGAGTTTGGGATGAGTGCACACCTATGAAGCCATCACCACCTTCAAGGCCATAGACACATCCATCAACTCTCAAAGTTTCCTCCTGCTCCCTTTATTAGTGTTTTTTTCTTTAAAAATTTTATTTATTTATTTTTATTGGAGTGCAGTTGCTTTACAGTTTGTGTTAGTTTCTATTTTACAGTAAAATGAATCAGCCATATGTTTACATATGTACCCTCCCTTTTGGACATCCTTCCCGTTTAGGTCACCACAGAGCATTAAGCAGAGTTCCCTGTGCTATACAGTAGGTTCTCACCAATTACCTGCTTATCAGTAGTGCTTATGTATCATCCTAATCTCTCAATTCCTGCTACCCTTCCTTTCCCCCTTGGTATCCATATATTTGTTCTCTATTTCTGCTTTGCACATAGGATCATCTATACCATTTTTCTAAATTCCACATATTTGCATTAATATATGATCTTTTTTTTTTTTTTATTAGTTGGAGGCTAATTACTTCACAACATTTCAGTGGGTTTTGTCATACATTGATATGAATCAGCCATAGATTTACACGTATTCCCCATCCCGATCCCCCCTCCCACCTCCCTCTCCACCCGATTCCTCTGGGTCTTCCCAGTGCACCAGGCCCGAGCACTTGTCTCATGCATCCCACCTGGGCTGGTGATCTGTTTCACCATAGATAGTATACATGCTGTTCTTTTGAAATATCCCACCCTCACATTCTCCCACAGAGTTCAAAAGTCTGTTCTGTATTTCTGTGTCTCTTTTTCTGTTTTGCATATAGGGTTATCGTTACCATCTTTCTAAATTCCATATATATGTGTTAGTATGCTGTAATGTTCTTTATCTTTCTGGCTTACTTCACTCTGTATGAGGGGCTCCAGTTTCATCCATCTCATTAGGACTGGTTCAAATGAATTCTTTTTAACGGCTGAGTAATATTCCATGGTGTATATGTACCACAGCTTCCTTATCCATTCATCTGCTGATGGGTATCTAGGTTGCTTCCATGTCCTGGCTATTATAAACAGTGCTGCGATGAACATTGGGGTGTACGTGTCTCTTTCAGATCTGGTTTCCTCAGTGTGTATGCCCAGAAGTGGGATTGCTGGGTCATACGGCAGTTCTATTTCCAGTTTTTTAAGAAATCTCCACACTGTTTTCCATAGCGGCTGTACTAGTTTGCATTCCCACCAACAGTGTAAGAGGGTTCCCTTTTCTCCACCCCCTCTCCAGCATTTATTGCTTGTAGACTTTTGGATAGCAGCCATCCTGACTGGCGTGTAATGGTACCTCATTGTGGTTTTGATTTGCATTTCTCTGATAATGAGTGAAGTTGAGCATCTTTTCATGTGTTTGTTAGCCATCTGTATGTCTTCTTTGGAGAAATGTCTGTTTAGTTATTTGGCCATTTCCATTATTTAAGCCTGAATAATATTCCATTGGATGTAAATACCACATTTTCTTTATCCATTCATCCATCAATGGACATTTACATTGCTTCCATGTCTTGGCCGTTGTGAATAATACAGCAGTGAACATAAGGGTGCAGATGTCTCTTTAATCCTAAGCATCATCCTTCCCCTGCTTGTTTTAAGACACTTTGGCACTACTGAGAGTCTTAGATCAATAGAGAGAAGACAAGGATAGTGTAAAGAAACTTCTAAACCTTTATTGCACTTGTGATACTAACAGCATTATAGGAACTGAGCATGGGGCGTCTCAGTTCTTATAGGTCTGCATTCTCACAAGATTTCAAAAGCTTGACATTTCTTTTAATATTATAAAATATTTTCCAATATCCTCCTAATTTAGTACTCTATACCACTAAAATATTCAGCAGCATCATCAATGCAGAAATATCTGGGAATAGGGGTAAGGTGATGGGGTATGTGGGGGAGGTTTTCAATAATTTCCTTCATTGGTTCTGACTTCATCTTATTGCCTCCTTGAAAGTTTTGAAATCCAGTACTACCAATTCATACTAAGAAATTCCAGGTACATTCAAACTCTGTCTTGGCATCAAGCATGCAAATCTACAAAACAAATAAAGTAACATCAAAGAATGTGTCTGTTCTTATCTCATTGCTAATCTGACCTGTTTTGGATAATAATATATATATATACATACACATATATATGTAAGTATATGTATATACATATGTATATACATATATATGTATATATATATATGCACACATATGTAATAGTCTTATTTTTTTGCCTGTAGAAGAAAGAGGAATCTAATATTTAGCTGAAATAGGTTGAACTTCAGCTATACCCCCATCCCCAATTCATTTTACCTGGTTCCCCAACATAATTGAGTCCAAGTCTATTTGAGACTTCCCCCTTTTAAAGCTAAAGGGAAAATAAACAAATAGGACCTAGTCAAACTTATAAGCTTTTGCACAGCAAAGGAAACCATAAACAAAATGAAGACAGCCCACAGACAGTGAGAAAATATTTGCAAATGATGAGACCAATAAAGGGTTAATTTCCAAAATATACAAACAACTCATACAACTCAATTAAAAAAAACCCAATCAAAAAGTGAGCACAAGATCTAAATAGAGGTTTCTCCAGAGAAGACATACAAATGGCCAACAGACACATGAAAAGATGATCAACATTACTAATTATTAGGGAAATTCAAATCAAAACTGCAATGAGATATCACTTCACACCAGTCAGAATGGCCATCAACAAAAAGTCTTACAAATAATAAATGCTGGAGAGGGTGTGGAAAAAAAGCAGCCCTCCCACACTGTCAGTGGAAATGTAAATCGGTACAGCTTCTATGGAGAACAATATGAAGGTTCCTTAGCAATTAAAAATAGAGCTACCATGTGATCCCACAGTCTCACTTCTGGGCATTATACGCAGAGAAAACTATAATTTGAAAAGATACATGCATCTCAGTTTTCACTGAAGCATTATTTATAATAGCCAAGACATGGGAGTGACCTAAATGTCCATCAACAGATAAGTGGGTAAAAAAGAAGTGGTACATATATACAATGGAGCTTTACTTAGCGGGGAAAAGAATGAAATATGCTATTTTCAGCAACATGGATGGACCTACCTAGAGATGATCATATTAAGTGAAATAAGTTGGAAAGAGAAAGTGTATGGTATCACTTAATTGTGGATACAAATGAACTTATCTATGAGACAGAAACAGACGCAGAGAGGAGACTCGTGGTTGCTAAAATGCTGGGCAAGGGTTGGATTGGGATTTAGGGTTAGAGGATGCAAACTGTTGTGTGTGTGTGTGTGTATATATATATATATATATGTATATATTTATAACTGAATCACTATACTATGCACCTGTAACTAATACAACATTGTAAATCAACTATACTTTGATAAAATACATTTTAAAACAAACAAAAAACTAAAGTGAAGTAAGCATGTCAGGCTCTTTTATATCCACTTTAATTTGATCCTGCTTTCCCAATATTGGCAGCTATTATGTTTCTCTCCTTTCTCTTTTATAGCCAAATATCTCAAATTAAGATCTGTCTGCCATTTCCAGTTTTTTTTTTTTTTTTTTTAATCCACAAATTCTCCTTCACTTCCAGCTGTCTAGAATTCACAAATGCTAGTGTGCTGAAACAACCCTTTTCAAAGTAGATAGTTACCTTTCTAATTACCAGGTTCAGTGGTTTTCTTTTCTTCTTATTTTCCCCGAAATTCTCAGAGAAAAGATCATTAGCTTTGATATGAAGTTCATGGGGTTCCTTCCTTGGACAGGAGGGTTGCAAATGGAAATCAGATGGAAGGTCTGCAAGGCCTAGAAGGAATGAAGGTGCAGTATGTCCTAGAAATAGGACAGTATCAGATGCTTATTTTTGTGTTTCCAATGCTTATTCCATTGATAGGACTGATAGAACAATTATTGTCGACCATAACAGGTCTATGTGACTGTCTAGTAATTCACTGTATAAGAATCTTTGTATGGAGCAGCACTTTTCTAAGAGCTTAGTGAAATTCCTATTGCTCATGTTCCATCTTCTAAAGGTCAGTTTCCAGCTAAGAAACCTCTAATTATGCAACTGGCAGCCCCGAGGCTCCCCGCTGGTGTCGGTCCACTGTGATGAGCTGTAAGAGAGAGAGGCAGATTCTTGACCTACATAACTAATGAGTAAAAAAAGCACTGGCAGTCTTGGAGTTTCCCTGGTTGAGAATCCCTGGAACCTGCTTTAGAGCTGATGATTCTTTTCCTTTCAGATTGCTCCCTTTTCTGACACTAAGTGGCTGTTAACAATTTTAGAGAAGTCACAGCTCCTTATCAGCTGGCGAACATGTCTCTCACTGTGTCTCTGCTTGTCACTTTGAATTGTAAAAATTTGAACCTGTGGGGATGTGTGTTTCTTTGGGATTAAATATGCTTTTAGCCCTCATGACTGCGGCGAACTTAAAAAATGCTTGTGTTCCTCTGTTGAAGTCCAGCAAGTCCCCTACATACGAACGTTTAAGTTGCGAACTTTCAAAGATGCCAACGTGGGTTCGATCAATGTCAGGCATGGGTGAAACCCCAACTTGCCCTCCGTCTCCTGTTGCTGACGATCCTTCAGCTCTACCATCTCCCACCCCTTCTCCCTCCTCTAGCCAGTGACATTTCTTGCCTGTTCACTCTATGCCAGCCGCTGTGTGCCAGTTGTCCTGTTACTACTATACCTTTCAAGGTACTGTGTACTGTAGGATTAAAAGTGGTTTGTATCTGTTTGCTTTTTATGTATTATTTGTGGGAAAAGTATTATAAACCTATTACAGTACAGTACTATATCGCTGAGTGGGTTTGTTGGGTTCCCAGGCCAACTTTGTTGGACTTACGAACAAATTGGACTTACAGATGTGCTCGCAGAATGGAACTTGTTCATATGTAGGGGACTTCCTGTAGCAGTCTTTGGAGAGTAAATGTTTGTTTCTGCTTTTCCTGTCTTGAGACTGGATGATCACCTCCTCTCCTCCCCAGACTATCAAGCCTTCCGACATCGCTACTGTCCGCACGCTAGGCCGACCCCCTCATCTCATCATGAGGATCATGGATTGTGTGCTGCTGCTGTTTCAGAGGAAGGTCAATGCAGTGAAAATTGACCTGGAAAAAAGCTGCACGATTCCTTCCTGGCAGGAATCTTTAAAACTGATGACAGCAGGAAACTTTCTACAGAATTTGCAGGTTGGTAGTTCAGTAATGATGGGCTAAGAGGGGACTCAGACTTCATTGGAGTGTCTGGATCCCTTAACAGAAAAAGAATTTGCATGCATATTTTTTAACGTACTGTTTTTCATCTTTATTGGGGTATAATTGATAGATAAAAATGTGTTATAATGAAGATGTATGACTTGATGTTTTGATGTTTGTATTAATACATTGTGGAATGCCTTCACCACAGTCCATCCATTTGTTGTTCAGTCACTCAGTCGTGTCTGACTCTTTGCGACCTCATGGACTGCAGCACACCAGGGTTCCCTGTCCTTCACTATCTCCTGGAGTTCGCTCAAACTCATGTCCATTGAGTTGATGATGCCATTCAACTATCTGATCCTCTGGGTTTAATCCATCCATTAAATCCAGTAAATATCCAATTAAATATCTATCACCTCACATAGTTACCATTTTTCCTTTTATTTTCCTTTTTTTGTTTTGGTGGTGAGAACACTTAAGATCTAGTCTCCCAGCAAATTTCAAATATATAATACAGTATTGTTAACTATATTCACATAGCTGTACATTAGGTCCCCAGGACCTTCTCATCTTTTGTAACTGACACTTGGACCCTTGACCTTTGACCAGCATCTTCCCCTTTCCTCCTCCCCCAGCCCCTAGCTACCACCATTCTACTCTCTGCTTCTGTGAGTCTGACTATTTTATTTATTTATTTTTTTTTTATTTTTATTTTTTTTTTTTAAATTTTTATTATTATTATTATTATTTTTTCCAGTGGGTTTTGTCATACATTGATATGAATCAGCCATGGATTTACATGTATTCCCAATCCCGATCCCCCCTCCCACCTCCCTCTCCACCCGATTCCTCTGGGTCTTCCCAGTACACCAGGCCGGAGCACTTGTCTCGTGCATCCCACCTGGGCTGGTGATCTGTTTCACCATAGATAGTATACATGCTGTTCTTTTGAAATATCCCACCCTCACATTCTCCCACAAAGTTCAAAAGTCTGTTCTGTATTTCTGTGTCTCTTTTTCTGTTCTGCATATAGGGTTATCGTTATCACCTTTCTAAATTCCATATACATGTGTCAGTATGCTGTAATGTTCTTTATCTTTCTGGCTTACTTCACTCTGTATAATGGGCTCCAGCTTCATCCATCTCATTAGGACTGGTTCGAATGAATTCTTTTTAATGGCTGAGTAATATTCCATGGTGTATATGTACCACAGCTTCCTTATCCATTCATCTGCTGATGGGCATCTAGGTTGCTTCCATGTCCTGGCTATTATAAACAGTGCTGCGATGAACATTGGGGTGTACGTGTCTCTTTCAGATCTGGTTTCCTCAGTGTGTATGCCCAGAAGTGGGATTGCTGGGTCATATGGCAGTTCTATGTCCAGTTTTTTAAGAAATCTCCACACTGTTTTCCATAGCGGCTGTACTAGTTTGCATTCCCACCAACAGTGTAAGAGGGTTCCCTTTTCTCCACACCCTCTCCAGCATTTATTGCTTGTAGACTTTTGGATAGCGGCCATCCTGACTGGCGTGTAATGGTACCTCATTGTGGTTTTGATTTGCATTTCTCTAATTATGAGTGATGGTGAGCATCTTTTCATGTGTTTGTTAGCCATCTGTATGTCTTCTTTGGAGAAATGTCTGTTTAGTTCTTTGGCCCATTTTTTGATTGGGTCATTTATTTTTCTGGAATTGAGCTGCAGGAGTTGCTTGTATATTTTTGAGATTAATCCTTTGTCTGTTTCTTCATTTGCTATTATTTTCTCCCAATCTGAGGGCTGTCTTTTCACCTTACTTATAGTTTCCTTTGTAGTGCAAAAGCTTTTAAGTTTCATTAGGTCCCATTTGTTTAGTTTTGCTTTTATTTCCAGTATTCTGGGAGGTGGGTCATAGAGGATCTTGCTTTGATTTATGTCGGAGAGTGTTTTGCCTATGTTCTCCTCTAGGAGTTTTATAGTTTCTGGTCTTACATTTAGATCTTTAATCCATTTTGAGTTTATTTTTGTGTATGGTGTTAGAAAGTGTTCTAGTTTCATTCTTTTAGTCTGACTATTTTAAATGCCACGTATAAGTGATAACAGGCAGTATTTGTCTTTCTCTGTCTGACTTCTTTCACTTAGTATATGCCCTCCAGGTCTGTCCATGTTGTTATGAATGGCAGAATTTCTTTCTTTTTTAAGTCTGAGTGATATTCTTCATATATATTTAAAATTTGTATTTAAGCATCTTCTCAGAGTAGAAGTTTCTCTTTCAAATATAAGACATTAGAAGCATTAGAGCTTTAGAGTTTCTTTATATGTAAAATATGAGTAATTTGTCATCTGTATGTTTGCAAATATCTTCTTTCACTCTCTGCCTTAGTTGTTCATTGTGTCTTTTGATAAGCAGATGTTCCTAAGTGTAGTATAGTCCAGTTTATCAATGTTTTCCTTAATAGTGCTTTCTTTGTTCTGTTTAGTAAATCTTTGCCGGTCTCTAGGGTAGAATAAATGCACCTGTCTTTTCTTCTAGAAGTTTTGTTGTTTTATCTTTAATGTTTAGATCTTGAGACAACTGACTGGGGATTCCCAATCCCCATTCATACCCCACACAGTAACTTCAGCACTGTCTTTCATTCAGTTTTTATTTTTAAAATTTTTTCATAGTTTCTTTTTTTAAATTTTACTTTTTGTTGAAGGATAGTTACTTTACAATGTTATGATGATTTCTGCCATACATCAACATGAATCAGCCATAGGTATACATATATCCCCCCTTCCCTAATCTCCCTACCACCTCCCTCTCCATCCCACCCCTCTAAGTTGTCACAGCGCACCAGCTTTGGGTTCCCTAAGTCATACAACAGATTACCACTGGCTATCTATGGTAATATATATGTTTCAATGCTACGCTCTGAAATCATCCCACCCTCTCTCCCCCTACTGTGTTCGGAAGTCTGTTCTCTATGTCTGCATCTGTATTGCTGCCCTGTAGGTAGGTTCATTAGTACCATCTTTCTAGATTCCGTATATATGTGTTAATATGCAATGTTTGTCTTTCTTTTTCTGACTTACTTTACTTTGTATAATAGGCTCTAGGTTTGTCCACCTCATTAGAACTGACTCAAATGCATCCCTTTTTATAGCTGAGAAATATCCCATTGTGTACATGTTCCACATTTATCTGTCAATGGTCATCTAGGTTGCTTCCATGTCCTAGCTATTGTAAACAGTGCTGCGGTGAACACTGGGGTATGTGTCTTTTTCAGTTTCATTCAGTTTTTAATTCAATGTTGCCCATGTGGCTACTGTGGCCAGAGCATCTTGTGAGGCCTTTTACAGCAGCTATAAGAGGTAGCTTCTGAAACCAGTGGGTCATACAGACTTGTTTCAGATAATTGAAATATGAGCCTTTGAGGTGTAAGTGCCCTGTGAAAGAATAGCATGCTATTTGGGTGGAGAGGGGGTGGCAATTAATCTGGTTATGAGTGTGTGGAAGGGCAGTGGTGGTAGGGGGTGGGGCTCAAAAAATACCGAAAAATGTGGCAGTGGCATCGGACTTGCCTTATATACCTGCTGCAGAGCCAGTGTTCTTGGAAGCTGCTCTGCTATTTGCCTTTTGTCAGCACCATCCTTCTATTGCTCCCAAACATTCTTCTGGCTTCACTATTTTTTTGAGTCTCACAAAAGAAATTTGCATTTTTAAGGAGGTCTGAGTAAAGGTGAGTTTCGCTCTGTGCTGTGTATGTTCTGTGCAGACTTATTTCTCTGAACTATTTAGGTGCTACATTTCTTTCTACTTGGAAAACATCTAATTATCTTCATTGAGATGATCAAACACCATTTTTAAACGATCCAATTCCACTGATTGGTCAGTCTTTTCTTTTAATGCAAGAAGGCACTCTTAATCCATTTCTGCTACTATTTTGAAATTTTATCCCTCCAGAAGAGAAAAGTTCTCTCATTATCTTGATAGTTCAGTGATTAAAAATTAATTCATCACCCTGAAGGCTTAATGTCCAACTGATTTTCATCACATTTCAGGTGAGTTTAATAGAACCTCTCTCTGAATGTGTTAAGCATTTGGTTGCTGCTAAATGCTAAATATTACATATATATATATATACACACACACACACACTATATATACACTTTATATATTTGCTTTATTTGCAATACTAAATATATGTATCATTTTATTTGCCTAATATCCTGAAATAACCATTTGTTTCAGTGGTATCATGAGCATAATGTGATTATGACTTAATGGACAAAGGCATTTTAACTTCATTTCACTCCATTCTTCCACAGCAATTCCCGAAAGACACAATCAATGAAGAAGTGATAGAATTTTTGAATCCTTACTTCGAAATGGCAGACTACAACATCGAAACCGCTAAACGAGTGTGTGGGAATGTAGCGGGTCTTTGTTCCTGGACCAAGGCCATGGCTTCCTTCTTTTCTATAAACAGAGAGGTGTTGCCTCTGAAGGTAAGCCTCCTTGGTGGGGCTTCAGGATGTGTGCCAGCAGGGAGTCTCTGGGTCAACAGGGCTTGTCTGTCCTGCAGAAAAGGAGTCCCAGGTGTTATTAGTCTCGTCTATGGGAAGAGCTGGTGCTGGACTGGCCAAGCATAGGATGTTTCTTTCTTCTCTGTAATCCTCCTGCCATTGGAATTGTATGGGCCTTAAGCATGGACTTTACAAGGATACTAAGTCTTCTGTGGGCTGCTGGACATTTTTCCCCCCACAATGTTAACTTGAGAAAAAGAAACACAGAAAACTATAGCATAGGACCCACCAATAATGTCCAAGAGCTCTTGCCAGGGAGTCCTATGAATGAGGCGGGGTGGACACAGTCACTGGTGACTGAACTTGGCTTCAGAGGTGACTTAGTATTCCCTCTCCCTTTGACCCTCAGGAAAGAGACTGACTAGCATCTTTGATTTAATGTAGGCTGACACTATGCCACTGTTTCTCTTTGAGTTATTGAATTTCTCAGCTTTATTGGTCCACATCTCTGCATCATTCAGTGACAGTCTTTAGCAGATTGAGAGGCAAGTACATGTTTTGAGAATGAAATATTAATGCCTCAAAAATCACACCTAATGGTTTGGTTGATTATTTTGCTTTCATGTAAGTCTGATCTGTTTCAACCATCAACTAAAATCCTCTTATACTTACAAAGTACATAAGAAACTTAATAATCATGCTAAAAATAATCAAGAATAAAAAGAAGATAGGGAGAGAGTTTCAAGTTCCATTTTATTTTCTCATTATTACCATACCTGGAGCATTTAGTCAGTGGGGAGTTCCTGGGGGCCTTAGGGCAACTTAAAACAGAAGGGATTCATTTGGCTTAGAGATTTTTAGCTTGTCAGGTCCCTCCTAATTGCCATTGTCATAAAAATAAACATAGTTACATAGATCCTACATGTTCCTTGCATAGAGAGAAGTAGAAGACAAAGAAAATGTAGTCTCATTGGGCAGCTCTGCTCAGTATATTAAGAAATACAGACCAAAGGGTCTAACTTCATTGATTTCTGAAGGGGTTTCTCTCGTTTCCCAAGTGAAGAGAGGTTGAGGACACTCCTTTGACTCCAGTGGGGACCTCTTCACCACTCATTAGTGAAGGAGACACTGAAGGACTCTTCTTTCATCTTACAATTCCTCTAGACAGGCCAAGTGACTTCTCATAGTGGATAAACTTAAACAAATATTGATGACAAGAATTGCAATTTAAATTCTATTCAGTTTCATTCTAATGAGATTTCTCCTTAGAAACTCTGTGAAAATTAATAAATATGAGTTCACATAAACAGAACATTGCAACAGTAGAGCCTTAAATATTGAACACAGATAATAACACTATTATTTATGGAAGGACTTCCCTGGTGATCCAGTGGTTAAGGCTTCACCTTCCAATGCAGGAGTGTGGGTTCGATCCCTGCTCAGGGAGCAGAGATCCCACATGCCTAGATGCCAGAAAACCAAAACAGAAAACAGAAGCCATGTTGCAACAAATTCAACAAAGACTTTAAAAATGGCCCATATCAAAAAAATCTTTAAAAAAGTGATATTAATATATTATTATCTATTAAACTCTTATTATAGATCAGGTCCCAGACTTGGGTTTTTACATGTTACCATATTTAATACACACACAACACACTCACATAAATCATAGCAGGTAGTTTTTCAAAATCTTAATGGAGAAACTGAGGCTCATAGAGCTTAAGTAATCTTAGTAGAGTCCTACAGCTCCTAATGTGAGCAGTTGGATTTGAAAGATTCTTATACCCTTGGATTAGTATCTTTTGAGTACTGCATTAGAAAGATTTTTTTTTTTTTCTGAGGAAAGTCCTTGAAAATATCCAAAATTTGGGGGACTGTGATAGTTTGACATTAGTGGGTGACTTTATAGTAAGTTGACAGAGTGGCCTTGCTGTTCCCTTTTGTTTAAGTCATGGCAACAGATTCTTCTTAGAGCAGAGACGAAAAATATTCCAAGAGTCAGAACATCTGTAAACTATAATTTTTAAGCCATGCTTCTGCTGTCATTGGTTCTAGTCATGGAACTAGATATTCCTTTAAAGAATTATTTATTCTGCCAAAATTTGGGAACCTGGGGTTATCAGATAAGAAAATAACTTATCTCAAAAGAATATTTTTAAGATAATCTTTTCTTCTGAAACCCCTCAGAAATAATATGATGCTGGTAGTTGGTTTCCCCATCAAAGTCAGTTTACCATTTTAAAAACTTAAAAGAGAGAATTTTGATTTCAAATTTTTTCCAAAAGAATTTAAATTACTGTAAGCACAGACTATTTTCTACATCGTCTTTTTCCAATATTGCTTTTTTCCCCCAATATTGCTTTTGATTATGTCTTTTGAGTCTAATTTAACTTCCTTAAAACAATTTTTTTTTAATTTGGTCACAGCTCAAGTATCAATTCTTTGCTTGAAAGCAAGTAACATATGAGAATTACAGGAATACCGTCAAGTCCATCTCTACTCACAAAAACCTAGATCTTTATATTCAGTGATTAATTATATTTCATTCTTTGTCTTATTTTAACATCTTCATTAACAGTGATGAGCTCGCCTTGGCAGATGGATCTAAATATTCAACTTTTCCCCTACAACTCAATATTAAAATAATCTGCAATTTTCCTTTATGCATTTACTATTACAGTGTTCGAATTTAGGGATTGGCAAACTATGGTCTGCAGGCCAAATCTAACCTACCACCTATATTTGTACAACTTGTAGAATTTTAAATTAAGTACTTAAACAAAAGTCTTGATTTTGCCTCTTGGCCCCCAAAGCCAAAAATATTTACTATCTGGAATTTTATGAAAAAGTTTGCTGACTTTCTCTTAATGATTTATAATCATCTGCTTACAAACATGCCAAGTTCACATGAAGACTTGGCCTTGATGATGTAATTTGAGAAGGCTCCCAAAGAACAAAGAAAAGGTGTAGCATGGACTTCCCTGAGTTCTCAGATCCGACGTGCTGGACGTGTGGGTTGCTGCCTGGCCCTTCACGCTGTGTGTGTCCTATGCAGGCCAACCTGGTGGTGCAGGAGAACCGCTACGTGATGGCCATGCAGGATCTGCAGAAGGCCCAGGCCGAGCTGGATGACAAGCAAGCCGAGCTGGATGTGGTGCAGGCTGAATACGAGCAGGCCATGACCGAAAAGCAGGTCACTGTCCTCTGACACTGTGGTCAGCCCTTCATTCCTTTCCTGCTTTCTTTCTCTAAGCGTTTGATTTCCAGCAGGGATTCATTTAAATGATGCACAGTGCATACATACACACACACACACACACACACATATATACACACAGCACATGCGCCCTCATTAAACCCTGGAGTTTATTTCTAGCAGACACTGAGGAACTTCAGTGACAGGTCAGGATATTCAGCCAAAACAGAAGTCACTGCTGGAACGTGGATGTTCTGAGTTTGCTTGTAAATTGTGATGAAAGCAGCATCTTGTGCAGCAGTTTTGATATGTTTATGAAATCACATCCTCCCACTTTGCCTCATTTAACCTTTAAACAATCTCTCAAGGTAGACAGGGTAGATATTTTTATTTTATTCTCATTTCAAAGAAAGGAGCTTAGGGGACTTCCCTGGCGGTCCAGTGGTTAAGACTTTGTGTTTCCAACACAAGGAGCGGGGGTTCAATCCCTGGTCAGGGAGCTAAGATCCTGCACGGTGCAGCAAAAAAATTAAAACAAAATGAAATTTAAAAAAACAATAAGGAAAGAACTTAGGTCCAGAAAGGACAAGAGAATGGCTATCAATCATAGGTCCTCGGGCTGGATTAGACCTTGATCTTCTGATGTCTTCTTGGGCCTCTCTGCTGGACCAACCTGACCACATGGCTGTGTCCCAGTCACAGAGACCACCCACAGCCTTCTCAACCTCTGCATGTTTTGCAACTTTAGCACTTCAAAATCAAGGTTTGTATATTTCCTTTCCACTGAGCAGCAAGCTTTTTCATTGATTTATACCTACTCCAGCTCCACTGGGACCTCCTTCGTTCTGGAAATCAAGGCAGATGTAACATAAACCTAATGTAGCTTAAGCTTTATTTTCCCTCACTTGCACAGGCCCCATAAATGCTGAGTTTACTGGGAGCCATGGAGAATTCTATGGGGAGAGTATTTTATTCAGATAAAATACCTGGAGATCCCAGGAGAAAGGGACCTGAATTCTTCACCATCAGGACTTTGTAGTGCTTTTTCCTTGCTGATGCTCATTACATGTTCACTTGGCTGTTTTGTATTTGCAAAAATTCTTTAATGATTTTCTTAAAGTGGTCCCTAGATTATGTAAGCATCTGTCCTCACAAAATCTCTATCTGCCTCCGATAAAGCCTACATTTGGAAAACAAGAACTAGATTCTCTCTGTGCTTTCCTTGATGATTTATTTTAGAACCTCTGCTGCTTCTCAGCTGCCACTTGGCTGGATTGAGATTCCTGCTCTGGAGGGTCCCAGTGAGCGAATTTAGATAAACATCAGCTGCACAATATGCAAGATGTATGGTATTCTCTGTTAAAGATAAGTCTCCTGAAAGCAAAATAAGAGCTTTATAGAAATCTTGGAGAAGTAATTATGTATCATCATTTGGATTTGTTACTTATGGTCTATGGAATTCACTTATAATATCAAGAGAAAATTCACTTTGCAGTTTGAAAGTCTACCTTAGAAACAACTATGAGGAAGGCCTTTTAATTTCTACCATTTGGACACTCACATTGGGAAGGGCTGCTACCTATAGTAAAAATATTTTATAGCCTCATTTATTACCTTTCAGTTTTAACAATTTTGCATTAGTTCACTCAAGCTCTTTTGTTTTCGAGTATCTACTATTTGTTAGGTAAGCAATTATAAGGACCATATAAATACAGTTACTGTAAAGTAACTTAAAAAGCTCTAACTTAAAAAATTGAATTTCAACAAATGTCATGTGTTTTTCATTAAGAAAACGAAATCTGGCTGTGTGCTGGTCTGCCCACATCAGGTTGGCGTGAAGTTGACCTTTAGTCGTGGTATTGTTGCTTCTTGCTCCATGAGGCTCCGTGAGAGTCCCGGGTTACAGACTGCAGGGAGGCAGGGGAGGGTTTCAAGTCTGGGTTCATGGTCGTGACTGGTGACCTCCTCACCCAGGTGTGCAGTCCCTGGGGGAGTGTGTGTCCTGCTGTTTTGTGTAAGGGCAGGGCTTTGTGGAGGGTCCACTTCCCCAGGGATCTGGTCACATTCTAGGGCGCTGGGAGCGAGAGGGCCAGGAGTACTACCCACAGAAGCTGAGGAATTCTGCACACTCCCCTAACCAGGCTCAGAGGGAAAATCCGCTTTCACTCCTGTCTGCTCCCATCCCCCCTTTCCCAATCCCCCAGAGGAGCCTGGGCTTCTAGAAAGCCACAACCAGGAGGGAAGAGGTTGGCCAGTTTATATTCAGCCACACAGAAGTGGGGATGGGGAATTTAGTGAGGATAACTTAATAGTAAAAATATCTTTCACATGAAAAGTTTGTTTTAAAGGTAGGCAGATATAAAGAAGGGCTTTTCTGGTGGCTCAGTGATAAAGAACCCACCTGCCTAATGCAGGAGATGTGGGTTTGATCCCTGATTCTGGAAGATCCCCTGGAGGAGGTCATGGCATCCCACTCCAGTATTTTTGCCTGGAGAATCCCATGGACAGAGGAGCTTGGAGGATTACAGTCCATGAGATTGCAAACAGTTGGACACAACTGAGTGACTAAACAACAACAAGAAAACGATGATGTCGTGTGATACTTCCAGCTGACATCTTTCTTTTTGGGGAGATACAAACGGATATGGATGGTGTCCAGGTGTGGCTGGACCTCTGAATTGGGCTTTTGGGCTTTCTGCATTAACTCTCGCGGGAAGGAAAACTGAGAAGGCTAGAACAAACTGGAACAAGTATCTTGTTTCTGAAAAACACTGTGTTATGCTATTATTACACAAGCGATTTGTGTTTCTTTATAGAAAATACACATAGGTAACCCTGGCGATAAAGCCTAAAAATATTTTGCTCTTTATCATTTCGTATCTACACATATGCCTGATTTACATATATTTTAAATCCATGTAAAAAACTGTAACAGATCATTCAGTACATACTGCTTTATAAATGCAATTTACTAATGATTATTTTTCATAATGATTATATTTTAATGGCTTCAGAGTATTCTTATGCACAATATACTATAATGTATGTAAATAATTCTCTATTGTTAGACATTTAGCATATGTGTATGTCATATATATTACATCAATAAGTGTAAATATTACATGAAGTCCCAGTGACTTGTCATATAGCTAAATCTTTATTCATATCCATTATTGTTTCATAAGTATACATTTTTACAGGTAGAATTAACAGCTGTCTCTTCAATACTGAGAAACTGAAACATTTGCTTTTTTTTACCCTTAAAATTTTTTTTTTAAATTTGTATAGTGTTGTGTTAGTTTCTGCCATTCAGCATTGCAAATCAGCTGTAATTACATATAGTCATTTGTTTTTAAGAACAAAGCTCTGAGTGGCAACAGTGTGTGGCTGTTGCTCTTTAGTCACTTCAGTCGTGTCCGACTCTCTGTGACCCCACGGACTGTAACCCACCAGGCTCCTCTGTCCATTGGATTTCCTAGGCAGGAATACTAGAGTGGGGTGCCATTTCCTTCTCCAGGGGATCATCCAGACCCAGGGATTGAACCCATGTCTTCTGTTTGGCAGGCAGACTTTTTACCACTGAGCCCCCTGGGAAGCCCAACAGTGTATGGAAGTCTAGTTAGAGGTCTCTTATTGACACAAGAGCAACAGGTAGGGGCCTGCTGAGTTGATGTGGCTGGAATTTGTGAATGAACTTCACAACTCCACAACCTGAAGAAAATCTAGAGTTTCACCTGAAATCAAAGGAGATATGGGGTTAGACAAAGCAATAGTGATGCTAGAACTTTAACATGAGAAACATCATTTCTCATTTTAAAGTAGGTTTATGCATGTCTTTACATTTTATTGTGCTCTGTGATACCAGCATGTATGCTTATATTTTATTTGTAATTTTTGATAGGAAAATCATCAATGATGCAAATTTTCACTATATCTCAGTTGATGAAAATCTGGGGAGGGTCTGCCTGTTGGCTCAGGACACTTCCTGAGGAATCTCTCTATGTTCCATAGAAGGGCTTAAGACACAGGCTGGACTGACCCAGACATGTAGAAATGGAAGTTAATGCTTCCTGTGAAATAAATGGCACACATTTCTCACAAAGGCAGATAACATATAATATTTTAGAATTATGTTTTTGAGCTGCAGGCTCTATTTTTCTGAAATAAGGCTTTCTTCTGGTTTAGACCTTGCTTGAAGATGCAGAGAGGTGCAGACATAAGATGCAGGCTGCTTCTGCACTGATCGGAGGCTTGGCAGGAGAAAAAGAAAGATGGACAGAGCAAAGTAAAGAGTTTGCTGCACAAACTAAAAGACTTGTAGGTACGTAACTCCCTTTATTGGCTTCCTGGGTGGCTCAGTGGTAAAGAATCCACCTGTGATGCAGGAGACTCAGGTTTGATCCCTGGGTTGGGAAGATCCCCTCGAGGACAACCCACTCCAGTATTCTTGCCTAGAGAATTCCATGGGCAGAGGATCCTGGCAGGCAACAGTCTGTGGGGTTGCAAAGAGTCGGACAGGACTGAGTAACTGAACACACACACATAAATCCCTTTGTTAATGAGATTATGTGTTGACTGTGATAGGGAGTGAGCAAATTTAAGCTTTAATCAAGATATACATCAACACTCCATTACTTCAAATTCCAGTGTGTGTGTGTGCGTGCCCAGCTGTTTCAAAAGGATGAATATTAGTCTGGCATTTAGGCAACCCTTATTAGATAATGTAGTGTTAGTTGCTCAATCATGTCTGACTCTTATTATCAGATCATTTTTGAATTCTCCTGTGAGTGGATGACCATATAGATCAAGGTCATTTAGAATGGAGGCTGTGTTTTCTGAGTCAGAAGCCATCCTCTCATAACCAGTAAGATCAACATAATCCAATGCTTGACTATCAGCAATTATTACTTGTGGGTCATGTGGACTCTTTTCACAGTGAGCTGAACTACTGCTTATTCACAAGACACAGTAACTTGTGGTTACAATTGGGTTTCTGAAATTTAATTCAGAAGAATGATTGTCTTTTTTTTTTTTTTTTTGCCACTTCCTCCATTCTGCAGAATTACAAGGCTGTTCATAAAGTGTTTCAGTGGTGTTTTGTTTTTTGTTTTAGGGGATGTGTTGTTGGCTACAGCTTTTCTATCTTATTCTGGTCCCTTTAATCAAGAATTTCGCAATCTGCTATTAAATGACTGGCAGAAAGAAATGAAAGCCCGTGAAATTCCATTTGGAGACAATCTAAACCTCAATGAGATGTTGATTGATGCTCCTACCATTAGTGAGTGGAACCTCCAAGGCCTGCCCAATGATGACCTGTCCATTCAGAATGGAATTATTGTCACAAAAGCATCTCGCTCTCCTTTGCTAATTGACCCACAGACTCAAGGCAAGATCTGGATTAAAAATAAAGAAAACCAGAATGAACTCCAGGTAATCTTCGTTTGAATATAAATAGGCTTCCCTGGTGGCTCAGAATGTAAAGAATCTGCCTGCAGTGCAGGAGACCCAAATCTATCTCTGGGTTGGAAAGATCCCCTGCAGGAGGGCATGGCAACCCACTCCAGTATTCTTGCCTGGAGAATCCCATGGACAGAGGAGCCTGGTGGGCTACAGTCCATTGAGTCACAAGAGTTGGGCACATTTGCCCCAGATCAACAATATCTGAGAAGAAATATTTCATATTTAGAAATAATTTTGTTATTAATATTTAGATATTAATATTTATAAGCAATGCCTAAAATTGCATTATTTGGATTCTTGTTTATCTCTCCTAATGCTGTCCATCAAAGGGGTCAGACTCCCTTCTGTTAGGGCCTAAGGCTCTCCCTGATAAACAGAGGAGGGCAGAGCTGTGTCACACTAGGTGTGCCACAAATAAAGACACTTTATAGTTATCCCATGATTATTTGTGTGGTGGTGGGGGAAAGGCAGTATTGTCACACACAGCGTTCACCTGCTTCCTAGTGAAAGGAAAGGGTGCGGTCAAATGCTCTGGAGATTCTTTAGAAAACTGAAAATAGAGCTACCATCTGATCCTACAGTCCCACTCCTGGGCATATATCTGGGGAAAACCATAATTCAAAAAGATGCATGCATTCCAGTGTTCATAGCAGCACTATTTACAATAGCCCAGACCTGGAAGCAACCTAAATGTCCATTGACAGAGGAATGGATAAAGAAGATAACAGTATATTTGTACAATGGAATATTACTCAGCCATACAAAAGAATGAAATACTATCATTCACAGCAGCAGGGATGGACCTAGAGATTATCATACAGAGTGAAGTAAGCTAGACAAAAACAAATAGTATGTCACTTATATGTATTAGTAGAATCTAAAAAATGATATAAACAAACTTATATACAAAACATAAATAGAGCCACAGACATAGAAAACAAACTTATGGTCACCAAAGGGGAAAGGTGATGGAAGAGGAATAAATTAGAAGGTTAGGATTAACATAAACACAGTACTACTGTATATAAAATAGATAACCAGCAAGGACCCGCTGTATAGCACAGGGAACTTTTTCTATGTTTTGTAATAGTCTGAAAAAAATATTTACAACCAAATCACTTTGCTGTGCATCTGAAACTAGCACAATATTGTAAGTCAACTCTTAGTGCCTTTGAGTGCCATGAGCTCATTGTGTCTGACTCTTTACCACCTCATGGACTGTAGCCCACCAGGCTCTTCTGTCCGAGGAATTTTCCAGGCAAGAATGCTGGCGTGGCTTGCCCTTTCATCCTCTAGGGGATCTTCTCAACGCAGGGATTGAGGCTGTGTCTCCTGTGTCTCCCGCATTGCAGGCGGATTCTTTACCCCCAAGCCCCTTCAATTAAGTGAATAAAAATAAGGAAATGATGACTTGCTAAGGTGAAGAAAGGAAACTGTAGAGCAACATTTTGATCTTGTTTCTATTTTTTTTGTCTATATTCTTCAAGATTTTTATCTTTATTTATTTATTTTTCATTTATTTTTATTAGTTGGAGGCTAATTACTTTACAATATTGTCTTGTTTCTAGATCACATCTCTAAATCACAAGTACTTCAGAAACCACCTGGAGGACAGTCTTTCTCTTGGAAGACCCTTGCTTATCGAAGATGTTGGGGAGGAACTAGATCCAGCCCTGGATAATGTTTTGGAGAGAAACTTCATTAAGACTGGGTCTACCTTTAAGGTGGGTTAAACCTGCAGATGACAGTGTGCAGAGCAGTTGCCAGGAGGCCAGGTCAATGTGACATAGGTAACAGTTTCTCATTAAACATCAACTCAGATTCAAGTCTGGGGCAGGAGGCATTTGCTTTTCTCTTCCACGCTTACTGAGTTGGGATCAAGAGTAGCCTTTTTAGGAACATCTGCTTCACTTGTATCATGAAACCTGACTCCATTCTGATGTTAGACTTTGCACGGCTTTCAAGCCCCATCATGCCCCTCCCCTGCCATCCCAAATCTGGGCAAGCTGATGAGAAAGCGTGGCTCTGCTCTCTTTGGTGAAATCACTGTTTTCAGTGAGTATACAGTCTGTGGAATTCTCCAGGCCAGACTACTGGAGTGGGTAGCCTTTCTCTTCTCCAGGGGATCTTCCCAACCCAGGGATTGAACCCAGGTCTCCCACATTGAAGGCGAATTCTTCACCAGCTGAGTCACAGTGGGAAATCCAAACCATGCAACTTCCTGTTCATGACCATATCTGGGAAGCCTCATCCTAGTCGCATCCCATAATCTCCGTGAAACCCTGAAACACCTGCTTCTCTCTGCTCTCTTAAGTGATTTTACTTTGGACCTGTTTGGCAGCCTACCCTGAATCTCCAGAAATTCTCATGTGAATAATAAACCTTTTTCATATCTTTTGGTACATGATTGACATCCTCCATCTTGACTTCTGAACCAGATTTTGGGTGGGGAATCCATCTCACTTCTGCAGTGTGATCACAACAATTTTGGTGATAAATTCTATGTGCGTGTGTGCTCAGCCACTTCAGTCTTGTCTGACTCTTTGCGACCCCATGGACTATAGCCTGTCAGGCTCCTCTGTCCATGGGATTCTCCAGGCAAGAATACTGGAGTGGGTTGCCATGCCCTCCTCCAGGAGATCTTCCCGACCCAAGGATTGAACCACGTGACCAGTGGCTCCTGCATGGCGGACAGATTCTTGATTGCTGAGCCACCAGGGAAGCGCAATAAATTCAATATTTATTTGTTTGTAGTTTTATTGATTTGTTTATTTTTGGCTGTACTGGATCTTCGTTGCTTCCTAGTTTTGTCTCATTGCGGTGAGTGGGGGTTACTCTTTAGTTGTGGTGCATGGACTTCTCATTGCAGGGGCTTCTCTTGTTGCAGAGCACAGGCTCTAGGGTCCTCAGGCTATAGCAGTTGTGCTTCATGGGCTTCACAGTTGCAGTTCTCAGGCTCCAGAGCACAGGCTCTATGGTTGTGGCACATGGACTTAGTTACTCCTTGGCATGTGGGACCTTCCTGGATCAGAGATCCAACCTGTGCCTCCAGCATTGGCAGGTGGTTTCTTTACCACTGAGCCATCAGGGAAGCCTCAAATTCTGTTTTTGTTGGATGATGTATGTTGGGTGGCATCACTAACTCAACGGACATGAGTTTGAGCGGGATCCAGGAGATGGTGAAGGACAGGGAGGCCTGGCGTGCTGTAGTCCATGGGGTCACAAAGAGTTGGACATGACTGAGCGACTGAACAACAACCAACAAATATTGAATTAACTTCCTTTCCTCCCTCCTTCCCTTCTTCCATCCCTCCTTCCCTCTATTTCTCCCTTCCTCCTTCCTCTCTTACTTTAATCCTTCTTTCTTTTCATCCTAGTGGCATGAAGCCCTGTGAATGCCTAATGAACATTTCTTTTTAAGTATACACATGATCTCTAGGTATATAGTGGTTTAAAGTGATATTAGATCCTAAGCAAAAAACACACAGTAAGGTGTATGTGTGTTTTTTTTTTTTACTTTTAACTTTCTTTTTATAACAAAGGTGAAAGTCGGTGACAAAGAGATAGATGTGATGGATGGCTTCAGACTCTACATCACCACCAAGCTGCCCAATCCAGCCTACACCCCTGAAATAAGTGCTCGGACCTCCATCATCGACTTCACAGTCACTATGAAAGGTCTAGAAGACCAGTTACTGGGGAGAGTCATTCTCACAGAGAAGCAGGTAAGCAAAGTGTGCAACAAAGTAAAGTATGCAGCCCCACCAGGGCTTCCCTGGGGGCTCAGCGGGTAGAGAATCTGCCTGCAATGTGGGAAACCTGGGTTTGATCCCTGGGTTGGGAAGATCCCCTGGAGGAGGGCACGGTAACTCACTCCAGTATTCTTGCCTGGAGAAGCCCCATGGACAAGAGGAGCCTGGCGGGCTACAGTCTGTGGGGTCACAAAGAGTCAGACATGACTGAGCGACTAAACACAGCACAGAGTATGCCCCCCCCCGCCCTTTCTGCATCACATTATGGTTCTTTCATTGACAAAAATAAGGTGATGAACACTGTGATGGGATTGAATCCCCCCTTTTAATTCCTGTGTTTCTTCCATTATTCATTTTCAAGTGTCTTTAATAACAGCTAACCAATTATCTACCCGGTACACTGCATCTGTATCACACACATAACATATATATCATCAATTGATTTTATATAGGGGAATGATGTAACTATGAGAATATCTGTCTCATTTTCAGCATCACGGTTCTGGTTTTATACTCCTTAAATTTTCTGAAGTTTGTTCTATTCCTAGTTCTAGTCACCCGTTGAATTTTAGCTTTCTAGTATGTCTGGGGTTTCCCAGGTGGCACAGTGGTAAAGAATCCACCTGCTAATGCAGGAGATGCAGGGGATACAGGTTTGATCCCTAGGTCAGGAAGATCCCCTGGAGGAGGAAATGGTAACCCACTCCAATATTCTTGTCTGGAGAATCCCATGGACATAGGAATCTCGAGGGCTATAGTTGATGGGGTTGCAAAGAATCAGACATGACTGACCACACACATACATGCACCCACACAGTATACATCTAGGTTTTTATTTCATTTGATTCATCATTATGCTTTTGGAATATAAAATTGGAACATTGTACCCAGATAGCACAGCATTACCAATTCTTATTTGTTATCCAAGAGTGCTTGCTATATCTTGCAAGAAGACAAGTTTGTTACCCTAGATTTCACTGTGCACCTTCTGAAGGCTACTAGCTTTGCTATGCTCTGAGCATAATTCTGTGTCTGTTTTATCTTGATGAGAAATGGCCAATAATTTATAAACTTCCTTGCTCTGAATCAGCATTTTCTCCAGGGAACTTGTGAGTTGTAAGGAAAGAAATCTGGAGGGTTTTAATGGGACTCTGTCGATGAAGCTGTGTGAACTCTGAAAGTTTCTATTGATTTTCTTCTTGAGTTAGATAGCTGTGAGGAGTTCAGTTTAATTTATGCCCCCCTTCCACACTGACCTAAAGATTTATTTAGGTTAAAATTACTGGCAAAATCTTTGGAATCTGCCCCTCCTTTTCTTTACTACCTCTTCTCTATGTCTGACCATGTGTCCTCTTCTGAGCCCTTCCTTGTACCTGTATTTCTCTCTCTCCTTCCCTTTTTCCCTTTTTATGAATCTTCTCTATTTATTTAAAAAATCCCTGGTGGCTCAGACAGTAAGGAATTTGCCTTCAAGGCAGGAGACCCAGGTTCGATCCCTGGGTTGGGAAGATCCCCTGGAGTAGGAAATAGCAACCCACTCCAGTATTCTTGCCTGGGAAGTCCATGGACAGAGGAGTCTGGTTGGCCAGAGTCAAATGTGGTTGCAAAGAATCAGATGCGACTGAGTGACTTAACACTTTGACTTTCACTTTTCTGTTTATTTTTAACTTATGGTACACAGATCATAGAGTTATGTAGTTGGAAGTTGCATTAAGAGGGCTTAATCCAGTTTCATCAGTTCACATGGTTGGTGACCTCCATGTGGTAGGAACTGTGGTAGGAACAGACTGGAGTAACAGCCTTCCAAATATGTACTTGTTTATTTTTGGAGTCTCAGTCGAGATGGTTGAAGAACTTTAGTGCTGACGCATCCTCACTTCAGAAAGGACTAGGATTCTTAATCAACAACAAGGCCTGTGGAGCCTGGGCATCCTTGAGGGTCTTCAGTTTAATATCCATCGCCTGTATCTGTCTGTTTGTCTGTCTATCTATCTACTTACCTTCCTACCTCACTTCCTTCCTTCCTCCCATTTTTTCTTATTTCCGTTCTTTCTTCCTTCCTTTCATTTTTATTGGAGTATAGTTGCTTTACAGGCTTCCCTGGTGGCTCAGTGGTAAAGAATCCATCTGTCCATGCAGGAGATGCGGGTTCAGTCCCTGGGTCAGGAAGATGCCCTGGAGGAGGAAATGGCAACCAAGTCCATGGGGTTTATTTATAAAGAGTCCGATATGACTTAGCAACTAAACAACAGCACAAGAGTTGCTCCACAGTATAGCTTTGGCTATACAGTAAAGCGAATCGACTATGCATGTGCATATACGTATACATGGACTTCCCAGGTAGCACAGTGGTGAAGACTCTGCCTGCCAATGCAGGAGATGCAAGAGATGTGGGTCCAATCCTTGAGTCAGGGAAGATCCCCTGGAGTAGGAAATGGTAACCTACTTTAGTATTCTTGCTGGAAAATCCCATGGACAGAGAAGCCTGGTGGGCTACAGTCGGAAAGAGTTGGACATGACTGAGGAGCTGAGTGCACATATACATAAACATATACATGTATCCCCGCTTTTCTGGATTCCCGTCCCAGTCAGGTCTCCACGGAGCGCTGAATGGAGTCCCCTGTGCCCTGCAGTAGGTTCTCGTTAGTTGTCTGTTTTATACACAGGCTCTACTTTTACCTGTGGCGTTGGCTTCAGGGAGATAAGGGTCTTTGATGGCACTTTGAATAATATCCTTGTCCTCAACTTTCTCTCTGTTTAGCTGAGATGAAGGCTGTCTCCTTGGGAAAAAAAAAATAATTTGGTTTCCCAGATTTTTAGTTGCAACAAAACAACTCCAGGACTGTCATTAATTGTTGCAGCAGAGGTTTAAAATGAAATAAGGAGCACTTTAAGCTCATTGGAAGACTTTGAACAGTCTTGGAAAGCCAGTAAGGATCCCAGGCTGGACTTTGCCTTACTTCCTGGGAAAACTGAGTGTTTTGATACTTCATTCTCTTACCATCGTCTCATTATCAGAGTTCATTCCAGGCTCACAGTAAATGATTCTTATAGAAGTGTGGTCAGAGCAGTGTGACACTCTTTCTGCTATAATAACAGAGGGTCATCTTACCCTGAACCACATTATAATACAGCATGTAATCTCTATTTTCTTTTCTCTGAAGCAAAGTATTATGCAAGAAGTGAGCTTCATTGTTGTTATTGTTCAGTAGCCCAGTAATGTCCAAATCTTTGTGACCCCGTGGACTGCAGCACCCAGGCTTCCGTGTCCTTCACTAACTCCTGGAGTCTCCTCAAACTCATAATCCATTGAGTCAGTGATGCCATCCAACCATCTCATCTTCTGTTGCCCCCTTCTCCTCTTGCCATCAACCTTTCCCAGCATCAGGGTGTTTTCCAATGAACCATCTCTTTGCATCAGGTGGCCAAAGTATTGGAGCTTCAGCATCAGTCCTTCCAATGAATATTCAAGGTTGATTTCCTTTAGATTGACTGGTTTGATCTCCTTGCAGTCCAAGGGACTCTCAAGAGTCTTCTACAGCACCACAGTTTGAAAGCATCAGTTCTTTGGCTCTGAGCTGCTGGACTTAATTGTGCTGGATTTTAGTAGCCTGCTTTCTGCCGGAAGCCTTTCCTTTTGCAGCATCTGTTCTGCCCACTGTGCCCCTGAATCTGCTCGCTCTGCTGAGTCTTTGCAGCCTGGGCAAGTGGGTCTAAGTTGATCTTCACTTTCAGGGAATTTTTTGTCATCTAGTGACTCAGTTGATAAGAGCCTATGTCTGTGCCTATGGACACAGATAAAAAACTCTTTTTAAGTCTAAATTATTTCTTTGACTTTAGCAACAATGCAGTCTCCCTTATAATCACTTTTTGAGTGATTGTAAAAATATCAGTATTAAATGCTATTGAGCCAAGGAGGGGGCTGTTGGAAGTTAAGAAAATCCCATAGGTATGAGGTTGATGTTGGAAAGCATCTAAGACATTCCCTGAATGTGGGGAAACATCGAAATCAGTGGTAAACTTCTTCAGTCAGGATGAGTTATGCCTTCACTGCTCTCTTGATCCTTCTGGTGAAAGGAGGCTTGGAACAGTAACTTAGGATGCAAGGGAAAGTCCACTCTTCTTTGAGTCCATAAATCTACCAGCTGTCCAGTGTTCTGGGCATACAGGCAGTGAGGAGGAGCTTTATTATCACGCAGGATCTGGTCTCACGAATGCTCCGCTGTCCAGCCTGTCAGACCCTCAGGTTTGTTTACTTAAGAAACAAATGGAAACCGTAGAGCATATGAATGGAAGGAAGGCAGATTTTTAACCAACTTTATAACTTTCTCTGTGCTTCAAGGCAGTCTTTTTAAATGCATGGGCTGTCCAAGTTCACATCAAAGTCCAGTACAGTTGATCCGATATTGTTCTTGTGAATAGATTTAGACAGCTTCCTCTTGTCACCAGAAGGTGATGTATTGAGACCTTTTTAAACAGCAGCAGATCAGTAGCCCTCCAGAAACTTTCCTTTAAAGAAACCCAGTCTCTTAGCGTCTCTCTCATCTTGATCCTAGAGAATAGGACAGAAACGCAAAAAGAACTATATACTCCTAGGAGAGAAATATTCATAAACAGTTAACAACCTCTACTGGCCATACAATGCAAAGCCTCAAGGGTCATCATTGTTCAGAATTTCAGACGAGCAAACAGGTGTGTGATTTAATTCTTTTGGAGGTAGAAGGACCTGAACTTGGTGGGACAGACATGAAAAATAACTTAATAAAGACAATAAATAGACATTGTTATCACCAGCTCATTTGGTGGAGAAATAAATAAATCTGTGCTCAGTTGTTTAACCTTTCATTTTAATTACCAGTGCAAGGGACAGAGAAAAGAATCTTTGGGAATGAAAGCCCGAGTGATACCTTAAAATGAGAACTCTGGAAGGCTGCCATCTATTTCCTTTGATTGTTTTGAAAACTCTGGTGATAGATGAATTTTATGTACACAAAGAATTTTTGTTTTCATTTGTATCTTCATTGAGCCACTTAATTAAAATAGTATTTTCTTTATTATTTTTGGCTGTGCTGGATCTTCGTTGCGTGGGTTCTCAGTTGCGGCGGGTGGGGGATGCTCTCTAGTTGCGGTGCTCGGGCTTCTCACTTTGCTGGCTTCTCTTGATGTGGAAGACGGGCTCTAGGGCACGAGGGTTTCAGTTGTTGCGGTGAGTGGACTCTGTAGTTGTAGCTCCTGGGCTCTAGAGCACGGGCTCTAGAGCACAGTCTCAATAGTTTTGGCGCCGGGGCTTAGCTGCTGCACGGCATGTGGGGTCTTCTCACGTCAGGGATTTGAACCCGTGTCTCCTGCATTGACACTCAGATTCTTTACGACTGAGCCACCAGGAAAGCTCCTGAGCCACTTAAGCTTTGATCGTTTAATTAATTAATAGTACATTTCCTGAACTTGCACTGAATCACTACTGTACTTTCTTACTCGACTTGTGGATACTTTTCACATTATCACAGTTTATATACATTTTTTTGTTGTAGCCTTAATGTAAAGAATACATCCCCTGGAGAAGGGAACCATCCTGATCCAGGGATCAGCTCAGGTCTTCTGCATTGCAGGCAAATTTTTTTACCATCTGAGCCACCAGGGAAGCCCTTAATGTGAAGAATACATAACACAAATGTTTACTATTCTCTGTGTGTGTGTGTGTGTGTCTGTCTGTCTGTCTGTGTGTTAAGAGATAATCCCTTTGTTGGGAAAAATGCTTATAGACAAGATTGTTTTGCTTAATTCTCCCCTATACATTAATTTGAAGAAGAACAGTATTTGGAAATAAAGTTGTAGTTCAATAGAACTGTGTTTACATCAATCATACAAATGAAAATATGCCTAAAACTTTATCCCAAAGTAGGCTTTCCTTTTAAAAATCTCATGGAAAGCAAATAGAAATTGTCTGATTTTCTTTCAGAGATATCTTTCTTTGTCCTCTGACTATTGTTCTAGTCTAATGTTTGGCAACTGGGGTGGCATTTAGAGAATAGTTTGCTTTTGTAATTCCAAATATTACTTTAGGTTGTAGTATTTACTTTAAAGTAGATTTTTGTCAGTACAAACTATGGGGGAAATGTACTTCTTCAGTTGAGTTCAGTTGCTCAGTCGTGTCTGACTCTTTGCAACCCCATGAATCGCAGTATGCCAGGCCTCCCTGTCCATCACAAACTCCGAGAGTTTACTCAAACTCATGCCCATCGAGTCGGTGATGCCATCCAGCCATCTCATCCTCTGTCGTCCCCTTCTCCTCCTGCCCCCAATCCCTCCAAGCATCAGGGTCTTTTCCAATGAGTCAACTCTTCGCATGAGGTGGCCAAAGTACTGGAGTTTCAGCTTCAGCATCAGTCCTTCCAATGAATACCCAGGACTGATCTCCTTCAGGATGGACGGGTTGGATCTCCTTGCAGTCCAAGGACTCTCAAGAGTCTTCTCCAACACCACAGTTCAAAAGCATCAATTTTTCGGTGGTCAGCTTTCTTCACAGTTCAACTCTCACATCCATACATGACCACTGGAAAAACCATAGCCTTGACCAGATGGACCTTTGTTGGCAAAGAAATGTCTCTGCTTTTTAATATGCTATCTAGGTTGGTCATAACTTTCTTTCCAAGGAGTAAGTGTCTTTTAATTTCACGGCTGCAAGTCACCATCTGCAGTGATTTTGGAGCCCCCAAAAATAAACTCCGACACTGTTTCCACTGTCTCCCCATCTATTTCCCATGAGGTGATAGGACCAGATGCCATGATCTTAGTTTTCTGAATGTTGAGCTTTAAGCCAACTTTTCACTCTCCTCTTTCACTTTCATCAAGAGGCTTTTTAGTTCCTCTTCACTTTCTGCCATAAGGGTGGTGTCATCTGCATATCTGAGGTTATTGATATTTCTCCTGGCAATCTTGATTCCAGCTTGTGCTTCTTCCAGCCCAGCGTTTCTCATGATGTACTCTGCATATAAGTTAAATAAGCAGAGTGACAATATACAGCCTTGACGTACCCCTTTTCCTATTTGGAACCAGTCTGTTGTTCCATGTCCAGTTCTAACTGTTACTTCCTGACGTGCATACAGGTTTCTCAAGAGGCAGGTCAGGTTGCCTGGTATTTCCATCTCTTTCAGAATTTTCCACAGTTTATTGTGATCCACACAGTTGAAGGCTTTGGCGTAGTCAATAAAGCAGAAATAGATGTTTTTCTGGAACTCTCTTGCTTTTTCAATGATCTGGTGGATATTGGCAATTTGATCTCTGGTTCCTCTGCCTTTTCTAAAACCAGCTTGAACATCTGGAAGTTCTCAGTTCATGTATTGCTGAAGCCTGGCTTAGAGAATTTTGAGCATTACTTTACTAGCGTGTGAGATGAGTGCAATTGTGTGGTAGTTTGAGCATTCTTTGGCATTGCCTTTTTTTGGGATTGGAATGAAAATGGACCTTTTCCAGTCCTGTGGCCACTGCTGAGTTTTCCAAATTTGCTGGCATATTGAGTGCAGCACTTTCACAGCATCATCTTTCAGGATTTGAAATAGCTCAACTGGAATTCCATCACCTCCACTAGCCTTGTTTGTAGTGATGCTTTCTAAGGCCCACTTGACTTCACATTCCAGGATGTCTGGCTCTAGTTGAGTGATCACACCATTGTGATTATCTGGGTCATGAAGATCTTTTTTGTACAGTTCTTCTGTGTATTCTTGCCACCTCTTCTTAATATCTTCTGCTTCTGTTAGGTCTCTACCATTTCTGTCCTTTATTGAGCCCATCTTTGCATGAAATGCTCCCTTGGTATCTTTAATTTTCTTGAAGAGATCTCTACTCTTTCCTATTCTGTTGTTTTCCTCTATTTCTTTGCATTGATCACTGAGGAAGGCTTTCTTATCTCTCCTTGCTATTCTTTGGAACTCTGCATTCAAATGGGAATATCTTTCCTTTTCTCCTTTGCTTTTTGCTTCTCTTCTTTTCACAGCTATTTGTCAGGTCTCCTCAGACAACCATTTTGCCTTTTTGCATTTCTTTTCCATGGGGATGGTCTTGATCCCTGTCTCCTGTACAATGTCACGAACCTCTGTCCATAGTTCATCAGGCTCTCAGTCTATGAGATCTAGTCCCTTAAATCTATTTCTCACTTCCACTGTATAGTCATAAGGGATTTGATTTAGGTCATACCTGAATGGTCTAGTGGTCATCCCTACTCTCTTCAGTTTAAGTCTGAATTTGGCAATAAGGAGTTCATGATCTGAGCCACAGTCAGCTCCCGGTCTTGTTTTTGCTGCCTATAGAGCTTCTCCATCTTTGGCTGCAAAGAATATAATCAGTCTGATTTTGATGTTGGCCATCTGGTGATGTCCATGTATAGAGTCTTCTCTTGTGTTGTTGGAAGAGGGTGTCTGCTGTGACCAGTGTGTTCTCTTGGCAAAACTCTATTAGCCTTTGCCCTGCTTCATTCTGTACTCCAAGGCCAAATTTGCCTGTTACTCCAGGTGTTTCTTGACTTCCTACTTTTGCATTCGAGTCCCCTATAATGAAAAGGACATCTTTTTTGGGTGTTAGTTCTAAAAGGTCTTGTAGGTCTTCATAGAACCGTTCAACTTCAGCTTCTTCAGCATTACTGGTTGGGGCATAGGCTTGGATTACTGTGATACTGAATGGTTTGCCTTGGAAATGAACAGAGATCATTCTGTTGTTTTTGAGATTGCATCCAAGTACTGCATTTCGGACTCTTTTGTTGACCATGATGGCTACTCCATTTCTTCTTAGGGATTCCTGTCCACAGTCGTAGATATAATGGTCATCTGAGTTAAATTCACCCATTCCAGTCCATTTTAGTTTGCTGATTCCTAGAATGTTGACATTCACTCTTGCCATCTCCTGTTTGACCACTTCCAATTTGCCTTGATTCATGGACCTAACATTCCAGGTTCCTATGCAATATTGCTCTTTACAGCATCGGACCTTGCTTCTATCACCAGTTCCGTCCACAGCTGGGTATTGTTTTTGCTTTGGCTCCATCGCTTCATTCTTTCTGGAGTTATTTCTCCACTGATCTCCAGTAGCATATTGGGCACCTACCCACCTGGAGAGTTTCTCTTTCAGTATCCTATCATTTTGCCTTCTCATACTGTTCACTACTTAGCCTTATTTTAATCCTTTGGGAATATAAGCATTACTTTAATTGACAATTTAATTAGTGTTGTTAGTGATATTAAGTTGAACACAACCATTTCAATAATGTTTAAACTTTTACTTAACTCTTTAAAATTAGGGATGGAGTAATTTTGCAACTTATTGTATGCATTACTAATAACTGTATTTATTAATAATGGTTTTCATAAGCAATATGGAGCATAATTTTAGTCTCAATCCCATAGTTCTCAAGTGGAGATGAGATTGGAAATGTAGATTGTAACAGATTTTATAAACTATGTTGAAAATTTTGGACCTTTTCAAATAGTAAAGGGAAATCCCTCAATGACTTGGGGCAGAAAATGGGGTGATGACAGCAAAAGGTCAGCAGGAAGACCAGTCATGGTTAGAGCAGTGCTCCAAGCACAAATTAAAACCCAAATTATGGCAATTGCTGTGTAATTGGGAAAAAAATGGACAGAAGAAAAATTACTTTATGGAAAGGCTCAATAAGGATTGGTGCAGTTTCGGGATTTGATGCCCATGGTCTGACTCCAGCAGGCATGAATGCATGAATCTTTAGCATTATAAGTGGAAGATTAGAAAGTTTTCCTTTTTAAAAATCCCATTTCAACTACTTTACTATGCTTTTATGTTACATGATATTTGCAAATATGATTTATTTTGTATTGACATATAATTCTATTTTTCAAACTATTGATTTCCAAATAAATATTATACTGCATCTGAAAAATCCAGGCTGGAAATGAATCAAGGGAGAGGGTGGAAGAGAAGAGACGTATTCTGAGCAGCTGTTGTGATCCAGGCACTGGTCTCAGCTACTCTGCTGATCCCCGCACAATCTCTCTCTGAGCTGATTTGTGTACATTTGGCAGATGAAGAAACTGAGGCATATAGTCTTAAGTAACATGGTGAAGGTCATGCAGTTAGTAAGTTCTGGGAGTTAGAACTGAAACAAGTCTTCTTGATGTCAAAATCCTCACTCTTCCCACTGCTTTGCTTTCCTTTTCTTACCTGTCTTCAGGTGAGGACTTTTAGAGTCCTCTAGGGACTTACCTCTAGAGTCCTTACCTCTAGGGACTCCGAAATGATAATGAGAGTACATAAAATTTAGCAATATGGCAATAATAATATTTGAATTCTTTCCATTTAATTTTATTATCACTTTATTTTCTAGTGTAACCATATTGCAAGTGCATTTATTGTAACTGTTTATGGAAATGATTTTTATAGTAGTCATTAAATGTCACTTGTTTGTACTAAGTTCTACAGAAGCTCAGCTTTGAGATTTTTATTTAGTGAATAAATGAATTAAAATGACCAGTAAGAAAGCTTTCAAATCTAACCAAATAGCACATGGTAGCAAAGATAAGTAAGTCTTAATTGTATTGCTATATCTCAAAGAATTAAGAATTGAGTCAAGCTTGTATGCTTAAGGAGCATTTGTCTTGCTTAAGGAGAGAATTTTTCTTTTCTAGAATGTTCTAGACCTGACTCACTGTGTTTAGAGTATGAACTGGGAGTCTGGTAGGGTCCCATCCTCCTAATTGTTCAACCAATGGTGAATAACTAGCTGGACCGTAAAGCAGAGGCCAGTGCTCTTTGCTTTTTGTCTGTATGCAATTTTGTTATCAGGACCTTTATTTATAACTTCATGGTTTTTGATACAAAGGCAGAATTTTCATGTTTGTATTTCTGGCACTAAGACATGACTAGATTTTCTGGGACACTAATATGTTTCAGTTTACCAGTTTGAAAAGGGGTAGAGTGATTAATCATTCACTCTGCAGTATTGAGAGCCAACCATGTATGGGCATTGTACTAAGAGTTGGAGAATGTATCAATGAACTAAAAAATCCTTGGAGCATAACTATCAAGTAAATTGTGTTATATTAGAAAGTAAATAATCGTGTCGTTAGTGAATAGTCTCATGTTTTATGTGTTTTCATATGATTCATCACTGTATATAACTTTAGATTTCTAGTTTTCTAGGTAGGTATAGAATCTACAAAACCTTTTGAGTCATTCTAGAATACCTAGTTGAGTATGGGCCTTTCTGAAGTCGCTCTGTCAGCGTGAGCTTGGTACCACATGCCTGGTAGCTGGACCTAAACTGACAGTGCTTTCCCATTCAAGGCACCTGCATTTTACCCTAGTTTTCCCAAATTGTATTTACACTGAAATGTGCATAGCTTCTTTAGTGATGCAGCTAGGCGTAGGTAGGCACCTTGTCAATGGACACTATATTTAGAAAGGTCTTCAAGCAAACTTGCAGATGCATATTTTTCTCTTTAAATTTTATTTTAGTTTTTGATATCTTATTCTTGGGTTTCTCACTGATGCAGATTGACCACTTAATTTTTATTAAAAAAATCTTTTTTGGCCATACCACAAGGCATGGGGGATCATAGTTTCCCAACCAGGGATCAAACCCTTGTCCCCTGCAGTGGACACGCATGCCCTCTATGGTTTTGAACCCCCAGGGAAGTCCTTCTTTGCAGATTTTAAATTCTGTTTCCTCATTGTCTTTTCCTTTTTTGATTCTTTTATTAACCTCCAGTTAGAATCACTCATGAAACAATTTGACTTTCATGTACAGTTTGACCTGGTGTCTGAAGCATGTTGTCTCTGGTTTGGCTTATTCGGTGTCATGGCCATTTCCTCCTTCCCCCACCCTCACCAACCCCATTTTTTCTTTCCTTCTCTTTCACCGTCTCTCTTTCTCCAAACTCCCTATAAGGAGGAAACAGCCAATCAGGACAATAATCTCCCAAAGCCATTTTCTCCCCAGCTTCCCACAAAGGTCTTTCAGGAAGGATTCAGAACTTCCCTTCTCTTCAAGAGAACAGCATCTTTTGTTTTCAAGTCAAGATGATTTTTCAATTTATATGTACCCGCAGTAACAGCACAGTTTACCTGCCTAACTTTTGGACACTTGCTTGTCACAGAGTTGGATACTATTTCAACAAGCAAGTTGAAAATAATCACATTCAAATGGCAATAGAGCTCTTTTAAACAAGAAACTAAGCAGAGATAAATGTATTTAATCTAAGCTGCATGTTATATTCAAACAAATTTCAGTTTCAAAACAGGAATAAATATGATCATAAAAGTCACTTAAAGCTGAGTCGACTTTAGGAAATAAATGGATGGTAAATTGTTAGCATTGGTAATATTTTTAGCACATTTTATGTTGTTTGCCCCCAGTTCTTTCCTCTATGAATTCATCTCCTCTGATTTTGATGTTGGTATTTCCTGCAGTCAAATATGATAACTACAGTGCAGGAACTCAAGAGAGCCCAATAGGTAAACCTTTTAAGGAATGGCTTAATGATAGTTGTTAATTAAGGAAGAAAATATATTTATGCAAATTAACAGGAATTGGAGAAAGAAAGAACTCATCTCATGGAAGATGTAACTGCAAACAAAAGGAAGATGAAGGAGCTGGAAGATAATTTGCTTTACCGTCTGACCAGCACCCAGGGGTCCCTGGTGGAAGACGAGAGTCTCATCCTGGTGTTGAGTAAGACAAAAAAGACAGCTGAGGAGGTGACACAGAAGCTGGAAATTTCAGCTGAGACAGAAATTCAAATTAACTCAGCCCGGGAGGAATATAGACCCGGTGAGTTTGGTAATGAAAGACAAATGTCACAGGAAAATGAAGCGAGAAATGAGAATTAGAGAAATTGAAGTAAGGATGTTATGAAAACGACTATGCAATGTGGGGTGGTCATTTATGTTTTATGCCATTTCTTTAAATATTCAGCAAAATTGAGATGAAGAAGTTTTATGATGGTGTAAATTTTCTAAGCACTTATCATTAATGTTGCTGGCAAATTCCTTAAGGTTTCTATGAACTTATTTTTAAACCAGAAAGTTAAGAGGAGAGTTTTTAGAGGACATCTGACTGCAAATTAGTGAAGTCTGAGGAATTCATGCTGCGTTTGTGGGCTGTTCGTTAGTTGTTTGTCATTGGTAACAATAAGCCTGTATTTTGTTTGTAGTCTTCCTAACAGGAAGGTAGTTCTCTGGTCTCATGGGAACTCTTCCGTCTTATACGTAAATCAACAAATCAGTGTTGTTTATGGGTTATAAAGGGAACCTGCTAAAAGAATTCAATTTCCTTTAGTAATTTATCATGCCTTCTGGGAAAATAATCGAAATAATATCTACTGGTAGACAGTCAGGAGCATCATCTCTGTGATGCCTTGGTTTGCCAACTTGAGGCTGGGGTTAGTCAGGGCTTCTTCATGGAGCTCAAGAATGAGGTCCTTACAATGCCTACATAAGTTGCTGGGTGTTACAACCTATGCTGTCCCATTGGTTGTCTTCTCTACCTATGAGAAAATGTAATAAAATGTATTTATAAGAGATCTAGAGATTCTCAAATGGAACGTATTACTTAATGAGGGCAAACAGCAGACTACTTGTACAGATCTTATAAAGAACAATTAAATGTATATGATGACATTGCTCTAGACTCCATTGCTGGTAGATAGTCATTGCTAAGACTATGAACCTTGTTGTTTTCGTTTACCGTTCAGACTGATCTGTGCATGGGTCATTTATTGTCCACCCTCATAGCAAGTGCGACCTTGATCTTTGTCTTTCAGTCGCCACCCGGGGTAGCATCCTCTACTTTCTCATCACGGAGATGCGCTTGGTTAATGAGATGTATCAGACTTCGCTCCGCCAGTTTCTTGGCTTGTTTGACCTTTCCTTGGCCAGGTATGTCTGTACTCAGGAAGCCAAGCTGAATTCAGTATCTGTGGGATATTATGTTGATAACTTCCCCCCCGCTTTGCTACTAAGCTTGTCTTCTTTTTTAATCTAAATTGAGAGTAATTACCAGTATGTTAACAAATCATTCTCGTTTGTTATTTTATGCTCGGGGAAAGCTCTACCAACTATTCATCCATTGATCGATTCTTTTGGGTTCACGAGTTTCTATTTAACAAGAAAATTCCCCAGATGTTGTTGTGAGTGATAATGTTTGGTGGGTAAAAATTGATTCAGATGATGTGAAGGATTCTCTTATGTTATTTCATGTTGAGAGAATGCTTGTTATTTCAGATTTAGGAGGCTTACTAATGATGTGTATAAAATAAGAATTGGTCCTCCAGAGTTACTTATTTTAAATGAAAGACGTTGTTTCTAAGAACAATTGAAAAGGGCAGTGGGCTAAACCTGATTTAAATGCTGTCTTCTCCAGGTCTGTCAAGAGCCCAATTACAAGCAAGAGGATCGCTAATATCATTGAGCACATGACCTACGAGATTTTTAAGTACACAGCCCGGGGGTTGTATGAGGAGCACAAATTCCTGTTCACGCTGCTGCTTACCCTGAAGATTGACATCCAGAGGAACCGAGTCAAGCATGAAGAGTTTCTCACCCTTATTAAAGGTCAGTATACGACTAGAAAGCATTGCGCATGGGTGCAGATGTACGAATTATGTGAGGGTCGTGTGTGTGTTTTAGCAGTAGTTTCCTTGCACTTGATTGAAGATTGCACTTATGAGAGATATTTTATTTGTTCATTTATTGCGTGAAATTTTTAAAAATTTTATTTATTGTATTAAAAAATATATATATATTTTGTGCTGGGTCTTTGTTGCTCTCAGATGGTAAAGCATCTGCTTACAATGCGGGAGACCGGCTTTGATCCCTGACTTGGGAAGATCCCCTGGAGAAGGAAATGGCAACCCACTGCAGTAGTCTTGCCTTGAGAATCCCATGGATAGAGGAGCCTGGTAGGCTACAGTCCAGGGGATTGAAAAGAGTCAGACATGACTGAGTGACTTCACTTTCACTCTGTTGCTCTGCATGGGCTTTCCCTAGTTGCAGGAAGCAGGGGCTACTTACTCTTTGTTGTGGTGTGAAGGCTGCTCATTGTGAAAGCCTCTCTTGTTTCAGAGAGCAGGCTCTAGGTGCAGTGGCTTCAGTAGTTGCAGCATGTAAGTTCAGTAGTTGCAGCTTGTTGGCTCTAGGGCGCGGGATCAATAGTTACAGCACATGGGCTTAGTTGCTCCGTGGCATGTGGAATCTTCCAGGACCAGGGATCGAACTCGTGTCCCCTGCATTGGCAGGCGGATTCTCATCCACTCTTCTTATCCAGCAGGCAAGTCCCTGTGTGAATATTTATTGAGAAACTTCTATGTGCCAGGACACAGAATAGACAGTTGGAACACTTAATAAACAAGTAAATTGTGTAGTATGTGAGAAGCTAGTAAACACTGTGGGGGGAAAAAAAACAGAGAAGGATAAGGGAGATGGGGCATTACACAGTATGTGGAGTGAGGGGGAATGTTAACATTTTAAATGGGATATTTAATGGGATTTCTAATGGAGTAGGACTCCTGGGAGATGGACAGGTGAGACAAGACCTGGAGGCGCAGGGGGTGCTGGCCCTGGGGACATTTAGAGAAGTGCCGAAGGAAGAGGAGCTGGCATCAGTGCCTCTGTTGGGAGGGAGCCTCGTACTGTCTCCAGTGTGATGGAGGCAAAGCGTAGCAAGCAGGGCGCCTGAGCAGTGGTGAGCGACCATGCTGCTCATCCCCTGCGTGTTTCCTCTGTGTCTGTTGCAGCGTTGTTCACAGGCTGAACAATCTATTAGGCTGGCCAATATTGAGCAGGCTCTGGGAGTTGGTGATGGACAGGGAAGCCTGGCACGCTGCAGTCCATGGGGTTGCAAGGAGTCAGACAAAACTGAGTGACTGAACTGAATTGATTGAAAGTGAAAGTTAGTCGTGCAGTTGTGTCCAACCCTTTGTGACCCCATGGACTGTAGCTCACCAGGCTCCTCTGTCCATGGAATTTTCCAGGCAGGCTGGCCAAAAAGTTCATTTGCGTTTTTCCCATAACATCTTATGGAAAATCCCCAAAAACTTTTTGGCCAACCCAATACTATACATTTCTAAACAAAGGTTTACATTTTTTAAAAAATATTTATTTATTTGGCTGCACTGGGGCTTAGTTGTGGCATGTGAACTCTTAGTTGAGGCATGTGGAATCTAATTCCCTCACCAGGGGCTGACCCAGTCCCTGCATGGGGAGCTTGAAGTCTCACCAAGGAAGTCCCTGGAGATTTATCTTTAAAGATAAAACACAACTTTGTCTTTGGACAAGGGGTGGATTTTCATGACTTCACCTACATGGAGAGTAGATTTGTAGAGAAACTTGAAGAGGATCCCATGGGGGCAGAAGGAAAGGGCACAATGGGAGTGTGTAGGTCAGAGTCACACTTACATACATACAAATGCATATTTATATACATATGCCTGGAAGAAAAGCTGTGGCAAGCTAGACAGCATATTAAAAAGCAGAGACATCCTTTTGCCGACAAATGTTCATCTAGTCAAAGCTATGGTTTTTCCAGTAGTCATGAATGGATGTGAGAGTTGGACCATTAAGAAGGTTGAGTACTGAAGAATCAATGCTTTTAACCCTATATGCAAAACAGAAAAAGAGACACAGAAATACAGAACAGTCTTTTGAACTCTGTGGGAGAAGGTGAGGGTGGGATGTTTTGAAAGAACAGCATGTATATTATCTATGGTGAAACAGATCACCAGCCCAGGTGGGATACATGAGACAAGTGCTCCGACCTGGTGCACTGGGAAGACCCAGAGGAATCGGGTGGAGAGGGAGGTGGGAGGGGGGATCGGGATGGGGAATACATGTAAATCTATGGCTGATTCATATCAATGTATGACAAAACCCACTGAAATGTTGTGAAGTAATTAGCCTCCAACTAATAAAAAAAAAAAGTTAGCAGATTAAATGCAAAAAAAAAAAATAATAATAATAAAAAAAATAAATTGTGGTGCTGGAGAAGACTCTTGAGAGTCCCTCGGACAGCAAGGAGATCAAACCAGTCTAATCCTAAAGGAAGTCAGTCCTGAATATTCATTGGAAGGACTGATGCTGAACCTCCAATACTTTGGCCACCTGATGAGAACTGACTCATTAGAAAAGACCCTGATGCTGGGAAAGATTGAAGGCAGGAGAAGGGGATGACAGAGCATGAGATGGTTGGATGGCATCACCGACTCAATGGACATGAGTTTGAGCAGACTCCAGTAGATAGTGGAGGACAGAGGAGCCTGACATGCTGGTGTCTATGGGGTCACAAAGAGTCAGACGCAACTTAATGAATGAACAACAACGCATACATAGCTTATAATGACAATGAAGACTCATCATTTAGACATGAAAACTTAGAAATGTATGATTTTTGGATGATACCTCTTTCTGTCTCTTCTTTGTCTCTAATCCTTGAACCCTTGCCTTTGTTTTTTTATGTTCCAAGCTTCCTAAATCAGAGCACATGGAAGATGAATAGTCTGGAGAGACATCACCTTAGGTAGATGTGTAGGTATAGGAATTGCCTTCTTCAGTGAGTCCTTTGTATATAACTGATTTCTGACTTCAGTGACTCTGGCCCTTCAGTTGATGGAGTTTCCTATGGGAAAGTTGTTCCTGAAATCCTCATTTCAGGCATAAGATGCCTTTCCTCATGGGAATGACATTGACCTTGACATCCAGAAATGATTGAGATACTGTAAAGTATGTTACAGTTCGGCATGATCAAAACAAACACGGAATTTAGAGTTGGAAAGACTCTAAGGGAAACTAGTGGCTTTGCCACTTGGGGATAAGTGGTTTTGAGCAGGTTATTTAAACTTTTCAAGGTTCAGTTGCCTTAGCTATGAAGCAAGGATAGTCATATCTACATAATAGGATTATTGAGAATTCACACGATTTATATAAACCCTGGAACATAGAATATGCTTAGCAGATGATGGGCATTGTTATTTTATCTTTAGTTTTCTAGGTTATTTTGATCTGTCTGAGACTTGTGTAGGTTGGACAGGATTTTGTGGACTTCCTGCATTCAGCACCTATTTCTTATGCTCCTTTAGGACACAGGGCTTCATAAGATTTCCCTTTGTTAGTTTTGTTGGTGAGAGCTGCCCAAAGACATCAACTCCCTCTGTAAGGATTTTAAAATCACTTGGTTGAAAGTGTTTAGATAGCAATAGTGTTTTGATACTGATCTTTTAATTTACCCTTCTCCAAGATGGGAAAAGGTGAGTCCAGAGGTCTTAGTCTGCCTTGGCTATGCCACTTCATGTTTGTGTGATACAGCTTGTATGAATCACTATAACCATGTTTCAGCTTTACAAAGTTTAATGATGAAGATTTAATTCTCAATCATCTTTAAAATTTATTTTGAATTATTGCCATCCCAGCTGTTCCTTCTTTGGGCGTCCGTCTAATCTGGTGCCATGTTATCCAGGAGTGTGTCCCCACCCTCCACTACAATATTCTTTGTGACCCATTGTACCCTTCTGAGGCAGCCAAGATATCCATGACAGAGTTACCCTCTATTAAACAATGAATAATGGTATGGTTTCAAGGAATCCTCTTTTCCATGAAAGGCTTTTCTCTAACCCTGTGGTGGAAATGTTATTCTTTTCAGTTTGTTGGAAAATGGACATTTTCTATGGGAATTGTTGTGACATTTTTCAGCATAGTGCCATTGTACTTCGGTCTTTAACTGCTCCCTGGTGTTCAAGCAATCTGTTTTGATTTTATGAGCTAATATTTTCACTGAAATGATTTCACTTACCTCTTATTCCACTTACCTTGGAAGGCTACTAAGATGGATTTGGCAAAAGACAGCAATTTCATGGGGTCCATGGTACCTGAATAAAGTAGAGATTGCCTCAATAAATATCTTGAGTATTATTACTTGTTTATGACCTGCTCTGTTCCAAAAAAGATTGTAGCCAAATGGGTTGGTTATATCCTTTGAAGAATTATGCTTAGACCATATTTTCCTTGAAGCATTTTAATAGATATTATTTATTAAATGGTATATTTTATCCTATAGAAGACTTGCTAGCTCTTGCTTTGATTTAAAATATGATTGTTCACACATTTAGTTTTTCTGGGATGGACAACAGTAACATTTTTAAGCTGTCATTTATTTATTTCATGGTGCTATGAGAATTATATGAGTTATACGAGGTTAGATGAATTATCAGCGAAGAGATAGGAGTCAGTACCCAGTGGAAATGTTTGTTGTGGGTAGATTGATCAAGAATAAATGACATAACACAGGGCCCTTGGATGTGCTCAACATGGATGTGAATAATACACTGGTTCATAGAGGAGAATCTCTTAAACACTGGTAGTGTTACAAACAAATCTAGATAGATTCTCTCCTTAAAATGTTGTTCAGTTGGTCAGTTGTGTCTGACTCTTTGCGACCTCATGGACTGCAGCACTCCAGGCTTCCTTGCTGTTCACTATCTCCTGGAGTTTGCTCAAACTCATGTCCATTGTGTCGGTGATGCCATCTGACAGTGAAACTCATCCTTAAAATGAGCTTGTGTCAATATCCGGCAGTTCTTAATGCTGAAAACAGCTGCTCATTTAGTGACTCTCAGCTGTGTTCTTGATCCTGTTTTGAGTGCCTCACACTCACCTTATGTATTTTCTGTCATTATCACAACACCTGAAGTGAAAGTGAAAGTGTTAGTTTCCCAGTGGCATTGGACTCTTTGTGCCCATGGACTATAGCCTGCCAAGCTCCTCTGCCAATGGAATTCTCCAGGCAAGAGTACTGGAGTGGGTTGCCATTTCCTTCTCCAGGAAATCTTCCTGACCCAGGGATCAAACCTGGGTCTCCCTCATTGCAGGGAGATTCTTCACCATCTGAACCACCAGGAAACACCTCGGTGTCATTATTCCCATTGTACATATTTGAATACACAGTCCCGGGCAGATGAGTTAACTTGTCCCATATCTTGGCCAGGTGTAGCTAAGACAGAATCCACCACTTATCTGTATCCAAACCTATATCACTGATCCTTAAATGTGTTTTTCTAAAATCATCTGTTTCTTTATTAAATGTTAAAGCTTATTTATCACTATGGTGTATATTTCTGAGTTTAATAAATGTTAAAGTAGTAAAAGAATTAATAGTAAAATAGTTTCAGCAAGATTTTTTAAAAAATACAGATATTGTTTTACAGTACAGAAACAAAATTTTATTAACATAACATGTTTAACTTGAAAGGTGGTGCCTCCTTGGACCTGAAAGCCTGTCCTCCTAAACCGTCTAAATGGATCCTGGACATGACCTGGTTAAATTTGGTGGAACTCAGCAAACTTAGACAGTTTTCTGATGTCCTTGATCAGGTAACTTGTGCTTTGAATAAACTTATGATAATATCCCAGTGGGCAGCTTCCTGATTTATCCCTGGCTGTTTGGGGAAGAGAAATATTTCTTACTGCTGTCACTCCTAAAATGGAATGACCAGTGCTTGACCTTCCTCATGGCTCATTCATCTTCTGATAAAACACACTCCACCCATGGCAGGCTGGTCTCCAGAAGAAATTAGTTGCCCAGGAAGTTTAACTAATGTTGTCCTGGGCCATGTGTCAGTATCACCAATTGGAGCTCTACCAATGGGAAAACAGATTCGATTAAAGAGATTACTGTTACAATATAAAATCTTTTTATGCTATTTTCAATTTTTTTTTTGTTTTTGGTTTTTCTACTCAAATGAAACTCTAGTACTGCTTTTCTCTCTAAAAAAAAAAAAAGAGAAATTAGATATGGTCCAGAAGTTTTGCCATCTTCCTATAGATTGAATGACGAGAAATAGGAACAACCTGCCTCTGAATGCTGAATATCCTTTCTTGCCTCTAGTTCTGTCTCTCTCTTCTTTCTCTCCCTGTTTATACTGCCTTAGCTAGGCATCTGGGTATGAATCTAACACAAACACCTGGCCTTTTATTTTTAGAACTTGTTGTCCTTTCATAAAAACAGCCCGTTTTGATGAATTGTGTATATATTGGAATTATGGCACTTGGGTATGGAAAGTTGAATTGGGACAAGTCAAGAAACAGGTTCTTGAAAATCTGACGACCAGCTGGAAGTTGTGTGGACGGCAAGGTGTCTTTCTTCAGCTGCAGGTTGAAGGCTTTGACCAGAAAATGTCCAAATACTGGTCCTTTTTCAAATTGAAGTATGATTGGGCTTCTGTGGTGGCTCAGATACTAAAGAATCTGCCTGCAATGCAGGAGACCTGGGTTTGCTCCCTGGGTCTGGAAGATCCCCTGGATACCCACTCCAGTATTCTTGCGTGGAGAATCCCATGGACAGAGGAGGAGCCTGATGGGCTACAGTCCACGGGGTCGCGAAGAGTCGGACTTGACTGAGCAACTTACACTTTCACTTTCACACATGGTTGATTTACAGTGTTATGTTATTTTCTGGAGTACAGCAAAGTGATTTAGTTTTATACACACACGTGGACATACACACATATGCACTATATTCTTTCTCATTAGGGTTTATTATAAGATATTGAATATAGTCCCCTGTGTTGTACAGTAGGACCTTGTTGTTTATCTATTGTATATATAGAAGTTTATATCTGCTAGTCCCAAACCCCTGATTTCTCTCTCTCCTACCCCCTTTCCTTTTTTGTAACCATAAATTTGTTTTCTATGTCTGTGAGTTTGTTTCTGTTTCATAAGTAAATCTATTTGCATCACATTTTAGAAATGATGTGTTTGTGTATGTTAGTCACTCAGTCGTGGCCAATTCTTTGGGACTGCGTGGACTGTAGCCTGCCAGTCTCCTCTGTCCATGGGGTTCTCCAGGCCAGAATACTGGAGTGGATAACCGTTCTCTTTTCTAGGGCATCTTCCCGACCCAGGGATTGAACCCAGGTCTTCTGCATTGTGGGCAGATTCTTTACCCCCTGAGTCACCAGGGAAGCCTTTAGAAATGATGTCATATGGTATTTGTCCTAACGTTGGTCCTTGATTTTGCCAGCTTAGGTTGACGGAAAGCTTAAGCTATATTTTTATGTTTTGGCTTAGGCCTGGTGATGACCATGTAATTTGGGTGCAAGCTATTCTCTTGGGCTAAATAGCTCTTCTTTGGGAGATTTTAACGCATCCTAACTTGTTCCCCCATGGGGTAACTCCTAGTGACCTTTCCTGTACCATTATTTGTTATTGAAGTAACTGTCTTCTGGAGATTAGATTTTATACCTGAAATCCCTCCACATAATGTAGTCTTTTGTGATTGAAACAGGTTATTTTTTATTCTTACATGATACTTTCTGAATATGAGCCCATATGCCTTTTTCCTTTGATTACACCTCTGAGAAATACACTTGGAACTGTTTTTTTTTTTTTTTTTTAAATTGGAGTATGATGGCTTAACCATGTTAGTTTCAACGAAGTGAACCTGATATGTATACATATATCCCCTCCCTCTTAGACCTCCCTCCCACCCACCCCCTATCCACCCCCTAGTTCATCACAGAGCACCGAGCTAAGCTCCCTGCACTATACAACAGCTTCCCAATAACCGTCTGTTTCACACATGTGTGTATGTATGCTTAGTCACTCAGTCATGTCCAACTGTTTGTGACCCCATGGATGTAGCCCGCCAGGGTCCTTTGTCCATGGAATTCTCTGGGCAAGAATACTGGAGTGGGTTGCCATTTCCTTCTCCAGTTTTACACATGATGGTGTATATATGTCACTCCAAAATCTCTCAGTTCATCCCATCCCTTTCCCCTTCTGTGTCAACATGTCTGTTCTCTACATCTGTGTCTCTATTCCTGCCCTGCAAATGAGTTCATCTGTACCATTTTTTTTAGATTCCACTTATATGCATTAATATACAGTATTTCCTTTTCTCTTTCTGACTTTCACTCTGTATGACAGACTCTAGCTTCATTTGCATTATTGCAAATGACCCAATTCAGTTCCTTTTTATGGTTGAGTAATATTCCACTGTGGGCTTCCCAGGTGGTGCAGTGGTAGAGAATCTGCCTCTCAGTGCAAGAGATGCAAGAGATGTGGGTTTGATCTCTGGGTTGGGAGGATCCCCTGGAGGAGGAAACGGCAACCCACTCCAGTATTCCTGCCTAAGAAATCCCATAGACAGAGGAGCCTGGTGGGTTACAGTCCATGGGTTGCAAAGAGTCAAACAGGACTGAACAGCAGCAGAAAAATAATCCACTTATACATATACCACAACTTCTTTATCCATTCATCTGCTGATGGACATTTAGGTTGCTTAGTCAAAGGAAATATACCAGAGAACATAAGATCATGTTTATCTGCAGATCTGACTTATTCTGTGATTGTGGGATGTTTGTTTGTTTAATGCTTATCTCTTTTCAATTTTTGTAAGCTTCAAAGGATAATGAACTGTCTTTTTTCTTCCCCTTTATCAATTGCCCAAATGAAGCAAGTATGATTATTCACTTGATGATATTAAGTGGTATATTTCAAATGACTCTAGATTGATAGAGTATTGACCAGAAAGCTTCAATAATAAACATGTATTAAATGTCTTTTGTTCAAGAATGATCCTGGGAAATGAGGAAATATAAGTGAATGAGACTTGATTCTTGATCCCGGGAGATCTCATGGATCAAAACAGATTTCCTTTAAATAGTGAAAATGAATTTCCATTGATCTCTTTATTCTTTACGGAGTTGTTACCACAAAGGCATAGAAGAAATTACATAGCAGGGTTCTCCCTTTAAAAGGGGCCTGTAGGCTGGTGTTAATACAGACTGACTTCAGAGCAAATCACATTTGATTTTCGGCTCTCAAACTTTTTGGTACCAGGCTATAAAACTTTAAAAAATAGTCAAGGGATATCATTTCCTTTTCCCACTCCAGTATTCTTGCCTGGAGAATCCTGTGGACAGAGGAGCCTGGTGGGCTACAGCCCATGGGGTTGCAAAGAGTCAGACACGCCTGAGCACGCACACACACAGGATATCATTCACACATGTCTGGAATCGTCAGAAAAATATCTGTGAAGTCTTATTGAAAGATCTTTCTGTGGTGTGACACATTTCTTATCCCCTGGTATTTTCAGATATCAAGAAATGAGAAAATGTGGAAAATTTGGTTTGATAAGGAAAACCCTGAGGAGGAAGCCCTTCCAAACGCCTATGATAAATCTCTTGACTGCTTTCGACGTCTTCTCCTTATTAGGTCCTGGTGTCCCGACAGAACCATTGCCCAGGTAAAAAGTGCATATGTTAAAAATAAGAGAATATTTTAAAGGAGAATTTCCTTTTAAATTTTAAAGAATATTTAAAATGTTAACCCCCATGAGAATTTTCATGTGGGCTTCTGTCTAATTTTCCAACAGTGCAATTGTGAAAAATGGAAAAATAAACAAGAAATAATTGTACTGAGGTGTACAAGTGGCTAAGTGATTTACTAATTTTCTTTTTGACCTAAGTGGTACAATCAGAGTGAATGAGGAAACTATGTTGGTTTAAAAAAATTTTTTGGGGTTTCTTTTTAATGTTTTTTTTTCTAATTGTGGTAAAAGTCACATAATATAAAACATACTATTTTACCACACGTAACTATATGGTTCAGTGACACTAAGTACATTCACATTTTTGTTCGATTCTCACCATCATCCATCTCTGGAGTTCTCCACCTTCTTGAACTGAAACTCTGTCCCCATTAAACACTAAGTCCTCATTTTCCCTCCCTATGCCATCCCTACCCTGCCCCCTGGCATTTACCAATGTAACTTTCTGACTCTATGAATTTGACTCTTCTAGGTACTTTGCATAAGTGGAATGAAAATTTAACTGCTCCTACTGTTGCAGACAAATATTGGAATGCATCTTTAGTGTTAATATATGTCCTACAAACAGATTGCACCTTCCTTTTTTCCCTTATGCTATATATTAACAGTAGTGTAGTCAAAACTACATTTTTAAGGTGGGCATATTGGTATAACATAAAGGTAATGTATTGTTCTTCCATATCATTTTTACATCAACTTAGAAAAGATAGGGAACTCCATTTTGCTAGTAGTAAAGTAGTATTTGTTGGATAGAAAGACTGTGCAGTTACTAGGAAGGAGAGATAACATCTACAGGGCAGTATAGAGTTCCCAAACCCGTAGTTGTTACCCTGGGATGTGTCATAAACCTTGATGTGAAAAAGCAGCTTTGCCTAAAATTCCTTGAGTGATACTTAGGTTTAAATATCAGCCCTGCCTCCAGAAGATCCATCTTTTCAAAGACTTTTCATCTGCTTCCATCGTGGAAGTTTACCCATGAAACAGACTTGTGGTGTCTTGCCTTCACAGCTAAAAGTTAAATGTTACTCTTCCCAGACATTGATTTTTTTAATGGACTTTTAAGAATAAGTCATAAAATAGCAATAGGCTGGAGTTTCACATAGAAGGTAGGGAGTTTTCCCCTTTGCTCTCCAGGACTGTTTAAAACATTCAGTGTAACCAACTACCAGTCCTCCTAGATAGCTTGGAAACAACCAAATTCAATGATTTATTCAGAAAAGAAAAATAAGTTTTGCAACTCGGGGCCCTGAGATCACCCTTCCTTTGATTTTTCTTCTCAACCTCATTCCTTTTATCTTGCCCAAATGAATGGTCACACAGTTGCCTTTTTTTAAGGGGAATGTAGAAGTTTCAAGTAGACTTTTCTTCCTTCTCTCTCTCTCTCTCTCTCTCGCTCTCTGCCTCCCTCCCTCCCTCCTTTCCTCCTCTCTTCTTTCCTTCCTTCTTTCCCTTTTAATTCTTTCACACTTTATTGGGGTCAATGATGAAATTTAAAAGGCTCCCACTCCTTTGTAACTTTGTTATCTTCATCCTGGCCTACCATCCTTAGTCTGACAACAGCCATGTCTTCCCATTGGGTCTCTTCTAGGTCATTCTCACCTTGCCCACTCTAGTCCATCTTGTGTATTCTAGAAGAAATGGAAATATCATTATGGTCTTCCTTTAATGGCTTCCCATGGCGCTTATGATAACATCCAAGTCTTAAGCAAGATCTAGAAGGCCCCTTGCAAACCTGTTCTCTCCTGTGAGGTTCTTATTCTCACATTAGATTTCTTGTGTGATTTTTCAACCAGACACCTTCTTAGGGAGCATATGAGAAGGTCTACACTGTAGACGCATTCAGTCCCTATTCCCCATAAGAGCATTAGGCTTATTCTCAGCATTTGAGCTGAGTGTGACTGCAGACACAGTCAAAACCTTGGTTGAAAGAGCAACATATTATCAGAGGATGTCTTGTGCTGCTACTAGTTTCTATATAGCTGCCGAGCTAAGAATGGTTTTTGTAGTTTTAAATGCTTGAAAAAAACCTCAAAATGGTATTTTGTGATATGCAAAAATTATACAACATTCGAATTCCAGGGTGTATACAGTTTTACTGGAACATAGGCTCATTTGTTTATGGACTCTCTGTAGCTGCTTCCATGCTACAGTGATAGGTTAATTTGTTGCAACAGAGACTGTATGGCCACCAAAATATACTATTTACTACTTGGCCCCTGATGTAGGGAACAGTATATCAGCTCATAGCTTGGAGAGAAATTTCCATGTGGGATCAATGCTGAGTTCTATGACAACCTTGGCTTTTTGAGCTCCTTGCTAGGCTAGAGGAGAAAGCACTTGGATCTTGAGAGATGCTGCTGTGATGGATGCACCAGGTACCTGCGGCTGAGAAACAACTGCAGTTTGGGGTACACCTGGGCATTCGGGCTTTGAAGTCATTTCTGATCACCAAGCATGCTGCCCAATGGCTGTGATGAATGTATATACAAATAAACTTTTGGAGATTCTGAAGAACACGTCAACCAAACTTTTAAAGTACCTTTCAGAAGGCTGTAAAAAATGTGTGAAAGTGAAAACATCAGTCATCCAGTCATGTCCGACAGTGTGACCCCATGGACTGTAGCCCGCCAGACTTTTCTGTCCGTGGGATTCTCTAGGCAAGAGTATTAGAGTGGGTTACCTTGCCCTCCTCCAGGGGATCTTCCCGACCCAGGGATCGAACCCAGGTCTGCTGTATTGCACACAGATTCTTTACCGTCTGAACCACCAGGAACTGTTTATATTAATACTTACGTTAGAGGATTACATAGTGGAGCTGGTCAACTGGATATTAAGAGATACAAAAATAAGTGGCATCCTGTGCTCCAAGTGCAGTTGGGTTAAACCTTTAAAATTAATTAATTCAATAAGTATTCAATACATTTCTTCCCATAAGTGGTCATTTAACAGTAATTATCTGTTAAGGATCCATTCAATCCCAGGCATTGTACGGCTTACTTGATTATTTGAATGCCTATAATTTTCCCTTGGGTTTCCCAGGTGATGCTAGTGGTAGAGAACCCACCTGCCAGTGCAGCAGACAGAGAGGTGCGGGTTTGGTCCTGGAAACCCACTCCAGTGCCCTTGCCTGGAACATCCCATGGACAGAGAAGCCTGGTGGGCTACAGTCCCTGGGGTTGCACAGAGTCAGACAGGACCGAGCGCATATGCACACACACACACACACACACACACACTTTTCCTTTAAAGCATCCTCAATAATAGAGTTGCCAAATATTTTAAACCTTCTGTATAGTATGAAGCAGCCAGTGTATTCAAAGAGGTCCCAGACAAGGATTCGACCAACCTGGATTCTGTTCTTTTAAATGTATGATTGTGTTTTTGGCAAGTAAAGTCTGAAAGTGTTAGTCACTCAGTCATGTCCGACTCTTTTAGATCCCACGGACTGTTGCCTGCCAGGATCCTCTGTCCATGGGATTCTCCAGGCAAGAATTATAGAGTGGGGTGCCATGCCCTTCTCCAAGGTATCTTCCTGACCCAGGGATCGAACCTGGGTCTCCCACATTGAAGGCAGATAGAGTGAGGATTCAAACAAATAAGCAAGCAAGGGAATAAAGAGATTAACCCACAAGAAAAAAAAAACACACACACACACAAAAAAACAACCAACCCTCTATCCTATTTTCCTGGCAGGGTTACTGTGAACATCATTGAGATGATCTGCGAAAATGAATTTTGGGAACCACACTGAATTATGAATTTTAGGGGTTGGAGCTAGTTTTGTTGACCCATGTACTGTTTTTGGCAGGCCCGTAAGTACATCATGGACTCCATGGGAGAAAAGTATGCAGAGGGCGTTATCCTGGACTTGGAAAGGACATGGGAGGAATCTGATCCTCGGACACCACTCATCTGTCTCCTGTCTATGGGCTCAGACCCCACAGACTCCATCATCGCCTTGGGGAAGAGATTAAAAATAGAAACCCGCTACGTGTCCATGGGACAGGGCCAGGAGATCCATGCTCGCAAGCTCCTGCAGCAGACCATGGCCAATGTGAGACCTGATGTCTACTTTTGTATTCTGTTGTTGACGTTACAGCTTATAGGATAACAATGCAGGAAAGAACTTAGAAATCCTTAAGCACTGAAATTTATGTGTTGCGTTCTGTTTGCTAAACAGGTAAAAGCATGATACCTGTTAGAAAATTTTCATGAAAAAATGAATACAATGTAAAACGTTTTCTGCTGAGCCTTGACTTCTGGAAAGCTTGCCCAGTGAGAGCATCTTATTTCCTGACCTGTTTGCATAGTGCTAAACCCTGCTCCAAGTCCCGAACCTTCTTTGGGGTTTGGGGTTCACAGCTCCCTCTCTATGCCTCAGGTTCCAGCCCCTGTAGATCTGCTGGGGAATCCACAGCCTTCTAGAATCCACAACACAATCCAGAATGCATATTCTGCGCCCTGGAGTCCCCTAGGCCTGGCCCAGATTCCAGAGGCCAGGAATCTGCCAATACTGTGTGGTAGTACCAGAGGTTTTCCAGAAACCTGGCCTGTTGCCTTCCAGGTGGGCTTAGAGCTCTTGGCAGCTTGCAAATTCAAGAGCATCCAGCGTAGGCCATGCTCAGGACTGGTCTGGGGCCATTGTAGCTGAAAGTCATGTGATGACCTGCTAATGGGACAAGTTCAGAGCTGAGGCACTTTGAGGAACCTAAAGTTACCTGAATGCAGAAGGTCCTATTTCATCTCTGGAACTCAAGCTCCAAAACACTTGTGTGTTTACTCTGGTCTAATCTTAGGTGTCCAGATGGATCCAGTTTTATAATAGTGTGATGCTGGGAGGGATTGGGGGCAGGAGGAGAAGGGGACGACAGAGGATGAGATGGCTGGATGGCATCACCGACTCGATTGGGCATGAGTTTGAGTAAACTCCAGGAGTTTGTGATGGACAGGGAGGCCTGGCGTGCTGTGATTCATGGGGTCGCAAAGAGTCGGACACGACTGAGCTACTGAACTGAACTGAACTGAACACTCGGGTCACCACCTCGAAGAGCCACAGGCTCCTCCCAGCCGCATGAAGTCTCCCTGGTATCCGCACAGTCGTTTATAAAAGGCATTTAGAAGGTCCTTCTATCTGTACCATCCTTTCTGTCACTTCGCAGGTTTAATGAAAAGGGGAGAAAAACCCCACCATCAACACACAATAAGACTCTAAAGGGTGTACATTTTGGCAGGTCAATTTGTAGTCAGTCCCTGGACCTTAACCTCAATTTCCAAATATAAAATATATAAATGGACTTCCCTGGTTGCTCAGGTGGTACAGAATCTGCCTGCAATGTAGAAGACCTGGGTTCAATCCCTGGGTTGGGAAGATCCCCTGGAGGAGGGCGTGGCAACCCACTCCAGTATTCTTGCCTGGAGAATCCCATGGACAAAGAAGCCTGGCGGGCTACAGTCCGTGGGGCGGCAAAGAGTCAGACATGGCTGAGTGACTAAGCACAGCCTTCTTTGGGGTTCCTGGCTCTGCCGTGGGCTCCCTCCACCCCTGCTTCCCTCCACCTGCACCCTTTGGCCAACTACAGGGTGGCAAAACCACTTGCCTCTTACTCCTACTGGAGAATATGCCGTTGTGGTGTAGATGCTTTTCCAGCCTATTTTGGAGCAGACTCCATGCCTCCTTCACTAAGCCTGAGCTCTCCCCTCAATATCTCAAGACCCCTCTGTGCCCTCCAGGGAACACCCCCCCCCCCCAATTTCAGACAGAACTGGCTGTCTCCCCCCAACCATCAGACATGAGGTCCACCATGAAACCACCGGGGTCTAGGTCCCAGCTGCTGACTCTAGAACCTTCCCACTGTGCTGCATCCTGATTCCTTCCCCCAGTCTAGAACTGAGTCTGTTGGGTTCTAGAATCTCTGTATTTGCTTCTTCCATCAAGCCATGCCCTGCCCCCAGCTTTGGTGAAAGGGAGGGGCCTCTCTTGTGCTCTGTGCTGGCTGCTCTACTTAGTTTGCAGTTGGGAGGGCAGAAAGCACATGGCTTAAATGTATTTTAGTTCAGTTCAGTTGCTTAGTTGTGTCCAACTCTTTGCAACCCCATGGACTGCAGCATGCTTGGCCTCCCTGTCCATCACCAACTCCCAGAGCTTGCTCAAACTCATGTCCATTGAGTTGGTGATGCCATCCAACCATCTCATCCTCTGTCATCCCCTTCTCCTCCCTCCTTCAATCTTTCCAGCATCAGGGTCTTTTCCAATGATTCATTTCTTTGCATCAGGTGGTCAAAGTATTGGAGTTTCAGCTTTAGCATCAGTCCTTCCAATGAATATTCAGGAGTGATTTCCTTTGATTGACTGGTTTGATCTCCTTGTAGTCCAAGGGACTCTCAAGAGGCTTCTCCAACACCACAGTTCAAAAGCATCAATTCTTTGGTGCTCAGCTTTCTTTATGGTCCAACTCTCACATCCATACATGACTACTGGAAAAACCATAGCTTTGACTAGATGGACATTTGTTGGCAAAGTAATGTCTCTGCTCTTTAATATGCTGTCTAGGTTGGTCATAGCTTTTCTTCCTAGGAGCAAATGTCTTTTAATTTCATGGCTGCAGTCACCATCTGCAGTGATTTTGAAGCCCAAGAAAATGAAGTCTCTTACTGTATCCATTGCTTCCCCATCTATTTGCCGTGAATTTGTGTGGTAGTTTGAACATTCTTTGGCATTGCCTTTGTTTGGGATTAGAATGAAAACTGACCTTTTCCAATCCTGTGGCCACTGCTGAGTTTTCCAAATTTGCTGACATGTTGAGTGCAGCACTTTCACAGCATCATCTTTTAGGATTTGAAATAGCTCAACTGGAATTCCATCACCTCCACTAGCTTTGTTCGTAGTGGTGCTTCCTAAGGCCCACTTGACTTTGCATTCCAGTATGTCTGGCTCTAGGTGAGTAATCACACCATGATTATCTGGGTCATGAAGATCTTTTTTGTACAGTTCTTCTGTGTATTCTTGCCACCTCTTCTTATATCTTCTGCTTCTGTTATTTCCATATAATTTCTGTCCTTTATTGAGCCCATCTTTGCATGAAATGTTCCCTTGGTATCTCGGATTTTCTTGAGATGAAAAATAATCCATGATTCAGAATCCCAGGTCTAGTCCTGGACTCTCCTTCCTCTTGGCCTCCCTGACCCCCAACCTTGCCTTCTTCCCTGTGCTAGTACTGTACTTAGAAAACAAAGACACTAACATTCACAGGACACTTATTTAACATGAATTTAAAATAAATAATGATTTAACTTAAATAATTATAATTTCAGGAAGCTAAATTAGAATTTAAATGGAATATTTTTAGCCTTCAATTTATCTGTGTTTTCTGTTTAGTAATTTAATTTCTAGTCAAATTGAAAAGATTTTTACTATTATGAGCATGTTTAAAACTTGTCAGAGACAGTAGTGTTTTATGCCAGAATGAACCAACCATTCCAGAGTAGTAAAATGAAAGATCTGCTCAGTAAGAACACAGAACGTTAATACAGAAAGCAGTGAGGCCAAAGAAGCAAACTTGGCTAAGGGATTCCTTTTCCGTGGATGAGGTTGAATCATCAAAATTCTCACCTAAGAAACTTAGATCAGGAGTCACTTGTATTCTGAATGAAAGAGCATCTGAAGCCTTTTTGTTATTATGTTTCACATTTAAGTCTCCTTTTTTTGAATTGTGAACAGTATCAATTAAATTTTCATAGGACAAAATTAGTGAAGTGAAGTTGCTCAGTCGTGTCCTACTCTTTGTGACCCCATGGACTGTAGCCCACAGAATTTTCCAGGCAAGAGTACTGGAGTGGGTTGTCATTTCCTTCTCCAGGGGATCTGCCTGACCCAGGGATCAAACCCAGGTCTCCCGAATTGCAGGTAGAGGCTTTACCTCTGAGCCACCATAGTTATTTATTCATTATATACTTCTGAAGAAAATTTAAGGGGATATGTGACATTCCAAAAGGATCAGTTTTACATGTAACTTGATTAAGATTTTACATCTAGTACTTATTTATCTTTTGCAAAGAAAAATATCTCAGGTTACACCAATCAAATCCAAATGATCCAAAATTACAGTCAAGAAAATAAATCATGATTATGATCTGGGTATTGTAGATGATTTTAGAAAAATTACTCTATGGATTATATATTGAAATAATTATGACTGGTGCTTCTCTGGTGGCTCAGTGGTAAAGAATCTGCCTTGCAATGCAGGAGACCTGTGTTTGGTCTCTGGGTTGGGAAGATCTCCTGGAGAAGGTAAAGGCAACCCACTCCAGTATTCTTGCCTGGAGAATCCCATGAACAGAGGAGCCTGGTGGGCTATAGTTCATAGGGTCGCAAAAGAGTCAGATGTGACTTAGCAACTAAAATGACAAATTATTGCATGACCTAAATTTTTGCCTGTGTTGCCTTGTACAAAGAATCTTCTTATGCATATAGAATAATGTGTTTCAGAGATATGACTTATTATTTTCTAAGACTCTTGTTAGAATAGTCTGATTCCCCAGAGAAGGTGCCTACACATTCTAGAGGATATAAACCCTGTTGCCAGTATTCTAGGAACTCTCTTTTTGTGCTTCACTTTGGTGATTTTCATGACTCCAACCATGGAGTCATGCATGCTAGTAATGGCATCACATCAGACACCCTTGTGGAACAAGAAAAAATGTAACTTATGTTAGTTAAATCTGATCCTATTCTTAGATTTGATCTAGATTAATTTATAGGGGTTACTGTGTTTTCCTGTTAAGTTTTTTTTTTTTTTTTTTATTATTATTTTTTTTTTCCAGTGGGTTTTGTCATACATTGATATGAATCAGCCATGGATTTACATGTATTCCCAATCCCGATCCCCCCTCCCACCTCCCTCTCCACCCGATTCCTCTGGGTCTTCCCAGTGCACCAGGCCGGAGCACTTGTCTCGTGCATCCCACCTGGGCTGGTGATCTGTTTCACCATAGATAGTATACATGCTGTTCTTTTGAAATATCCCACCCTCACATTCTCCCACAAAGTTCAAAAGTCTGTTCTGTATTTCTGTGTCTCTTTTTCTGTTCTGCATATAGGGTTATCGTTATCACCTTTCTAAATTACATATACATGTGTCAGTATGCTGTAATGTTCTTTATCTTTCTGGCTTACTTCACTCTGTATAATGGGCTCCAGCTTCATCCATCTCATTAGGACTGGTTCAAATGAATTCTTTTTAATGGCTGAGTAATATTCCATGGTGTATATGTACCACAGCTTCCTTATCCATTCATCTGCTGATGGGCATCTAGGTTGCTTCCATGTCCTGGCTATTATAAACAGTGCTGCGATGAACATTGGGGTGTACGTGTCTCTTTCAGATCTGGTTTCCTCAGTGTGTATGCCCAGAAGTGGGATTGCTGGGTCATATGGCAGTTCTATTTCCAGTTTTTTAAGGAATCTCCACACTGTTTTCCATAGCGGCTGTACTAGTTTGCATTCCCACCAACAGTGTAAGAGGGTTCCCTTTTCTCCACACCCTCTCCAGCATTTGTTGCTTGTAGACTTTTGGATAGCAGCCATCCTGACTGGCGTGTAATGGTACCTCATTGTGGTTTTGATTTGCATTTCTCTAATAATGAGTGATGTTGAGCATCTTTTCATGTGTTTGTTAGCCATCTGTATGTCTTCTTTGGAGAAATGTCTGTTTAGTTCTTTGGCCCATTTTTTGATTGGGTCATTTATTTTTCTGGAATTGAGCTGCAGGAGTTGCTTGTATATTTTTGAGATTAATCCTTTGTCTGTTTCTTCATTTGCTATTATTTTCTCCCAATCTGAGGGCTGTCTTTTCACCTTACTTATAGTTTCCTTTGTTGTGCAAAAGCTTTTAAGTTTCATTAGGTCCCATTTGTTTAGTTTTGCTTTTATTTCCAATATTCTGGGAGGTGGGTCATAGAGGATCTTGCTTTGATTTATGTCGGAGAGTGTTTTGCCTATGTTCTCCTCTAGGAGTTTTATAGTTTCTGGTCTTACATTTAGATCTTTAATCCATTTTGAGTTTATTTTTGTGTATGGTGTTAGAAAGTGTTCTAGTTTCATTCTTTTACAAGTGGTTGACCAGTTTTCCCAGCACCACTTGTTAAAGAGGTTGTCTTTTTTCCATTGTATATCCTTGCCTCCTTTGTCAAAGATAAGGTGTCCATAGGTTCGTGGATTTATCTCTGGGCTTTCTATTCTGTTCCATTGATCTATATTTCTGTCTTTGTGCCAGTACCATGCTGTCTTGATGACTGTGGCTTTGTAGTAGAGTCTGAAGTCAGGCAGGTTGATTCCTCCAGCTCCATTCTTCTTTCTCAAGATTACTTTGGCTATTCGAGGTTTTTTGTATTTCCATACAAATTGTGAAATTCTTTGGTCTAGTTCTGTGAAAAATACCGTTGGTAGCTTGATAGGGATTGCATTGAATCTATAGACTGCTTTGGGTAGAATAGCCATTTTGACAATATTAATTCTTCCAATCCATGAACACGGTATGTTTCTCCATCTGTTTGTGTCCTCCTTGATTTCTTTCATCAGTGTTTTATAGTTTTCTATGTATAGGTCCTTTGTTTCTTTAGGTAGATACACTCCTAAGTATTTTATTCTTTTTGTTGCAATGGTGAATGGTATTGTTTCCTTAATTTCTCTGTCTGTTTTTTCATTGTTAGTATATAGGAATGCAAGGGATTTCTGTGTGTTAATTTTATATCCTGCAACTTTACTATATTCATTGATTAGCTCTAGTAATTTTCTGGTAGAGTCTTTAGGGTTTTCTATGTAGAGGATCATGTCATCTGCAAACAGTGAGAGTTTTACTTCTTCTTTTCCTATCTGGATTCCTTTTACTTCTTTTTCTGCTCTGATTGCTGTGGCCAGAACTTCCAACACTATGTTGAACAGTAGTGGTGAGAGTGGGCACCCTTGTCTTGTTCCTGATTTCAGGGGAAATGCCTTCAATTTTTCACCATTGAGGGTGATGCTTGCTGTGGGTTTGTCATATATAGCTTTTATTATGTTGAGGTATGTTCCTTCTATTCCTGCTTTTTGGAGAGTTTTAATCATAAATGAATGTTGAATTTTGTCAAAGGCTTTCTCTGCATCTATTGAGATAATCACATGGTTTTTATCTTTCAATTTGTTAATGTGGTGTATTACATTGATTGATTTGCGGATATTAAAGAATCCTTGTATTCCTGGGATAAAGCCCACTTGGTCATGGTGTATGATTTTTTTAATATGTTGTTGGATTCTGTTTGCTAGAATTTTGTTAAGGATTTTTGCATCTATGTTCATCAGTGATATTGGCCTGTAGTTTTCTTTTTTTGTGGCATCTTTGTCTGGTTTTGGAATTAGGGTGATGGTGGCCTCATAGAATGAGTTTGGAAGCTTACCTTCTTCTGCAATTTTCTGGAAGAGTTTGAGTAAGATAGGTGTTAGCTCTTCTCTAAATTTTTGGTAGAATTCAGCTGTGAAGCCATCTGGTCCTGGGCTTTTGTTTGCTGGAAGATTTTTGATGACAGTTTCGATTTCCTTGCTTGTGATGGGTCTGTTAAGATCTTCTATTTCTTCCTGGTTCAGTTTTGGAAAGTTATACTTTTCTAAGAATTTGTCCATTTCATCCAAGTTGTCCATTTTATTGGCATAGAGCTGCTGGTAGTAGTCTCTTATGATCCTTTGTATTTCAGTGTTGTCTGTTGTGATCTCTCCATTTTCATTTCTAATTTTGTTAATTTGGTTTTTCTCTCTTTGTTTCTTAATGAGTCTTGCTAATGGTTTGTCAATTTTGTTTATTTTTTCAAAAAACCAGCTTTTAGCTTTGTTGATTTTTGCTATGGTCTCTTTAGTTTCTTTTGCATTTATTTCTGCCCTGATTTTTAAGATTTCTTTCCTTCTGCTAACTCTGGGGTTCTTCATTTCTTCCTTCTCTAATTGCTTTAGGTGTAGAGTTAGGTTATTTAATTGTTTTTTTTTCCTGTTTCTTTATGTAAGCCTGTAATGCTATGAACCTTCCCCTTAGCACTGCTTTTACAGTGTCCCATAGGTTTTGGGTTGTTGTGTTTTCATTTTCATTCATTTCTATACATATTTTGATTTCTTTTTTGATTTCTTCTATGATTTGTTGGTTATTCAGAAGCGTGTTATTTAGCCTCCATATGTTTGAAGTTTTAACAATTTTTTCCCTGTAATTGAGATCTAATCTTACTGCACTGTGGTCAGAAAAGATGACTGGAATGATTTCAATTTTTTTGAATTTTCCAAGACCAGATTTATGGCCCAGGATGTGCTCTATTCTGGAGAAGGTTCCGTGTGCACTTGAGAAAAAGGTGAAGTTGATTGTTTTGGGGTGAAATGTCCTATAGATATCAATTAGGTCTAGCTGGTCCATTGTGTCATTTAAGGTTTGTGTTTCCTTGTTAATTTTCTGTTTAGTTGATCTATCCATAGTTGTGAGTGGGGTATTGAAGTCTCCCACTATTATTGTGTTACTATTAATTTCCTCTTTCATACTCGTTGGTGTTTGCCGTACATATTGCGGTGCTCCTATGTTGGGTGCATATATATTTATAATTGTTATATCTTCTTTTTTGATTGATCCTTTGATCATTATGTAGTGTCCTTCTTTGTCTCTTTTCACATCCTTTATTTGAAAGTCTATTTTATCTGATATGAGTATTGCGACTCCTGCTTTCTTTTGGTCTCCGTCCTGTTAAGTTTTAATTACTTAATTTCTGAAGAAGGTACTAATTTGAATCTCTGGGTGAAACATAAAATGGACTAATTTCCATTTCCTGTTGCTGACTTAGGGAGGATGGGCCCTTCTGCAGAACTGCCATCTGGGACTGGATTTCATGGATGAGCTAATGGATATAATTATAGAAACTGAGCTTGTACATGACTCTTTCCGTCTGTGGATGACAACCGAGGTTCATAAGCAGTTTCCCATCACCCTCCTTCAGATGTCCATCAGATTTGCCAATGAGCCCCCCCAGGGCCTCCGGGCAGGACTGAAAAGAACATATGGTGGTGAGTCGAGGAATCCTTCCAAGTTTATGGAAGTTCTTATGCTTACATTGTTTTCTTTAAAGACATTATGGAAAAGGAATTAGGTAAGTTTAGTTATAGCAAGTGGTGCTATGATTTAACATGATGGTGAGGGCATAGACACCTCTGTCCTGCTGCACGTGAGGTATCCTTGGCCATGTTAGGGTCTCAGATCTTTGGATTCCACCTTATGTTTTTCCTGTTTCCCCAGTATCACTCTCCTTTGGCCTACGCTATTCAGTTTCCCACTTGATTCAGTGATAAAGAATCCTCCTGCCAATGCAGGAGACACGGGCTTGATGCCTGGGTTGGAAAGATACCGGGAGAAAGAAAAGGCAACCCACTCCAGTATTCTTGCCTGGGAAATCCCACTAACAGAGGAGCATGGTGGGCTCCAGTGCATGGGAGTCGGACACAACTTAGCAACTAAACAACCACAACCTTCTCTGCCTGACAGCTGCCCTTTTATGTTACATCTAAACTGGATAATGTTGCTGTTTATGGTCTTCATGCTCCATACCTAAAGTAGGGCAGTAGCCTCTTCCAAGACAAGAAGCTGAATTAAAATTATGGCCTCTGCCTTTATCTCATGTGTAAGGATGTTGGGATGTGAGCGAAGTTAGAAATCTGACCACAGCAACTGAATCAGACCCAAACGCCCCTCCTGCCCCAATTGGAGCCAAGATTATTCCCAATACATTCGCCCCCTCTGTGTCATAGCTTCCTGTCTGAGGCTCATGGTCACAGAAAAAGCGTGAGCTTGGAGTTAAAAATCCTGCTTCTGGTCCTTCCTGAACAAATGCCTTTATTCTCATGAGTGCTCATCACTCAAACAACCTGTGTTTCAGTTTTCTAGTATCTAAAATGGAGACAATAAAATGATAAATTTAAATTGTAATAGTGTATTTAATAAAAATCGTCAACATAGTTATTACATATAAATTTGAAAAATCTACAAAGAGATATTTTTGGAGTTGTTAACAAGGCTCACATTTTTGCCAACAGAGTAGATGTGGAATGATGATGTCTGTAAAAACAGTTTGCAAATGAAAACATTTATAATTGTATGTGTGACAAATATATCTCTGTATAATAATCATAACTACAATTTGGAGAATATACTCAGGTTGCAAAGGGCTTCTTTTAAATTTTATTATTTTTTATTATTCTTTTTAATTGAAGTATAGTTGCTGTACAACATAAATTACAAGTGTACAATATAGTGATTCATAATTTCTAAAGGTTATGTTCTATTTATAGTTATTATAAAATACTGGCTGTATTCCCCATATTATACAATATCTCCTTCTTGCTTATTTTATATCTAATGGTTTGTGCTATTCAATAACAATTAATATTAAATTGTTAATAGAGTATATAGAAGTCTTTGCAACCTGTGTACATGCCCTTCATAGTAATAATAATAATAATGTCTATTATTAATAGTCATTGTAGTAATAGTAGCTGTATTTTATTTTGCCACCATTTTTATCCCCACTTTTTTCTTGTTATGTTGGTAAGAACTTTATCCATGTGAGTGAGACTCTACTCCCCTCAAATCTCTGTACGTATTTTCCAGAGAAATGTCCTCTGGGGATCCAAAAGTTAAATTACAGCTGCCATATGACTATGATAAAGATGGTTCGAGATAAGTGAATTTTAACATCAGGAATTTACAGCAATGATTAATAACTTGTAAAAGTGGTAGAAAATAAAGATGTTTGAGAGATGAGACGGTTTTTCCCCACTGGCCTCACAGGGGTGAGCCAGGACCTGCTGGATGTGAGTGCCGTGGCCCAGTGGAAGCCCATGTTATATGCCGTGGCTTTCCTGCACTCCACGGTCCAGGAGAGGCGCAAGTTCGGGCCCCTGGGTTGGAACATCCCCTATGAATTTAACCAAGCTGATTTTAATGCCACAGTGCAGTTCGTCCAGAACCACCTAGATGACATGGATCTCAAAAAGGTACTTTGTGCACACTGCTTTCTGCCTTGGGTGATTTGGGGCTTGAATCCTTGAGCTAACATGACCCCCCTCCCCCTGCCTCCTCCAGCCTTGGGCGAAATCCTGTAACAGCGGTGGTTTTCTGTGCTGCAAAGGCATCCTCTTTAAGCTGTAGCAACTTGGGTCACACTAACCTCTTAATTTCAGGGAAAAAATGAACACATTTTAATTATCTTTTTGTTTCTCCAAGGCAAGTTGACATTACAAGTAAGACAACCTAACAGGATCTATTGGAGGGAGGGAGCAATGGATGAAGAAGCTTGTTTTTTAAAATCCTAAAACCCCCAAAATTTATAATTGAAATATAATTGGTTTAAAATGTTGTGTTAGTGTCTGCTGTACAATGGAGTGAATCAGCCATGTACATAAATATATCCCCTCTCTCTTACACCTTTCCCCCACACCACCCCCATCCTACCCCTTGTGCGATACACCAGCTTCCCACTCGCTCTCTATTTTATATGTGGCAGTGTATGTATGAGGCTTCCCTTGTGGCTCAGATGATAAAGAGTCCGCCTGCAGTGCAGGAGATCTGGGTTCAATCCCTGGGTCGGGATGATCCCCTGGAGGAGGGCATGGCAATCCACTCCAGTACTCTTGCCTGGAGAATCCCCATGGACAGAGAAGCCTGGTGGGCTACAGTCCATGGGGTAGCATAGAGTTGGACACAACTGAGTGACTAACACACAGTGGACATATGTCAATCCCATTTTCCCAGTTTTCCCACCCTTCCGTTCCCCCACTATGTCCGCATGCCCATTCTTTATGTCTGCGTCCCTATTCCTGCCTTGGAAATAGGTTCATCTGTACCATTTTTCTAGAGTCCACATATATGTGTTAATATATGATATCTGTTTTTCTGACTTACCTCACTCTGTATGACAGACCCTAGATCCACTCACTTCTCTACAGATGACCTATTTTGTTCCTTTTAGTGGCTGAGTAATACTCCATTGTACACACATACTACTTCTTTATCCACATACTCTTGAATGTGTGCTTTTTAAGGAACAGCCTCAATTTTCTAAAAAATTAAGCATTTTTTTCCTATTGAAATCAAAGTCAAGAAGTACATGAATGCAAGAGACTTTGTTTCAAATCATGAACAGGAGCTTTGAGTTCCCCTCATGTTTGTCTATTTAATTTTCTTTCTGCACTTTTTAGTTACTGAGGAGTGAATGAATGAGTGCATGAGCAGATGACATGGATGACAGTGATGACGATGCATACATGGGTGTTACTTGGCAGGGAAAATGGGGGTGAGACAGTAATCAGTTCTGCACCTTCCTTCTGTAACTTTTCCCAGGGTGTCTCTTGGACCACTGTCCGCTACATGATAGGAGAGATTCAGTATGGAGGCAGAGTCACCGATGACTATGACAAGAGACTGTTGAACACCCTTGCTAAGGTTTGGTTCAGTGAAAATATGTTTGGACCAGATTTCAGCTTTTACCAAGGCTACAATATTCCAAAATGCAACACAGTGGATAACTATCTTCAGTATATCCAGGTTGGTCATCTTCAGAATTTTATGCATAGAGCAAATATCTATAGCCAGGTGACTTTTTTGTTGTTATTTATTTATACGTCATACTTCTTTGAAAAGAAATTTTAATGGTGATACATACTGAACGTGGAAGGTTCTGAGCACCAGAGATGTTGTCTTCATATGTTTATATTCATCTAATGACTAAACTGTTTATATTTGTTCTGAGTGTATGTTTTGTGTTGGTTCTCTCCTTCCCTTTTTTCTCTCTCTCTTTTGGTCAACGCAAACTCAGTTCCCTGACCAGGGACAAGAAGAATTCATGCCCCCCCCCTCTGCAGTGGAATCTCGGAGTCTTAACCACTGGACCTCTAGGGAAGTCCCATTTTCCTTCTCTTTTAATGCCCCAGTGAGGAATTCTCTTTGGAGAGATGATAGATTGGGGAGATTTAGATCCAGGGAACCTACACAAATGCCCTTTTGTGTAGGGCATTATACTCAATGCCCTATACTCAATCTTGTTTTGTGTTTCAAAGCATTTACCTTATTCCATGACATCTGTTTCTTAATTCTGACCTGATGGACAGCATATGAGTATTCTCAGAAACACACTCGGTATAAGAGGTTCCTCTAAGACTGAGTTTCTCAGCTTTGGCACCACTGACATTTGGAGCTGAATACATTTTTGTAGGGGCGGGGGACAGTCCTGTGTAGAATAGTTGACATCACCCTTGTCCTCTACCCACTAGATGTCAGTTTCACTTCCTACCCCATTATAACAACCTTAAATGTCTCCAGACAGCCAGATATCCCTGGGGGGAAAATCACTTCCAACTTTAAAGTCTGACTCCAAGAAGGAATAAGATTTTGACAGGAAATCTGGGGGAAAACTTGATTTGTGCTTTCAAGTAACTACATTTTCTGTCTCTCTACCTGGAATTCATTAGATCATTATTTAGCGATCTCTTTTGCCTCTAAGATTTATCTCAGGGTGAACCAACTAAAGCAAAACGGCCCCAAAGAGCTAAATTTATCAGTATATTTAGAGGTTCTGTGATATATATGTGTAATGAATTTACCATATATCATCAGCCGTACACTTTTATTAATTCAAATCTACAAATATATTTGTCTTAACTGTATTATATGTGCCTTTAAATCATTTGCAGTGAAGAGGAGAAGTGCATACGAAGGTGTAAATTTAGGTATGCCTGCACATATATTTATTTATACACGTCTCATTTTATAGGAATTTGAGTTAGCTCATAAGAAGACATTAAGCAAAAAGGAATGAAATAATAGACTAGAAGGGAGGGAAACCATGAATAAAGTTAAGTATGCAGTTCTCACATAGAAGTATATGTCAAATTGTAGGTAAATTTTCTTTTGTTCAAGTAGCTGGGGTAGTATTTATCTGCTAGTTCTGCTGTTCTGCTTCTTAAGGGCTTCCCGGATAGCTCAGCTGGCATAGACTCTGCCTGTAATGCAGGAGACCCTGGTTAGATTCCTGGGTCGGGAAGATCCCCTGGAGAAGATAGGCTACCCACTCCAGTATTCTTAGGCTTCCTGGGTGGCTCAGCTGGTAAAGAATCCACCTGCAATGGGGGTAGATCCTTGGGTTGGAAAGATCCCCTGGAGAAGGAATGGCCACCCACTGCAGTATTTTGGCCTGGAGAATTCCATGGACTGTATAGTCGGACATGACTGAGAGGCTTTCACTTTTCTGCTTCTTAATGTCTCTTGCTGTATGTTTTTCTAACTTTGTTGCTCTTTTAATATTTCTCACCTTCCCTAGTCTCTCTCCTCCTTGGGAGAGTATATGCCCCACCTCTGGTTTTATCGGGCCATAATTGCTAAAACTGTCATTTTTAGTAATGATTAGTTATACACCATTTATTTAAACAACTGGTTTGAATTAGATGGGACCATTGAGAAACAAAATACCATTCCATAGTTCCCTTTCTATTTTATAAAATAGATTATAAATATATTATATAATAAATATATTATAAAATAAGATAGTGTCTCTGAATCAATTTGCTTAAAGTGCAGACATTAAAGAACCATGGGCTTATTATGTTAATTTTCTTTTCAGGACGACTTTTGATTTTATTAAAAAAAATATATATTTATTTATTTATTCGGCCACGTTGGGTCTTAGTTTTGGCTTGCAAGATCTTTGTCGCCGCATTCAGAGTCTTCCGTTGCAGCGTCTGTCTCAGTAGTTGTGGTACACGGTCTTAGTAGCTGTGGCTCATGGGCTTAGTTGCCCTGAGGTGTGTGGCATCTCAGTTCTCTGACCAGGGATTGAGTGCGCATCCCCTGCATTGGAAGGCAGATTCTTAACTACTGGACTACCAGGGGAGTCCCACTTTTGATTCTGTCCTAGAGAAATTATTGAGATGATTCAGTTCAGTTCAGTTCAGTCGCTCAGTCGTAGCCTGCCGCAAATAAGACATATCATGTAAATGCTTATCCTAATAAAATCATGTCTATTTGCTAAGACGTGTGATTTAACTGGGGCTTGTGTCAGCGGTCTGAGCTCAGTGTGGCTATTTATTGTTCAGAGCTTGCCCACCTACGACAGTCCCGAGGTGTTCGGGCTGCACCCCAACGCCGACATCACCTACCAGAGCAAGCTGGCCAAGGACGTGCTGGACACCATCCTGGGCATCCAGCCCAAGGACAGCTCTGGCGGAGGGGATGAGACCCGGGAGGCCGTGGTGGCCCGGCTGGCTGATGACATGCTGGAGAAGCTGCCCCCGGACTATGGTCCTTTTGACGTGAGTTGATGGCATCACAAACAGCTGTGGATGTGGAGGGTGGTTGGGTGCGGGGGCGGTGAGGAAGCAGTGTTGTGCTCAGTCACTCGGTTGTGTCTGACTCTGCGACCCCATGGACTGTAGCCCACCAGGCTCCTCTGTCCATAGGAGTTCTCCAGGAAAGAATACTGGAGTTGGTTGCTATTTCCTTCTCCAGGGCATCTTCCCAACTCAGGGACGGAGCCCACATATTTGCATCTCCTGCTTTGGCAGGTGGATTCTTTACCACTGTGCCACCTGGGAAGTCTGAGGAAGAAGGGAGGAGGGCAAAAATAATTTTTCTGAAATTAAAGAAATTATTTAAAGACTTCACTTCTTGAAGAAGCAGTAAAAGAAGTATTTGAACCTATTGATGTAATCATTTCAAAATATAAATACTAAGTCTGATGAGAGAGTTAATCTTCATAGTTAAATTATAAGTGTGTATCGATGGGTTAGGATTGCTTTTCTATAACATCTCCTGGAGGCACCTCATAATGTCATTTGTTCAAAGGAAAATAATGTATTCTTAGAGTAAAGTGTCAATTATTTTACAAAAATAATTCAGGCCTTCTTAATTTCAGGGAGTCTATAGTTATATCATTAACTCTGCAGCTTCTTTGTCACATGGATTTTGTAAATTGATTTATCTTTTTTTTTAAATTAATGTATTTTATTTGACTGTGCTGGGTCTTAGCTGTGGCATGCAAGATGTGACAGCTAGTTCCCTGACCTGGGCCCCCTGAGTTGGAAGGGTGGAGTCTTAGCCACTGGACCACCAGGGAAGTCCCCCCAATTTGTCCTTTTAATATCAAGTAACTTCCAAGCAAAACTGACAATTATGTTAATTTTTTTGGACATTTTAGCATGTATTGTGAAAAGCTTTACCCTGATAACATGTTTAAATCTTTGCTAAAAGCAAAAGTAAGTGGCTTACTTTCCTTGTAGTCTTAAGAGATTACTTGGACTAACTTTGTGACATTTCTGTCATAGGACCACCAAGTTTCTTTATATATTGCCCTTTCCACTTGGTTTTCAGAAGGAATTCTGCATTTTGTTTCTTTAGCATCCTATTGTTTTCCATGAAGCAGGACATTTCGGCTGCTAATTTTTCACCATAGACTGAACTCAAAGAACTCTCACCAAGGGAATCATTTCCTGTGGAAGAAACTCTGATCACTTGCTTGGAGAAAATCAATACTGTTACCAGCTTTCATAAGTGCCTTTCATTATAGTATCAGGAAAGCAGTCATTCATGTCTAGCAGTGGCTGAAATATTTATAAAGCAACGAAAGTGCCTAAAATATATTAAGTGAAGTGGTAGTCACACAGTCGTGTCCAAATCTTTGCGACCCCATGGACCGTAGCCCGCCAGGCTTCTCTGTCCACGGGATTCTCCAGGCAAGAATACTGGAGTGGGTTGCCATTTCCTTTCATAAATAAATGTGGTGGTATGTATGGAGTTTAGAAGAGTCATCTTCCTTTTGCTGAATTTGCTTAAGATAGAACAATTCAGCCTGGCATGATATCTGATCCACAAAAGACTCTGAATAAATACTTGCAAGACAGAAATGAATGGGTGAGTGGATGGATAGATGCTTTGATGGAAAAAATAAAAAGCTTTAAAAACAGAAATCTAGTTTTTTGAGACAGCCTTCAGAATTGTTGGGCTTCCCTGGTAGCTCAGAGGTTAAAGTGTCTGCCTGCAATGTGGGAGACCTGGGTTCGATCCCTGGGTTGGGAAGATCCCCTGGAGAAAGAAATGACAACCCACTCCAGTATTATTGCCTGGAGAATCCCATGGGCGGAGGAGCCTAGTGGGTCCACGGGGTTGCAAAGAGTTGGACACGACTGAGCGACTTCACTTTCACTTTCAGAATTGTTGCATAAACATACACATCTGCTTGTGTGTGTCCATGTGTGTATAATAAAGTCTTAGATTGGCAGTGAGTGAATGTTTCCCAATAACTGCAGTTGTTGCTTGGACAACAACAACAAGTTGTTGTTGTTTGGATGTGGACGTGGATTTTATATTCTTCTGTGAATTAATGGCTGCCTGTCTTCTCTCACCTGGGATGAAAAATCAGCTGGTCCTCTAACAGATATTTCTTTTATTTCTTCTCTGTTTTCTGACAGTTAAAAACAAGCTTACTATTTATGGAATTGTAAAATTTAGGGCCCTTTCAGAAGCCCTAGAGTACCATGTATATAATATAACATTGTGTGTATGCTCAGTCCTGTCTAAGTCTTTATGAGCCCATGGACTGTAGCCCGTCAGGCTCCTTGGCAAGAATACCGGAGAGAGTTGCCATTTCCCTCTCCAGGGGATCTTCTTGACCCAGGGATCAAACCTGCATCTCTTGTTTGGCGGTGAATTCTTTACCACTGAGCCACCAGGGAAAGTGAAAAGTAAAAGTGTTAGTTGCTCAATAGTGTTCGACTCTGCAAGCCCATGGACTGTATGGGTCCTAGGCTCCTCTGGACACCAGGCTTCTCTATCTAAGGAATTCTCCAGGCAAGAATTCTGGAGTGGGTAACCATTTCCTTCTCCAGGAGATCTTCCCAACCCAAGTCTCCTACATTACAGGCAGGTTCTTTACCATCTGAGCCACTAGGCTCCTCCATCCATGGAATTCTCCAGGCAACAGTACTGGAGTGGCTTGCCATTTCCTTCTCCAGGGGATCTTCCTGATCCAGGGATCAAACCCGGGTCTCCTGCATTGCGGGCAGATGCCTTACCGTCTGAGCCACCAGGGAAGCCCCCATATAGAACTATTAGTAGCTGTCAAATAATTTTTCATGTGCTAATGTCTCCATGGCAGGTGAAGGAGAGGCTGCAAAAGATGGGGCCATTCCAGCCAATGAACATTTTTCTCAGACAGGAGATAGACAGGATGCAGAGGGTACTCACCCTGGTCCGAAGCACCCTGACCGAGCTGAAACTTGCCATTGATGGCACCATCATCATGAGCGAAAATCTACGAGATGCTCTGAACTGCATGTTTGATGCCAGGATTCCCGCTCATTGGAAGAAAGTATGTTTAAGTCAGTTCTTATCCTGCCTAATCACTTTATTGTTGTGAATAATTGTAATTGGCAAGTGAGAGCATGTACGGATAATGTGCTTAAGAGTGTTCTTTTGCTTAGGGACTAATCCTCTTAGAGCCCTGTATTTTTACATTGTAGGTAGGGAAAATGATTTAATGTCTCCCACATCTCAGGTTCTCTGCCAGGCAATTTGTATGCACTGTTTCATGTAAATCTTACAATTTATTACCCATATTTTACAGATGAGGAACTTAAGTTAGGGGAGATTAAATGTTTTCCCAGATCACACACCTTAGAAATCCAAGAATCAGAGTTTAAACCCAAACTCATGGACTTCAAAGCTTGTAATGTTAGTTTTATAGAAGGGGATGTTCCTAGACACACACATGTCAAAAGTCACTCCAAGGAGAAATCTTCTTCCTTGCTTTTTCTGTAAATATGTGGGTATATATCTCTCAAGGTAACAAGATAATAATTTAAGAGTATTCTTACTGATTGCATATTATTAATTGTGCTAAACGAGAGATATGGGCTTTTTATAAAATTTTTATGCAAATATAGTTGATTTAATACAACGCTGTGTTAATTTCTGCTGTATAGCAAGGTGACTCAACTATATATGTATATTCTGTTTTGTATTTTTCCCATTGTGGCTTATCACAGGATGTTGAATCTAATTCCCTGTGCTGTACGGTTGCACCCTGTTGTTTATCCACTTTACATATAATAGTTTGCATCTGCTAATCTCAAACTCCCCATCCTTCCCTCCCCCACCTCCTTCCTTGGTAATCACATTTCTTTCCTCTATGTCTGTGAGTCTCTTTTTCTCTTTCTGACTTCATTTAGTGTGATAATCTCTAGGTCCATCTGTGTTGCTGCACATGGCATTATTTCATTCTTCTTACTTTATTATCATTTTTGAAGCTTTTAATTTTGTATTGGAGAATAGCCAGTTAACAGTGTTGTGGTAGTTTCAGGTGACCAGCAAAGGGACTCAGGCTTGCAAATACATGTATCCATTCTCTCCCAAACTCCCTCCCATCCAGGCTGAGTGATATTCCGTGGTGTATGGAATATTATATATCTGTGTGTATATATACGGTAAGATGTGGGTTTTTAAAAAATTTCTCTGCCATTGTGGTTTGCCACAGGGTGTCGGACCCTGTTGTTTACCCATTCTGTATATAACAGTATGGTAAATAGATGAGGTTTGAAGAGGTGTTTTTCTACTTGGGGAAGTAAAATGAGAACCTGAGTGTCCTTGTAGAGGAGTAGGCTGATCGTGGCACCAAGGGTGCTGAGCGTGTGTGGGAGGACTCGGGAGACAGGAGGGTGGGGTTATCCAGGGTGGGCAATTTACAGAGATGAGATTGGGTCCTGGGGTGACTGGAACTTTTGGAGGTCAGTCAGGTAAATGAGATGGTGGGACAGGGTGGAGTTAGGACTGATAATCTCTCAGGAGAGGCTCCTTTAGTGATGAGCCTCTGATCCCTCACCCAGGGCTTTGGCAGATTCCAAGGCAGTGGGACAGAAAGCAGTATATGGTCACTGGGGAGTGCTCGTCTACTATTTTCTCATCTTATTTGATTAACCACCATCCCATCCATCCCTTTAGACACACAGCTTAGAAACTCAGAATCAGCTTTGACCAGGTCCCTTTCTCTCCTCCCCTGCAAAAAATTCATTGCCGAGGCCAGAGAGTTTTCTGTATGCATTGACTCTCCTCTTGCTAGTGACCTACCTGGTCCCTGACCATTGTGGGCTCATTCCCCACTAGACCAGCTGACCCAGCTTGGCCAGCACCTACAGTTCTGGAATAGGGATCCTTGCCAGAAGACAACCCCTAGTTAATGAGTCCCTGTGCCTTCAGATCAAATGTTGTATAAACACATATCTTTCAGTTAACACGCCTATAAAGATATAGAATTAGTTACCTCGTTTTAAACATTGCTGTTTAGTCGCTAAGTCGGGTCTAACTCTTAGAGACCCCGTGGACTGCAGCATGCCAAGCTTCCCTGTCCTTCACTGTCTCTCGGAGTGTGCCCACACTCATGTCCATTGAGTTGGCGATTCCATCCAACTATCTCGTTCTCTGTCATCCCTGTCTCCTCCTGCCCTCAGTCTTTCCCAGCATCAAGGTCTTTTCCAATGAATCACCTCTTCGCATCAGGTGGCTAAAGTATTGGAGCTTCAGCTTCAGCATCAGTCCTTCCAATGAATATTCAGGGTTGATTTCCTTTAGGATTGACGGGTTTAATCTCCTTGCTGTCCAAGGGTCTCTAAGAATCTCTTTTAAAAAAATTTTTGGCCGTGCCACACAGGATGTGGGATATTAGTTCCTCAACTAGGGATTAGCTGCTGGACTTCCAGGGAAGTCCCACTTCCTGGAACTTAAAATCCTTTTATATAGGACTTTTTTCTACTCAACTTATTAACAGTCTTTGGGAATCTCAGTGTCTCTTGTAAAATAGGCATATCAATTCTCAAGCTATTTTAAATTCAAGTGGTTTATCTATTCAGGTTGATCAGTACATTTATTCACACATAAAATAGTGCAGTTACAGTGAAATGTTATAAAATATGATTTGGAGATACCTTCTAGTGTGACTGCTGATAATGTTGATGACATTTCCATGCCTGTTATAATAACATGAGTTCCACATGTGAATTCAGGCAGAACGTTACAGGCAATGAATGCAATTAATTTGTTGGTGGTAAGGAGACCCGTGTTTCCATTTTTTTTCCCTTCATCAGAGAATATAAAAATGCCTTCTAAGAGATAGGAACTTCAGAAAATAAATGTTGTTTGCCCCATAAAAAAATAAGTGGAGAAAGGCTTCTACATTTGTCATTCACAGAATATAAAGTGCTGTTAAGACCATAAGCACATTTACATAAATAGAAATGCTATTTTATAATGTATCTATTGAAAATATAGCCTAAGGAAAAATAGTTGGAGCCCGTTAAATTTAATTCAATTAATTGTTTTAATTGCTTTATGGCAGAATTGATCTTAACTATATTCATGTGTGGAAGGAGATTTTTATTGACAGCAGATGTCTTGAACAGCATGCCAAGCTGGATTAATCTGGAATTCACATGATTAGTTGATTCTAACATACTTCATATTATTAAAAAGGAATAATTTGACGTCTTAAATGTCAGAACCCTGCAGAAATTTATGCCTTAGGGACTTCTAAATTCTAAGAGTGAAATTGATATTTCCCATCATTGTTTTTTTTTTTTCTGTGAATATAGTCAGTTACACAGTAGAATTAAGCCTGTATTAATTCATGTTTTCATGTTTGCATTTCAGGCATCTTGGGTTTCAAGTACCTTGGGTTTCTGGTTTACTGAACTTATTGAAAGAAACTGCCAGTTTACCTCTTGGGTTTTCAATGACCGACCCCACTGCTTCTGGATGACGGGCTTTTTTAACCCTCAAGGATTTTTAACTGCAATGCGACAGGTGATACCACTGATTTTTACCTGTTGTGTTATTACAATTTTCCTCTGGAGGGCTTTCTTCTTTCATTTTAGTTTTAAATATGTAGTTTATAATAAGGCAGAACGATTGTCTGGTTTGGGCACCAGCAGTTAATTTTGTCCTGAACATAAATCCAGCAACTTGTTCTCAGGCTGCTAGCTTAGATTTAAGAATTTTTATTTTTATATTTGATTTGATTTTATATTTCTTTTAAAATTGTTATCTAGTCATGAAGTCATCTCCGATATTTTGCAAACCCTTGTACTGAAGCGCGACAGGCTTTACTTTCCTTCGATATCTCCTGGAGTTTGCTCAAACTCATGTCCATTGAGTCAGTGATGCCATCCAACCATCTCATCCTCTGCTGTCCCCTTCTTCTCTTGCCCTCAATCTTTCCCAGCATCAGGGTCTTTTCCATTGAGTCAGCTCTTCACATCAGGTGGCCAAAGTATTGGAGCTTCAGCTTTACCATCAGTCCTTCCAATGAATAGTCAGGGCTGATTTCCTTTAGGGTTGACTAGTTTGATCTCCTTGCAGTCCAGGGAGTTTTCTCTACAACCATAATTTGAAAGCATCAAATTATTTGACACTGAAGTACAAATATGGTTAAATTAGGACATGGGTATTGCTTATGAGAGGGTCTTTTAAAACCCTTTAAATACTATCCTACCTTTTTTGAATCTGGGGCTATATTGTTGTCACAATTATGCTTTTTACATTACATCTAGTTGCTGATGTCATCCTTTTCTCTTGCTCTTGCCCTGAGTAGGAAATAACTCGAGCCAACAAAGGCTGGGCTCTGGACAATATGGTGCTTTGCAATGAAGTCACCAAGTGGATGAAGGATGACATTTCTGCCCCTCCCACAGAGGGTGTCTATGTCTACGGCTTGTATCTTGAAGGTGCTGGCTGGGACAGGAGGAACATGAAACTTATCGAGTCCAAGCCCAAAGTGCTCTTTGAGTTAATGCCTGTCATAAGGATTTATGCTGAAAATAATGGTAAGTTGTCTGTGCCTTCAGGTATAGTTGGTACTATGGGGTTGAATGATGTTATAAATATCGGATCTCATTATTTTTGTTATCATATGATAAGGATTATACTCTGTTATCAAGTAGCTTCATATTCACACCTGTGTTTAGTGAGTACTTACTTCTGGGCTCTTCCTTGAGTGCTGCTGGGAGGCAATGGTTCTGGATAGTTCTTGCCTATCTAATAAAGCAGATAAAATATATAAGGATACTCATAGAGCATTAGCTCATGAGATAAGAAGCATTTGGAATAGTTACTAAGTGGTGAGAATGGAGGGTGAGATAAGAGTGTGATGAAACTGTCAGGGGCTGGATCTTGGGAGCAGGTAGACCTGGAAGGGCTGGGAAGAATGGATAGGGCTTGAATGATGAGTTGGGCAAGTGGTGGAAAGGAGGAAAGAAGCCTTTCCAGGTGGGACTGCACAGGGCTCCCAGAGGTCATGACTCCTCCAGCTTGGAGATTTAAGTCAGGCTGTGAAGTCTGGATTGAATTCAGGGACATTGGCTTAATTCAGTAGCTTATGGTAAAATGCTGGGTTCACATTGCAGCCTGTGAATGTGACAACACTTTTATGAAACACACACGTCAAAGTAGAATCCTTTGACAGAGTTATCAAAGCTCTATTTGACAAGTCTAAAAACACCTAAACTACTTTCCAGTGTTGGTTTGATGTTTTCTAGAGGTTTTTGCATTTCACTCAGCTGACGTCTCCTCAGGGGTAAACCACTGTTCACAGTATGAGGAGACACTGTTCATTTCACTTTTAAAAAATTATATTCCTTTTAAAATAAAATTGCACATGTTTAAGGTGCATAACATCCCTGGAGGAGGAAATGGCAACCCACTCCATTATTCTTGCCTGGAGAATCCCTTGGATAGAGCAGCCTGTGGGTTACAGTCCATAGACTTGCGAAGAGTCAGATAGGACTGAAGCGACTGGCCAAGGTGTATAACATGGTGATTTGATATACATGGTGAGATGATCATTATAAGCCATAAATTCATGAGGTGGCCAGGATAGTAGATCCTAAGGAAGTCCTAATTTTATAATAGAAGCACGAAGATTTTTCTCTAAACAAGAGGCAAAAATCTCTCTGTAAAGGATAATTTTTAGTATATTTATCCCTTAGATAAATACCACAATTGTGAACAGATGTATAAACTTTGAACGTTTGTTTTTTAAGCAAATGTTTGCTAAATTCCTAGTACAAACCAGATAAAACCTTACCTGCAAGAGATAAAGGTAGTTATGAACCAGATCATGCCCACAAGGGACTCATAGCCTAGTGAAGGAGACTGATAAGTAAACAAATAATTTAAACAGAATCTGATGCATGTTATGATAGAGATCCTTGGTGGCTCAGTGGTTAAGAATCTGCCTGCAATGCTGGAGACCTGGGTTCCATCCCCTGGTTGGGAAGAACCCCGAAAAAGGAAATGACAGCCCACTCCAGTATTCTTGCCTGGAGAATCCTAGGGACAAAGGAGCCTGGCTATGTAGTCCATGGGGTCGTAAAGAGTCAGAGATGACTGAGTGACTAACAGATACACATGATAAGAGGTGCTCTTAGGATGTTCAGGGACTCTAGAAGGAAAACATAACTAAACCTGGTAGGAGGTGGAGGCTGCTTTTGAGGTGTGTTTTGGAGGATGAGAATGAGAGGGTGTTAGTATCAGACTTTTCTGGGCAGAGGGAAAGAGCTCTAGCTCAGTAAGTCAGCCAAGGTATCAACCATCTGACACACACTGCTCTATTTCTGGGGGTGCAACAGTGAGGAAAGACCACGCAGAACCCCCATTTGCACGGAGCTCAGTCTCAAGGAGGGATGGATAACTGCAAAAGAGGCAAATATAGTCATTGCTACTCAAGAATTCTGTATGAATTTGCCTACACTCTTAAAATTTATTTGTGACCCTAAGGTTAATGCCTGTGGCACTTTCATGGTTTTCACAGACATGTACACAGCAGTGAAAAATCTGAACCTCCTGACATGTGTTTCCAACTTAGGTGGAGCAAGTCTGTCTCTGCTTCTTGTTTCAGCTCAGACTGTAAGCAAGTGCCCTTTCCATGGTCTATTTAGTGCTAAGTTTTTCATATTTTTCTATTTTTTGTTGTTGAAAACGGCCCTTGAGTGTAGTGTTGAAGTGCTGTCTGAGGTTCCTGAGCACTAGAAGGCTGCGATGTACCTTATGGAGGAACCATGTGTGTTAGACAAGCTTCGTTCAGGCGTGAGTCACTGTGCTGTTGGCCTTGAGTTCAGTGTTAATGAATCAACAGAGTATATTAAAAAGATGACTTTAAACAAAAACACACATAAGGCAAGATTATGTATTGATTGGTTTTTAAACAGAAACACACAGAAAACAAGGTTATGTATTGATCGGTTGATGAAAATTCTGTGACCAAGGTCTCTGAGGAAGCTGACCCTCTATTTGTCCTAGGAGCCATCAGTAATTTGGGCTTCATTAAACTATACCTACATTGTTGTTGTTCCGTTGCTAAGTTGTGTCTGATTCTTTATGACCCCATGGACTGTAGTCTGCCAGACTCTTCTGTCTGTGGGATTCTCCAGGCAAGACTACTGGAGTGGGTTGCCATTTCCTTCTCCAGGGGATCTTCCCGACCCAGGAATCGATTCTGGGTTTCCTGCATTGGCAGGCAGGTTCTTTACAGCTGAGCCACCAGGGAAAATAGATACATTAGTCCCACAAATAATGAGGGTGGAGTGTAAATGAACAGACTGATTTCAGATAGCTCTTGTTTGTGTAAAGAAGACACACACAGGATGTGTCAGGGGGTGAGAGAGTTCAGGCGTTCGGGGAAGAGTTTACTGAGCAGAGAACATTGAACTAATATCCACGGAGCAAAGGCAAGCGTGCAGAGACAGGAGCTAGCATCGGAGGCACTGTGTTTGGGGAGCAGACAGTGTGTAATGGAAGGGGCACCCATGAACATTAGAAAAGACGTGAGGGTGCTCAGCCTCCCTCTTGGTACAGGGTGTCGCTCCTTACGCCCCAGCCGTGTCTGAAAGGATCCATGTGTGTGCCTGGGCTTGGCAGACACACTGCCTGTGGCTTCATGATTTTTTTAAAAAAATAATTTTATTTATTAATTTAATTTTGGCTCTTCTGGGTCTTCATTGTCACGCGGGCCTTTCTCTAGTTGCAGCGAGCTGGGGCTACTCTCTAGCTGCGCTGCACAAGCTTCTCATTGAGGTGGCTGCTCTTGTTGCTGAGTTTGGGCTCTAGGGTGTGTGCGTTCAGGAGTTGAGATGCACGGGCTTCGTTGCTCCGCAGGCATGTGGGATTTTCTTGAATCAGGGGTTGAACCCATGTCTCCTGCCTTGGCAGGTAGATTCTTTAACCACTGAGCCACCAAGGAAGCCCTGATCTTCATTAATCCTTACAGTGGTGTGAAGTCCCAGGGCCGTGATTATTTTATAGAATTAATAGTCAAATGTTCTTTCAGCCAAAAGTAATACTTTAGAAATTCTGTTGCATCTAGTCAACACTGTTGCAAAAATATTTCCCTTATAAAGTGAAAGAAAAATCTTTCTCACATTCAGTTAGGTGTTACTTTTTTATTTCTTGTGACTAATGTGTAAAAATCCTTCGCCATGTGACATTGAACAGCTCAGCATGGTAGTAATAAAGCAATAATTTTATAATCCAGGCAGGCCTTTATGACTTAAGAACACATTTTTATGGAAGAAGTATACTCACCCTGCTGGGCATTAGTCAGCGGTGATGCTCATTAGCTGCAGGTAAGAGAGGAAATAAAAATAAGCAACAGAAAAGGTGACTATGAATTCCAAAGTGCTAATAAAAAAGTAAAGAAAACTGCAGTTCTTTATTGTTTTTTTTTTGTTTGTTTGTTTCAATAGAAGTTGGTGGAAACTTGCTGCCAAATAGCTTTGTGGTTGAAGAGGTGTTTTGTTAGTGATAGGAAGTTAACATTCCACTGTTCTTTTCATCTGTTCAGTCAGTTCAGTCACCCAGTCGTGTCCAACTCTTTGCGACCCCACGGACTGCAGCACGCCAGGCTTCCCTGTCCATCACCAACTTCAGGAACTTGCGTAAACTCATGTCCATTGAGTCGGTGATGCTATCCAACCATCTCATCCTCTGTCGTCCCCTTCTCCTCCTGCCCTTAATCTTTCCCAACATCAGGGTCTTTTCCAATGAGTCAGTTCTTCGCATCAGGTGGCTAGAGGATTGGAGTTTCGGCTTCAGCATCAGTCCTTCCAAAGAACATTCAGGACTGATCTCATTTAGGATGGACTGGTTTGATCTCCTTGCAGTCCAAGGGACTCTCAAGAGTCTGCTCCAACTCCACAGTTCCAAAGCATCAATTCTTCAGTAAAGTCTCCTATATACAGAGAGAGTGATGCTCTTAATAACTTTTGTGCTGTACCCCATGTGATGGGAAAATAGTGATTACAATGTTTGGGGGAACAAAGTGATACTCGCTAAGCAGGTTAAGAAGCATCTTAGCGTCCCTATAGCTAATGACAATATTTCCTGCAGGAGAAAACGTGTGTTTAAGCATGCCTTGTGACCCACCCTGATCCAGCACTGTGCGTTCACGGTGCTGGGATGGGGGTAGCCCTGTGCACTGACCCAGACCTGGAGACCTCCTGACACCTGAGCCCCACAGCATTTAATCCACTTTCTGTTTGTAAACCTGGAACTCTGCTAGTCTTCTGGAACCTGAGTCTGGGGAATTAGGTTTAGTGAAAATGTAACTGTGTATATGCACACACGTCTATACATGTGTAGAGGCAGAGAGGAGAAATCCAACACACCTTGGGTATCTATTGTATTCTAAGCACTATGCTACACCAGGCATTCACATATATTCACTCATTTAGTCTTTATGACAACTCTAGAAGTTGTATCATGACTATTTTGCAGATGGGGAAATAATAGGTTAGAGATATTATGTAATTTGCCTGTGATTCCTGGCTAGTAAAGCTGCTATCAGAATCACCTTTGTCTGTTGTGGGTTGAATGCGCATCTCTGGGAATTTCTGTGGTCGTGTTCTACTCAAGACTGTGCATGTAGGGATGAAACTGGAAACTAAAGCCTAAATTGGACATGAGGAAAGCGTCCCTTGTATTTTGAAGTCATGAATTAATTTTTCTCAGGTACATAGTGAGGTAGACACAGTAAAAGGCCTCTGTCCTATAGGAACCTGAGTTCTGACTCCCTAGGCCCTCCTCTCCCGATGCTGCAGGCTAAGATGGTCACCTCCTCGCCCCACAGTGGGGCACATGTCCTCAGGTCAATGGCAGTGAGCCAGGAGCCTGGATATTTGGGGTGCTCTCCTGCTTTACCACCATAGCACTCATGTGATTTTGGAGGAATCGCAACTGAGCCACAAGTGGAAGTTAGGTATCTAGTTATAGCCGGCTCATGTTTACATCTTTCTGCAAAAAAGCATGGAGGCACATGCATAGAGTATGTCACACTGTTGTTGAGGTTAAGAGCTTAGGCTCCTAATCCATTCCATCCAGATTTTCTCATCACCTGCAGCTTTGTAACCTTGGATAGGCAACTCACCTCTTTGGGTTCTTCCATTTTTCTCATCTGTAAAATGGATTTAATCATGTTACCCATCTCACTGGGTTGCTGACAGAATAAAACTGACAATGTCCAGTATGTAATTAGCATATAATAGATAATAATAAAAGCAATTACTGTTATTATTAATACAGTAACACACGCTTAGTTTTAGTTCAGTTGCTCAGTCGTGTCCAACTCTTTGTGACCTCATGAACTGCAGCACACCAGGCTTTCCTGTCCATCACCAACTCCTGGAGCTTGCTCAAACTCATGTCTGTCGCACTGGTGATGCCATCACATGCTAGTTGAAGGATTAAAAGAAATATCGCATATAAACGTTCTCTATTTAATAACTCAAATGTTTTTAGCAAAACAGGGATTGAATAAAGGAATGATATGAGGAATCTTTAGGTAACTTGGTTGTTTTACATATCAGAAGGAATATATGATGTCAGTTCAGTTCAGTCGCTCAGTCATGTCCGACTCTTTGTGACCCCATGAACCACAGCTTGCCAGGCCTCCCTGTCCATCACCAACTCCAAGAGCCCACCCAAACTCATATCCATTCAGTCGGTGATGCCATCCAACCATCTCATCCTCTGTCATCCCCTTCTCGTCCTGCCCTCAGTCTTTCCCAGCATCAGGGTCTTTTCAAATGAGTCAGCTCTTCGCATCAGGTGGCAAATGTATTGGAGTTTCAGCTTCAACATCAATCCTTCCAATGAACACTCAGGACTGATCTCCTTTAGGATGGACCAATTGGATCTCCTTGTAGTCCAAGGGACTCTCAAGAGTTTTCTCCAACACCACAGTTCAAAAGCTTCAATTCTTCAGTGCTCAGCTTTCTTTGTAGTCCAACTCTCACATCCATACATGACCACTGGAAAAACCATAGCCTTGACAAGATGGACCTTTGTTGGCAAAGTAATGTCTTTGCTTTTTATTATGCTGTCCAGGTTGGTCATAACTTTCCTTCCAAGGAGTAAGCGTCTTTTAATTTCATGGCTGCAGTTACCATCTGCAGTGATTTTGGAGCCCCCCAAAATAAAGTTTGTCACTGTTTCCATTGTTTCCCCATTTTTTTGCCATGAAGTGATGGGACTGGATGCCATGATCTTAGTTTTCTGAATGTTGAGCTTTAAGCCAACTTTTTCACTCTACTCTTTCACTTTCATCAAGAGACTTTTTAGCTCTTCTTCACTTTTTGCCATAAGGGTGGTGTCATCTGCATATCTGAGGTTATTGATATTTCTCCCAGTAATCTTGATTCTGGCTTGTGCTTCATCCGGTCCAGTGTTTCTCATGATGCACTCTGCATGTAAGTTAAATAAGCAGGGTGACAACATATAGCCTTGACGTATTCCTTTCCCTATTTGGAACCAGTCTGTAGTTCCATGTCCAGTTCTAACTGTTGCTTCCTTACCTGCATAGAGGTTTCTCAAGAGGCAGGTCAGGTGGTCTGGTATTCCCATCTCTTTCAGGATTTTCCACAGTTTGTGGTGATCCACACAGTCAAAGGCTTTGGCATAGTCAGTAAAACAGAAGTAGATGTTTTACTGGAATTCTCTTGCTTTTTCGGTGATCAAGTGGATGTTGGCAGTTTGATCTCTGGTTCCTCTGCCTTTTCTAAAGCCAGCTTGAACATCTGGAAGTTCACGGCTCACGTATTGTTGAAGCAAAAGAGGGATTAAATAAAGGAATGACATAAGGAATCTCTAGGTAACTTGGTTGTTTTACATATTGGAAAGAATATATGATGTAATGGTATACTAACATTTGCATGAAAAACGTAGGCTAGAGAGAGAGAAGTTATACAGTTAGAAAATGAAATTTCCTCAAGGTGTTTTATTGAAACCTTTAGTATCCCAAAGCATATAGCTCACCAATTTAGACATCTTCATCTCTGCTTCTCTTTCTGGAGCCCCACAGTTTTAAACATATTTAGCTGATTTGTTCTACCTACCTAGCATGTTTATTTTGCCTTCAATTTTTTTGTCTAACCAGGGGTAATAGTTTCAGATGTTTATGTGCTTGTTTATAAAGCATCTGTCAGCACTTTTTCAATGAAGTTATATTTTTAGTAGTTTCTAATCCTGCTGCAGAAGGTTGTTACATGCTGTGACTTGGTGTGAATACCTTCCCTTCTGAAGCAATTAAAAATAAATAAAATTGGATAAATATTTCAGAGAATTGCCTTTTTTACCTGCTTATTGAAAAGAATGCCATTTTTTTCCCCACTGTATTTTTCTTTTGGGCTTAAAACCGAAATAATCAAATACTTCCCAAGGTGCAATTATTATGTTTATCACTTATTTCAAATATGAGACTCTAAGGGCTTTTTTCAAGGGTTATAAAATGATTATTAGTGAAATGTGTATCAAGAAGAACAATTAGTTAAATATCTGTTATATGTTCAGACCCTAGGATTAAAGGGTTTAAATACATCAGTTAGTGTAGTTATTATTAATTGCACTCCTCAAATTGAGTCACTCACTTATTTAATCAGGAATTTTCATTTAGTTGTTGTTGTTCAGTCGCTAAACCCTGTCCTACTCTTTTCGACCTCATGGACTGCGGCATGCTATCCTCCTCTGTCCTTCATTATCTCCTGGAGTTTGCTCAGATTTGTGTCTGTTGAGTCAGCGATGCTATCTAATCATCTCATTCTATGCTGCCCGCTTCTCCTTTTGCCTTCAGTCTTTCCCAACATCAGGGTGTTTTCCAGTTCTTCACGTCAGATGGCCGAAGTATTGGAGCTTCAGCTTCAACATCAACAATCCTTCCAATGAATTTTCAGGGTTGATTTTCTTTAGGACTAACTAGTTTGATCTCCCTGCTGTTCAAGAGACTGTCAAGAGTCTTCTCCAACACCAGAGTTCAAAAGGATCAATTCTTCAGTGCTCAGCCTTCTTTATGATCCAACTCTCACATTTGTACATGACTACTTGAAAAACCACAGCTTTGACTACACGGACACTTGTTGGCAAAGTGATATCTATGCTTTTGAATACTCTAAGTTTGTTATAGCTTTCCTTCCAAGAAACAAGTATCTTTTAATTTCATGGCTGCAGTTACCATCTGCAATGATTTTGGAGCCCAAGAAAAGAAAATCTGTCACTGTTTCAACTTTTCCCCCTTCTGTTTGCCATGAAGTGATGGAACCGGATGCCATGATCTTAGTTTTTTGAATGTTGAGTTTCCAGCCAGCTTTCACGTTCTCTTCTTAGTTCCTCTTCATTTTCTGCCGTTGGAGTGGTATCATCTGCATATCTGAGGTTGTTGATATTTCTCTCTGCAATCTTGATTGTAGCTTGTAATTCATCTAGTCTGACCTTTCTCATAATGTACTCTGCACATAAGTTAAATAAGCAGGGTGACAATATACAGCCTTGATGTACTGCTTTCCCAGTTTTGAACCAGTCCATTGTTCCATCCGGTTCTAACTGTTGCTTTTTGTCCTGCATACAGGTTTCTCAGGAGGCAGGTAAGTTGGTCTGGTATTCCCATCTCTTGAAGAATTTTCCATAGTTTGTTGTGATCTGTCCAGTCAAAGGCTATAGCATAGTCAATGAAGCAGAAGTTAGATATTTTTCTGGAATTCTCTTGCTTTCACTGTGATCCAGCATATGTTGGCAATTTGATCTCTGGGTCCTCTGTTTTTTCTAAATCCAACTTGAACATCTGAAAGTTCTTGGTTCACATACTGCTGAAGCGTAGCTTGAAGAATTTTTAGCATAACCATACTAGCATGTGAAATGAGTGCAATTGTGTGGTAGTTTGAACATTCTTTGACTTTGCCCTTCTTTGGGATTGGATTGAAAACTGACCTTTTCCAGTCCTTTGGCCACTGCCATTTTCCAAATTTGCTGACATATTGAGTGCAATACTTGAATAGCATCATCTTTTAGGATTTAAAATAGCTTAGCTGGAATTTTCATATGTTTGCTTTATTATTATTACTTATGATATTCTCATGGTGATTAAAAAATAGTAGCTAGACTTAAAAATTAGGTATTGCATTAACTTAGATGGTTTCTAATAATTAATTTCATGGAATTAAGCAAATGCATCATTTTAGAGTACTGTAAAATATCTGTGACATTGTTTTAGAACAGAATTCCTCAGCCTTGGTGTTGGTGACACTTTTGGCCCAGATGAGTCTTGTGAGGGACCATCCTGTGCATCACAGGATGCTAGCACTGTCCCTGGCCTCTAGCCACCAGTTGCCAGTCGCACCTTCCCGATTGTGATAACCAAATATGTCTCTAGATATTAGTACCCTGGTAAAAAAAATCACATTTGGTTAAGAATTGTGGCTTTAAACCACTTTTATTGAAACTCTTGTAAAGTGCTATCATATGCAAATGTTTAATTTCTTCCAACAAAATGAATTAGATTTATAGTGGAGAGGCTTCCAGGTGGCTTCCCCCTGGCAGTTGGAGTCACAGGAGACATGAATTCTATCCCTTGGTTGGGACGATCCCCTGGAGAAGGAAATGACACCCCACTCCAGTATTCTTGCCTGAAAAATCCTGTGGACAGAGGAACCTGGTTGGCTACAGTCTATGGAGTATCAAAGAGTTCGATAATACTGAACACACACACACACAGCACAGCAGTTTGAAGGTTTTATTGGGTCTAAAAATGAGACTTTAACTGCTGGTGCTGCCTTGTTTTTTGATGTGTTAGGAAAAGCTGAATTATTGAGGAAATTAGTTTTTGGGAAATATGTTCAATATCACTAATATATTAATATTGCATTTTGAAAGTTCTATATTTATAACACTATTTCTCCAAAGTTGTCCTCTTAGTTAAATGTGTTTTCATCTCAGTAGTTATGTTAGGATCATTTATAACGTTGGCCTTCCAGAGAAGTACATGGAGGAATGCAGACATAACTTCTGTCCTGAAATAGTTTATAGTCTGGGAGAGAAAGGGACTAATATACAGCCTCCAAAGATGGATGTTACAAGATGTGCAAATAAACTATTACGGGTAGGAGTGGATTTAACAGGAAGCTCCTGAAGCTTAAACTCCAGGGCTACTCAACACAGAGGCTTTTTCCAAAACTTAATTTGGCATTTGCAAATTATACTCTTTTTCTTAAAAGAAGTCCCTTCTCCAAACTATATAAGTTTGAAATCACAAAAGATCTGCATCCATCCTCAGCACCGGGATTCCTGGGCTGGAGAGAATGCCTAAGAGAGGACCTATACAGGATGGATACAGAGATTGTCTCTCATGACAGATGTGATTATGGAGATTCCATGTATTATTCACCTACTCCAGAAAAGTAGACTGACTGTTAGATAGCTGAACTGTGCCACGGCTCTCTGCTTCCCGCCATTTGTATTTCTCTACGCACATGGAGAACTCACAACACCTGGTAGGGTTGGGGAACATCCTCTGTCCTGTGATTTCCAATGTGGTTTGGTAGTAGTTTAGTGGCTACATCATGTCCAACTCTGTGCAACCCTATGGACTGCAGCCTGCCAGGCTCCTCTCTCCATGGGATTTCCCAGGCAAGAATATTGCAGTGGGTAGCCATTTCCTTCTCCAGGGGATTTTCCTGACCCAGGGGTCAAACCCAAGTCTCCAGCACTGCAGGCAGATTGTTTATGGACTGACCTACCAGGGAAGCCCAATGTGGTTTGGACTATGGCAAAAAACGATTGAAGAAGGGATTTTGCAATAATAATAGTGAAGTACCAGTGAGCATTGGTGCTGGGTATCTGACTAAAAGGGACAGGTGCTTTTGCCAAAGGCAAACCAAATGCGAAAAACAAAGAAGGTGTGAGGGTACAAGATTTTGGGGGGGAGGTACAGGGGCAGGGGGGAGGTGCAAAGTTGACTTGACAGGTGGAAAGGAGGGAGAGGAAGAAGCAGGTGGGCATGTCGCGGGACATGAGGTGGGTGGGGTAAATGTGAGGCCATCTGGGTAGCTTGTCACTGCACCCCCCTCTCCCCGACCGGGAATGCTTGATGGCATCTGCTTCGCATCTAGGGATTGTCTGACCTCAGGAGGAATTTCCCTCATTCTGCCCAGCCCATTGTGACCTTCCAGATGCACACATTTGGCTCTGCACTCTGTTTGGGGGCTGCATGAATGAGAACTTCACCGAGAATTTTGATGGTTTTTGTTGTAGCTGTGAGAAATCCTCGGTTATACTCTTGTCCCGTCTACAAGAAGCCCGTCCGAACAGACCTGAACTACATCGCTGCTGTAGACCTCAGGACGGCCCAGGCCCCTGAACACTGGGTGCTGCGTGGAGTTGCCCTTCTCTGCGATGTCAAGTAATGTGGGGCATGTCCCTCACCCAATAAATGCAGGATCCAGACTATCAGAGCTCTGTTCTCCCCTATGGCCGTTGTGTAAATCAGGTTGATCTTACTGTGTGTGAGTTGCATCAGTGTTCCTGGCTCCTTCACTGGATGCTTGATTATATTTAGTCTGTTTCACCGTTAATGACCAATCACTGTGTTTTTTGAAAAGCTATTTGGTGATTTAGAAGTAAGATTTATAACTTTCTAATCAAGATTGGCCCTCAAATCCTGAGTAAATCGTTTTCTTCTTTCAACGCCAAAGACTGACTAGGGTAAATAGATGGTATTAGTATTTCCCTGGAAAGGATTATTCTTCTGTTAATGTGGTTCTGGTGACAGCCCAGTTCTCTAAGGTAACATGACAAGTTTGTGCTAATTCTGTTTCTATTGCCTTTTGCATTTAGGTCAGGTAAGAGATTTGTTTTCATGACTGAAGTTGCCAGTTAAATAGATCTAAAAAAATGGAAGGAAATACAATGGTGGGTTAAAAATGTGAATAGATGAATAGATGATGCGTGTAATCCTATAGAATAAGCATATGGAATAGTGTTCAACTCTACTGATAATTACTAAAGAGCAACACTTAACTTACATTTGTTATAATTTAAAAAAATTAAAGCCAAAAGTGAATTGTGGCGAGGTCTTTGTAAAAGTGATACATTCAGACTCCTTGAACAATAGAAATCAACCCATTCTTTTTGTAAAATGATTAAATAACTAAGCACAGAAGGAATCATAAAAACATTCACATGCTTTGACCCTTATTTTCTCTCCTAGAAACCTACCAAGGAAACAATTTGAAAGACTGAAGAAATTATTATAAAAATGTATTTAACAGCATAAAAATAATAAATGCCCCCAAAGGTAAAAAATAAGTCTATGCTTAAGGAAATTAGAGGATATTAGACAGCTATGAAAAACAATAGTGAAGATTTCATAATGTGGAAATGGTGACCACAGGCTGTTAAGTGAAAGATAGAGTTAGCAAAATATTGAGTATTATAACTAAAATGTATTTGGTGTAGACAAAAATTAGAAGATAATGTGGAAAAATAAAAGCAGGTATGATTGAATGGTAAAGGTTTCAGTTGACTTGAAAAAATGTAATGATTGGAAGAAAAAAAATAGGAAAAGGGTAAAAGTCTTAGATAGTGGGTGAAAATGTCACATGATCATTTATTAATTAGGAAAAATACTATCTAAGGGACTTTTCACATATTTTTACTTTCAGTCATGACTATAAATTGTACATTGTTTCATCTATAACCTGTTTACTTGGAAACTTGGTCAGTGCTAAGGTAGAACTGCAGCTTAAAATTGGTTAACTTCAGATCTGCATAACTTCAGGTTTCTGGTGATAAAGGGTTTTATTGGGAGGAAGGATTACAAGGAGACCAGTGTGGGTCCCTTGCACTAGGACTTGCTCTATGATGAGTATCATTTTATTTTAATTACAATGAGAATTAGACCTGAATGGTTCATGTGACATCTACCCATCTTGGACAATACTATTTTCATTTGAGCAGCTTCTTTTGGTCTGAATTAATGTATCAGTTGATCTGTGTGAACTGTGGTAAAACAATCATTTTATTTTGAATAATAATGAAAATGCAGAAATAATGCAGATGAATAAAAGTTGTTAATGAATGTCTGAATTGTAATCGCTATTTGTAAACAAAGGGGTGAGTTCCATTGAGTATCCAGAAATAAGCTTTTAAAACTGGATTTTTGTAATCCAATAACTTGAAAATGTATAATTCATATCATTTTGTATATATGTACAAGTATATATGTACAAGTTTTGGAGACCCAAAGTAGAAAAGAACACCGTGAAAACAAGTAGAAATTTTTAGGAAGTAATTCAGCAGGGAGACTTCCCTGGAGATCCGGTGGTTAACAGTCCATCTTGCAATGCAGGATTCTTGGGTTTGATCCCAAGAGAACTAAGATCCCACCTGCCTCAGGATAGCTAAGCCCGGGTGCCTTACCTACTGCAGCGTGACTTCTGCGGAGCCCTCCCGCTGCAGTGACTGAGCCTGTGTGCCACAACTAGAGTCTGTAATGGGAGAGCCTGTGTGACGTAAGGACGATCCCTCATGCCGCAGCTACGACCTGACAGAGCTGAATTCAGTTCAGTTCAGTCGCTCAGTCATGTCCGACTCTTTGCGACCCCATGAACTGCAGCACGCCAGGCCTCCCTGTCCTTCACCAACTCCCAGAGCTTACTCAAATTCATGTCCATGGAGTCGGTGATGCCATCCAACCATCTCATCCTCTGTCGTCCCCTTCTCCTCCTGCCCTCAATCGTTCCCAGCATCAGGGTCTTTTCCAATGAGTTAGTTCTTCTCTTCAAAGTACTGGAGTTTCAGCTTCAGTATCCGTCCTTCCAATGAATATTGAGGACTGATTTCCTTTAGGATGGACTGATTGGATCTCCTTGCAGTCCAAGGGACTCTCAAGAGTCTTCTCCAACACCACAGTTCAAAAGCATCAATTCTTCAGTGGCTCAGCTTTCTTCATGGTCCAACTCTCACATGCATACATGACTACTGGAAAAACAGAATTAAAATTTTAAAAATTCAATAAGGAACATCACTGAAACATGGAGGAGCCAGTGAGGCCCCTTCCTGCTTCACCTCCACCCCCTACCCCATAGCTCCTACCCAATGAAGGGCATTCAATATTCTACTGAATTGGGGACCAGAGAGGACCAACTGACTGAATCTTCAGGTTGATGGAGAGAGTCGCTGACTGCCTCAGATGTAGAGAAAGCTGCAGTGGGGATTTTGTTGCATTTCAGGGTGATAGACCCATTTTTTTCAACTGTATCAATATTGATTTACTTAAAAAAGTATTTGTCTTGCACCTTCTGTGTGTCAAGCACTCTGGTGCCCTGGTGGGATGATGGTGGGAAAAATTCTCACAGTCCCTGATTTCATGGAATTCCTGGAGGAGGGCACAGCAACCCACTCCAGTATTTCTGTCTGGAGAACCCCATGGACAGAGGAACCCGGCAGGCTAGTCCATGGGATAACACAGAGTTGATCATGACTGAAGCAACTTAGTACATGCACATAAGAGAACTAGACACAGAAACTAAGCAATTATCCAGGCACATAATTTTATATGATCTCAGTGTATGGTTGGATAACCTGACATGTGTGGGTGATACACAGAAAAAGATATAGGGACGTCCCTGGTGGTCCAGTGGTTAAGATTCTGCTCTTCCAATGCAGGGGACATGGGGTTCCATCATTGGCCAGGGCACTAAGATCCCACATGCCAAGTGGTGTGGCCATAAGATTTTTTTTAAAAAGATGGAAAAATATTTAAAGATGGGGAGTTGAAAGAAATGGCAACCCACTCCAATATTCTTGCCTGGAGAATTCCATGGACAGAGGAGCTTGTAGGCTACAGTCCATGGGGTCATAGAGTTGGACACAACTGAGTGATTAACACACTAAATGCTATGAAGGAAGCACTGGATTCCATGAGGGAGCTGGTAGTTATTCATGGGTCATGGGTTAGCAGGTAGAAGCCACACTACAGTGTCCCCATTTATTTTTTTAATTGTATTATTATTTTTTTTACAACTATTATTATTATTTTTTAACTAAGAGTCCAGCCTGGGATACAGGCTGCGAAGGGCTACTTTCTAAGTAAAACTGTAAACCTTGTTCTGACTGCTGCCAACTCCAGCACAGTGGCTGATGGACACCATGTGTTTCTAAGTCACTGGAGCGAGAAGTACCTCTTTGTGTTAACTGCTTGTTTGCAATGGAAAATCTTGTAAATAATTCAACATTAAGAGGCAGGAAGAGACAAAACACAAATGTTACAATTACATAGCTTGCAGGGTTCTCCAATTTAGATAAAATACACAGTGTCAACAGTGTCTTTGTCAATGATAAATTTTTGTTCAACGGTATGGCATTATTAAAAAATTAGATATGCTAATACATCCTGCTAACATAGTTTATAACATTTTTGCAACTCAAAAATCTTTAGTGATCATAAAAATAGTTCAATATTCATATTAGTATATGAGCCATTTTCTCTTAAAGACCCAATTTTCCCTCACCTCCAAATCTGTAACACGATTTTTGTGCCCCATGTCAGGCCCTGGTGAGGTCCATGATCACTTTTACATTTAAAATACTATACTCTTGCAAGTATCAGTGAAATGAAGTAGGATCTTATGGTCCTTGTTCCCCAGGTCCTCTGCCTGCCTTTTGTCTGTGAGAAAAACTTTAGCCAAAGAATAAGTTAAATCAGAAAAGTGAGAGCATGCAGAAAGAAAGGAAAACTGTCAAAGGAAACCAAATAATAATAGTTTAGTCATTAAGCATAGTCAAGAACTTTTAGTTTCTTCTCAAGGGCTATAGGTAATATTTTGAGCCATATCCTGTGAGCTGTCTTGTAGATACTGAAATCCCTACCTGGTGGTGAAGTTAACTACATGATGACCGGAACTGTAGCCATGACGTGTGTGTTAGTCGTTCAGCTGTGTCCGATTCTTTAAAACCCCATGGACTGTAGCCCACCAGGCTCCTCCATCCATGGGATTCTCCAGGTAAGAATACCGGAGTGGGTTGCCATTCCCTTCTCCAGGGGAATCTTCCTGACCCAGGGATTGAACCTGGGTCTCCTGCCTTGTCTGAGCCACCAAACTTTTAAGCAGAAATGAAAAAGAACCATCGAGAATGAAGAAACCCTTCCCTTCTCTGGGGTCTTGCTCTCTGCCTCCGTCTTTGAAGGTGTTGCGTCTGAGACAGTGGTTCTCAAACTGCATGCCTGGGAAACCCAGATGTGGCCAACAGCCTCAACTCACAAGTGTGTGCGATATCCACACCTTCACTTAAGCACCAGTGACATTTGCTGCTGTCCCACCAAGGATCTCCTCACATAACACCAGCAAGTCAAGGTCTAGGCTCCTCAAGGTCTAGGCTCCTCAAGGTCAAAGCTCCCCAAGGTCAAGGCTCCTCAAGGAGCTCTCTCTCAGCTTTGCTGGCCTTGCCCTCCATGAAGGACCCTGTGAGTATGAGTGTTTCCCTGGTGGGATCTTCCTTGGTTACTTCAGGTTGTAGAAAATAACTAGAGGGCCACCCCAGGCAGAGGGAGCTGGGGTCCAGCTGTCCACCGAATGCACCCACAGTGGGGGCAAACCTTCCCAAGACTGGACCCCCCCACCCAGCAGCTCACAGAACTCCTCAAATTTAGAGCAAATATGCTGTCCCAGGGCACACCCCTGAGGCAGCCACAGTTCCATCAGGGCCTGCCAGACAGTTGAAGACCCTAAAGACCAGGACCCCCATGGCCAGCTCCTTGCAGGGGTCCCCACATGTGTGCACAGAGCCGCTGCCCCACCTGGAGGCTTCATGACATAAGCTGCTGATTTTTGAGAACTGACTGGCCTCAAGAAATAGAAACAAACCAACCTTGAAACTGAGGATTAACTGTACTTCAAACAAGATGATGCTGGTCAGACCACCAATGACCAATTTCAAGGTCGTTGTCAGAGCTGACTGCACTGTTTCTGCATGTAGCCCCCTCCCTCACCTTATTAAAAACTCTAGCCCACTGAATGTCAGTGAGATGGAGTCAGTCTTTGGACAGAAATCCATCCCCACCCTCCTCCTCAGTTGCCATCATCCAAAATGAAGCAAATTTTCCTTTCCACCAACTCTGTCTCTTCATTGACTTTTGAGCCATGAGCAGCCAGACCCCTCCTCTTTCAGTTACATTAGGTGTGATTTGTGAAAATTACATTGTATAACTGATTACTGTTCATTAGTAGCCCTAGTCAACACATCAAAATAATGCCTTTTAAGGGAAGACAAAAGGTATAATTATATTTACAATATGGTCCTCCAGATTGAGTGAAACCAGCAAACGGATCAGTGGGTTGTGAAACCGTGAGGAAATCTAGTAGTTTGCGCTTAATATTTTTTAGCATTGAGTTCTAGTAATTTTTGAAGTTTATACATTCTGGTTAATCAACTGACATCAGCTGTATCCAATATCTGCATATCGTGTCTACAAATACCTCCAATGAATGATAGAAGAGAATTCAAGGTCCGCTTTAGAATCAGCTATGAGCTTTGGGTAGGACACTGTGAATCCACAAACCGGCCCTTACCTGTCTTAAACAGGATCCTTATTCTGTGATGAGCTTTACACACAGTGAACCTTCTCAAGGCAAGAGCCAACTGCACTGCTACCCTGAGGCTTTTCTGGTTTAGTTCCTCAGCCTGGAAAACCAATAAACTGACAGCCAGATAGAAATCACCAGTTGAATTCTACTCTCTCCTCTCATTTGCATGAGAAGAAATGAAAATACAGGGACTAGAGAACCAGAAGGCTGGAAGGCAGTATCCTCAGCAGGGATGGGTTGGAGGATCAAAAGGACAGTTGGGTTTCTTTTCTTCAGACACTGTTGGAATTCCATTATTAGCAATAACTCCAACAGATCAAGATGATGAATGAGTAATCTTCAAAGTCCTCAGATGAGCCCTTAAAAACCAGCTTATCCCCTAGATTTCTAAGTTTTCATTACAAAATGCCAACAGTATTGTGACCTAATAGTATAATTTCAATGCCTTAAAGGATTTAATCCAAGGTTTTAGAAAAGTTCTATCAGCTCTTAGTATTAATAACATCATGAAACTACCACGTGGACTTGCCCCATGTGTATTCTTCCTGTGGCTCCTTTGTGCCTCTCTAGATTTAGGACTCCATGTAGATTCCCGAGGCTCAGGATTTACAGGCAAGCTTCACTGTCTCCAACTTTGAGTTTATGTTGGTGGTTGCGGAGCTTGGGAGGCTTGCCCTCCCTTTGGTTTGTGTGCCAAACACCGTTTCTCACTGGGCTACGCGCTGTTGCTCCTTGTCGGGTGTCATGTGGGTACAGCCAGGACATATTTGTGGTGTGATGCTTTGCCTCTGCTCCAGGAATGCTCTACGATCTCCATTAATACCTTTCTTCATTTATTTCTTCACTTAGGCTAATAAGCATAAGCATTCACATCAGCTATGATCGTAAACACACTTGCCTGGAAAGCCAATTAAGTTTCTTCCAGTATTTTGTGCAGGAGTCAATTTTAATAAGACCACATAGAACGTTCATGAGTCCTCGAGAGGGGAGAAAGATTAAATGTGGTGAAGGCCACCAAGGAGATTATATAAAAAGTCATGAGATGGGGAGCTTTGTGAAGGATTATGAAGCAGACCCTGTGTTTCAGCTCAGGTTGGACTCCTCTGTATTGCTGCGTGCAGTTTAAATTCACTCCGTTAGCATCACCTTGCTCCTCACGGTCCACTGTGATATCATCTGTAATCTATTTATGCACATACCTACAGCAAATCCTGGGAGGCCTGCAGAAAAAGAGCTTATAAAACATTTTAGTGATTTATCATTTGAAAAGTGATCATTTGCATGTGCCAATTAAACTTTTTGCTATACTAGCAAATAGTGAAAATGCTTTTAGTGTCTCAGAAACATTTTAAATCACCATTGTTCACATCTTACAAACCTGATACACCACTGATCACAAAGATTTATAAGTGGCACAAATGAGGGGTTATAAAAAAGATGATTGCCGTCAGTTCAGTTCAGTTGCTCAGTCGTGTCTGACTCTTTGAGACCCCATGGACTATAGCCCGCCAGGTTCCTCTGTCCACGGGATTCTCCAGGCAAGAATACTGGAGTGGGTTTCCATGCCTTCTCCAGGGGATTTTCCCAAAATGGGGCTTGAACCTGCCTCTCCTGTGTCTCCTGCATTCCACATGGATTCTTTACCCACTGAACCACCTGGGAAACCCAGTCACATCCTTAGCTCTCAGCAAATTGAACTAATCAGGGTTTAAGTTGAGACCCCCTTGGAAGAATACTTGTATTTAGTCCTAAACTTAAAGAGACCCTTGTTTGCTATGCTTCACTTGGAATGACTACGCTTTCCCCCTTCAGGAAGCACAGCCAAAATTTTCACAGAAGTATGTTTACAATGGGGGAGGGTTGCCCATGGATATCACAGGATATCAAATTTTACTCTGGGTTAAAAGGGGAACTTTGCGGGACTTCGTGGTAGTCCAGTGGCAAAGACTCCGTGCTCCCAATGTAGGGAGGCCCAGGTTCCATCCTGGTTGGGGAACTAGATCCTGCATGCCCCAACTAAGAATTTACATGTTGCAACTAAAGATCCTGCATGCTGCAACTAAAAAGAACCCACATGCTGCAAATAAGACCTGGCACAGCCAAATAAATGACTAAATATATATATTTTTTTAATGGGGAACTTTGCATCACACACATGAGACTATAACAGAGACTGCAGGTTCATACCCATCCTGGGCTATTTCAATAGCATTCTTATTCATACTCTTTTATTATAAAATGAAAAGTCCAGGAATGCCAAGGCCAAATGGCACCGCAGGACAGCAGTTGTCAACCTGGAGTCCCCTAGCGTGATTGATCATTCTATCTGGTCACATTATTTAGGCTCCAACCAGATCACTAAAGTCTCTGCTAACCATGAGCGTCTTCATACATAATTGCGGCACTGGTTATAAGTGCTGAGCCTACTCTGTAGCAAAGTGTTCATGGGGAAAACCAGAGTTCTAAATAAGGATGCTCACGTCCACCCCGGACCCACAACCCCATCTGAAGTCCCACTTCCAGCCCTGCTCTGCTGAAGGATCTAGTTTTCCCACCTTTACCATCTTTACCCAGCTCAAATCACCTGGTGGTTGCTGTTCTTATCTGGGGCTCCAGAGCAAATGGAGGGTGAGTAACGCTCAGTCTCTGGAGATCCTGCCAGGATGACTCCCTCCTCTCTGAGATGCTCCTTCTACCCAGCTGGCTGGTCACACACTTTCTAGATCAGTATGATGCCCGGGAGATAGCAGGGTGATCACAGAAAGTGGAGTGCACACACAGGGTCAAATCCTGGAGCTACTGTTTACTAGCTGGGTAAATTTGGCAGAGTCTATTAGTGTTTCTGAGACACCTTTCTCATCTGCATAATGGGTAGCCTCGCCTTCCGTGTGAGGCTGTTGTGAGAACCAATAGAAACAGAAAGTTAGAAAATGCCCAGGACAAAAGAGGGGCTTCCTAGGTGGTGCTGGTGGTAAAGAATCCACCTGTCAATGCAAGAGAGGCAAAAGAAGTGGGGTAGATCCCTGGGGAGGGAAGATACCCTGGAGTTACACGACCTGGCCAGATACAAACACTGCAGTGTCACTATGGATGGAGTAGAAAATGGCAACCCACTTCAGTATTCTTGCCTGGAAAAATTCCATGGACAGAGGAGCCTGGCAGGCTATAGTCCATGGAGGCACAGTCAGACTCCACTGAACAAGAACCACACACACAGAACAAAGACGTGCTCAGCAAAGCTCACCTCGTTCCCCCACCTTGTGTCCCGTCAAATTGTGGAGAGAGGAGAGAGGCAGGCTGCTGCCACTTGGCATGAGGATCCTTCTTTAAGAAGTAGCCCTGATGGTCAGCAGGTACTGTCCTTCCACTTCTACTTGTACCCATTAAGCATTAAGCCCAACTTTATCTCCGTCAAAGCCATTCTCTCCTGGTTTTCAATTTATTTATTAAAAAATTTTTTTTTAAAGTTGTTTGTTTATGTGGCCATGCTGGGTCTTAGCTGCAGCCTGAGGGATCTTTGATCTCGATTGAGGCATGTAGCGTCTTTAGTTCCAGCATGCAGACTCCTAGTTGTGGCATGTGGGATCTAGTTCCCTGACCAGGGATTGAACCCAGGCCCCCAGCATTGGGAGTGAAGAGTCTTAGCCACTGGACCCCCAAGGAAGTCTCTCCTTGTTTTCAATTTATTTATTTATTTTTTCTTGTTTTCAATTTAAAAGAGAACTAATTTCTTGGCGTTCCCTTCATTTTTATTGTTTTTATGTGAGCATGATTTGTAAGCCCATTCTAAATCAAAGCTTTCCAACAATTTTTTTCTGCATGTTGTGTCAAAAATATCCTAAGTGTAGATACTAATATCCATTCAGAGCTGATGTCTGATGCTAATATTCACACCGTAAACTGTCAAATGATATTGCTTTTCTTTTGTGCTTGCTCAGACTAGTGCGGCAGATTATTTCATCACAAACTGGTAACCATATATGCCAGATGACAAAAGGGAGAGGTAAAATGAATAAGAGACATGGGGTTGCAGTCAAGGTTATTACCTTAATTAAAAACCTTAATTTGTTAGAATAGTGGCTCTTATCCCAGGCTGTATATTGGAATCATTTGGGAAGCTTTTAAAAATATTGATGCTGAGGACCCACTGTAGTCTAATAAAATCAGAACATCTGTTAAAGCAGCTAGGGTAGAGGACCATTGCTTTAGAGTAATGGTAAACAAGTATGGACTTGGTAACAAGTGTGGACTATGAAATCCACTCACCAATACAATAATTAGGAAACATATTTGTGTTTCAAACATCTTTGAGCAATTGAGTAACTAAAGAGAGCTGAGACAGTAAGAACAACTTTTTAAAAAGCAATATTAGAATTGTGAAATAAAATTCATAGTTTATGGCAGGACAAGAAAAATTTAAATGTAAAAAATCTCTGCCCTTTTGCCTTCTCTCTTCCCCCACTATTCATTGTGTATTTGTGTTATATATCGAACAAACTTCACGCTTCGGCAGGAATACCTGCTTAACCATTAAGAGCAACATTTTCCCAGCACCAACAAGGCAACTGCTGAGAGACAGCGTTCTTTCTTGATCTTGCAAGAGGTCATACGACCCACCACGATGACTTAGACCCACCATGAAGACTTAGATTGGGATTATGTAGACTATCAATAACAGTTCATTTGCTGTACAGCCCTGTCTCAAAAGACATATAACTGTGCCTAGACTTCTACCAAGCACAGTTTGCAGAGCTTTCTGAAGTGCTTGTCCTGGGTTGAATTAAATAAAAATTTTCAATTGAATAAAAATTGAATAAACTTTTCCAATTCTTAGATTGATACCTCAATTTTTCATAACTTGTATGCTTCTCGTATGAACAATCTTTTAGTCTCTAACTTTCAAATCTTTATTGTAAAATATTGTTGCTGAATTCTGCATTCTCTATGAACCCATGAAATTAAAAGTTTATTTTTTAAAAAAATTAAGGTAATTGAAATTATTGGACTGAGTTATGTATAAGTTTATTGAATTATTTTATTGCAGAGTTCGTGGAGGAATATGTATTTAATTGACTATTTTTCCTTTGCTGACACTTAATTAAAAATTCTACATATTTAAGGTATAAAACTTGATGATTCGGTATGTGTATATATTGTGACATAATCATCACAATCAAATTAACATGTCATCACTTCACAGTTATCCTTTTTTTTATCCCCATTGGGAGAAGGGCTATGAAAACATATCATTGGATTCCTTACTAGAAATATGACATGATGCATTGTATCAATATTCTTGTATTTTACTGTTCACTCAGATCACCTGGGGATCTTTGTTACACGTGCAGACCATAATAAATAGGGCAGGTGTGGGGCCTGAGGCTCTGGGTTTTTAGTAAGCTCCCAGGTGTTACCAGTGCTGCTCACATGACCCATGTGATATCTCCTGGTAGATTTGGAAGCTCTGTTTTTACAAACACATGCATTGAAGATCCTTGTGTCTTCATGGTGAATTGACTCTCTGATTATTGTGTAATATTTCTCAGTAATTTTCCTTCTTCTGATGTTTCTTTGTGTGATATTAATATAGCCTCTCCAGATTTCTTTTGGTTGTGTTTCTCCATCCTTTTATTTTCTCTTACTATCTGTGCCTTTAAAGATAAAATGGGTTTCTTATGTAGTTCCGTTCCTTTTAATATAAACAAGTAATGTCTTTTAATTGGGATGTATGCACCATTTATATTTTGTGTAATTATTTACATAATTTGATTTAAATCTACTGTTATACTAGTTTTCTGTTTCTTCTGTTCTTCCATTTTTTTCCTCTTTTTCTGTCAATTTTTTAAAAATTGAGTATTGTTTATGATTCCATTTTATCTCCACTATTGATTTATTGGTTGCAACTCATTCACTTTCCTTTCTTTCTGATGGATGTCTTAGGGTGGCCAAGATGGCCTAATGGACCCCCAGCTAGAGACAGGCTTATTCCCAGTCTCTGCTTTGCTCAGAATATTTACTTTAGAAACCTTGTAATCCTAATTCCTTTCTCTGAGCCTTTAAGATGTAAATTTTTCTCAAGGAACTGGGAGCCATCCCTTTGAAATGGAGTCATCAAGGATGGGGCTCTGTTCCCTCTGGAAGCTCTAGAGAGTCTTTCTTTGCCTCCTCTAGCTTCTGGAAGCTGCCAGCATTCCTTGGCTTCTGGTCACTACCTCCAATCTCTGCTGCTTTCTTCACATCACCTTCTTCTCTATATGTATGCTTAATCTCCCTTTGTCATTCTCTTACAGGGACACTTCAGATGACATTTAGGGCCCACCCAGATAATCCAGGACAGTGTCCTCATCTCCAGAATCTAAACTTAATTGCATCTGCAAAAGAAATCCTTTTGTCCTTCTAATGTAACATTACAGGTTTGAGGTATCTGTATATCTGGTACTGATAGAGGACATGATATCTTTCAGTGTCTATTACTTATCTTACCTCCCCAGTGTTATTTTAATTCTACTGTATGCAGACTTTTCTTGAAAAGCACTTTTTCTTTGGGTTGTTATACTTGTTCAGTTGCTAAGTCATGTCTGACTCTGCGACGCCACGGACTGCAGCACACCAGACCTCTCTGTCCTTCACTGTCTCCCAGAGTGTTCAGATTCATGTCCATTGAGTTGGTGATGCTATCTAACCATCTCATCCTCTGCAGGCCACTTCTCCTTTGCCTTCAATCTTTCCCAGCATCAGGGGCTTTTCCAATGAGTCTTCTCTTCACATCAGATGGCCAATGTATTGGAGCTTCAGCTTCAGCTTCTCTGGGTTAGTAGGGAATTATGGAAGCATTCCATAACTGAGTTGCTAATTCTGCATACAGAGGTCTTTGATTTGGAGTCCTTAATTAATAATAATCATAATAATAAAGCAAATATTTACAGAGTTCTTACAGTGTGCCAGACTTGAGTAAACGTCTATAAAGCCTAGTTACTGAAAAGATAATCTGAGGACCAGAAGTATCGAAATACCTGGGATCCTGTAGAAACACATAATCCTGGTCTTGAATTGCATCTACTGAATCAGAATCTGCATTTTTGCCAGGATTCCTACTGATTTGCTTGAACATTAAATTTTGATAAAGTTTTTTATGGTATTAACTTATTCAAAATGCATAAATACTCTATAATGCAGGTATTTTTGTCAGCAACTATTTTACAAATGAAGAACACAAGACTGAGAGAATTTGGGTACTTTGTTCAAAGCCAGTTAATTAGCAGGGGATGGAACCTGTAATCTGGTCCAGATCCGCCTTTCCCCAGATGTCCCATTAACCATCTCTAATGTCCTGTTTCTTCACACAGCAAACAGTGGATATTGACTCACGAGGGGCTCAGGGAAACGTACTTTTCAGCAGCCTCTGTAAGTCCCAAGAGCTAATAGTGTATTCTCAGTTTCTCCAAGCAGTCATTTAGTCAATATCAGCCCTATAGAGCTCCCTAAAAACAGTGTTTCTAAATAATGTTGTCCTAGATAAATTCTGTAGACTTGCTTAAAGGATCGGTTAGTCAATTACCTGAGAGTTGGCTAGTGAAATGAATTTATTTTGCAGAAAGCAAAGAAAAAGCCGATTAGAATTAGAACACAAGTATAAGCCCTACCATCTGCCTCTTGTTTAATTTCATAGATAAAAGACCTGAAAAGCAGACAGTGCGTTGCAGGAGAGTGGAGACCCGTTTATAGTGTATGAAAAGGTTACAGGGCTTTGTGGCATTTGCTATCTGCTAATAACTTCATGTCTGCTTAGTTAAATTAATAATTTCTTAGGTCATGCTATTAGGTGTGATGCTTCTAGGTGACATGAGTGGTATCTTTTTTCTCCTTTTAGCATCAAACATCATTTTCAGTTCAAAACACTTTCATTCTAAATGAAGGTCATGGGAACTTGACTTGTGGTCCAGTGGTTAAGACTCCAGACTTCCAGTTCAGGGAGTCCAGTTTCGATCCCTGGTTGGGAAACTAAGATCCCACATGCTGTGTGGCCAAAAATAATAATAAATAAATAAATAATAAATAAATCTTGGTCATGAATTCTCCACATCATGTGTTTACTAACAACAAAAATACTCTTTTTGTATTTAATATAAATATTTACAAAGAATGATCAACCCTTACTTGTAAAGATTTTATCTCAGAACTATTTTATGAGTAGAAATAACAGTAGGGGAAAAAAAAACTTGTGTTTTCAAAATGAGCGTATAGGTGTTTTACCCACAGTGTCTGATTTATGCCCCAGAATAACCTTGAGGGGTAAGAAGTATTACCTTCCTCTTACATGTGAGAAAACCTAGGAGCAAAAAAGGTAACCTGGCTAAGTCCACACAGTCAGTAAATGATGTCATCTTCCTGGCTGCGGTGCTTTAGGGTCCTTCCTGTAGGTGCTCTGGATTCAGCGCTGTATCCCCTGCATTAGACTCAACTAGTCTTTATCAGCTCACCCTGAAGTTCTGCTTGGAGACAAACACATTCTCTGTCAGTTACTCCTCGACCTGCAGGTTGACTAGGATCGGAGGTCTCCTTCCCTGCTCATTTCTCAGCAGTGTTCTTGCTTTGCTAAATCTAAGTCAGAGGTTTGCTTAAAGCTTGGAAAAATAACTTTCTATTTCAAGGAAAAGGGTGACATTGTTAGTCTTTCTCAATCAAGAAGAATGCTGTTATAGTGTTAAAGAGCAAAAGTTGACAGCTGCCTTGGTATGTGCCATTAAAAATAGAAAAACCTCGATGATGACATGCTTTGCAATCAAAGGAAGACTTCCTGTTAGTTCATCTCACTCTTTTCCTCCTTCGTATATATTCGTTTACTGTTCACAGATTTCCTCACATCTAAGGTTTACAGAACCTTTATTTAAATGTGTTTACGTTTTACACATAACGGTTTGCCTTGAACAAAGTGAGTACACGATTTTTGAAGAGATTTGAAATGATGTGAATGGCAGGTCCCTTATGGAATGGCTCCCTGCTGCTGTGTATCTGAGGTTTTGATGTATTATGAAGTAAGCCTGCAGCCAAGCACTTTGGAATTCTTTCCCACTGGTGAGAAGATGCATACTGAAAGATGGGGAAATGATCTTACAGCAGAAATCACAGTCGGTTGTAAGTTCGACGTACTCCCATTCCTTAAGGTATGTGAAAATGTGATGTGAATTAAATCACCCTTAAAGGAAAAGCACACATATTTATCTGACGCAAGAAAAAAGCCATCTGAATTCATATGCTCTGCAACTCACTGTTTAGACATACTTTGAAACCATGTGATCAATTAAAAAGCAGCTAAGACTAAGTTCTTTTTCCGTGGGACTTTTAGTATCATTTGGACAATAATTATATTATCCACTTTTGAACTTATAATAAAAGTTGCAACCTGGCTGGTTTTTCCTTGTCTGTGAAGACTCTATTAAAACTGCTTCAATCCCATCTTAAGAGCAGTGTCATCTTAAGATGAAGCCCACCATTTCTTGAAATTTTTCAGATGATTCCTGGTTGCTTTGGCCCAGTCAGCTCTGGCTTTGAATTTTCAATTTTCCTTCTATTACTGGTGCCCTGTGAGCTCTTTCGTATCCTAGTGGTTCTTTTCCTTAATTTTCCCAGTGCTAGTTGCTTATGGCTGTTGTGTATAGTAGATTTCTGCTGAAAATTTGGGTTATATGGTAACAAAATAACCAAGCACAACATATAGTAGAAATTGAAATTAAACAGATATTGCTGCTATAAAACACGTTTTAGCCACTTTCTACCTCATTTACTCTCCTGTCTCCTACCTATTCTCTTGCCACTCCTTTCAACCCTCTAGTTGTAATAAATTTCAGGCATTATTTCTGTGACTGTATTTTCTCCTCTCCTTCTGGTACTTCTGTTATGGATGTGTTGGTGTGTTTCATGGTTTCTCTGAGGTTCTGTTCATTCCCCCTAATTCTTTTTCTTCTCCATTCTTCAGGTTTTACAATCTCTGTGAATCTATTTTCAAGTTTGCTAATTTTTTCTTCTGTCAAATCAAATCTACTTTTGCACTTCTTATGGGTTGGAATGTGTCAAGTCCTAAACCTCGGAATATGACATTTAAAATAGAGCCGTTGGAGATGAAATTAGTGAAGATGAGGTCATGCTGGAGTAGATTGAGCCCTTTATCCAGTAAGGCTGGTGTCCTTATGAAAAAGGGGCATCTTGGGGAGGGGAGGTTCAAAAGAAAATGTTGTTCATTTATTCATTTCAAAAATTGTTACGTAATTTTTGCTTTGTTCCATAGATGTTCTATCACAAAGAACAGAATAAACTAAAACTATCTCCCTTCATAGAATGTTCATGTAAATAAAACCTCACAACTTTAGTGAATATCCAGTTGAAAAGGGGGACATTTAAACACAGGCATATACATACACTCACAGGGAGAAAGCCATGTGTAGATGAAGGTAGAGATTGAGCTGATGCTGAAGTCAAGGAACACTAAAGATCACCAAAGTCTAGGAGAGAGAACTGAAACAGATTTTCGCCCCAGAAGGGACCCACTTTGTCAGTACCTTGATCTCAGACTTCTGGCCTCCAGAACAATGAGACAACAAATTTCTATTGTTTAAGTTTCCCAATTTGTTGTACCCTGTTAAGGAAACCCTAGCAAACTAATACATACTCCTTTAGTGATTTTTTTTTTTTTTAAGTTTAGCATTGTACTTTTCAATTCTAGAATTACCATTTGCTTCTTTTAAATATTTTGGTCTTTTCACTGATATCCTCTACTTGATGGATTCTTTTCTTTCCCTGCCTGTTTAGTCACTCTGTCATGTCTGACTCTCTGTGACCCCATGGACTGTAGCCTACCAGTCTCCTCTGTTCGTGGGATTCTCCAGGCAAGAATATTTGAGTGGGTTGCCATTTCCTCCTCCAGGGGATCCTCCTGAACTAGGGATTGAACCCTCGTTTCCTGAGACCCCTCATCGCAGGCAGATTCTTTATCTGCCGAGCCACCTGGGAAGTGAGCCAGGCTCACTCAGTCGTTTCTGACTCTTTGGAGCTCCATGGACTGTAGCCAGCCAGGCTCCTCTGTCCATGAGATTCTCTAGGCAAGAATACTGGAGTGGGTTGCCATGCCCTCCTTCAGGGGATCTTCCCGACCCAGGGATGGAACCCACATTTCCTGCAACTCCTGCGTTGCAGGTGGATTGTTTACCACTGAGCCGCTGTGGAAGGCCTAACACATAGCACATACTAAACGCAAAGCACTAGATACTTTATATGTGTACAGACTCATTTAATTCTTAACCAACCATTTGATACTGGTAGTTCAGTTTTTCCACTTTATGTGTGGGGCACTGATGAACCCTATCCCCCCCAACCCGCCACACACACCTCCTTTCGGTAACGCTGAGACTGCTTGAGGTCACATGGATGGTAAACAAAAACCTCAGGTTTAAATACCGTGAGTCTGGCAGCCATACTGTCTCCCACAATAGGTGATTGCGCTCAAATCATTTCAAGCCCAGCTTGCTGGGGTGACAGGACCCTAGTCTGTGAGAAAGGAGAGCTATGTAGGGCCATCAAAGAGACCTGGAAGGGTGGGCATTGCCTAGTGAATAGCTGGGAGAAGATGGGTGAAAAAATAAATTACACTCTTCTTCCATCTGGAAGTGTGTAGACAATGGGTCAGTCTTGCGTGAAGGAAGAGGAGAGGTTTTGAATTAAATATAATATTAGGCCATAATTCTCATGATTGAAAGGGCATCTCACTTACCATTGGGATTCAAGGAGTCAATATTTAACATCCATCTTCTTTGCCTGATTTTTGTTTCAATCGATTGATTTAGAAGTTGGACAGAAGGAAATATGAAATACTGCATCAGTTCAACTTCTGGCAGATAAAGCCAGATGGAGAATAAGGCTTCTATTGTATCCCACACAACTCTGCTATACCCTTATCCTAGAATCAGCTTGCTCACCCATTCATAGCAGAGTGGTTATTGTTGTTTAGGGGCTAAGTCATGTCTGACTCCTGTTGACCCTATGAACTGCAGCACACCAGGCTTTCCTGTCCTTCACCATGTCCAGAGTTTGCTCAAGCTCATGTCCATTGAGTCGGTGATGCCATCAGATGATCTCATCCTCTGTCACCCACTTCTCCTCCTGTCTTCAATCTTTCCTATCAGAGTTGGACAACTACTATTCAAGAAATGATGAGGGACACTTCCTTGGTGGCCCAGTGGCTGAGACTGCATGCTCTCAATGCAGGGAGCCCCAATCTGATCTCCGGTCAAGGAACTAGATCCCACATGCCATGTGAAAATCAAAGATCCCACGTGCTGCAACTAAGACCCATAGCAGCCAAATTAAATAAATGTTAAAAAAAAATAAGTAATGAGGGAGGCAGTAAAGAGAGATGAGAACTTCTGTCAATGAATGGTCTTCTCCTTGGACACATGAGGAGTGAGAATAAGTGCCTCTACTAGTTACCTGAATGAAGCTGTTCTCAAAAACTGAAAATGACCAGAAAAAGATGAAATCTTCCACAAATATTGGCAAATGGCAGAGACAGGAAGGTGGATAGAGAATGTATGAAGACAGTGGTTGGTTGGTCTAAAATAAAGCCATAACCTGAAACCCCAGAGTCACACTAAGTGTGGGTTGAAGTCCATCCCACACTTCAGTGACATTTGCACACCAGATCACTTGTACTAATCTTCCACATTAGGGGAAAACACACAGCCTTAACTTATTTCTAAGTGTGAACTACAGTCACTTTTCACGTATTTATTTCACTGCATTATTTATTTAGGTATTTATGCTTCCTCCATATCCCAGTTCTCCCCCTGATTGCAATGTTATTTAAGTTAATATTCATAAATAAATTATTCCAACCATGTATTAAGGAGAAATTCGTTGACATAATTGTGCATCAATTTCGGTAAATACAGAATGTGACGTTAAGTATTTTATGCTCCCATAAGCTCCCGGTTTCTCTGATCATTAAAATTTTCTGAATAATAGTAAATCACATCCTTCTCATTATCCTTGAGGTTCCTTCAAACCCCATGAATTTCAATAGAGGCTGATAAAGGGAGATGAAAAAGGTTCTTAGTCAGACTCCTGTATAGGATACAATGAAACAGAAAACACACATGTTCACAGCTTCTTTTGTTAATGCAAGTATTTTTCATTTCCATCAGTGGACCATTTGTCTGTCTTAGTTTTGAAGGACTTTCCAACACAGCAAGATTGAATATAGTCATTTAAAGAAATTCAGCTGTTGAAAATTGGTAACTCCCTTCCATTCCACAATTCAGAGTAATTTGGGGGCTCAAATACAATCCTAAGGCTAAAACAATTTATTTCAAAAATATGTTAAGGAGGGAAGATTGTTCATCTTTGTCTTCTTTTCCTTTCTATCCTTGCATTTCCTTTCTTTTCTGCTGTCTTCCTTCCCTTCTTCAACTTTTCTCTTCTCCCTGTACTTCTTCACTCCTTTAGCAGATTCAGACTTACAGGGGCCTGAGTTCCCAAGACCCAGCAGAAAGAGTCTTTTTTTCCAGAGAATTCCAGTAGAGCCCTTCAAAGACTTTTCCTGGCCTGACTCAGGTCACATCTCCAAGAATGTGAAGTGTCCTGAAGACTGTGGCTCTGACGGGCCAGGGGTTGGTTTTGATCTGGACCAGCAAAGTAGAGATGATGAGTCACAAGGACTAAGCCACCAAAAGGGATAGTTCCTGAAAGCATCACATGTATTCTCTTGCTACAAAAGGAGGCAAGAGATGCAGGTGAGACAGAACTACAGAGGACCTCTGCAGTTGTGTGTGTGTGTGTGTGTGTGTGTGTGTGTTACACTTAGGTGATACACTATGAAAGCCCTTCCCCAACATAAAAGTATAATATTTTTGATGTTTTTACAGTTCTATTTAATGCAGTAAAAACTTGGTTTTGGTGTGAAGTAGAGTTATTTTTTAAACCTATTTTAAAAAATAAATAATTTCCAAAAGATTGAATAACTCATCTTTGCTCAGCTGATTTTAACAGACAGTTTTGAAGATCTGAACTGCCACATATAGGTGCAGGGCACATAGGAGACTGATTGCTCCACTGTCTGCTCTAATGTGCTTCCTGTCATGAAATCTCCATCCACAGCTCCTCCTGGGAGTCTCCTGGACTGGCTCTCAGAGACCCCATGGAATCTGTGGATCTCAGTGGTCCAGCGCGCAACCTGAGATTTCCCCTCTCTACAGACCACTGTCATGGCAGTGTTTGGATAATTAAGGACACTCTGCTTTTCATATATTTCATTTCTTTATCTAAGGGATATTTAACAAGACTTGTGAAGTATACACTCTAGTTCTTCAAGTCAACTTAAAATAAGCATAGAGATAAGCCTTTTGGCCAACTACAGCAACTAGTATCAGTTGGGAGCAAAGATACTCCTTTTAGATATTTTAAGACATAGGAACTAAATTGATTTAAAATAAAAACATTAGTTAGCTATTCTGTGATGGAAATACTGCTAGATATGAAGTCAGCACAATAGTTCAGATTATCTGCTTGACCTTGGACTAGTTGCCTAAGTTCTAAGCATTTGGTTTTCTTAGCTGTTGTTGTCGTAGTTCAGTCGCTCAGTCATGTCTGATGCTTTGCGACCCCATGGACTGCAGCACGCCAAGCTTCCCTGTCCTTCATTATTACCTGGAGTTTGCTCAAATTCACGTCCATTGAGTCGGTGATGCTATCTAACCTTATCTATAAAGTAAGGGTGACAGAGGTCCATCTAGTCAAAGCTATGGTTTTTCCAGTGGTCATGTATGGATGTGAGAGTTGGACTATAAAGAAAGCTGAGCACCAAAGAATTGATGCTTTTGAACTGTGGTGTTGGAGAAGACTCTTGAGAGTCCCTTAGACTGCAAAGAGATCCAACCAGTCCATCCTAAAGGAAATCAGTCCTGAATATTCACTGGAAGGACTGATGCTGAAGCTGAAACTTCAATACTTTGGCCAACTGATGCGAAGAACTGACTCACTGAAAAAGACCCTGATGCTGGGAAAGATTGAAGGCAGGAGGAGGAGGGGATGACAGAGGATGAGATAGTTGGATGGCATCACCGACTCAGTGGACATGAGTTAGAGCAAGCTCTGGGGTTGGGGAAGCTTGGCATGCTGCAGTCCGTGGGGCTGCAAAGTGTAGGACACGACTAAGGGACTGAACTGATTTCAGTTCAGTTCAGTCCCTCAGTTGTGTCTAACTCTTTGTGACCCCATGAATCAAAGCACGCCAGGCCTCCCTGTCCACCACCAACTCCAGGAGCTTACTCAAACTCATGTCCATCGAGTTGGTGATGCCATCCAGCCATCTCATCCTCTGTCGCCCCCTTCTCCTCCTGCCCCCAATCCCTCCCAGCATCACTTTACCTTTAAAGATTAAATAAGAATTACTGAATATCCATTATTAGTTTGCTACTATGTTAACTTGCTGAGTCAGTGCTTAATCAGTTGTAACATTTTTGAAGTCACACAATCACCCTCACACTTTGCCAAAGGCAAACTTGCTCAATATGGGGACAACCCGGTATTGTTTATTCAGGTCAGTGGGCTTCCCGGGTGGTGCAGTGGTAAAGAATCCACCTGCCAATGCAGGAGATGCAAGAGACGAGAGACACAGGTTCAGTCCCTGAGTGGGAAAGATCCCCTGGAGAAGGGAATGGTAACCCACTTCAGTATTCTTGCCTAGAATCACATGGACAGAGAAGCCTGGTGGTCTATAGTCCATGGAGTCAAAAAGGGTCAGAAATGACTGAGCGGCTACATATGCACACACAAACACACGCACATTCATGTCAATAAAACATTCCCTACATCTGTTCTAGTACTGTCTAGGGTGCTACTCAAATACAAGTCCATGAGTTGCAAGAAATAATGAAAGACAAACTGAAAAACTGGTAACTTTTTGGCTCACAGTAGAAGCCTCTCAAACAATGTTATTTTAAAAATATAATCAAACAGTTGAGAGAGGTGTTGAAAAAAGTGGTATACTGTCAGCAGTAAATATTTTGGTTGTACACTCTATGGAAGAATTAATTTTAAAACTTAAAATAGCTGTGTGTTATGAAGGGCTCATGCAAATGGATTTATTTCATTCTTTTTGCCTATTTTTTGGATGTTTTGAGATAAACTTTTCTCTGTCACATCTACCTTCTCTCCCTGTAGTGCATTCACAGACAGAATCTTCTGTAGTTATTGGTGGTGACTGGTCAGAGATTGCTTCTTTCTTGGACCTTTCTCTGGAGCTATTTCATTTGTGGACAGGACCAGCAACACTTGGTTGTTATTTTATTCTAAATTGAATTCTTATCCAGTGGACCACCAGGGACGTCCCCCAACCAACGTCTTGATTAAGTCTTGTCAGATCCCGAGGCAGAGGACACAGCTATGCCAGGCTTGCACTCCTGATCCACAGAAGCTATAGATTCTATTTACAGAAATGATGTGAGAGTTGGACTATAAAGAAGCTGAGTGCCAAAGAATTGATGCTTTTGAACTGTGGTGTTGGAGAAGACTCTTGAGAGTCCCTTAGACTGCAAGGAGATCCTACCAGTAAATCTTAAAGGAAATCAGTCCTGAATATTCATTGGAAGGATGGATGCTGAAGCTGAAGCTCCAATACTTTGGTCACCTGATGCGAAGAACTGACTCGTTTGAAAAGACCCTGAGGCTGGGAAAGATTGAAGGAGGGAGGAGAAGGGGACAACAGAGGATGAAATGGTTGGATGGCATCACTGACTCGATGGACATGAGTCTGAGCAAGCTCCAGAGTTGGTGAAGGACAGGGAAGCCTAGAGTGCTGCAGTCCACAGGGTTATAAAGAGTTGGACACGACTGAGCGACTGAACTGAACTGAACTGAACTGAAGCATAATAAATGAGTGCTGTTTTATGCTGCTGTTTTTGTGGTTATTGATTATGCATCAATAGATAAGTAAAGCTTTTTTTTTTTCTAAATTTGTCACTAGATCATATATTCTATTGTGAGCATCTGATAAACCAGTTAGTTGAAGTGAGGCAGGATCTTAATCCCTTCTATAATGCAAATGGTTGATATCAAGGAATAAATAATAAGGCAATATTTAAGGGCCAATGATACAGTAGAAATTGTATGGAACACTGGTCTAGAATTCAGGTTCTGGTTTTCAGGCACAATTCTGACATTTCTTGTTATTCTAGTTCTTGGATCTTCCCTGTCACTCATTGTACAATTAAGAAAATAAAATGTTTAAACTAAAATTTTAAGTTTCATTATAGCTATAAATTTATGAAGGGTTTAAAAATTGTAGCCTTAAGAGTTACAGTTTTATTACCTCTAGTTAATCATTAAATATGGTTGTGAGAGTTGAACCGTAAAGAAGGCAGAGCATGAAGAATTGATGCCTTTGAACTGTGGTGCTGGAGAAGACTTGGAGTCCCTTGGACAGCAAGGAGATCAAACTAGTCAATCTTAAGGGAAATCAACTCCAAATATTCATTGGAAGGACTGATGCTGTAACTGAAACTCCAGTATTTTGGTCATCTGATGCGAAAGCGGTCTCATTGGAAAAGTCCCTGAAGCTGGGAAAGATTGAGGGTCAGAGGATGAGATGGCTGGATGGTATCACTGAGGCAATGGATGTGAACTGGGGCAAACTTTGGGAGATGGTGAGGGACAGGGAGGCCTGGCCGGCTGCGGTCCACGGGGTTGCAGACTTAGACGCTACTGGGCGACTGATCAACAACAATCATTAAATAAACTTCATCTTTATTATTGAATTTCTGAGGTTAAAAAAAAAGCTTATTTTGGTTTAAAAGGTCTTTATTTAATGACCAAAGAGAGCACATTAACTTTTCACTGGATCCCAGCTGATTAATTTACATAATATATTTTTTTCATCTCAGTTATTTTGTTAAGCGACAAGATCTACCAGCAAGAATATGACAGTTTAGATACAGCATGTTAAGTATAGATAGATTTTCTCAATTCATTGTTGTATTAAAGAAAAGTGATATATTTTCTTTCCAAGATGAAAAATTTGATGTACTTTATCATTATATATTCCTTGCCCACCAAAAAAAAAGGAAGGAAGGAAAGAAACAAAGCAAGACAGGAAAATAGCAACAACAAAAAGAAAATTAATCTGTACCACACAAGGAAATAAAATTAATCAAGTTAATTCTACCCATTTCATTATTTAAAAAAATATTTCATGCACCCCAGTTAGAATAGGGTGCTTTTCTTGTTTTATCTATTTGTGTAAAAGATCCTATCCAGTAGGTGTCAGCAAAGTAATCTTAAAAATAGTCACAGGGGGCTCCTCATATTAGTTTTATAACCACTTCTAGGGTAAATTATAAGAAATTTTCTTTTTACAGAAAATACACTGGATCTACAGTTAAGAAAAAAAGAAAGAAAAGGAAACTTCTTGATTATAAAAAAGCTGCTTTCTTATCTTTTCCCCTGTATAATAAAAGGTCCAAAATCAATGAGTGGCATCCACATCTGAGAAACTGTGAGTCATCCTTTAATCGCCTTTTTATCTCCCACATTAAACCAATCACACAATCTACCTCCTGAATTTCTCATATCTCTCCATTCACCATCATTTCTTGTCTTTTATTTTTTAATAGGCACAGCCTCCTAAATAGTCTTCTGGCTACAAATACGGTTCCCAACCAAACTGATTCCCTGGTAGCAGCTTGATTTGTTCTAAGAGGCAGGGATCATGCCCCTGCTCTGTTTAAAACACTTCCATAGGTCCCTATAACCTTCAGGCGGAAAAAAAGCTTTTTAGCCTGACAAGAAACCATTCACGTCTTCCCCTGACTCACCCTACGTCTCACCGCTCATCATTCTACTTCTTTACACTCTGCACTGCAGTCAAATTAAGCTTCTTTCTGGTTCTCAGCCCTGTTCTCCTTTCTCTTGCCCTCAGGCTTTTCTCTTCTGTAAAACTCATCTCTCCCTCCCACACCTCATCACCCTGCTAACTCCTATTGACTTTTCAGCTCAGCTTTCAAATCCTCTGAAGGATTCCTCTGCCTCTTCCCCAGCCAGCTTGTTAACTGACTCATCCACGTGTTTCCCCAGCTCCTAAACTCCCTTGTTCAGTGCTACCAGTTGAAACCCTGTCCACACGTCTGTTCTCTACGTCTGTGTCTCTATTCTGACTTTGAGTCTATCACCGACTCCATGGAGACGAGTTTGAGTCAACTCCGGGAGTTGGTGATGGACAGGGAGGCCTTGCATGCTACATACAGTCCGTGGGGTCGCAAAGAGTCGGACACGACTGAGCGACTGAGCTGAACTGAACTGATTCCCTGGTTTGGAACTAGGCTCATCTGTACCATTTTTCTAGATTTCCCACCCCTGCTTTAATGTATGATATTTGGTTTTCTCTTTCTGACTCACTTCACTCTGTATGACAGAACCTAGGTCTAGCCATGATGGGGAAGGGGAAGGGGAAGGTGAGTTGAGATGGGAGATGAGATTTGACGTATACGCACTGCCCTGTGTAAGGCAGATAGCTAGTAGGCACCTGCTGCATCACATAGGGAGCCCAGCTCTGGGCTCTGTGACGACCTGACGGCGGGGGATGGAGAGGGTGTGGGAGGGAGGGTCAAGAGAGAGGGGATATAGGTACACTTAGAGCTGATTCAGTTCCTTGTACAGTGGAAACTTATATGACATTGTAAAGCAATTATACTTACCAAAAAATCGTGAGATTATCTGTGAGAGCAGGTATGAGACTTGTGTCATACTCGTCATTTTCCCCTTAGCATCTAGCACAGTGTAGAAAGAATATTTAAGATACATATTCACATTGAAACAGGTCAATTAATTCTATACAAACTTAAAAAACAAAACAAATTGAAGACCTTCTTAGGTGGCTCAGTGGTAAAGAATCCACCTGCCAATATAGGATATGCAGGAGACGTCAGTTTGATCCCTAGCCTGGGAAGATCCCCTGGAGTAGGAAATGGTAACCTATTCCAGTATTCCTGCCTGGAAAATCTCATGGACTGAGGAGCCTGGCAGGGGTCACAAAGAATTGGACACGACTGAGCAGCTGAGCTATTACTCTTAATGCATGCATGCAAGAGTTCCTTAACCAAGAGAAAAATGTTTCTTCTCCATATTAGTGGCTGGCAACGATACTGCTTTCTGACTAGTCATTATGTTCCTTTAGGTTCCCTCTCTAAACTCTTTCTTCTTTAACTCCCCCATAATTAGAGAAACATTTGATAAATTATAGAGCAAACAAGCAAATCAATATGCTTTTATATCCTCTGGCAGGAGCAAAATTGGAGACCACATGCTCTGCCGTCATGATTTCACACGAGCAGTGTGGAAGTGCCAGCAGTCTGCAGGCTCCCGGCTACAATTTCCTCTCTTTTATTTTGGAGATTTGGAGGCTCTTGGGCTTCTCCTCTGAGATGTGTCATTCCAGAAAGAACAAGATATCAAAAATGTCACAGGATTTGGTCTCCTGGACACCAAAGATGGCTTTGTGGATAAATTCTGTCTGTGAGTGCATGTGTGTGTATGTGCCATCACATAGCTGCATAATTGCAATTTCACATAAACATTCAAGAATTCAATTGTGGCATGGTTAATATTGATAACTCTCTGTTCAGCTCAGTTCAGTCGCTCAGTCGTGTCCGACTCTTTGCGACCCCATGAATCACAGCATGCCAGGCCTCCCTGTCCATCACCAACTCCTGGAGTTTACTCAAGCTCACGTCCATCGAGTCGGTGATGCCATCCAGCCGTCTCATCCTCTGTTGTCCCCGTCTCCTCCTGCCCCCACTCCCTCCCAGCATCAGGGTCTTTTCCAGTGAGTCAAGTCTTCGCACGACTCTAACTGCCTCTAATTGCTGGTTGTAACTGTTAATGACTTTTACCCAAATCAGAACCCCCCCAAAGGATTTTATATGGAAACTGGCTGTTTAAGATGCACATCTATATGAAATTCTTGTATTCAAAAAACTTGAGGGCTTCATGTTCTCTTTCCTCTTGGAGAATCCCAATATACATCAGTCTATTGCAGACTCATGATATATATGGTCATTTGCTTAGGTCACAATTTCCCATACTTATATAAACACAGAACTCTTTTTCTTTAAATTTATTAATTGGCTCCAGAATGCAGTTTGGAAAATACTGATTTGACTCCTTTGGGCTTTTTATTTCTGCTTTGTATCAGCCCTTATACTAGCCAGATTCTTATATTTATTAGAAATCGTATAAGAAAGTAATAGCAATAATGGGTAATATTTGTTGAATGTTACTCTGTCTCAGGTGCAAGCCCATTAATTTTTTCACCAGTCCTGTGAAATAGAGGTTATTGTCACTCACATTATATAGACAAGAAAAACTAAGGCACACAGAGGTATCTTGTCTAAGGTCATACAGTTGGTGATTAGTGGAACTGAAATTTGAACCAAGACAGTTAGATTCAAAAGTCTGAAATTAGTACCATTCTTGGTGGCCTCCCTTCTTTACTTTCTTTTACTAAATCTCTTGAGGTTGACCCATGCACAGAAGCCTGCGAAAGGTAGGTTTTTATAGATATTTGATGCTATGTGAGTCATCTAGAGTTCTATCTTTGATAAACAAGCCAACTTTCATCTCATCTGTATCATTCCTCGTAATATAGATGTCTAGAGTGGCTGAAACAATGACTCTCTCCTTTCCCTACTCTCTCCCAAGGCCAATTATACTGAATTCTTAAGGAGGCAGAGCAGGAATTATATTGTAGTAAGAAGCCAACACATGGTAGGCATCTTCAAATGATGTGTCATAAGATAGCTTGAAAAACATGCTATAGTCATGGGTCAGAAAACAAACACAGACATCACAAAACAGGCTGCCAGAGGATGACAAACATTTGAATATAAATTAAAAGAAGCTTTGCAGACACAGCATAACAAAACGCCCAATTAACAAAACTAACCATATGCTACCACCAGGATGGTTGGACACAGTGTAAAACACACATGCACATTAGATGCAAAGAAATCTCAGATGAAACAGCTTCATCAGACAAACTGGAACCAGTGCCAAACTGAGATACTACAGTGATAAAAGAGCTTATCCAGAGAGTCCCTCTAAATGTCCCCTGGTAAAAGAGCTATTAAAGGTATACACATTCCGAAACACTGAAACACTGGAAATTAAAGCAAAACAATACGTTTTTGGTTCTGTTTTATCTTATCTCCCACACTAAATTATCACAGACCTTGATTTATTTAGCAACATTTGAAAGGGTATTTACTACCAACTAGTGGTGAAGGGCATGAACTTTAGAATCAGACAGGCTGGATTTAAATCCTAGTGGTATAATGTGCTAAATCTGTGATTTTTGCAAGATGGTCTGAGTATCAGTTACTACATTTGGAAATGGGGATAGTAATACCTACTTCTTCACGCTTCATACCTACTACTTCTTTGTTAGGATTAAAATTAATATGTGACAATAGATTAAGTAGAGTGTTTGGCACAAAGTGAACTTATACTCCATAAATAAGAACCATTTCATTTATTTAAAGCCGAGACCTGGGTTGGATCCCTGGGTTGGAAAGATCCCTTGGAGGAGGACATGGCAACCCACTCCATTATTCTTGCCAGGAAAATCCCCACGGACAGAGGAGCCTGGCAGGCTACAGTCCACGGAGTCACAAAGAGTCGGACATGACTGAGTGACATACATATTTCAGGATGTAAATTGGAATCTACATTTCAAGTTGTTATTGCTTGGTTTAACCAGGCAGGAGAACATTCCATCTTGGAAAATGTTGTCCTTGGCCTTATATTATTGCAATAAGAGTGACAGTGATAGGTCATAAAGCATTGTTCATTTGCTTTTCCATTGGTTCCTTCTTTCAATCACTCATTTAACAGTTCCTTTAGGCTCAAATGAAACTTCCTAGGTGTTGAAGGTATAAAGTGTCCTAGGTATAAAGCTTCTAGCAACACACACACCTTCTAAGATACTCCTAGACTAGTGTGGGAGACAGCCAGAAAAGGATATAATTGTAATAAATATGGTAAGTACTAAAATAGATGCATGTCTTGAACATTATGAGAGGGCTATTGATTTTGTCTGGGGTTTACTGAAGAGTCATTTGAACTCAGCTATTGAAGGATCAATAGTGATTTCAGGAGAAAATAGGGATTTGGAGATGTATTAATCTGTTTATTCCACTTATTGAAACTATATTTGAAGAATAAAAGAAATTGTTTGCTAGGATTATTCAAATAGTTTCTAATTAGTCCACTCGAGAGGGAAGAATTACTTAAATTTTTAAACTTATTTTCCCTCCCCGCATAACTCCCCTATACCCTAGCCTTCACTAGAGCACAGTTTTCAAATTGTAGTTAAATATTTAAGAAAGAATGTGTGCCTTTGGGGTTTTCCAGATTTGAGCATGAATTTGCATGATCCTATCTAGATGTGAGATTTAGGGATGCTGTTTAACTTTTTTGAACTTCAATTTTCTTTTGTAAAATTGAAAATTATATATACCTTACTAGGTATGGATAGTACAGCTAGGTGAACCTCAAGAAAATTTAAAATAAAGTGATAAATTGTTCTTAGAGGGTTATGAAATTAATATATAACACTGAAGAACAGCATCCTATTAAAAAACAAAGCAGGAATTCTCAAGAAGGAGTTGTCCCACTCAAGACATACTTCAGAATGACATGTGGTAATGGTGAGGCTTTTCCAAGGTTCCTATACTTTTCATTCTTCTATTTTAAAGCCTCTCCACCCTTTTAGAAATTATCATTATAATGAACCACTACTTCTTATGAAAGTGGGTCATATTTCATGAGTGGTTGGGAAGAAGAAAAGAAAAGGGGAACATTTCCAAGTTAAGGAAGAATATGTCGATTGGTAGGGGAAGTGGTCAGTTACGGTCTATCATAGAAAAAAGGGAATCATTAGATTAGCAGTGTCCACCCCAGACCTGTATAGGGAAAATGCTCACCATAGCTATGTGAATATCCAGTCTCCTTTATAGCCACATTTGTTGCAGTGAATTGATGTGTTCTTGTTAGTGTTTTACGAGTGAGCAAAATCAGGCTGGTCAGCTGTGGAACATTGACTCAATCCTATTTTAGATCTATCAGGATGGAAGGCCAGAAATCTGCAATGTGGATAATTCACCCAGGCAGGTACCACACGTCAGTTTCTGCCTGGACAGTCATCCAGTCTTCCACTTCACCTGCAATTGCACATATCTGCTTTGACATCTCCACTGGGATGTCAAATAAACACCTTAACTACAACATGCCTGAAACCAGTCTCTTGGTTTTCCACTCCCATGTCAAACCTTTTCTCCCATCTTCTCTATGAAAGTAAATGGAAGCTCAATTCTTGTAGTTGCTTGGTGAAAGACCTGCAGACAGTCAGGCCCCTTCTTTTTCTCTTACACTTCCTGGTGGTCACATGTCCCCCAGGAAGTGTAAAAGAAAAAGAGTGGGCCTGATTTCTGTCCTTCTGTATTCACTGTTGTTGTTCGGTTGCTCTGTCACGTCTGACTCTTTGCGACCTCATGGACTGTAGCACGCCAGCCTTCTTTGTCCTTCACTATCTCCTAGGGTTTGCTCAATCTCACGTCCATTGAGTTAGTGATGCTATCTAACCATCTCATCTTCTGTTGCTCCCTTCTCCTCCTGCCCTCAATTTTTCCCATCATCAAGGTTTTTTCCAACGAGTTAGACCTTTACCTCAGGTGGCCACAGTATTGGAGTTTCAGCATCAGTCCTTCTAATGAATATTCAGGGCTGATTTCCCTTAGGATTGACTGGTTTGATCTCCTTACAATCCAAGGGACTCTCAAGAGTCTTCTCCAGCCACACCCTTGTGAAGACCTTTACCCTTGAGTGTGAGTGGGAAATAACATGCTGTGGTCTCTGAGACCCATGACGTGCATGGGATATGGTTCTTGCGATTATGTTATATTACCTAGTAAAAGTAGAGACAAGATCTATGAGAAGTCGACTTTGAGTTAATCAGAGGGGTGAGTATCCTGAGTGGCCCTGATATGGTCAGGTGAGACTACTATTAGAGGACCTAGACATTCGTGAAGACAGAGAGTTCCAATAGCAGGGATTCTCTTTATTTCTCTTGCTGGCTCTTGAAAAGCAAGATGCCATGAGTTCTACAGCTGCAAGGAAAGTAATTCTGCCCACATCTGAGGAGGCTGTAAAGTGGATCCTTCCTTTCTTGAGCTTTCAGGTGGGGATGCGGCCTAAGTAACACTTGATTTCAGCTTCGTGAGACCCTGGAGTCGGAACTTGGATGAGCCATGTCTGGACCCCTGATGCACAGAAGCTATGAGATGACAAGCAGTTGTTGCTTTTCACTGCTAATTGTGCGGCAATTTCCTGTGCAGCAAAAGAAAACTCAGGCACACATTACATCCATACCGTCCGCAAATCCTGACAGTTACCTCCTCCTCAACACAGCCAGAATCTCATCACTTCTTTACTTGCTCACCCCTCTTCTCTCCTCAAAGCCACCAATGTTTATTCATTCATTCATTCCTTTTTATTGAAGTATAGGTGCTTTACAATGTTGTGTTAGAATGAAGTCAGTCGGCTGTATGTATACAGATGTCTCCTCCCTCTTGGACCTCCCTCCAACCCCCCAGCCCTCCATCCTACCCATCTAGGTCATCCCAGAGCACCGAGGTGAGCTCCGTGCTATGCAGCAGGCTTCCACTAGCTGTTCTATGCACGGCAGGGTAAATATGTCAATCCCAGTCTCCCAGTTTGCCCTACAACCCTCCACCATGTCCACTCATCTATTCTCTACTACAGAGAAATGGGTACAGAAGATATGGTACATATATGCAATGGAATATTATTCAATCATTAAAGGGACAAAACTGGATCATTTGTTGAGACATGGATGGATTTAGAGAACGCTGTACAGAGTGAAGTAAGTCAGAAAGAGAAAACAAGCATCGTACATTAGTGCAGATATGTGAAATCTAGAAAAATGACTACGGATGAACGTCTTTGCAGGGCAGTTATAGAGATGCCACCCATTTTTTATTGCTTGGATAATTGTAACAGATTGCTAGTTGATCCTCTGTCTTTAATGCTTAGTTCTCAACTGGTTTTTTCCCTCCAAACAGCAACCAGAGTTATACTTTTAAAACACAAATCTGAAAAAAAACAAAACAAAACACAAATCTGGTTATGCCCTATCTGGTGCTCAGTTGCTCAGTCACGTCTGACTCTTTGCAGCCCCATGGCTGTAGCCCATCAGGCTCCTATGCTGATGGAATTTTCCAGGCAAAAGTACTGGAGTGGGTTGTCATTTCCTACTCCATATGCCCTACCTACCCCTGTGCAAAGTCTGCAGACTTTTGCCATCTTATTGGCCTTACCAAGATCCCTACCACATCCTGCAAGGTTTTGTATAATCCTGCCTCCAGCTGCCATTCTGACTTCACCTCCTATCACTCTGCCCTTGTTTCTGTTTGTAATGCCACCCAGGGCCCCTGTTTCTTAACTACATCAAGGCCACTTGTATTGGACACAAATGTGATTCTTTATGATGCTGCATCTATAAGTAATCTCTTTGTATTGACTCTGAATTTCAAAGGAAAAAAAATTAAGGATACATACATAGAAAATAGAAAATGATTTTATATGTAGCTCAAACAGCGAAGACTCTGCCTGTGATGCAGGAAACCAGGATTCTATCCCTGGGTGAGGAAGGTCCCCTGGAGAAGGGAATGGCAAGCCACTCCAGTATTCTTGCCTAGAAAATCCCATGGACAGAGAAGTCTTGCAGGCTACAGTTCATGGGGTCGTAAAGAGTCAGACACAGCTAAGCAACTAGCACACACACACAGAAAATGACTTCTGGTTGAGCTTTTCTTTTTCTTTTTTAATGTTTCAAGAAACCAATACACAAACATGTTAAGCAAGGTATTTGGACTTATTGTAATGATATTGTGAGAAGCAAGTAAAACATGAACAGCCATACTTCTCAACTTTAGGGGAAATGATTTTGAATTAATTACTTGCAATTGTCCTGTAGTTTCTTCATCTATAAGATGGAGATTATGACAATACCAAATGATTGAATTGTTGTGGGGAATAAACAACTGAATGCATGTAGCATCCTCAGACCAGTGTCTGAGGTAAACAGTAAAGGTAAACAGTAAAAAAACAAAACAAAACAAAAACAAAACACAACCCATTAACTCTTTAAATTATTTTTATTAAATGTATTGTTTTTATTTGAATTACATTTACCTCCAGATTGAATGATAATGTACACCTTTCTAACATGATCTCCAAATCCTATAACACAGTGACATCTTCACATATTAAAGCCATCTTTTATGGTACTAAAGTTTGTAACTGTTTCCATCTAATTTTCAGATGTATGTTTCAGCTAATTCATAAGTATTGTAAAATCTCCCTGGCAGTCCAGGGGTTAAAACACTGTGCTTCTAATGAGAATGATAAATTATTATTAATTAGGGTAGGAATAGTATTAGGAAAACAGAATAACTGGAAATGTGAGAATGAGGTGCTCGCTAGAGTATTTAGCATCCATGTAAATGAGGAAGAAGTAAGGCGGTGAAGGTCTGGATGAGGGAGTCAGGGAACCAGAGAAAGTCAAGGACCAAGACATTATACACACGGGACTGATGTGAGCTGGCATTTTCCAGGTAGTTTCTGGGGTCTAAAAAAGCGTAGCTTTCCCTGCTGACTCTGCTAAAGTCCACGTGGGTGATAAGGGAGGTAGCTACCCATTTACATTGTGTCTGCCCTTCAGCAGTGAAGCTCGTATGGAAACCCCGGAGCCCGAGGACTAAGGCGAAGTGGAAGCTCACAGACCTGGTGCCCTGAGTTTTGAGCAATCTGGGCAATGTGCTGCCAGAAATAGCCTCTCCACTCTGGCCTGTGCCCAGGCAGGATGGGCCTGGCTGGAGGCAACAACGCTGGCACTAGGGTGTTCTGTAATCTCCTTGGCAACAAGCATCTATTTTATCCTGCTCTGTCCTCTCTACGCTGACTCACGTTCTCACTGTCGGATCCTCTCCTGGCAGTTCCACTGTGGTCTGACTGTCTCCTTGCCTTATGCTTCTGCTTACTGGTGCATTCTCTTGTCTCACGTCTTCTACTTACCGCCTTTCCCGTGTATCATCCCTTTGTCTTCTACCCCAGCCACCACTGAATTCTTATTCTTCTGCTGTGTCTCATTCTTCATGCCCAAGATGTTTTTCAGTTTTTGTTTTTTTCCCTCTTGGTTTAATTAATTACACTCAGAACTTTAGAGCAAGTCTTCTGCATTAGGCCAACTCATGGGTCTCTCATCAGCCTGTAGATTACCTGTCTTTGTACCAAGCTCCCTGCCCTTGTCAAAGCCACCTTGGCCTGGATCCAAGTCACGGGATCCATGGACAAATGACCCTTCAGAAGGTTCTGGGTGAATGACAGCAGTTGGGGTTCCCACAGGACAAATGAGGAAGCCAGCCATTTCTATACTACACATATTTTCGAAAATGCTGAGTATTGTGCAAACTATCTTACATATGCATTATTTAATGTGATACTTACACCAACCTGTGGTGTAGATTTGATTAAAAGGTCCATTTTTCTGTTGAGGGAGAGCTGAGCCTTACAGAGGTTAAGGTCACATATCCGATGTCTGTAGAACTAGGATTTTAACAACTCCAGGAGATAGTGGGGGACAGACCAGCCTGATGCGCTACGGTGCATGCGGTCACAGAGTCAGACTTAGCAACTAAACAACAGCATACAAGGGTTTTAACGCTAGAAACTGGCGTCTGTAACACACGATCTAATCTGAGCATGGCTTGTGGGAGCATGATTCTGATTGCTTTTTAAACCTGATGTCTTAAATGTCCAAGATGGTTATGCTGCACTGCAGCAGCTGAAAGCAGACGAGGGAAAAACACACCTTTAATAAAGTCCTTCACTGGGGCAAATGAAGCATTTGGGGCTGTCAATAAATTATTCTGGCATGCAATTCACAACTCAAAAAGCATACACTAAGAGAAGCACAGCTCCCCTTGGGCACCTAAGTAAATATCTTTATTTCTTACTCTTAATTCTAATTTGAAAGTTTGAAAAAAATATAATGTAACTTCTCAGAAGCCTCTTGCCTTAAGTAATTTCGAAAACGACTCAATTTCTTCTTCATGAAGAAATGACTATCATTTTATGATTATATGTCTTATATCTGATTTGAAATTTTATTTGCTAGTCCCTCTGCATACAATAGCACATACAGAGGGTAGCATAGCATGACAAATGTGCTAGGAAGTGCTGGACGTGGGGAGGTTAATGACAAAAAAAGAGACACTATGGTGCTATTTACCATATATGTTAATCTCATTTGTTTTCTTTTCCTTAAATTAGTTTTTCCTTGTCTTTCTTATGTTAGCTCTCAGTCCTCTAGGCTGTTATTTCTTACACATGACTTGAATTCTCCTGAAGAGGGAATGCTTTATCACTTTAAGAAGACTGAATGTTAGAAAAGACCTTCCTTTATTGCCGTTTGGATGTACTTATCATTCAATAATTAGCCACCCCTCCAGACAAGGACTTCAAAATGGGAGTTATGATTTGCCAGGGCATTTCACAGATCCAGCCATTAGTGTTCACCCCAGCTGAAAACTACAAGACTAAAAATAATCCAATTAAGTAACAACAGTATATTTTGAACCAGAGCTGAACAGATGGCAAAGTATCCCCTATTCATCATTAATTAATGTTCATTTAGCGCCCACAGAGAACAACTCCAGGTTATTGTTTCCTGAAGACAGAGACGGAACTGCCCCTGCTCTGCAAGGCTGTACGGTCTTGTTGGTGGAAACAACCTTATAGGACCTGGAGTAGTTTTATGAAGTAAATCACCCCTGGCGATGGGAACACAAAGGACTTCAGTGGATTTTATGACCTTGACAGAGGATTTCAAATATAAAGAATCTAGAAACTCTGAGTTTTCTTATTTTAGAAGAACTTAAAATTGCAGATATAGCTCTCTCCCCGTCTCTACTCAACATGCCAGCGGATCTACTGGAGGTTTTTCTCTTCTTTTTTAAAAAACGTTTTTTATTTACTTTTAATTATTTTTGGCCGTTGCTGCACAGGCTTTTCCCTAGTTGCAGCAAGCGGTGCTTCTCTCTGGTTGTGGTGTACAGGCTTCACATTGCAGTGGCTTCTCTTGTTGCTCAGCCTGGGCTTCAGGAGCACGGGTTTCAGTAGTTGCCACTTGTGAGCTCTAGACCACAGGCTTAATTGTGGTGCACGGGTTTTGTTGCTCCTCGGCATGTAGGATTCAAATCCATGCCTCCTGCACTGACAGCCAGATTCTTATTCACTGAACCACCAGGGAAGCCCTTCTCTTCTTTTAATATTGCCTCTACATTTTAAATGTATGGATATTTGATTATATCCTGTAACTATGTTTTTTTTCTTGACCTCTGTATAACATTGCCACACATATATGTGGGCAATATTTGAGGTTGGCAAAATGATATTCAAGTATAGTGATCTCTCCTGAGGATTTTTGGATCCCAGTGTTTCAGAGGATATCAACTTGGTTCATGTGCTTTGTGGAGTGCCTTGCCATCTTGGAAATATTTTTCTCTGCCATAATAAGTATAGAGGACACTCATACCTCTTTCGAGGACCTTTTGCTCATAAGTATCTGGGAAAGTTGTGGTTTCAGTTGTATTCCCACACCAAAATAAAAGAGCTTTCCAAGTTTTTAAAAAAAATTGTCCCACTGATGGAATACTCATTGAAATGGTTCCAAAAATCTTTTTACTTATTTATTTTAAATAGTGTTCGTTATTATATGAATTTATTTTGTGGATAAAGTGACCACCAAATTAAGAATTCCACTTTTAGACTTATCCAACATCTTTATTTTCTGGTTAAAAGCTTTAAAAATTGTGACCATCTATGGCAGTTCATTGCCCACTCAATAATCATAGACGACTGGTGCAAGTTTGATGCATTAAGCAGGGCACTCAAAGCCAGTGCTCTGGGACAACCCAGAGGGATGGGGTGGGGAGGAAGGTAGGAGGGGGATTCAGGATGGGGAACACATATACATGTGGCTGATTCATGTTGAAGTATGGCAAAAACCACCACAATACTGTAAAGTCATTAGCCTCCGGTTAAAATAAATAAATTAATTTAAAAAATAATCATTCTCCTCTCTCCCTTAATGAGCTCCTAATTTGGGGAAATAGCAATGTATTCAACTAAAATTCAACACTTTCTAGCCCCTATTATAGTATGAGGATAACCAATGATATGTAAGAATGCTGGGAGGTAGTTTTTGAGAATGTCTTTTAAAGAAGCTTATTCAGCTAGTCCCTGAAAGGGATGCAGGCACTGACGTGCCTTCCAGCAACCATATTGCGACCATGAGGTAAACTTGAGGATGGAAGTCACAGACTAATAAAGCAGGACAGAAATAAAAATGGAGCTTACATTATGATGACTTTAACAGTCTTGGAGTGCTCATCTCTGATCTTCAAAGATAAACAGTTAGTATGATAAAATGAATCCCTTATATTGCCAAGGCACTCTATCCTTTGATCAGTTCTCTATCTTAACTGAAACACAGTGTTAGAGCCAAGTGGGTGCTTACAGTGATTTACAAAGGCCCTAGTGGTTCTGATTCTGCCTTCCACCCCCGCTCCTAACATTTGCTTGACTGTATCTTACCAATCTCTCCTGTGTAAACTGCATTACAACCCTATGACCTGTTTGTTGTATATATCAGGTATGCTCCAGCCTTTAGAATTTTATATTTACTGTTCACCCCACCTGGAGTACTATTGCCCTGCATGTTTGTCCTTCAAGTTTTTTCACATCCTCCAGGCTGTTACTCAAAAATCTCCTTTCTAGTGCTTCTTTTCTAGTTACCATTTCTGTCCCTTCAGCATCTTGTCCCCTGACATTTTATATCTCCTTTCCCTTATTTAGTTTTCTTTTTTTTATGATCTAACATATGGTATATTTTGCTTTTATGTTCATTTTATTGCCTGTTTCTCCTTTGACCCATCAGAATGTAAGGTCCAGGTTCAGTTAAATTCAGTCACTCAGTCGTGTTCGACTCTTTGCAGCCCCACAGAATGCAGTACACCAGGCTTCCCTGTCCGTCACCAAATTCTAGAGCTTGCTCAAACTCATGTCCATTGAATTGGTGAGAAGGAGGAGGACAATAGGTGGGTTGTAAAAATAGGACGTGTCCTGAAATCCGAGTATTTCCTGACCATGGACTCTGTCTTCACTCTCAGCTGAAAATAGCTTTTGTTTCACTTCCACCCATGTTGTATATGACATTTATGTTCAAGGACTCAAAGCATTCTTTAACCATGTGCCATTTGGCCTGATGTAGAAATACGACCTAGTAGAAAATCTCTTGCTTAGTTGCTATGTCATGTCCAACTCTTTCGTGACTCCGTGAACTGTAGCCCTTGAGGCTCCTCTCTCAATGGATTTTCCTGGCAAAAATACTGGAGTGGGTTGCCATAACCTTATCCAGGGGATCTTCCTGACCCAAGGATTGAACCTGTGTCTCCTGCATTGGCAGGTGTATTCTTTGCCACTGAGCCACCACCAGAAAACCTCTAGGGCAAAGTTCATATGCACGTTTTCAGGTACTCATGCTGGAAAGATGTACAGCTCATAAATGTCATGGAGAAGGAAATGGCAACCCACTCCAATATTTTGCCTAAAGAATCCTGTGGACAGAGGAGCCTGTTGTGCTGCCGTCTATGGGGTTGCACAGAGTCAGATACGACTGAAGTGATCTAGCATGCATGCATGCATTGGAGAAGGAAATGGCAACCCACTCCAGTATTCTTGCCTGTAGAATCCCAGGGACAGAGGAGCCTGGTGGGCTGCCGTCTATGGGGTTGCACAGAGTCGGACACGACTGAAGTGACTTAGCAGCAGCAGCATAAATGCCAACTCGTGTGCTGTGGGAGGGGAATTGTTGCCCATTTTTTCTTGATTCTAAGTGTAAGGTTTTCACATCGGTTTTCATTATTCCAGCTTCCCTTTTGTTCATATGCTTCACACCATAGTAAAATAGATTGGGAACTGTATATTTGGGCTCTGGAATCTGTCATCTGAGATTAAATCCTGGTTCTAACACTATCTAACTGTGTGGCCCTGAAGAGCAAGGCACCAGACCTCTACCCAGGTCAATGCTCTCATCTGTGAGAAAGGGCTGATGCCAGTGTATGCCACACAGGGTTTCTGTGGGGACTGGTGAGATACATGTGAAGTACCTAAAGTGGAATCTAGCACTGAAACATTTCTGTTTAGCCATGGTGATGGTTGAGCTTCCCTGATGGCTCAGTGGTGAAGAATCCACCTATCAATGTGGGAGACACACGTTCAGTCCTTGGGTCAAGAAGATCCCCTGGAGAAGGACATGACAATCCACTCCAATATTCTTGCCTGGGAAATCCCATGGACAGAGGAGCCTGGTGGGCTACAGTCCATGGGGTCACAGAAGAGTTGGACACTACTAAGCAACAATAGCAATGATGGTGGTGGTGGTGATGATGATGACTAATTCAATAACTCCACGGAGTTACTGAGAAGAAAATAAAATGTATCTCTAATATATGAAACAAAGGAAAAGAACTAAAATGATTCTGATATTCATGACTAAATGTTTCATGGATATCAAACTATTTACAAGTTTGAAAATAATGATAGTGAAAAGTGCTTTATGTTGCTACAGAACAGTTTCTAATATTGATTTTGTGATTTTCATAATATCCTTGTATATTTAACTATGTAACATACATTTCTATTTCTGTGAATGTTACCTATGGTATTTTATGTGGGTGTGGTTCATCTCTGCTGCATTTACAAGTAAATGATGAAAAGCAATAGGAAATAACTTTAAAAATATTGATGTTAAAAGGGATAGTAATAAATGAGCTTGCTATATTTCTTTATAATAGAATAATCCTAAATTAAAGATGGAACAATTACTTTTGGTCACTGCAGCATTTCAAATGAATTAGAAAAAAAAATTTCAAAATTCCTCAGGAAATGATAGATAATACACTAGATGTGAACTTGTACCAAACTGAAAATATAAAGGGAGTTTAAATAAAAATCTTATCCCCTCAGCCAATATGACCTCACTCACAAAAATAAGTTATAATTTTCAGGGTGATTTAATCAGATGCCAAAGTTTAAGCTGTCTCATATTATCAAGACTTTACTTCTGATGAGCCATAATGTCAGCAGCAGTGTTTTATGGTACTATGAAGCATGCAAATTTTTCTACCCCGCCCCAGTTTATTTGATATCTCAAATCAGGCAACTTTGAGTGAAAGTTTGAGGCTAACGTCACCTGTAACTGACTTGGATGTTTCCTTTCATCCTGGGATCACTCACTCTAATAAAAATGTTAACTTACTTTTGCATCACTCTTTAAAATGTGTTAAGCGCTTCATGTGATGAGCCAGGCTTGGTCTTGAAAGGTTGTTGCTGAACCACGAAAGACCCCAGGATTCTTGGCCTCCAGAGGAGAAGAATTCAATCTGGGGCCAGGGAAGAGGCTTGATCTCTCAGAGTTTTTGTGTGATAAAGTTTTATTAAAGTACAAAAGAGGTAGAGAAAGCTTCTGACAGAGACATCAGAAGGGGGCAGAAAGAATACCACTGCCCCCTCACCTGCTAGTCTTTAGCTGGATGTTATATAGCTACTAGCAGTCTGCTAATTAAAGAAAGGAAATGTCTCAAAACTCAGAGAATGGCACCAGGCCCCCCCACCCACAAGATGCATTTTGAGATAATCTTGGCACCAGGTGAGTCATCCCGGGCCATAAAATGATTGACATGAATCTTGAAGAAAGGCAGATTTCCATACAAATATATAGTTTTATTAACACAGATTAGGAAGAACAATGCATGAGGATAACATACTGGTTTGTCAAGCGGGTTCTGAGCCTTTAGGTGGAACTGACTTGAAGACAGAGTCTGGGGTAAATACCTAGCCCATTAGCATAGCTTAAGGCAAACATTTCCATAAGAAAAATGCATTGGCTAGCTCAAGGTTTGAGAAAAGTTAAGTTCAGATGGAACCAGGTGTCATTATGGCAACACAGAATTTTAAGAGAAGCCTCTTTTAAAATTTGTATACAGAAGGGGAAAAATGTAACACTAGTTTGTTTACTTCTGCTGCTTAAGAGAGAGAGAAAAAAATGTCTGACACTTGCAGCCTATTTCCTTCGTTTGGAGACCCCCGGCCTTCCTGCCTGTTACCTTCTCAGTCTGCAGAAGCATCCCAGAAAGTAGGTTTGACAAGCTTGTACAGGGCAGTGCAGCTTGGTGGCCAGTGACACAGATGCTAGTTCCGAAATCTTTGGGTTTGAACCTTCACTTTGTCCTCATTATTTCTCCATGTGCTCAGCAACAGGTCGCCCAAGCCCAGTTTCCTCACCTGTGACAGGAAGGTGGCCACTTTGATAAATGTGAGTTGCTTGGAGCCCCCCTGTCTGTAGCAGGCGTGATGCCAGCCCCTGCTGCCCTTGTTTTACACATGAGCAAAGCCACACTCTGAAAGGTTATGAGCCTTTTCAAAGAACTTCTTTTCCCTTACTTTTGGGAAAGCGAATCCTTCATTGTGAAACAAAGAGAAAGAAGCACATGCGTGCAGCAAAGAACATTGAAAAATGAAACAACTGTGAAGTTTGTCCTTTTCAAGAATCGTTTAAGAATGATTCTTAAATGATTTAAGAAAAGATTTCTGCCTTGTTTACTTCTGGAATAATTTGACTTCTTAAAGTCTTTGGGGGCATATAATCACCATAGAGCTGGTATTTAAATATTCTAGCAAAAAAAGAAGCATATTTTCATTTTCTATCTATGATATCAAGAGATTTTCCTTAACAATGGATTATATCTGTGATGACAATGGCATTTAATACGTTTAGATCCATTCCTAATAGTTTATTCTTCTTTTGCTGGCTACTCATTAATGTTGATCATATAAATGACTCACATATTTATTTCTTCATTTCAATTCACTTATATACAGAGTGTTATAGACTAAACATTTGTCTTCCTTCAAATTTCATATGTTGAAATCCTAACCTCCAATGTGATAGCATCAATAATAGGAAGATGGGCTCTGCCCTCATGAATGGAATTAGAATCCTTAAAATGAGACCTTAGGGAGCTTCCTTCTGCCATTGAGAACACAGTGGCTTATGAATCTGTGAACCAGGAACTGAGCTCTCATCAGACACCAAATGACCAACGCCTTGATCTTGGACTTCCAGTCTCCATAATTGTGAGGAATGAGTATTTGCTCTTTTTTTTTAATAGTTGCATTTGTTTATTTAGTTTTCTGGCTGTGTTGGGTCTTCATTGCTGCACCTGGGCTTTCTCTCGCTGTGGTGAGCGGGGGCTACTCTGGTTGCGGTGAGTGGGCCTCTCATTGTGGTGGCTTCTTTGGTTGTGGAGCACAGACCCTAGACACGCAGGCTTCAGGAGTCACAGCTCATGGGCTCCGTGGTTGTGGTGCCTGAGCTTCGTTGTTCTGCAGCTAGTGGAATCTTCCCACACCAGGGATTGAACTCATGTCCCCTGCAGGCGGATTTCTAACCACTGGGAAACCAGGGAAAGTCCAGTATTTAAGTCACCTAGTCTATGAGAGTTTGTTATAGCAGCCCAAAGTGACTATGGCATAGAATGATGAGGTTTCTACCCCCGCTCCTTTTTTTTTTCCTCAGGTTACTTTGAAATGAAATAGGAGTTATTAGAAAATTTGAACCGCTAGTCACCTTTTCTGTAAGCCTTCTAACTAACAAGACAGAGGCTGGGCAGTTTATGGTAGTAATGATAGAGTTTTGAAATATAATAACAGCAGGGGGTAGAGGGCAGCAAGAGAGAAAAAGTGTATGGAGGAAATGATCCAGTTTTGTTTAAATGCTCATCGTCTCAGTATCTAAATTCCTTAAAGTCTGACCCAGTTTCTTACCTGTTTCAACTTATGAGTTTGTATTGGTTAAAATTTTTAGTATTTTAATGTCCATATACCAATTAATAAATAATGTTTGGATATCATATTCACACACACACGTGTGTGTGCATACTAAATTGCTTCAGTTATGTCCAACTCTCTGCCACCTTATGGACTGTAACTCACCAGGCTCTTCCGTCCATAGGATTCTCTAGGAATACTGGAGTGGATTGCCATGCCCTCCTCCAGGCATCTTCTCAACCCAGGGATCAAACCTGCATCTCTATGTCTCATGAATTGGCTTCCCAGGTGGCACTAGTGGTAAGGAACCTGCTTGCCAATGCAGGAGATGAAAGAGACACAGGTTCAATCTCTGGGTTGGGAAGATCCCCTGGAGGAGGACATGGCAAGCCACTCCAGTGTTCTTGCCTGGAGAATCCCCAGGGACAGAGGAGCCTGGCGGGCTACAGTCCATGGGGTTGCAGAGTCAGACACGACTGAAATGACTTAACACACACGCACTTAGAAGAACACATTTTATTCAGGCCGTCTCACATGATTGTATAAAGAAAACAACTGTTAATCAAGATAGTTCTAGCCTGTGATCAAACTCCATATGCATGAGTCGCATTCTGAGAGTGCATTCTTAAGTCCAATTGGTTTCTAAGTCCAACAAAGTTAGCCTTGGCAGCCAACTCACACAATTGACTGTATAGCGCTGTACTGCAATAGGTTTATAACGCTTTTCACATAAATAATACTTTAAAAACAAGTATCAGAAGTAAAGAAAACATTTTTAATCATGCAGTAGAGTACCTTGGAAAGCACAGTAGTTCAGTACAACAGCTGACATACAAGGGCTGGCAGCGAGTGAACAGGCAAGAAAAGTCACTGACTTGGAGGAGGGAGAGGAGGTGGGAGATGGTGGAGCTGAAGGATGGTCAGCAGTGGGAGTCGGAGGGCAAGCTGCAACGTCACTCATGCCTGACGTTGGTTGATGGCACAGGCTCTGGTTCTGAGCTGGAGCCGTACGCACATTTTCATCTTTGAAAGTTCACAGCTTGAAGGTTTGTATGTTGGGGACTTCCTGTACTAACCACTATCAGTCTGCGTCTAGACATCTAATCAACCACCTCCTTTGCTTTTCTCCTTGGATATCTTAAAGACACTGAAAAACTCTCATTTGACCCCCTACTATGTCCAGTGTCTTGTCAGATGCTCTCCTATTTGTTCTTACTTTAAAATCTCACTTTTAATATACTTATTTGCTTAATATTTGATTGTGTCATGGGATAACAGCAGAGATAATGACCATTTTTGCTCAGTACTGTGTCCCACCTATGTACCAGAACAAAAGAAGAAGGGAAGGCAAGCGGAAAGCACAAGAAAACTCCGGTCTACTGCTAAAGCTTCAAAGGCTGTTAGTCCCCTTAGCTGTATCATTTGATGTTTCTTTGTAGACTGCACTAATATTTCCAAACAAAATTGCTTTTAAAATTTAACACCAAGAGAAATTTCCATCTCAAAATTGTGCCAGTTATTGAAAATGTCTTCGGTGGTGTTACAAATAGTCTTGAAGCTTCTCTAAATGTGCCAGGCAGCAGTAATGGGTGTTTGTGACTGTCTCCTAAAAATTACTTATCTAGTTATCTCTAAACAAAGAGAAGAAAAAAAAAAAAAAAAAAGCCCAGAGAAGTAAACATCATGCTGTGTGTAAAATAAGTGCAGCAAATAGCTCCATAAAATAATATTTTTAAAAAGAGTCTTTTTTGTTTTGTTTTGTTTAATGTCCTAGAACCTTCCAACTGGAAATTAAAGTTGGTTAAAATTACTTCGGGACCAAACCAACATGCAGGAAAAAGAAAATAGGGTGCATTTACATTCTAAATGATAAAGCATGCATAGAAATGAAAATCTCCTTCTGGTCTAGGATGAGACTGGATCCTCCCAAGGGTGCCCTCAAACGGAAGGCTTATCCAGGTCTGTTGCAAACAAATCTTCTAATTGCCACTGTGCAGAGTATTCAAAAACATATATTGTGAAAGTATTCTTCTAAATCTTGAGATCTCTGATAGCAGGCAAATTTCCCCACTTTTCTTAAAGATGTTTCTCTCTATTCCAGTGTATTCAATTTTGCTGGTGTTTGTTCTGCTTACAAGGTCTTAATGGTATCTTCTTCAGCCGGGGCTCTCACACTTTGAGTGGAGAGCTCTTTAAAAATCAGGTTAAAAATTCTTTACCCCCTAGAGAGTTTATTTCAGTAATTCTAGAGTGAGGCTTGTGGGGTAGGGGGTCAGGAATTTGTCTTTATTTTATTTTTAACTGATAGAATTTCTCCAGGAGACACTAATGTGGAAAACACAGCACTTTGGTCCATAGCTGTTGACAGAAGTTATATATATGCTTAGTTGCTCAATTGTGTCTGACTCTTTGCAACCACATGGACCGCAGCCTGCCAGGCTCCTCTGTCCCTGGGGATTCTCCAGGCAAGAATACTGGAGTGGGTTGCCATGCCCTCCTCCAGGGGATCTTCCCAACCCAGGGATCGAACCCAGGTATCCCACATTGCAGGCAGAGTCTTTACAATCTGAGCCACCAGGGAAGCCCTAGAAAGGATTTATTGTCTTGTTGTGTCAGTGGAGACTTGAACTATTTAATAGGCTTGTTGTTTCCCTCCAATTTAAAACATTCCTAGTTCATTCCTTTTTCTTTCCTTCTCTCTCCCCTGCCCTGGAACACTGTCTCCCTTCTCCCCATTAATCTCAGATATTTTAACTTGACTAAGCAAACTGATCACCCTGGTTTTTCTGATTCTGTTCAGCACATTTTTCTATGTGTTCCTTCTTGACATTGCTTCCTTTTCTAGTAGCTCTTAAACATCAACATGTTTCCATTTTTCTTCAACTAATTTGCCTCTAGGACTATCAGTCTTCTGTTGTCTGAGATCCCTAACTCCTCAGCATTTCTATTCTTCAGGATGTTGTTTTACTTCATATCCTCGTTTTCTTGCTTTAAACATATTTTAACTTTCTGGTTAAGAAGAACGTTGTTAACTGTGTATCAGTTTTTGTTGAGGGCTGGGTAAGGAAGTATGATAAGTATGACATAGATACATATTTCATTGTCTTTGCTAGTAATCCTCCTAGAATTGTGCTTCTTTGATCTAGTTATGATGTTTTATCTGTCATGCTCCAATCAGAACAAAGAAACCACTCAAAGTCTTTCAACAGAGGGAAGTTTAATGTCGGGGAGTTTGTTTCTGGGTAATGGAAGATCTGAGAAGCCAAAGAAGGGTGGTTGATGCTCCCAGAAGATTAGCAGCCACAGGAATCTGTGCTCACTCATAAGGCTGGAGAGACAATGGGGGACAGAAATGTTACCAGAACCCAGAAACCAGGGTCACTGTCAGGGAGTAAGAGCCGTGGCAGGCAAGTGGTGGAATATGGAGTTATAGGGAAGACCCAGCCATTGCTGGGTACCCTGCATGAGGCAGAGCTGGGCAGGGAGGACCACCCCGGCTTCTCCCTACTTCCCTGATATCTCTCCTCTTGCCCGCGGGTCCCTTGTCAATGTCTCTCACTGGTTGCTGCTGCTGAGGCTAAGTCGCTTCAGTCATGTCCGACTCCGTGCGACCCTCTGGACAGCAGCCCACCAGGCCCCTCTGTCCACAGGATTCTCCAGGCAAGAATACTGGAGTGGGTTGCCATTTCCTTCTGACCGGTTGAACCTTTGTAAAAATCCAGGTGACAAGGGAGATGCGGAAATGCAGTTTCGAGAAAGAGAGGGAAATGGATCTGAAAGCAGAAGAGACATGATGGGCACGCTTTCTGCACAAGGACAATCACATAATGTATGAAGCCTCTCTTTCCTATCCAAGCAATAGCTACTCTCTAAATCAAGAAACCTGATGATATGCCATTACATGGTAGAGGAGAGACTAGAGAATAATAAAGCTGAAAAGAAACTGAAAAGAAGTCAGAGGGTAAAAATCTGTAATTAAATAACAACTTACTTCTTTGTTCTGTCCAGCAAAGACCTATGTCCTTCTCTGCCTTATAGCTGCTATATCTTCTTGCCTGTGACCCTCTCAGCATCCTACAGTAAGATGAATGAGATTAGGAACTGTGGGAAGGGAAAGTGTGGTGATAGCTAACTTCTGGAGGTGAATGTGGGGCAAAGCAAGAAAGAGCAGACGGCTCTCATGGGGAACTGAGGCAGAAGGTGAGTACCCCTGTCTTTTTCTCTAGCACAGTCTCCCTGCGACAAACCTATGAAAAGGGACCTAACTTAATTGCATGAATCCCAATGAGCCACAGACACCAGAATGGTCCCCTAAAGATGTTTATGTTGGAACCTATAAATGGAAGGTGGGACCAGATACGTTTGGATAATGCAGACCCCAAAAAGGGTTTGGACAAGCTGTCACACACAGAGCAATTGTGTTTTATGCAATTCACTCTTTTTGACCCAATGTCATGATGCAGTACCAGTCAGTGTCAGATGCTAGTGTCTCATCAATCTTTCTGCTCCCTTCCTATCTTCAACTCATTTCAGCTTGGCGTTGGCCAATCCCATTCCAGAAAAAACCCTCTCAGCATGATCGGCTGTTTAATCCAATGGTAACTTTTCCTTGAAATTTCTTTACGTTTATCCGAGATAATTTTTGGATTTTCCTTCTAATTTTGGACTTCTTTTTCTTGTTTCTTTTCAATAGTTTCCTTTTCTCCTAAATGCCTATGGTCCCTGAGACTCCAAAACTGGGCTTCGTGTCTGCTTTAAATCAACCCCCCTGCTCCCTGGACCTCCTCATGCCTGCATTTAAATGTAAGCTGTACCTTCTTGCCTCTCACATCTTTTTGAGACTGCATGTATCTCTTGAACTTTGGGCTTAATTTTTCATCTGTGTCCAGACCATCTTTACCTGAATGTCTTACCTCAAACTCAGCAAGTCCCAAACCAAACTGATTACTTTCCCTCCTCAAACCAGTTCCCATCTCAGTGAGCAGAAACTTGTTAACTAGAAAGTCTATCAGTATCTTTGACCTGTTTCAGGTCAAAGTAGCCACTGTCATTATCTTCTGAAACATGAAATATACTACTCTCATAATATCTTCTGCAGTGAATTCTAACTTGTCTCTTCATTTATTGGACTGTGAGTTCACCAAAAACAGGAGGGACAATATCTTATTTATCTTTGAACCCTCAGGGCTCAACTCACTCCTGATTCTCATCATGCCTTTCCTTCTCATATATCCTGATCACCCTCCAAAAGAAATTACTCGGTCTGCACAAAGAGCTACTTGCTTGGAGAATTTGTGTTATCTTTCATTTTCTTAGCTGTGTTTAGAGAACTTGCTTGTATTTGCTAATTCATTTTTGAGAGTTTGGACATAATTATTTTGTTTCTAGCTGCCTGAGGATATGAATTCCAGCCACTTGAGAAATGTGCAGGTTGTGAGCCACAAGAAATCAATTTGTCTAGACCATGAAGTTCATTGTAATGGGAATTTTACTTGTCACCTAATATTTATTTTTACAATGCAGATGAAGAGGATAAGTAATAAGTGTTGACAAATATTTGGATATTCATCCCAGAGTTTCATAGACCATTGATTTTAACCATATCACATTTATTTCTAGAGTAACATTTTTATTGTCACTATTTGGAGTCTTGAAGGAGGGTAGCTAACTATAAAAATTGTGAAGAATATGTTCTTAATTTAAAATTTATGAGCTTATATCTCAATATTTACTCAAGGACCTAACACATTTAATTTGAACTTACTCTTACTTATATTTTAAATCTAGGTCATAAATGAATGAAATAGCTCAAAAATCAAGTTTAGATGAAACTTCTTAAATTCAGCCTTAACCTTAGTGTCTTAAGAAACAGAATCTGAGGCAAAGATTTAAAGTACGAATGTATTATTTGGGAGATGCAACTCTAAGGCAGTAAGAGTGAGGAAAAGGGTAGGCAAAAGTGTGCAAGGATGCTTTATGAAACCAGTGACTCCATCTCAAAGGGCTGGGCAAAGACACTGCTGGGCCCCCCTGGTGCATCTCCTCAGCACAGGGGAAGACAAAGAAGTTGTATGAACAGAACAGTCCATGGTGGGGTGGGGATTTGGCTCCTGCCTGTCTCCTGTTGACCGTCACTCAGAGTTCACTCCCCGAAGAGCTAACTTCTCTGTTCTTTGTTCATTGTCATTCAGGTGCTCAGTCATGTCCAACTCTTTGCAATCCCCAGGGACTGCAGCATGCCAGCCTTCCTTGTCCTTCACCAACTCCCAGGGCTTGCTCATACTCATGTCCATCGAGTCAGTGATGCCATACAACCATCTCACCCTCTGTCTTCCCCTTCTCCTCCCGCCTGCAATCTTTCCCAGCATCAGGGTCTTTCCCAATGAGTTGTCTCTTCGCATCAGGTGGCCAAAGTATTGGAGCTTCAGCATTAATCCTTCCAATGAATATTCAGAGTTGATTTCCCTGTACTTGGTGTGTGTTAGTTGCTCAGTTGTGTCTGACTGTTTGTGACCCCTTTTACTGTAGTCTTCCAGGCTCTTCTGTCCATAGAATTCTCCAGGCAAGAATACTGGAGTGGGTAACCATTCCCTTCTCCAGGGGACCTTCTTGACCCAGGGATTGAACCTGAGTCTCCCTGTCCGTTGGGGTTGCATTAATCAGCTCTTCCTGCTGTCACTAAGAATGTCAAATTCCATCCTTTGGGGCTGTATTCTTTTTGTTTAACTGCTTTCTACAACCTCCATATCATCAGTGGTCTAACCTAGGCTTTGTTTTTTGAACTTTGAAAACAGAGGCAGAAGCTACACACTCCAACCAAGGCTGGTGGTCCAGACTGCTGGTGGTAATAAACCCCAAAGGAGCAGTTGGCTCTAAGAAGGGGTCAGGAGGCAGGAGGTATACATATAACTTGAGAAAATGCATAACATTTGTGTTTAATAGAGTTGCTGACTCTAAACTTCCCCCCTTGAAGTTTACAGAGAGGGAAGGGGAGCAGAAGGCTTCCACATAGAAGTTGCTTCAATCATGAACAAGCTGCTGTAAGTCATCACAGATTTTTTTAATTGAGATAATTGACACATAATATTATATGTTTTCATTATACAACATAATGATTTGCTGTGTGTATATACTGTGAAATAATCACTGCAGTAAGTCAATATCTATCACCACACATAATGACAAAATTATTATTTTGTCATGAGAACTTTGAAGACCTCTCTTAATAGCTTTCAAATATCCAGTTTATTAACCATAGGCACCACTTTCACATATACTTGACCTGGAAAAAAGCATTGAGAGATAAAATGGTATTGATGAATCTATTTGCAGGGCAGGAATAGAGATGCAGATGTAGAGAACAGACTTGTGGACACAGGGCCGGGGGAGGAATGCTGCTGCTGCTGCTAAGTCACTTCAGTCGTGTCCGACTCTGTGTGATCCCATAGATGGCAGCCCACTAGGCTCCCCCATCCCTGGGATTCTCCAGTGGGGAGGAAAGGGTGGGACAAATTGGGAGAGTACTGTTGACATATATACACTACCATGTGTAAAATAGGTAGCTAGCGGGAAGCTGGCATAGAGCACAGGGAACTCAGTTCTGTGCTCTGTGATGACTTTGAGGGTGGGATGGGGAGTGGGAGGGAGACCTGAGAGGCAGGGGATATGTGTAGACATAAGGTGGATTCATGTTGTACATCAGAAACTAACACAACCTTGTAAAGCAATCATACTGCAATGAAAAAAAAAATAAAGAGAAAGTGTCCTCACAATTAAAAAAAATCCTGATATTAGACTTGGAGAAGTCTGGGCTATCCTTTGGTGGGAGATGACTCTGTGAAACCCCTCTGTGACTCTTCTGATGAAATTTTCTGGTCTGCTTTCCTTTTTGTAATGTGTTTTAAGAGAATCCAGGTACCTTGTTACAGACTTCTCCTATAATAAACACAAGAAACTGGAAAAGTTAGGGAAGCTAACTAAAGTTAGGGAACTACAGTTTTTACATGGAGGAACATTTTTTCTCTGAGACCTTCTGACTCTGCTACTTACCTGAATTTGCAGCATTCTTTTCAGAGATATATATGTTCCGACCTCAGTTGCATATCAGATACTCTGTTTTTCTCTGGTTGGAGAACAGAATGCAGAGGATGTTTTGTTTTCATTTACTGTGTTTGGAATAACCACAGCGTGCATAACTCTCCACATGGCCACATGCAGTCTGCTGGTTCCTATGGTACTTTCAGGAGCAAATGCTCAAAGCTTTGGCTAGAACCACCTGTCCAGCTCAGTTCTCCAATCTTGAACTTTGGACTGACCCTAGGTGTGACCAAGCCGAGTCAGGAGTTGGCATGGAATGCTTCTGCTGAGGTTATTACTGGATGACCTTAGTATCATTTTGAGATTCTTTACGCAATGCCCAGGTATCCTTTCCCTCTTAAGTTGATTCATTCAATCCCTAACATGGCTTCCCTGTTGGCTCAGAGGTAAAGAATCTGCCTGCCAATGCAGGAGACGTGAGTTCAATTCCTGGGTCAGGAAGATCCCCTGGAGAAGTGAATGGCAACTCCCTCCAGTACTCTTGCCTGGAGAATCCCATGGGCAGAGGAGCCTGGCAGGCTGCAGACCATGGGGTTGTAAAGAGTCGGATAGGACTTAGTCCTATATATAAGCTATATATATATATATATATATAAGCTATATATAGCTTACCATCTTTGGGTTTTCCTCTCTGAACTGTACTTCTGTTCTTTGGCAGAAATGGTACGTAGACTTCAGTCTACCACAAGGCTGGGGGTCCTTCTTTCTGCTGGGTGACTTACTTCCCTCACTTTGATTAGTTCTTTGATTACAACTTTGATTAGTTCCTGCACTGTTGCTGCCTTTCAGCAATTGCCTTTTGAAACGTCCCACCTGAAATTCCAGGAGATCATTTGTGAACCAGAGCAATTGTCTGGAGTTGGTAGATGGACATCCGTTGGCGTTCCAGACTAGTTAGAAATAGCCAATAAACGAGAGTTCTTTTTACCTCCCTGCTTTATAAAAGCATTCTCACTAGTGGCCTAAGCAGTACGACTTGAATTTTGAGATGCACATCTTATCATTTTTAGATGTTAGTGGTAAATAATATTTTTTCAATATCTGGCTGATGAAGGAGGCAGCTTGATACAACAGCTTTCTTAATTTTCTTCCTGAAAGGATAGACCAACTCTATTAATTTTTGCCTAGTTTGACAGAAATCAGTGAAACCTACTGCTAGAAATTCACATTTCACCCAACAATGAAGAGGCAAATATTAATAAATAAAAGTCTATTCAATTCTGCAAGTGCTTTGCAAGCTCAGTCTTGAAAGAAAAATAAAGATAGGATGGCTTTGATGATTTAAAGTTCATTAGGATCTTTCAGTACAGGTTAGTTCATGCTTTTATTATGGAGATTTCAGTTTTCTCTCTAGTGAATAGCTGACATTTTCTCATACCCTTAGCTTTTGTAAAAGACTAAGTGGTTTCACTTTATTGGACATTCCCCTAATATGAGTCTACCTTTTGGCAAATTCTTTGCAAAATACTGTGAGGGAAATGAAAATTTGCTATTTGCCTTATAGGAGTAATATTCCAGTGTGGGAGAGAAAAATGTGTATGATATAAAAATGACTTGTGCCATTATTTGATCAGGTTAGTTTGCCTTTTTTAGGTTTCACATATAAGTGATATTATACAGTATTTGTATTTTGGGTCTGACTTTTTCACTTTGCTAATGCCCTCAAGTATCATCTATCCATTTTCAGTTCTTTTCGATATGCAGGCAGAAATGGGATTGTTAGAACATGTATTGCCCTAAGTTTAGATATAAAAAGATTCTCCACTGATTGTCACTCACCTGGCTAATGTTATAGAGTAAAAGAGTAAAACAATTTCCTGATTGGAAGCTGCGTACTTTCAGAACTATCTCATAAGATAGTCATATACTTGAAAAGTAGAAGTTATGATGAGTGAATGAATGGCAGTATGTAATTCGTAGCTTTCTATTGAAACTGAGTTCGAAAGCTTGTCTAGGTTCTTGGATGTTGGACGCCCCTTTTGAGTTCAATTCCTTTCCCTAGTCTTGCAAAATGCACTCATGCCTTCACAAGCCAACTTTACTATGTAGTTTTGTTATTCATTCAGTTTTACTAACTTTGTTTATCTCTATGAGAAATAAACTGTCTATGGGGGATTATTCAGGATCTGCTTTCAGCACACAGTACTCAAGGCATAGTTTGGCTTTCATTGGGTGGTTTCCAGTTCACACTTATTGCATTTAATTTGTTTCAATTCTTGGCTCTATTGTCAGTTCCCCATATCTGCATTTCTTGCTTCATTTTTGGTTCTTAGATCCATGGTAGAGTGCCTTCTGTTCATCTCTAGGATTAATACAAAAACACATCTTGAGGTTTTCTCCTCCTACCCAAAGACTCTTTGCTACTGGATACTACAGTGAAATTCATAAAGGGTAAAAATAACTAGTTAAGTGAAAGCTTAAATCTTCCTAGAGATACAGCACCTGTAGCAGCACCTTGAGCTTGTTCAGGAGCAGGCAGTGCCCAGCAGGGAGCTGGTTAAATCCACTGACAACTCTACATACTATGAAGCCAGGCTCCCGGATGGGAGTCAGAACCGATTGGTATTTCCAGAAATCACATGAAATTATAGATTGAAAAGGAAATCAGAAAACAATTTACAAATTTCTAGTGGGTAACACTGTTGCTGGCATTCACTGTATATATATGGTTAGGGGCCAGGTGAACTGATCAGATATTTTTGTGTGAAAATAATTATCGGGATGTTAGCACACGTTTTGACTTTTGATGGTGGTGCCTCCGAGTGGCTAGGGTTATGGATAGTTTTTGTTTTCTTTTTGTTAATCTGCATATCCTGTGATGAAAATGCATTGTTTTTATGACAAGGGAAAGTAACATTTTAAATGACAAAGTAAAAGCAATTGGAAAGTTTAATTGAAAATATTATTTTGGGGGTGCTTCCCTGGTGGCTCAGTGGGGAAGAATCCACCTGCCAGTGCAGAAGACATGGGTTTGATCCCCGGTCTGGAAAGATCCCACGTGCTGCTGGGCAACTAAGCCTGTGTGCCACCACTGTCATGCCTGTGGTCTTGAGCCTGGGAGCATCAATTACTGAAGCTAGTGCACCCTAAAGACCCAGCTCCACACCAAGGGAAGTCACTGAAATGAGAAGCCCACACATTGCAATGAAGAGTAGCCCTCAAGCGCTGCAACCAGAAAAAAGCCCACACAGCAACAAAGACCCAACACTATCAAAAATAGATGAATAAAAACTTTAAGAAACTATATGATATAATTTTTAGTCAGTTATGCCTCTTATTTTCTACAAAGTTTGTATCATTTTTTAGATTGTGTAAATTGGAGAAAAATTTCTTTTCCTAAAACATTTGTTTTTGCTAATACAATTTGTCTTTTCACGTGGCTTATTATAATGCTTAACAATTAAGGTGTTTCTAACATAAGCTTCACAGGAAAGAAATAAAAAATGACTAGAGTAGGAAATAAGGTTCTACAAATGGCATGAAGCATTAGAGAACTTCCCTGTGAGGCCCTAAAAATGTACCAATGTATGTAAAATAAGTTGTTAGGGAATATTGATTTGCTACAAAGCTGTCATTTTGAACTATTCGCTTGACCTATTTAATTTTGTCCAACTCTTTTTTTTTTTTTAACGAAATTAAATGCCACAAGTAGAGCTTGTGCTAATTTTTGTTGACTTCAGGTACTAGCAACTCATCTTTACATTTCTTATTAAAGGAAAAGCCAAGCTCTATTAACTGCTGGGAACCTCTTTTAATCAAGGGTCTGGTTGTTTTTGCAGCATCATTTCTCTGGTTACTTTTTAAGGAAGTAATCTCTTTTCCAAGTTTTACTTTCTACTTTCTTCCTCCTCTTCCTCCCCTGCCATCTCCTCCCCTCACCTTTTCTTTCCCCCTCTCCAGGCTCTATGGCTCTATTTCCACCTTTTTCCTCTTCCTCCTTCCCTTCCCCTCATATCCTCTTTATTTAAAAAAAACACACATTTGTTTACTTATTCAAACAATTAATTTTGTTTTACTTTTTAGTTCCACTCTACAGCATGCAGGAATCTTAGTTTCCCTACCAGAGATCAAAAGTTTATTGGGAGCATGGAGCCTTAATCACTGGATCACCAAGAAAGCCCCTCATCTCTTCTCTTTACTTCTCCCTTCTCCTTTCCACCCTTCCTTTCTCTGCCCTCCTCCATTCTCTTAATCTTTATTCTCTTCTCCTTTCATTAAAAAAGATTAAAAACAAAACAAATGAAAAGAAAGAGATACTAATTAGAGATTTTTCCTGTTCCCCGGGAATTAGTGGAAAGACGGATTCAGTGACATCTTAGGGGATATTCTTAACCATTTAACTCTATCCTAAATTTCATCCCTGTGACAGAGACTGATGAGGAATAGGCTCATTGTTGTGTTTCCTCTTATTTCACCAGGTTAATTGAACCAGGTTAACTGAACGATTATGTTAAAAAGTCAATACATGGCTCTCACTGCATTTAATCATGTGTTAAGGATGAATGAACTTTGGTGTCCTGTAAGTTAAAAACTTCATGGCTTTATAGTTTACATAAAATAATGAGATAAATGCCAGGGTGATAAGGTTAATACAGGTTAATTATTATAGGTCAGTCCAGCTCTGATTTATTTATTTAACCGAGAAAGAACCTTAAAACAATTGAATTTGCACTGTAATTCTTATTTTTTGGTATTATCAGATTTATTTAAGAGAGATAAAAGCCTTGCAAATACAGTTAAAGACTCTTTTGTACCTTTCACAATCCTATCCCCTTGCTACCCCCAGACTGATTGTGCTAAAGATCTCTCTCATTTCTTTCTCTGATCAAAGACTAGCTTCAATCATTCTAGGTTAACATGGGCCAGGGCCCGGGAACTAAGCACCCTCTAAGGGCTTAGGTAGAGGGGAAAATGGGGGAGACGATTCTGCTTCTGTTGATTTTCCCAGAACTACATAGAATGTATACAAACTACTAAGGAGAAAAATGTTCTTGTGTCTCACCCATTATGCCTCATAACCCTAAGCATCTGTCACCACTGTAAGTTTACACCTTCTATATCATCTATCAGGATCAGAATTCTTTCCCTTAACTGCTCTGCACACCCCTTAACCTGGTCCTATCTCATGCCCCTCTCCCATTCCCAAACTCTCCCACTGTGATCTCTTGCACAGCCTCTTTCTGAAATGTTTCCTTCATCCTTTTTCTCCTGACTGGAAGCTGGCTCTCCTCCAAGGATCCCCTCTGGAGAGAAGGCTGTATTTGCTCTGAGCATCCCAAGCACCTCAGGGCCTGGTGGAGGGATCACTGTCTTCGCTTTCCATTGTGTGAAACACACAAATATTTTGACCCACCTGTATGTTTCTGTCTAGCTTTCAGAAGTTGGCTCATCAGAAAATGCCAGTGTTAATGAGGCAAATATTTCAAAGATTGGAAACAGGTAAGAGAAGTCTAAAATATAAAAATCTTCCATAAAGTTTTTTTTTAACTAAGCATGGTACAATATGAGTGTGTCATGCTGAACATAAATGATGCTTTGGACTCATTTTTCAATATACCTAGGGAAATTATCTTTACAGCAGAATGCATAGTTTGGGATGCTTTGGCATAAAAATGGAATGATGACATGTGAATGGAATCTAACAAGCATCACCTCTGCTCTTTTTCTATACTCGGGTCTTAAGAAAGCAGTGTAGTATTAATAATGCAAAACTCAATGGAAATGTAGATGACATTTTAGAATTTCATCAAATCTCATTACTGTGAATCTAATGTCTCAAAACATATCTACTATCACTTGATTTTTTTTTTTCTTTTTTTAAATTTCTGGGAAATCATGCCAAATGTCAAGTGAAAAAGATGAAGACATGGAATAAGTATCCTGAGTTGTGAATCTTAGTTCTGGATCTCTCATATGCTAGTTGGATTTGTCATTCACTTCCACTGGAATACACATTCTAAGGGATATTCCAGTCCTTATAATTCATGAAATGACACAACCAGAGTTACTGAACCCCCGCGGGTGAGCCAACTGAATGTTTTATTCAATCAGGCTGTGCTTGGTGTATTCACTGCCAAGAATGTTGGTTGTCTTGATGTCTTTTGGTCATGAGAGGTTTGCCTTCAGATTAACAAACCCCTATGTGGACCCACAACTCATATTTCAGAAAACGTCAACCTTATTTTGGCCTTTGTATCTAAAACACCTTAAGTGTTTTTCCACCTCCTGCAAGGCTGTGCTGGTAAATTTTGTGACAGTTATTGGTGAGAGTGGGGGTTGTGGTGCGGTCCTTGTGGTCCCATCAATGGCAGTAGGTGTTTGTAGGGTCAGAATGGTCCCATAGAAAAGAGGGCAAGCTTGGAGTCCCCAGGCATGTATTTCAACCCCGTTTTTGGTCTTTTGGGCTTCCCTGGTAGCTCAGCTGGTAAGGAATCTGTCTGCAATGCAGGCACCCTGAGTTGGGAAGATCCTCTGGAGAAGGGAACAGCTACCCACTGCAGTATTCTGGCCTGGAGAATTCCATGGACTGTGTAGTCCATAGGGTTGCAAAGAGTTGGACACGACTGAACGATTTTCACTTCACTTTCAATGTTTTGCCCATGCCACAGGAGGTTCCTTGTAACTATTAAGTGAGGGATCTTTAAAGATATTAGATAAAGAATTCCAAAGAAAATTTCCAGATGGAGAGGAAAGTGTTTAAAGGTCTTGCATGGGTCTTTCTTGCAGAATGAAATGGGAACCCACTCTGGTACTCTTGCCTGGGAAATTCCATGGTCAAAGGAGCCTGGCAGGCTACAGTCCATGGGGTTGCAAAGAGTAAGAAATGACTGAGCGACTGAGCACATGAGAGTTTCCTGTGAGCCAAATGTGAAAGAACTGACCTGGAGTCATTTTATGTTTTCCCTGAGATGACCTCTTTGAAGGGTGATGGGACTTCAGTGGAAGAAGTATTTCTACAGAGCAAATCAGCAGAAACCAACCTGGAGAGTCAAAAGACACCCAGAGGAAAACTGTATCTCCTAGGGCTTAGGCATTGTCAGAGAGTCCACGAAGGTATCCACTAGAGATGGAGTCTGCTTTCTCACATGCAGAGAGTCAGCATAAATTGGATCAGCATCTAGGGAATCTCTGTGCCCTTCCCCCTTCTCCTTCCCTTTATCTGGTGGAGAGAAAACCTAGAGGTGGGCATGGTGGGGCTGGACAGGGCAGGGAGAAAGGTGAAACAGTAACCAGGAAAGAAGACTGAGGTTTCCTTCTGCATTTCCTGCTTGGGGAAGTCATCAGATAAACTGAAAATACCATACTTTGAAATGCATTTAATACATACACTGAATCTACCCAACACTGTAACTTAGCCCAGTCTCCCGGAAATGTGCTCAGAACACATATGGTTGGGCAATATCACCTAACACGAAGCCTATTATATAATATATATATATATATATATATATATATATATATATATATATATATATATATATATATATATATATATATATATAATGTACACACACACACACACATATATATAAACATTTAAATGTTATATATATGTTTAAATATATGTTATATATATTTAAATGTTTTTAATTGTGGTAAAATCATATAATATAAAGCACAGTATTTTAACCACATTTAACTGTATAGTTCAGTGACACTAAGTACATTCACAATGTCTAGGGACTCTGACCATCATCCCATCCACCTCCTGAATTTTTCACCTTCCTAAACTGAGACCTGGGTATGATCCCTGGGTTGGGAAGATCCCTGGAGAAGGAAATGGCAACCCACTCCAGTATCCTCACCTGGGCAATCCCATGGACAGGGAAGCCTTGTGGGCTATGGTCCATGGGGTCACAAAAGAGTCAGACACAGCTTTGTGAGTACACAACAAAAACTCAAACTCCATCCCCATGAACCACTAACCCCCCATCTCCCCCACCACCCATGATGCTGACATCTACCAATGTACTTCCTCACTATGAATTTGACTATTCTAGGTATCTCATGCAGATGGAATTGAACAGCATTTGTCTGCATCTAATATAAAGCTTATTTTAGAATAAAATGTTGAATATCTCATATAATTGACCAAATGCTGTGTGTGTAGGATGGTTATAAGTGTATTGGTTGCTTACCATTGTGATCACAGGCTGACTGGGAGCTGAAGCTTGCTGCAGCCACCCAGCATCATGAGACTGTCCTACTACACACTGCTAGTCTGAGAAAAGACCAGAATTCAAAATCTGAGGTACAGTTTCTACTGAATGTGTATGGCTTTCACACCATGGTGAAGTTAAGAATCTAACTCAACCATCTTGAAGGCAAGGACCATTCTGTAAAGTTGCATTTTGAATAGGTCAAAGGTGAGATGGTTCCATGTCCCCGTTACTCTTAGATAGCACCACTGAAAGCAATTCAGTCAGCCACCTGGTCCTACGTCCTTATCTCTTAGTTAGAGATAAAGGCAATGTCTTTGAGCAGATTAACAGTGATGATGATGAAGTGTTTTATTCTTGGTAGGAGCTTGAACAATGCCGTCTTCTTTTGAAACTTCCTACTTAATTTCAAACTACTTCATAAAATAATAGCCTTGATTAGATTACAGCCTTCTAGGAAGAGGAAGAAATTTAGAATAAAAAGCACATTGAGATGCTTCACTTTCATTCTGTTGAAATGGTTTCTTCCCCCATCTTCACAGCCGCCTTGCCTTTCAGTCTCCAACAATGGCAGGCAGCTTGTATACCTGTTTTTCCTTTTGTTCTGACAGCCAGCCAGGAGTGGGGGCCGTGGGGTTTTCAACTCTCTTGAAAAGAATGGGGGTGTGGAACACAGCTCATCTCCTATGAGAGCACTTGACAAAACAACGCCTATTTTTAAAATCCATGGATGCTGTACATTTGCTCATAGAATTCTTAAGAGCAAGGGAAAAAGAAACTCTGCTCTGGCAGAGTCTCAGAAGCTGTCACCTTCGCTTCCATTAGCTGTGGGGTGACAGAAAACAGTGACAGGAAACAGACGACTCAAGAGTAGACCTTCAACAAAAGCTAAGATTAGGTGCCAGAGACTCAAGTGCCCATTCCTGTACCTACCGTCCAACCTTTCACGTGGTTCAGACCACAGTGGCTGGAATGAATAAAAGTGTTCCTTTGGAGCCTCGTTCATGTTGTTTTCATTCTTTCCACTCTTGCTGAGAGAAAGGGGTAGGTGTGTAGCTCTCTTTTGAGACTGCATCTGTGCTGGGTGCAGACATATGAGAAGTCCCTATATCAGGATTTTTAGAGGTTACAGAACCGTTGTTCATTCTCTTGGGCAGAGAAGACCTCCATGAGCCCGCAGTGGTTATGGAAGGGAATTCTGCACAAGGTGATTTAGGAAAAATTCAGCTGGTGTTTCTGCTATTGTCACGCTGTGTTGGGTAGAATCCTGTCACCTTGGGTCAAAATAAAGATGACACACAGGCCCATCCGTATCAGTCTCTGGAATAATAGGTGAATAAACAGAAAAGTCACCAATCAACTTGACTCACTCAGGTCCATTGAGCTTCAAATCGGACTTTTAGTATCTTGGTATTACTTATAAACAGACAGCTCAGGACACCAAACAAGTGAGAAAATATTGCAACATTTCCAGTGGCAAGAAAGCCTCTGCTTTAGTTCCCAGCCGACACTAATTTCAGCAGCATAGACGGTCAGGAACTAGGGCAGAGAAATCTGGTTAGCAAATGTCAATGGTTTCTGGATGGTTTTAGTCCAGTCCTGAAAATTTACTGGCATCAGAAATTTGGTAGAATTATTTAAAAGCACAATTTGGGTGATAACACACATGGCAAATTTATCTGTCATTCTTCATCTTTTTAATTTAAAAAATTTGTTGATGTAATATGGGTATAACGATGGATAAGTCAAGCAGTACTAGAGGAGATTTCATGACAAACAGCTGCCCTCTGTCCTACTCTTTCTCACCCCTGAGTTCCACTCCAGAGACTAAATTATCTGTAAGTCGATCCTGCTTTATTTCCCCTGATAACTTTTTATTTCATTGGAGTATAATTGCTTTACAATGTTGTGTTAATTTCTACCGTATAATGAAGTAAATAAGCTATGAAGTGAAATGAAGTCGCTCAGCTGTGTCCGACTCTTTGCAGTCACATGGACTGTAGCCTACCAAACTCCTCCGTCTGTGGGATTTTCCAGCCAAGAGTACTGGAGTGGGCTGCCATTTCCTTCTCTAGAGGACCTTCCCGAATCAGGGATGAAACCCGGGTCTCCCGCGCTGTAGGCAGACGCTTTACCGTCTGAGCCACCAGGGAAGTCAATACACTATATATATACATATATCCCCTCTTCTTGGACCTCCCTCCCACCTCCCCCAGTCTCACCCATCTAGGTAATCACAGAGCACTGAGCTGAGCTTCCTGTGCTATATAGCAAATTCCCACTAGCTATTCTTTTTTTTTACACAAGATCAATCATATCCCACAATTTGTCCTTCCTTCCCCTTCCCCACTGTGTCCACATGTCCATTCTCTATGTTTGTGTCTCTGCTCCTGTTTTGCAAATAGGTTCATTTATACCATATTTCTAGGTTCTACATATATGCCTTAACATATGATATTTGTTTTTCTCTTTCTGACTTACTTCACTCTGTATGACAGACTCTAAGTTCACTCACATCTCGACAAATGAACCAGTTGTGCTCGTTTTTATGGCTGAGTAATATTCCATTGTTCATAGGGTTCTTTGGCCCCCTGACACAAATAGCCAACTCACTGGAAAAAATCCTGATGCTGGGAAAGATTGAAGGCAAAAGGAGAAGAGGGTGGCAGAGGATGAGGTAGTTGGATAGCATCACCAGTTCAATGGACATGAACTTGGGCATACTCCAGGAGATAGTCAGGAACAGGAGGCCTGGCATTCTGCAGTCCATGGGGTCGCAAAGAGTCAGACATGACTTAGTGACTGAACAACAACAATGATATTCCATTGTATATAGATACCATGACTTCTTCATCCATTCATCTGTTGATGGGCATCTAGGTTGTTTTCAAGTCCTGTCTACTGCAAATAGTGCTGCAGTGAACACATCAGCATATATGTGTCTTTTTGAGTTATGGTTTTCTCAGGGTATATGCCCAGTTTCTGCATTTCTAAAGAAAGTATATATGCTTGCTGTTTTCTTGTTTATCCACTTTAGACAGTGTCTACCATCTTCCTATCATAGAAGATAGAAATTTTGGATATTCTTTTTTTTTTTTTTTGAGACTTTTCAGTGGACAGTCCTCAGCCGGCCACCATCTCTGGGAGCCAAGAAGGCAAAGGGCCCAGAGACCTCCCTTTCTGTGACTCCCTTAACTTGTGCTTCAGTAAGGCTCTTCTTTCTCACTGGTTTCTCTTGATCTGAAGCCCATTCTGATTCAGTATCTTCACATAATAATTTTACATCTCCTGTCAGGCAGAGGGAAGGCAGTAATGGTGGGAGGGTGTGCTGGGAAGGTGGTGGGCAGTATTGAGTTCTCCTGACATAGACTCTCCACTAATTCATGTACTCTGAGCCGCTCGTTTTACCCTCATCCTCTATGTAGCTGATGCCTCCAATATCTGAGCCTGTCCCAGGTTCTGAGGCTCAAACTGATTTTCTTATCATTGGCTTCTTCTTCTGCAGTCTCTTAGAAATCTGTTTTTACACATCTACCAGGCCCAACATCACTTTGAGTCCCAAAATATGTTGACCTCTTTCTCTGTCTTTTCTCCTTTCATTTCTATTTATCTGTGTAGATTTTAAACCTTCTTTTTGTAATTTTTCTTTTTAATGTTAGGGGATTGGGAAAGCAACTGTGATAAAAGGCATTTTTGATTGCCCACGTTTTGCCTCCTTCTTATCTAAGATTGCTTTTACCATGGAATCATGCTGGGATGAGATTCAGTTCTGCTCTGTAACTTTCTATCTGTTCTATCACTTCACATTTCCATCTTTCATATAGAGACAATAATGCCTGCTTCATTGAATTTATGGAAGCCCTACTTGAAATCATATCTGGAACAATGCTTATCTGGAACATGATAGTACAGATATGAAGAAGTACTTTTGATTAATTCTTCACTGTTTGTTCCTACTCAGAAGGCTCTCTCACAACCAGTTGAGGCCCAGTGACTATAACTACAGTCCCACCATATGCTTTTGGCAAACAACTTTTACCTGATTCAGACACTGTCCTTGCATTGAGCTTTTAGAGGTGAACAAAACAAAGCCCCTTGCTTCCACAGTTTATATTCTAGGAAAGGATGAAGATAAACAAATATGCAGGAAAACATGTCAGATGCTAACAAATGCTATGGACAACAGTAAATTAAGGCCAGTATGTAGAAGGAAGCTGCTATTTTAGAAAGGATGGCCAGGTAGGATCCCATTGAGAAGGTGACCTTGAAGCAGAAACCTGGATTGAAGATGTAGGAAGTAAGCAGTCCATGCAGACCTCTGCGAGAACCTTCTAAGCAGAGCAAACAAGACATACAAAGCCTAAGGTGGGAGCATGATTGTCAAGTTTAAAGACTAGCAAAGTGGCAATGTGGCCCAAGTTGAAGATGATGAGTTCATACCTGGTGGGACCTTAAATGCCTTTGATAAGACTTTGGTTTTTGCCTGAGTAGACTCATGAGCCATTGGAGGGCTTTGAGCAGAGGTGTACCCTTATCCCTTATGGATGGAAGGACCTAATTTCACTGTAATGTGTTACCTCTGATAAGTAAATGATGGCATGATGTTGGCAGCGTCATATCTATTGGGTGTCCAGCTGCTCATGTCTGCATTAGCTGTGCCTCAGTTTTTCAAGTCCAGGCTTTGTACGCTGTTGATTTTTCCAGCCTCAACTAGGACCAGCTTCTCGTTCTTCTCTATGCCCAAGACTTCAGACCTCATTAACAAATCCTACTTGACCAGTTTCAAGTCATCTTCCAATGTTTGCCTAAACTTTTAGCTCATGATTTGTTTGAGTGTATTAAGATGTTCCAGTTTAATTCTTCTCCTCTCTCTTGTTGATTGTAATGTTTCTGCCCACAGATTCTCAAACTTAATGAAACCTCTTATTCGATCATGTTTTGTCTGGCAAGTCACATTAAACAAAGCACTAAGATGAGGTTGTGTATTGGAATGGAACTGAGTGATCTTAGTTCAAGCAGTCTCTCAAAACAGTGTGCTGTTACCTGAAATGGTTCTATTAATACAGAGACCATATGGGCCCTTGGAAACACCACTTGGCTGCTTACCATAGAAAAGCAGATGTGTTTGGTGAGATGCTGCCTATTCTATCTTGTGTTACACATCGTTAATCTTCTCAGTGTTAAAATTAGTATGGGCCACCAGGCATTTCTTGCAGCCAAGGCTTTTATGAACAGAGGAGCTCCATGGAGGGGTAGAATGGCAGAGGTATTGTGACAATTTCCCTTTGGAAAAGCAATGCCATGCTTTACGCAGGCACCATTCATGGGAGTGGGCTCTTGTTGACAGTTTGCAAACCATTCCATTTTCTTGGGTTCCTTATTGGTCATTCCTCTACTCCAAGTTTAATATTATGAATAATAATGTCATTTAATTATCCTTACTTTTTTTGCTGAAGTCAGTGCTCCTGATGGAGGAATTTGGGATCAGTCAGGATAGATATTTCAAGATACAGGCAGGTAGTCATTTTTTCCCCCCTAGTCTTAATCATAACCATAAAATCCTTGAAAAAGATTCATACACAGTACCTATAGTGTAATAATTTAAGGTGTAGATAATCACTGGAATCTGGACTTTAGACACATGTTACAGTGTCTCCTTTGTGATTGCAGTAATATCTGGACACATAATGCTGAACAAGATATGGTACTCGTACTCAGGAAGCTTTCACCCTGGAGGTAGGACTGAGCAGTAAACAGGTGGGAGGTGAGCCAAGGTCTTTATCAGAGATCTGTGTCCTCTCACATGGCTTCTTGGCAGGACGCTTCATTGCCCAGTGTACCTTGCATGGACCATATGGCTTGTTCTCATCAATGGAAGGTGATTGGATGGGGTGTTTGTTGCTTCTTGGCCCATGTGTTTTCTCTACTGTCTCTCCTCCATTGTTTCCTGTCTGTTTCATAGTTCTAGAGTAACTCTGAAAACTGCATATTTGCAATGGCAGAGTCTTCCTTTGTCTGAATCATAAAGGACTCTTTGGAGCATAGATCTCCCATTTCTCACTTAACAGGACAGCAACACTGATATTTTAAAATTTTCTTCTAATGGCAGTAGAGTTACGCTAAACATTTCCATTGGCAATTTGGGACCACGGACATGACCAGGACATGACACTACAAGGGATGGACCCAGGCTTGGAAGACTTGGAAAGACTTCTAAGATGGCAATGATGTTGAGTGGTGTTGAGTCAACAGTCTGACTTGAGAGTCTGGAACTGAGAATTACTCTGGGATAGAGGTGAAGGCTGGGGGGTCTTCAGGGCCTTCAGCTTCTTGATTCCTGAGAGTGGAATTATGGTTTTTCAGCAATATGCATATCATTTCATTTGGTAGATATTTTGTCGCTAAATCGTGAGTCCTTGGAATTTCAGAGTCACTTGGCAGTTTAAAATTAAGCACAGTTAAAATTCTTTTAGGTGAAACATCAGATGCAATAAATTGTAGTTAATGCTCACTGTAATGAAAGTTTTAAGCCTATGTAGCTGACAAAATTTTTATTGCTTTAAATGCCATCTATATGCTGATGACTTGTACATTTATATTTCCAGCCCTGACCTCTCCATTGAATTCAGACTCCTCCATCCAGTTGTCTGCCTCTTTATCATTTCCATTTGAATGCCTATTAGGCATTTTGAATGTACAATAGCCAGACAGAAGATTTTGTCACAATGGCCAGACAGAAGATTTTGCCACCCACCAAAATATTTATTCCCCATCTCAGGAAAATCACATGAACTTCTATCTGGTTGCTCAATCACAAATTTGTGGTCATTCTTTAAGCCCTTTCCTTATTTTTCCTTACATTCAATCTCTCAACAAGAACTCTAAGCTGGATTTCCAAAGTAAATCCCCCTTTTGTCCATTACTTCCGTTTTCATTGTATGACCTTGTTCAGGCTACCATTGTCACTTTCCTGGACCATCACAAACTCTTACCAGTCTCTCTCTGAATCCTTTGTTCTCTTCAACCCTTCATTTCCACACTGCAGCAGCACAGCCTTTTACAGATTAAGGTAGATCACTTCACTTTGCCTTTGAATACCCTGGCTTACCTGTGTCTCTTATGTCTCCTGCATTGCGCTCTCTTTGTGACCTCATGGACTGTAGCCTGCCAGGCTCCTCTGTCCATGGGGATTCTCCAGGCAAGAATACTGGAGTGCGTTGCCATTTTCTACTCCAGAGGATCTTCCCAATCCAGAGATCCAACCATCTCCTGTTTATCTTGCATTGGTAAGTGGATTCTCTACTACAGTGCCACCTGGCAAGCCCTGGTCTTTGGACTCTGCAAGGCCCTGCATCTTTGGGCTCCATCACTTGCTTATGTGTGCTAAGTTGTTTCAGTTGTGTGTGTGACTCTTTGTGACCTCATGGACTGTAGCCTGCCAGGTTCCTCGGTGCATAGGATTCTCTAGGTAAGAATACTGGAGTGAGTTGCTATGCCCTCCTCCAGGGTCGAACCTGTGTTTCTTATGTCTCCTGCATTGCTTTCCCAGTGGTGCTAGTGGTAAAGAAACTGCCTGCCAGTGCAAGAGATGAAAGAAATGTGGGTTCAATCTCTGGGTTGCAAAGATCCCCTGGAGGAGGGCCTGCAACCTACTTCAGTATTCTTGTCTGGAGAATCCCATGGACAGAGGAGCCTAGCGGGCTACAGTCCAAAGGGTCGCACAGAGTTGGATATGGCTGAAGTGACTTAGCATACCACCTGGGAAGCCATTTGCTCACTAGTATCCAGTTACAAGTACCTGCTCAGTTTCTTAGTACACTAAGGCCCTCACCACCTTTTGCCTTTGTACTTCTCTCTGAAATGCTTCCTTTCCAGATCTTTCCACCCTTGCTCCTCTTCAGATCTCAGCTCAGAAGTCCTCTCTGCCTCATTGGTGACACCTTCATTACCACCTGTTTAGAGGAGCCCTCCTATTTCAGACACCGTCTGTGATCTGATACCTCGACAGCTTTTATGTCTATTTGAATGATCTTGTTTTGTTCTTTGATTTCCTTACTTGAGTTTGATTTGTCTCACTCAGGGCTTCTCAATCTCAGCAGTATTAACATGGTGGGGCAGATGATTCTTTGTTGGGGAGGGGCCTTCTCCTGTGCATTATAGGATGTTTAGTGGCATTCACCCCTTAGATGCCATCAGCAATCCTCCCATCCCCCAATCCAGTATGATAACCAAAAATAGAGTCTCCAATCATTGTCAAATGTCCCCTGGGAAAATTCCACTCTCCTTCTCTGTTGAGAACTTGTCCAACTGATGTTAAAACTAGCTTTACAGTGAAGCTGCTTTTTCTTGAGGCCCTGGGAGGGGTCCTACAGAGTGTCCACTTGATATGCATGTGACATTTCCAAAAGTAAGACACTTTCAGTTCAGTTCAGTTGCTCAGTCGTGTCTGACTCTTTGCGACCCCATGAACTGCAGCACGCCAGGCCTCTCTGTCCATCACCAACTCCCGGAGTTTACCCAAACTCATGTCCATTGAGTCAATGATGCCATCCAACCATCTCATCCTCTGTTGTCCCCTTCTCCTCCTGTCCTCAGTCTTCTCCATCATCAGGGTCTTTTCCAATGAGTCAGCTCTTTGCTTCAGGTGGCCAAAGTATTGCAGTTTCAGCTGCAACATCAGTCCCTCCAATGAACACCCAGGACTGATCTCCTTTAGGATGGGCTGGTTGGATCTCCTTGCAGTCCAAGGGACTCTCAAGAGTCTTCTCCAACACCACAGTTCAAGAGTATCAATTCTTTGGCGCTCAGCTTTCTTTATAATTCAACTCTCACACTCATACATGACTACTGGAAAAACCATAGCCTTGACTAGACGGACCTTTGCTGGCAAAGTAATGTCTCTGCTTTTTGTTATGCTGTCTAGGTTGGTCACAACTTTCTTTCCAAGGAGTAAGACACTTTAGCTGTCATTGGTTAAGACTGAAGTTCTCTTTGCACTACTGTGTGTGGTCAGTCACTCAGTCATATCTGACTGTTTTGGGATCCCATGGACTGTAGCCCTCTAGGCTCATCTGCCTGTGGAATATTTCAGGCAACAATACTGGAGTGGGTTGCCATTTCCTACTCCAGGGGATCTTCCTGGCCCAGGGATCAAACCTGCATTGCTTGCGTGCCTCATGCTTTGGCAGGTGGTTTCTTTACCATTAATGCCACCAAATTTTTCTTCATTTCCCCACTGGGTGGCTTGTGTTAAAGTGACCATAGGTATGTTTGAGATTTAGGCAAATTGGTTTAGTTGAACTTAGAGGGATGTTTGAATGTGGTTCACAGCCACTTTCTTGAATAGAGAAATTATTTCTAGTTGTCCTGGTAAGGAGAGGTTCTTTACCTATAGTGGTTCCCCAGCCCTTTGCTCTGGTTCACCTGACACATGAAAGCCAAGGCCAGATGTCACGTCCCAATATGAACATGTCCTGTGACACCTAGTATGTGGATTGACATGTGTGAAGAGAGAGGTCTGTGGAAAATTCTACAAGTTATTAAAAATAAAAAATTAACAATGGAAGATTTGCTTATGCTTTAAAATGAGAATTATCTCCTGTCAGGAAGATGGCTAGTACTGTACCATATATTTTCTTCTTCCTTTTGATGGAAGTCACACAACATAGAAAATTTCAGGTTTTTTTGCTATTCATAGGGCACACTCTGCAGCAGAATTGTCTCTAGCAGCTCAAATATGAAAGAAATTCAATAAAGGCTTTCCCAAATTGACAAAAATACTAAAGATGTCACTCTCAATAACAAATACTGAAGCTGAACTGAACTTTGGTTAAAATATCAATAACAAAAACAATTTGCATCAACCACACTTGAGGAAAGACTAGATTATCTTCCTATTGTGTCTGAAGAGAAAGATATTCAAGAATCTTCATGTGAGAAGTGATCAAAGACCATCCAGTCAAAAAATGTAGGGAAAAATAGTATGGGTAATTATTAGGCAGGTAGCTAATTAAAATGTTACACTATTTTTCAAAACTTTTATGTATTTTTGTATATTTGTGTTATTTGTGTGTGTGTGCTCGGTCGTGTCCAACTTTTTGCGACCCCATGGACTGTAGCCCACCAGGATCTTCTGCCCAGGGATTACCCAGGCAAGAACACTGGAGTGGGTTGCCATTTCCTCCTCCAGGGGATCTTCCCAACCCAAGCATTGAAACTGCATCTCTTGTGTCTCTGTGTTATTTGCCAGATTTTAAAAGTTATTTGTTCTTTTTTTTTTTTGCTTTAAATTGGCATTCACCTTTGTACCGAATTTTATTTTAATAATTTTTGATATTCTTATTTAATGTGGTCTCCCCAAAATTGCATATGCTAGAGGCCCATGCAAACTGGAAGCCTCCAGGTAGCAGATTACTTGGGTATAGGTCATGTACATTATTTGGTCTTGTTTACTAAGGTCTTCCTAGTGCTTGGTGTATATTACTGCTCACAGCACACTCTCAGAACACAGACGCATGATTGCTGTTAGACATTTTGTGCTGGAAGCATTGAGCCTCTCCCAGAAGCCTGGAAGCTTCCTGGAGGGCATGCAGACTAGATTGCCTACAACTTCAGTTGAAAGGGTGAAGGCTGGCAACTTTCACGAGGTTGGTCAGGTTGATGTAATCAATAAAATGATCAATAATAGGACTGAGAAAGAGCTTTATTTGAGCCTAACTGAGGACTATAGCTTCAGAGATGCAGATTCAAGAAGCACCTGAATTGTGTTCCACTGAACTACAAAATGTGTGCATGCTCAGTCGTATCTGATTCTTTGCGATCCCGTGGACTGTAGCCCACCAGTCTCCTCTGTCCATGGGGTTTTCCAAGGAAGAATACTGGAGTGGGTTGCCTTTCCCTGCTAAAGGGAGTCTTCCTGACTCAGGGATCGAACCCATGTTTCCTGTGTCTCCTGCATTGGCAGGAGGATTCTTCACCACTTTGTCACCTAGGAAGCCCAGGCTACAAGATGGGGGAGGCTAAAAAAGGCAAAACCTGCCAGGTTGCATAAGTTGTTTGCAAGGATTAGGATTGAAGATGACAAGAGATAAGGGTGCTTGTTAAGTAGGGTTGTTCGGGGTGCAAAACGGTTGCATGATTACAAGGGGAGACACCTTGAGACCATAAAGTTATAGCCAGCAGCTCCATAACAGATGTTGTTTTGAAAATGACTGGTGATGCCCTTGAGTTTGATACAGTTTAGAAAATTCAAGTTCTCAGTGATACAGGAAAAGGGCATCCACAAAACCCAGCTGGCTCCATTTTAAATACCTGAACCGCAGTTACTCCATTTTGATTTTTAGGTGCATTCTTTTCTTTAGTGAATGGTTAAAACAGATGTACAATGCATGCTTGACACAAGATAAGCTGTTCAAGCACCCATAACATTCAAGCCAAATCATATATAAGATAAAATGACTTTTCCATATCTCACTATGTGAAAATTTCTTTCATTTGTCGAAAGTACATCCTGGGAACTTCAGTTCTGCATTTGTCCTCCTCCTCCTTTCCCTCCTCCTCCTTTTCCTCCTCCTTTTCCTCCTCTTCATTCCCCGCCCCCCACTCAAATACAAAGCTTTCAAAATATAAGATTTGCCCATTTATATTTTTGTGAGCTTGTCAACTGTCTTATCATATTCAACTGAAATCTCACTCCCTCCGAAACAAACAAAAACCAACCTTGGGCAAGTTATACAGTACCCAGCCCCTCTAAGCCATGAGTTCCTCATTGGTAAAGTATGGACTTAAAAGTATCTATCATATGGGATTCTTTGTGCTGGGTATTTCTTGTGGCAGACCGGTTTCTCTAGTATGGCATGCTGGCTTAGTTGTCCCATGGTATGTGGGATCTTGGTTCCCCAACCAGGTATTGAACCCATGTCCCCTTCATTGGAAGGTGGATTCTTAACCACTGGACCACCAGGGAGATCCCTGTATGGGATTCTTGAGGGAATTAAAAGGGATAAAGTATGTGAAATTCCCAGTACAGTGGCTGGTATATAGTAAGTGATAATGAAATCTTAGCTACTATTATTCTGACCTTATTCATGGAGCATTTGTGTCTGTAAAGTCATAGTTATTGATAGTATTGATGCAAAGTGGGTTTTTTACATTTTCACAGGCTCATCAAAGGCCTAATATAGAGTTAGTTACAGTGGTGAGGGGTTCATGTCCAAGTTCCATAGACATGGAGGAACATAACCACATGTATCCATTGGAAGTCCTCAAGTTAGAAGAAGAGCCTTTCAGCATGATGTGTCTTCCGAAGTAGGCATCCTGACAGGAGAGTCTTCAGTATCTTCAAAAGTAATGCTTAAAACTCTGAAGTAGCCAGAATTTCATGGTATATATATTGAAATAAATTGTAGTGCTTGAAAATAGATTTAACATGCTGTCTAGATTTCTTTTCACTTGGACTCCATTTCTGTAGAATATATTGCATTGGGCAACAACAGACGCAGAGACAATGAGATTCTTTCAAAAACAATTGCTTATTTAGTCCAAAACCACAGCGCACAATCCTCCTCAAATTCTTATAAGATAGAATGACAGAACCTATATGAGGATAGAAGCACTAAAATCAAACTTTGCTGTTTCCTGGTATTGAAAGCAAACTCTCCCCCAGTTTCCTTTCTGGTTGAAAGGCTTGAGAATTGACCTTTAAAATTACAGTCTACAATTTAAATTAGATCAACATGGCCATGGAGGCAAAGTAATGGGAACTCAGTGATTTGTTAGAAATTAGGGAGCTAAATCTTTGAAGTTACAACTTTGATTTTTTTTTTTTTGAGCAAAGTATTGAACATCAAACAATGTATCATTCCAGAATGTCAGGTTTTTACCTTTTACTTGGGGGAAATTTGAGTCTTCTGACTCTAACATGGAAAGATTATGTGGCAGAAAATGACCTTTCTGAATTTTGCTTTTGAGTTAAATTAAATAGAATTTCATCTTGCACTGCTGCTGAGGCCCTGAAGCAAGGAGATATTTTGCAATTTAATATGAAATTTATTGAATAACCCCACAAGCATTTATTGTACACCTAGCTAATGCCTGATATTGTGACAAGTGGTAGGCAATGAATTTTAAAAACCTGCTCATCCTTTAAGGAGCTTACAGTCTAGAAGAGACTGGAGTGCCCCGGCAGGTGTCCGTGGTGCTGTAAGTTGGAATAACAGTATCACTGGGAATAAATGATGGAGTGGTTAGAAAAGACATGGAAGGGAGATGTTTAAGAAGATGCTTGGGACTTACCTGTCAGTCCAGTGGTTAAGACTCCACACTTTCAATGCAAAGGCACGGGTTTGATCCCTGCTTGGGTAACCAAGAACCCACATGCCACTTGATGCCATAAAAAAAGAACAAGCTGTTTGACAGAGGATTTGGTGTTTTTCAGGTGTCTGGGAATGAGATGGAGAAAGGGAGGGTCTCAGTGAAGCAAGAGTTAAGAGTTGAAGCAAGATTTTTGCACTGGCTGTCTGTTATCCAGCCTAGTTCCATAAACAGAGAAGACCCTGGTAGGTTTTTCAAGTTCCAGAGACACACAATGATATTTGTAATAAAGAAAGATATTGTGGCTGAGGGGTGAAAGCAAGAAAGTGTAGTAAACACAAACCAAGTTAGAATGTCTCAGCTCCAGCTATCTCATAGACTCAGTACTTGTCCAAACATTTATCATCTGAGAACAAGAATACACAAGCCAGGGGTGAAAAATAAACTTTTCCAAATTAAAACTGAGTATTTATTTATGTTTTAAAGATACCACTCCCTTGATTTATTTAATTCGGGAATTACTTTCCAGTAGCTAAAAGAGAATTTGATAGCTTCATGCACATTAAAAAGACTTTTCATAGTTTTTATGTCAATTTTATTTTATTTTTAAAATTAATTTTATTGGAGTATAGTTGATGTACAATTGGTTTCTGCTGTATAGCAAAGTGAACAGTAACACACACTCACATGTGTGTGTGTGTGTGTGTGTGTGTGTGTGTATACTTTTTTAAAAGAGTCTATTCCCATACAGGTTATTACAAAGTACTGAGTAGAGTCCCCTGTGCTCTATTGTAGGTTTTATTACTTACCTTATTTTACACACAGTTGTGTGTATATATCAATCCCAACCTTCCGATTAATCCCTGCCCCCTTTCCCCCTTGGGCTTCCCAGGTGGGTCTAGTGATAGAGAATCTGCCTGCCAATGCATGAAAGGCAAGAGAATGTGGGTTTGATCTCTTGTTTGGGAAGATCCCCTGGAGTAGGAAATAGCAACCTGCCCCAGTATTCCTTCCCTGAAATATTTCATGGACAATGGAGCCTGGTGGGCTATAGTCCATGGGGTTGCAAAAAGTGGACACCACTGAGCATGCACACACATACACACATAATTTCCCCCTTGGTAACTATAAGTTTATCTTCTGTATCTGTGACCCTATTTCTGTTTTGTAAATAGGTTCGTTTGTACCACTTTTTCAATTCCACACATAAGCTGTATCATATGACATTTGTCTCTCATTCACATTTAAAAAATACATTTCTTCTTTTCCCTCTGTCTTTCTAAAAGTTAGATACATCTAGGTTAATAAAGACTAATTTTGGGAGGAACACTGAGAAATGACCTAGGAAGAGATCTATGGAATGACTACATTTAAATTATCAGTTATTCTACTTTAAATAAATCATCCTTCAGGGAAATTGTTTACCTTATTAAGCAGTTAGAGACCTCAGAGACCTCCTCCTTTAGTTACATACTGCACTTTCCTTGGGTTTTACTCAGGTTTTTCATTTCTTTTGTCCCTTGATCTCACTGACACAATCTTAATACAGTAAGTCTCCTAGATGTGAACCTTCAAGTTAAGAACTTTCAAAGATGCAAACATGCATTTGCTTGTTCAATCATGTAAGCTAATTCACATGTCTGGCATACATTGTCACGGGTGTACATCCTCTAGAAATGGTTTTCTGTATTTTACTGTACAGATACTGTGTCCTGGGTCTCCTGCATTGCAGGTGGATTCTTTACCATCTGAGCCACCAGGGAATCCCCACAGGTACTGTATACAGTACTCTAATAAGTATCTTTTTTAATTAAATTTTTTAGTTTGTATTGATGTATAGGTGATTAATAATTTGTGAGCTTCAGGTGAACAATGAAGGGATTCACTCATACATATACATATAGCTATTCTCCCCCAAACTCCCCTCCCACCGAGGCATCCACATAACATTGATCAGAGTTCCCTGTGCTATAGGGTAGGCCCCTGTTGGTTGTCCATTTTAAATATAGCAGTGTGTACATGTCCATCCTTAACTCCCTGACTATCCCTTCCCCCCATCCTTCCGCGGCAACCATAAATTCATTCTCTAAGTCTGTGAGTCCGTTTCTGTTTTGTACATAAATTCATTTGTATCATGTCTTTTTAGATTCTGCGTATTAGGAATGTCATACAATGCTTCTGCTACTCTGTCTGACTTACTTCGTTCAGTACGACAATCTCTAGGTTCAGGATCTTTATTTCAGGCCCAGGGTGTCTGGAAGTAAGCACAAAAGCAGATAACACAATATAGCCAATTTTGTTAACTGGGTTATTGTTGTTCTGTCCCTCAGTCATGTCTGACTCTTTGTGACCACATGGACTGCAGCACCCCAGGCTTCCCTGTCCTTCGCTATCTCCTGGAGTTTGCTCAAACTCATGTCCATTGAATTGGTGATGCCATCCAACCACCTTCTCTTTGTCCCCTTCTCCTGCCTTCAATCTTTCCCAGCATCAGGATCTTTTCCCATGAGTCAACTCTTCACAGCAGGTAGCCAAAGTATTGGAGCTTCAGCTTTAGCATTAGTCCTTCCAATGAATATTCACGGTTGATTTCCTTTAGGACTGACTGATTTGATCTTGTAGTCTAAGGGACTCTCAAGAGTCTCCTCCAGCCCCACAGTTTGAAGTCATCAGTTCTTTGGTGCTCAGCCTTCTTTGGGCTTTCCTGATGGTTCAGACAGCAAAGAAACTGCCTGCAATGTGGGATACCTGGGTTCAATCCCTGGGTTGGGAAGATCCCCTGGAGAAGGGAAAGACTACCCACTATTACTAATAATAGTACTAATACCAACATACACTATTCTTGCCTGGATAATTCCATGTACAAAAGAGCCTGGCAGGCCACAGCCCACGGAATCACAAAGAGTTGTACACCACTGAATGACTTTCACTTCATTTCAGCATTTTTTATGGTCCAGCTCTCACATCCATTCATGACTACTGGAAAAACTATAGCTTTGACTAGATGAACCTTTGTTGGTAAAGTAATATCTCTGCTTTTTAATATGTTGTCTAGGTTTGTCATAGCTTTTCTTCCAAGGAGCAAGTGTCTTTTAATTTCATGGATGCAGTCACCATCTGCAGTGATTTTGGAGCCCAAGAAAATAAAATCTGTCACTGTTTCCATTGTTTCCCCATCTATTTACCATGAAGTGATGGGACCAGATGCCATGATCTTAGTTTTTTGAATGCTGAATTTTAAGCCAGCTTTTACACTTTCCTCTCTCACCTTCATCAAGAGGCTGTTTAGTTCCTCTTCACTTTCTGCCATAAAGTTGGTGTCATCTATACAACCTTATCAGTTGACAAGGTTATTGATATTCCTCCCAGCAATCTTGATTCCAGTTTGTGCTTCATCCAGCCTGGCATTTCACATGATGTACTCAGCATATAAGTTAAATAAGCAGGGTGACAATACACAACTTTGATGCTCTCCTTTTCCTGTTTGGAACCAGTCTGTTGTTCCATGTCCAGTTCTAACTGTTGCTTCCTGACCAGCATACAGGTTTCTCAGGAGGTAGATAAGGTGGTCTGGCATTCCCATCTCTTTAAGAATTTTCCACAGTTGGTTGTTAGTTGGGTACCTAGGCTAATTTGGCTTACAAACAAATTGGACTTAGGATTGCACTCTAGGAATGTAACTTGTTCATCTGTAGGGGGGTTACTGCAAGGCAAAGACAAGAGGCACAGACCTTGAAAGCCCCCAGAGTGTTATCGTTTGTCTGTGTCTGGGATGTTTTCTCCTGCTGGTCCACGTCTCCTGGGACAGGAGACAGAGAAAGTTATCCAGGCTTATCAGAAGTACATGACAAGAGAAACACATGAATGAGGGACAAACATGGATGAAAAACAAAGTGAACGACGAGAGAAACAAATCTAGTCTCTGAGCAGTAACTCCACCGCCTGGAGGGACCCATCCATCGAAAAACAGTTTGTTAGAGAGGCGAAGGCCACTAGGCGATTTCTCTGGGGGATGGTACTGGGAGTCTGGGGAGAAAGCCTTGGGGTGTAAGAGAAGCCAGAAGTACTGGGCTCGAGACTGAATTGACAAAGATGCTCCCTTCCAAGGCCGTAGCTCCCTGCCTGCTGCTCCTGGTAGCATCTGCACAGCCCATTATTACCTTCTATGATATAGAATTACCTTCTATGGTAATAATATAATAGCCACACATTCTCAGGCTGTCAGCATTATTTTGTACAACATGATCTCCTTTGAGATCTCCGTGTGCTGCTCTCAGGAGAGGGAAGCAGGCAGGATTCACTCCCCTGTTTCCCTTTTCTTCTCTTGGATCTTCCAAGTTCACTCTCTCAGCACTGGGCTATCATTGTCTGCCTAAAGACCTGGCGTGTCCCTTTCTTGCCATGGGCATGCCTCTCTCTCCTCCTTCCTGCAGATGTACCCCCGTGTCTTAAGTTAGGGTTCCTAGGGGCACAGCAGGGATTTGGAGGCATGCGATGTCCTGGGGGAGGTTCTGGTGAGAAAGGCAGGGGGGTGAGGAAGCAGGTGGGGAAGGGAATCCGCTGATGGATGAGGTCTTGGCTTGGATGCTGTGGAACATGACCTGACCACAGGGTCTCTTCACCTTGAGATACAAGAGCCACCATTTCTACCACATTTCAGTGAGTGCTTGGCTGCCCCAGGTAGGGGGTGAAAGCTGCCTAGGCTCCCAGGCAAGGCTGCTTCCATTAGACTGAGGATGACGTTTCCAGAAGGTGCATTGGCGAGCCATTAGCAGCCTACTCTCAAAGCGCTGGAGAGTAGGTTAACCCGGAGGATAGATTAACCTGGGTGACTATCTTCAAGGGGCTTGGCGGGTGGCACTAGTGGTAAAGATCCGCCTGCCAATGCAGGAAATAAAACAGACACGGATTCAGTCCCTAGACTGGGAAGATCCCCCACAGAAGGCAATCATAAATCACTCCAATTTTTTTTTTTGCCAGCTTATTTATTTTTTTAATTGAAGGATAGTTGCTTTACAGAATTTTGTGGCTTCCTACCAACTATTTTGTGGTTTCTTATCAAACATCAACAAAATTCTATAAAACAACTATCCTTCAATTTGTCTGAAGAATCCCATGGTCAGAAGAGCCTGGCAGGCTACAGTCTATAGGGCTGCAAAGAGTGAAGCGACTGAGCCCACACACATTGTTTGCAAAGGGGTCAGGGCAAGGAAGCAAATGCAGCTACTACATGTGCTGTTTGTTTTATGCCACAATTTCATGCTAATCTTTAAGAAACGATAAATGTCTACCTTGTTTCCGGTTGCAGGGGTGTTTGCAATATATTCGAGACTGGAGGAAAGACCAGGATGGTGGAGCTGCAGGCACTGTGCCAGACAGCTGTGGGGAAAGCTTTTAGGCAGTGGTTGGGACCATCCTGGCATCTCATTTGTCAGTCACACAATATAACTGAAGTCCCGGCAGCAGATCTGGGGGCTTGGTCAACTACAAATAGTTCTCGGTAAACATCAGAGTGGTTTCTCCAGGTGGCTCAGTGGTAAACAACCCACCTGCCAAGCAGGAGACTTGGGTTCAGTCCCTGGGTCAGGAAGATCCCCTGGAGAAGGAAATGGCAAACCACTCCGCTATTCTTTCCTGGAGAATCCCATAAACAGAGGAGCCTGGTGGGGTCACAAAGAATCAGACATGACTTAGCAACTAAACAACAACAAGACATCAGGGCTGTGTGATCTGATTTGTGCTTTATATACAACCTTTTATTGGAAGGACTGATGCTGAAACTGAAGCTCCAATACTTTGGCTACCCGATGTGAAGGGCTGGCTCATTAGAAAAGACCCTGAGGCTGGGAAAGATTGAAGGCAGGAGGAGAAGAAGACGACAGAGGATGAGATGGTTGGATGGCATCACCAATTCAATGGACATGAGTTTGAGCAAGCTCCAGGAGATAGTGAAGAGCAGGGAAGCCTGGTGTGCTGCAGTCCTTGGGGTCACAAAGAGTTGGACACGAGTGAGTGACTAAACAACAACAACAACAATATATCTCGAGACCTGCTTCTCCAACCCTCTATCATGCACATATCCATTCCAGACACAAAGCATGAGACCCCTGGAGCTAGTCTCTAGAATCCTATAGAAGAGGTGGATCCAGATTTATGCAGTTCCTTCCATAGTTCCTGGACTTGGAGGTGTGATTTTGTATTTTCATAATTGGAGCTAACAGTAGTGGCAGAACTTAAAAGTTTAGTCTTACACTGAGTTTTTGTTAAGCTCAAAAGTGTTGATGTGATGCAACTTGATATATGATAAAGATGTGGTCAGTTTTGTTAATGATGCTATAAAACAACTCTGGCACTGCAAAGTAGCTCAATAAAATACAAAGGAGAGTGTTAATAACCTTTGATCTAAATGTTCCAGGAACAGGTGATTCATTTGTCTAGACATGATGTTTCAAGTTGAACATCTGTTATTCCTTTATGGGTTTAGAACATTTGCAATTTCACTTCAAATCTTTAAGTGATTACACTGTATGATGTAATTCCCATTTGCTGTGTCTCCATGAGGAGATACTAAATGGAGTCTTAGAATGCTGATGTTACCTTTCCCCCAACAGAGACAAGGATTCCTCATCATTTGGATTGACTTGGTTGGCCTGGCTTGTTTACCAAGATAAAAGGGAAACATTTTTATTACACATTTGAGAAAGTACATCAGAGCTTCATATTATCACTAAAACAATTACTATCCCCACCGTGCCTTCTGAAATCAAATTAGTGGGGAGGAAATGGGCCTCTTGAATTAATATCCATTTCAAACTCCCCACTGAAGGTAACTGTTAGAGATGATACACAGATAGGAAATGGTGCTAATAATGTTCAGCAAAGTCAGGGTCAAGTCAAACATGTCAGGAAAGCAATTAATGATATTCTCCTTTCTTCAGGCAGTGGAATCAAGGTCAAGAGGAAAGCTCAATTCTTTCAAAATTCTTCCATCATTTCTGTACCTCACACTTTGGACATTGGGTGTTCACTTGCAGAGTTTTCTCCTTCCACAGCATAAAGGGACTAGATATTATGAAGTAATAGTACTTTAGGAAAGTAGAAACTAAAATTTATTTATCTTTTTTGGTTGGTTCAAAAATAGTAAAAGAAGTGTGTGCTTGTTTGTTGAAAATAATTCAAGCAACACAGATAATATGGTCAAAGTTAAATTTCTCTTTCATTCTCTAAATACCCTGTCATTTGCCAGGATAATCACTAATAGCAGTGCAGTATATATCCTTCTAGGTATAGAATAGATAATGTACTATATGTATAAAATATATAATATTTTCCATATAGTACCTTTATGATATCTAATTGTTTAGTGATGATGGCCTTAGTCTATCTATAGCCAGTGTTGTGGCTGGACCAGCCCTTGGGGTTCTTATTATAATCTCAGGACAGCCTTAGAAATAACTATTAGGGAACTTTGAAAATAGAACAAGGTTTTATTACTCATAGATCTTGGAGGATACATAGATCTTAGGGCCACACAGCAAGGGAGAAATAGAGAGAAAGCGAGAGAGAGAGAGAGAGAGAGGCAGAGAGAAGCGGATTCCTTACCAGCTGAACCACAAGGGAAGCCCTAAGTGAACATGCACTATACAGTCCATGGAATTCTCCAGGCCAGAATACTGGAGTGGGTAGCCTTTCCCTTCTCCAGGGGATCTTCTAAAACCAGGGATCAAACTCAGGTCACCTGCATTGCAGGTGGATTCTTTACCAGCTGAACCACAAGGGAGGCCCAAGAATACCAGAGTGGGTAGCCTATCTCTTCTCCAGCGGATCTTCATGACCCAGCAGTTGAACTGGTGTCTCCTGCATTGTAGGCAGATTCTTTACCAACTGAGCTATCAGGGAAACCCAAGAGAGAGATAGAGAGAGAGAGAGAAAAGAAATTTGGGAAACCGAGGTTTCTGTCTTTATTAGGGTCAAAGGTGGGGGCATAGGGTTTGCTAAGCTGACTTTTTATTGGTGAATTTAAAATACAGGAGTAGTTTAAAGTGTGGTAAGAGAAAAACAAGCAGCCCAAATGGTCAGTTATGGAAATCAACCAAGATCTTATAAGACAAAGGAGATTATGAGTATCTCGGGGTGGTGGGGGGTGAAGACACTCTGGTTCATGACCTAGTGTGTAGCTGGCTTTCTGTCTATTGGATAGAGTCATCTTTGAAGTGCACGGCTTGGGAATCAAAGCTTAAGTCAGCACTCACATTACAAAAACAAAACAAACAGAAACCCAGCCAACTGTCAGCACTTACACGAAAATAAGGTGTGGTGTATAATGCAGTATTTGTTGTGATTTTTAATCCCTGAGTTGTGTCCAACTTTTTATGACTCCATGGGCTGTAACCTGCCAGGCTCCTCTGTTCATGGGATTTCACAGGCAGGAATACTGGAGGGAGGTTGCCATTTCTTCTCAGGGATCTTCCTGACACTGGGATCAAATCTACAACTCCTACTTGACAGGTAGATTCTTTACCACTGTGTCACCTGGAAAGCCCAGAATATATTATACACAATATATAAATAGAAAAACTATACAGCAGTAAAGAATCCACCTGCCAGTGCAGGAGAGGCAAGAGGCTTGGGTCCAGAAGATCTACTGGAGGAGGAAATGGCAACCCACTCTGGTATTCTTGCCTGGAGAATTCCATGGATAGAAGAGCCTGGCAAGCTACAGCCCATGGGGCTGCAAAGCATCAGACATGACTGAGTGACTGAGCAGAGACATAGTACTAAGCATACAATTAATAAGAGAACACTGATTCTCTGTGAATATCACCTTCCAGATAAAACTCAGAACTGTACCATTTGAGCCAGATTCAAATTCAAAATTCATATCTATACACATAAAGTTTTAAAAAGTAAAATAATATTATATTTTACATACTATTGTACCATTTTCCTTTTAAGAATACCTTGGGCAAATGACAAGTGCGAAAAAAACGTTTAGGGTTTAGTCACAGGAAATGTGTTAATAGCCCTAATATATATTACCCTTCTGGAATTTGGGAAGAAGATGTACAACCACCATTTAGAAAAATGAGCAGGAAATTAAACAGACATTCTATAGGAAAAGAACTGCAAATGTCCTCTAAACAGGAAAGTGAGCTCAATCTCACTCGTTATAAATTGTATAGATATATAAGCCTGCCCTGGGACACTGTTTCTCACTTATCAGAAGACCAAATCCTACAAGTTTGATGCATCATCTGTTGGCAAGTCAAGACAGGTATGTTCACTCATTGCTGCTGGGAATAAGACAATGGACAATCTTATGAGAGCAATTTGATAAGATCTAGTAAAAGTACACATGCATTTACCTTTTGATCCAGCAATTTCATATCCATGAAAAATTTCACCTCTGCCTTTGACCAAAAACAGGAAAATGCCAATTTACATCTGAACAAAGGTGTTTATTACAATAGTTTTCAAGAGCAAAAGACTGAAGACAACCCAATTCTCTATCAACAAAGGGCTATTGGAATAAACACGCATTTCAACTGTAAAAACATGAGTGAAATCTTGTTGTATTGGTATGTTTGGCCTACAGGGTACATAGTGAAGTCGCTAAGTCATGTCCGTCTCTTTGTGACTCCATGGACTGTAGCCTACCAGGTTCCTCAGTCCATGGCATTTTCCAGGCAAGAGTACTGGAGTGAGTTGCTATTTCCTTCTCCAGGGGATCTTCCTGACCCAGGGATCGAACCCAGGTATCCCGCATTGTAGGCAGACGCTTTACCACCTAGCCACCAGGGTACATAGGTCACTGAAAAAATTATGGACTTACCAAAGTGTACAAGATATATTGTTTATTTCAGGAAAAGTGATATATACACATAGACCAAAATCCATACCAATGGTGGCCACTTTGCTTTTCATTTTATTTTTTTAATTGGAGTATAATTGTTTTACAATATTGTATTAGTTTCTGCCCTGCAATAAAATGTATCAGCTATCTGTATACACATGTCCCCTCCCTCATGGACCTCCCTCCCACCTCCCCCCACCCTCTCCAGGTCATCACAAAGCACGGAGTTGAGCCCTGCGCTATACAGCAGTTTCTCACTAACTATTTATTTTACACATGCTAGTGTATACATGGGGCTTCCCTGGTGGCTCAGTGGTAAAGAATCCGCCTGCAATGCAAGACATGTGGGTTTGACCCCCAGGTCAGGAAGATCCCTTGGAGAAGGGCATGGCAACCCACTCCAATATTCTTGCCTGGAGAATCCAATGGACAGAAGAGCCTGATGGGCTGCACTCCATGGGATTGCAGAGAGTCGGACACGACTGAACTGACTGAGCACACAGTTATATAGGTTGATCCTAAGCTTCCAATTCATCCCAGCCTCCCCTTTACCCTACTGTGTCAACATGTCCATTCTTTGTGTCTCTGTCTCTATTCCTGCTCTACAAATAGGTTCATCTGTACCAGTTTTTCAGATTACACATATATGCAATAATATATTTGTTTTTTCTTTTTGACTTACTTCAGACTTACTTCAGTCTGTCATGCACCAAATATGTTTGTCCCCCCAAAATTCGTATGCTGAAATCTTAACCTGCCATGTGATGGTACTAGAAAGTGGAACTTTGGAGGTTGCTTAGGACATGAGGGTGAGCCCTTCTTGAGTGGAATTAGTGCCTTTATAACAGAGACCCAAGAGAGCTTCCCTATTCCTTTGCTCACGTAGGGGGCACAGTGAGAAGATGGCTACCTATGAACCAGGAAAAGAGCTCTCCCCAGACACCAATTCTGGTAGATCCATGATCTTGGACTTCCCAGCTTCCAGAAGTGTGAGAAGCAAATGTTTTTTGTTTAAGTCACCCAGTTTATGGTTCTTCCATTCTAACAGCCTGAATTGACTAAGGAGAAAAGAATAAAGAGGAGGGATGGAAGCTAGACTTTTCTGAATGTACTTTTTAAAAGTAGTTTTGACTTTGGGAGCACAAAATGTTTCACATGACTGTAAACAAAAACTAAGAATTCAGAAGGCCATCCCTAAAATAAATGAGTGAATAAATAAAATTTTGTTCTTTAGAAATAAATAACAACAAAGCAAATATATCATTGTATTAGTGTCCTTGAAAAAGTGAAAGTGTTAGTCATTCAGTCTTGTCTGACTCTTTGTGACTCCATGGACTGTAGCCCGCCAGGCTCCTCTGTCCATGGGGATTCTCCAAGCAAGAATACTGGAGTGGGTTGCCATACTCTCCTCCAGGGGATCTTCCCAACCCAGGGATCGAACCTAGGTCTCACACATTTCAGGCAGATGCTTTACTACTGAGCCACCAGAGAAGCCACCCCAAATTTCATCCTAAAAGGATTGCAATCATAGAATTAAAAATATCATTATGAACTCATGGTTTATTTTTCTCCATCCATGAGTGTGTTTCCAGAGAAAAGTGACAGAAATTGTGAACAAGCCAGTAGCAATGAGCATCCTTAGCACCTAAACTCCCTTTCTAAAAACCTCACCACACTAGGTTAACCAGGAATCCCTGGGGTGGAAATGTATAACTGATGGTCTGGGGACAGGAGATGCACAAGGCATGCCCAGAAGATTTTTTACTTTACCTGCCCTAATAGAGGGGAATAGAAGCCACAAGAGCTGCCTCCCACCCCTTTTATCTCTCCTGCCCGCATTTCCACTTCAGACCCTAGGGGACAGAGCTCTGGGCACTCTCCTCATTCGACAGGAAGCAGGAACCAGCAGGCTGTGTTCCTCACCCTGGGCGTGGTGGACCCTGCAGGATGGAGCCCAGGGGACTCTCTTAATCCTATACTAGCGACCCCCTCACTCCAGGCCACACAATCTGCTCAGTTCTGCTCAATCTCAATTAGGTATTTAGTTTTATCCACGTGAAACATGAAAATGGCTCTAAAAGCAAGTGTAAGGCAAGTGCAGAGAAAAAGAGAGTGAGCTGGGCAGTCAGGCATGAAAAGGAAATTTATTAGAGAGAAAAGAGAGGGCGACGGGCTCTTAAGGAGAACCAGCGTTCTCCCTTTCTGACGGAGTCCTTCTTATACCCCCTCTGAAGGAGTCTTTGGGCCTAGAAAAGAAAACAACAGTCTCAAAGGCCCTTGCTGAATCATCTAACTTCGGAGAAAACAAAATCGAGCTTTAGGTCCTGCCCGGATGCCCCCGGCCGATTGCATCTACCTGGGACTTATCACCCCCTGCCCAGAAACCTTCCACCCCCTACATCTGCCTGGGACTTATCACCCTTTGCCAAGAGGACTTATCACCCCCTTCCCAAAACCTCCCATCCCCTGTTCAACTACAAATGCCATCTCAACTAAAGAATATCCAAAACATCCCACCTGACTAACGTTTCCCTTATTGCTTCCATAAACTTCCCTTTAAATATGAAGCCTTCTTGATCCCTCTCGCGCTCAGCCTGGTTATTAGGCCGACTGTCGCCCTTCCTTGGCTGAATAAAGGTAGCCTACTTCCGCTGAGGTTGTCTCTCCTTCTTTTCTGCCTTGACCTGAACTATACCTTACACCATCAATGAAAAATTCTCTGAAGGCATGGTCACGTCGTCGGAGGTCTGAAATCTGGAGGTCTAGCAGCTCTGAGAAGATAGGCTCCAGTGAGATAACAGGATGCCATTTGGGCAATTTGGTTAGTCTCACAGATCACTGTGATTTATTCTTTGTTTGCGAGGTCAACATAATGAACCATCTTATCAACGAGACCCCGAGTGGGCCCTATCAGTAAGAGGTACACGAAACTGTACCCTCAGAGAATGTGGCTCTATTCTTTCACCCTGTTTCCATTACCCCATTTTTTTTCATATCTAGTATTTTGATCTCCCTTTAGACATCTTTGCTGTAAGCAGTTTCCCACACATCTAATGGCCATTAGGCAGTTTTGTCATAAAAGAACGAAACTGGCTGTCAGTTTGGTTTGACCGTTTGGTTTCAACTGGTTGATAGTTTGGTTTAATTTCTCCATTGAGGCAATGCTTTCTTTTTTGTATAAATCTTAGGCCTCATCATGGTCTGTACAGTGAAGAGAAAGCGTGATGGTCTTAAAATAGTGGATGCTAACAACTACATATATCAACTTGATAGAAAATGCAGCGATAAGAAAACTTACTAGAAGTGTGAAATAAGAGAGTATAAAGGCAGATTGCATACTTTACTAGAAAATGGTAACATATTAGCTTTTGCAAATCCTTTTTGAGCAGTCATCTCTCCCAGTCATCAAAACCAAAAGTTTATAAAGGAAGCTATGTCAAATGCAAAAGCTGGCTCGTAATTCACAGTTCTTGGAAATCATTAAAGATCGATTCTTTAGCTAATTTAAATACAATAGCCTATTCTGGCAAGGCATCTTTACCAAGTTTATCACACAATGTTAGACGTTGGAGGCAGAAGAAGAATCAAGCTCCTCCTATACCTCCCAAAGAAATGGTTTTGTGAGTCCTGTTGAGTGTAAGTTTCTTGAAAATGGTGAGTATTTTTTGCTCTTGAAGAGCGGAGAACATGAATGTAGACAGGTTTTTGGTATTTGGCACAGAATCTGGCTTACACGATGTGGTGAAATATAAGGACTGGACATGTGATGGAACATTTCAATGTAGTCTAGATATGTACTCTCAGTTATATATGTTGCATATATCAATATGAAATAACAGCATCCCTCATCTGTTCTTCTTACTTCCAGGGAAATTTGAAGAGATTTACAGAATTATTTTTAGTATTGCAAAGAGCTTATGCCCACCGTTAGATCCCAAATACTTAATAATTGACTTCGAGAAAAGAAATATCCTCCCGTTCTCGAAGACACAGTGATCCTCCTTACCTCCAGATTCTGCATCTGCAGATTCAACCCATCATGGATGCAGAGTCTGCAAATATAGGACTGAATTAGGCTGTTTTATGTAAAAGACTTGAGCACCCATGGATTTCAGTATCTGCAGGAGTATTCTGGAAACAATGCCCTGGGAACACAGAGGAACAATTGTATTCTCAAATTCAAGTGTAACAATGAATCTAAGCACATTTTAAAAGTATTCAAGTATTTTTTTGTATTTTTAATTTCTACAATAAAATTTAAAAAATTTGTTATTAACATTTCATCTGTAATTTTGCCTTTGTTAATGTCCCTCTTTTATTTTCTTTTCAGTATTTTATCTTTTATGGAAAAATTGTCTCATAGTCAATTACTTGTGTGATGAAACTGCTTACAGGGCAGAACCATTTTTCTACCCTGTTTTCATCCACTCACCAATCACATTAGTTTCTGGTTTATTCTTCCACTGATGAGCAGATACCTGCATATTTTCTTGTTTTTCCTTTATTGTCTTATGTTTTCTGAAGTCTTCTGAATAAAATAGAAGCACACTAATCTACTGGGATTGGTACTAAGCAGCTGGTTAGACAACAAAACAAACAAACAGACAGAAAACCAAGTGCATAACAGATATGTTTTTTGATTGAATACGTGTGAATTTTATTCTAACAATACACACACACACAGGAAATTACAATGTTGTAAGGAAAGGCCTTTCTTTGAGAATACATCAACTATTTTGAGTTCCAAATTACCTATTTGTTTTTATAAAATCATAATCCAGGGTTCGATCCCTGGGTTGGGAAGATCCCCTGGAGGAGGGCATGGCAACCCACTGCAGTATTCTTGCCTGGAAAATCCCATGGACAGAGGAGCCTGGCGCACTGCAGCCCATGAGGTCACAAAGAGTTGGACCCGACTGAGTGACTAAGCACACAGCATATGATTTAAAAGATAAATGGAGAGAGCTGTGATTAATCCACTGTGTCAGGTAAGTGAAGGTCAGTTAGGAGGTCTACTTTGGAAGTATTCACAAGTGCAAGTTCTTGTTCAATTTATCAAGCTCATGTTTTCCCCCTTTTTGTTAATTTCTTTTCTCATTTTATTAATTCTTTGTTTATATTTTATCTTGGTTGAGTGTTGGGGGAGTACTTTTTCTAGGTTCCTGAATTGAAGGCTTATGTCTTAGGTTGGGTTGCCCAGAAGCAGACCCTGAGATGTGATTCTGGTGAAAGAGGTTTGTTATGGAGGTGCTCATGTGAACCTGTAAGGAGTAAGGTAGCAGAGAGGGAATGGGGCGGTCTAAGCTCAACCTGGTCCTGTGGCGAGCTCTGTAGCAGACTGAACCATAGCCTGTCCTAACTCAAGGCAAGGATGCAGGACGTCTGCATCCCAGCTTTAAGTCAGTGGTTGGCTCCAGTCATTAGAGGAGTGGGAGCCAGGACATAACTCTGGGCATTTTCAGGGCGGCAATCATCCAAGTGCAATCGCTGCAGAAGTGAGCAGGAGCAGGACCCCAGCAGGAGCACGCTCCACAGGTAAGAGCTGATCCCTGGGGATCTGGGCTGGGAACCCACAGGTTCTACGGCAATTTAGTTTATGCATTTTAGTCTCTTCTCTTAAATAATAAGGCACTTAAAATTATGACTTTTTCCTGTTTATTTTTAGCTGCTTTCTTTAGGTTCTGATATCTGATATCCTTCTTTTTGTTAGGTTCTGAATATTTGAGCACTTCTTTGAGCCAGACAGTCTGCTAAGCACCTTAAAGCCATTATCACCTGTAATCACGTGTAATTCTCACATTAGTTCTCAAGGAAAATACAATTCTCATTCTCACACTTCAGTTGAGGACTATGAGGCAACAGGGGGTGATGGCGCCTGGACCACCTTGAACTCAGGTGCTCTGCATTCAGAGTCTTCCCCTCATTCTCTGCTCTGACCATGGGGATTATTCTCAGGTTCTCTTTGGACATGTCCTCTATCTTAGTTCAACCATATGCCTGCATTTTGAGTTCTCTGTGTTGAGTATTATTATTTGTTTAACTTCATCAGCTTTATATTTTTCATAAATATTTCTTTGTTTTGGCTTGATAAAGCCCTTCTCTGAAAGTGTTAGTTGCTCAGTTGGGTCTGACTTTGTGACCCCATGGACTGTAGCCCACCAGGCTCCTCTTTCCATGGAATTCTCCAAGTAAGAATATTGGACTGAGTTGCCATTTCTTTGTCCAGGAGATCTTCCTGACCCAGGGATCAAACCCGGGTCTCCTGCATTGACAGGCAGGTTCTTTACCATCTGAGCCATCAGGGAAGCCCGAAGTCCTCTGGCTCACTTATAACTTACCTGCTGCTGTATTTTACTTCAGTTACATCACTGGGATCCTGGTTTCAAAGAGAGGCAAAAGTATGTGGTCTATTTGGTCTCTTGAATTGAAAGTTTTCTTATCCCCCCCCCCCAATCAAAAAATATTTGAGTAAATACTCCCATTAGTTTCTAGTGCTACCAGACACTGTGCAGAAGACTCTCATTGTGTGTTGCTCTGATGCCAACTTTCACCAAAATTTTTATTAGATTCCATAAAAGCTTACATTGAATTTCTAATTTATTATTATCAGTTGCAGATCCCCAAAGGGGGAAATGGTTGGTAATCTAGAAAACACTTTTTGCCCTGATAGAACACATCATAGAAAGCAGTAGCGAATCCTTTTGCATTGTCAAGAATAAACCCTTAAGTAAATTGTTTCGCAGATCTACTGATAAGCTGGTATTACCCTTGTTTTTATTGTTTTAATTTTTAAAACAAGATACATCATTTCCCTGGTGACTCAGATGGTAAAGAACCTGCCTGCAATGTGGGAGACCAGGGTTTGATCTCTGGGTCAGGAAGATTCCCCTGGAGGAGAGTATGGCAACTCACTCCAGTATTCTTGCCTGGAGAATTCCATGGACAGAGGAGCCTGGAGGGCTGCAGTCCACGTGGTTGCAAGAGTCAAGCACAAATGAGCAATTAACACATCACAACATGTTAGTTGGATACTAAGAGAATGATTCTTATGCACAAGATACAAGCCATATATAACTCAGAAAAGAACATCCTTCTTGTCTACTTCTGTACTTTTCTACTTGAACAGATTTACTTGATCACTAACCACTTGCCCACTTTTTAAAATAATCTCCAACACTGTTAAGAATTTTTCATCAACATTCTTCCTCAAAAATATTGTTGCAAGTTTATATCCTTTTCCATGGGGCAGCTTCCATGTAAAAGAAGACAGCCTTGTTTCATTCTTTCATCTTTGTAGAGGCAATACTTGAGTTTGTGAAATGCTCTATTACTCTAAGATAAGGAAATAAAAATATTTTGGTAAATTAAGAGAATTTCTCTTGAATGTATAAGCTCTTGAATGATTGAGTTTTTTTTTTTTTTTTGCTTCCCTCTCCACCAAAAAATAAATTTATTCTTGCTGTAAAAACCTGGTGAATATGATCTAAACCAAGACTAATATTTAACCAAGACACTATCAGAGTATGGGTATACCACTATGGCTAGAGAATACTTAACTTTTTAATATTCTGACTTTAGTGTGTTTGACTGCAAATTTCTCCTCCTGTATGCTTCCCTTCTGCAATATTAATAGCTACAACAGATTGCAGTCTTCCCACTGCAGGGAGTTTGGCACCAAAACAGCTAGGATGGCAGATGTACTCTTACCTCTCCCACATGTAGTCATTCCACTTTTTTCATGAAAAAAGTTTTAGGATTCAAAATTAAAGAAGTAATGGGTTTTGAAGAAAAAAACCTCATACCAGATGCTTAGTAGCAACTTACCACTGTTGATAACACTAATGCAAAAGGATGAATGATCCAAGTACTATAGTGACTAATAAATAACCATGTTGCTTTCTTTTTGGATGGCATGTTTTAGAGAATGTTAACATGGGAAGAATGCCATTCCCATGGCATTCTTTGGTACTGGAGTCCTCTATAAAATTGTTGTCATCGGTACTTTTAAACCCTGTATACCCGATGGAATTGTCAACTAAGAAGAAACCTTAATGAGAAACTGTAGATTTGTGGCAAAGTAAAGAAAACCCAAAGAGGATGTTGGGGCACCTAGGGGCTAGCAGAGCAGGGAATGTGAAGGGAAAAGGGAAGAAAGGATGTTCCTGGAGCTCCATGAGGACTAGAGCCATGGAGAAGCCTCGGTGTGTTAAAAGGATGCAGCCACCATCAGGACCATGACATCTAAGCAAGGACTGACAGAACAGGAGACACACACCAGCCCTTCTGTCCTCCGACTGCTCATCTAGCTGGCGCCTCTTCCTGGCAAAGAAGCAGACAGCAAAGGAGAGAGGGCCTTTCAGTCTCTCAGGGTCAAACTTTGAGGACATAGAGCAGGCAGCAAAGGGTAGAGAATGACTGGGGGCAGGGGAGAGGGAGGCAGGCAGAGAATAAGCAGCACAGAGGGTAACATCTGAAATGTTTTAAGTAAGTTCCCTGTGCCATCTATTCCCACAACAACCGGCAGGTTCTGTTGCCATTCATAAATGGAGAAAGGAGAGATCGGATAACTTAAATGTGTCCAAGAGCACACAGGTAAGCAAGCGTGGAGCTGGAATGCACACCTGGATCTGTATGTCCTCAGACATGGTGTCTTTATCCTTTCTATAACACTAACCTTAAGATATTTTAACACAAGAATGTGCTATTTTTCTACTGCAAATTATTCCGTAATTCTCCACCGACTTTGAGATAAAATCATAATCCTTACCTTGGCAAAAGGGTCTCTCAGTATCTGGCCCCTTTCTTCTTTCCCAACCTTATCTTTTCCCTCATCCCCACACATACCTCTAGTTCCTAATATCTGACTTCATAATTGCAGGATAAAGTTCAACTTTCAGAAAACGAAGATCATGACATCCAGTTCCATCACTTCATGGCAAATAGATGGGGAAACAACGGAAACAATGACAGAGTTTATTTTTTGGGGTTCCAAAATCACTGCTGATGGTGACTGTAGCCATGAAATTAAAAAACTCTTGCTCCTTGGAAGAAAAGCTATGACCAACCTAGATAGCATATTAAAAAGCAGAAACATTACTTTGCCAACAAAGGTCTGTCTGGTCAAGGCTATGGTTTTTCCAGTGGTCATGTATGGATGTGAGAGTTGGACTATAAAGAAAGTTGAGCACTGAAGAATTGATGCTTTTGAACTGTGGTGTTGGAGAAGACTCTTTAGAGTCCTTTGGACTGCAAGGAGATCCAACCAGTCCATCCCAAAGGAAATCAGTCCTGAATATTCAGTGGAAGGACTGATGTTGAAGCTGAAATTTCAATCCTTTGGCCACCTGATGTGAAGAGCAGACTCATTTGAAAAGACCCTGATGCTGGGAAAGATTGAATGCAGGATATAGGGAAGACAGAGGATGAGATGGTTGGATGGCATCACCGACTCAATGGATATGAATTTGAGTAAACTCCAAGAGTTGGTGACGGACAGAAAGCCCTGGCATGCTGCAGACCATGAGGTCGCAAAGAGTCAGACATGACTGAGCGACTGAACTGAACTGTAAATGTCACATTTTTTTTAGGCACATCCTCTTGCAATTCCATTTTCATGTCTGGCTGCCTCATTCTGATCTTTCAAAACTCACCCTAGACTGGGTGTCCCTTCCACCTAAAAACCTTGCAGGACTCCCTCCATCCAATCTGGATGAAGTACCTTCCTCCCAACTGCTATGAGATGATATGATGGTCACAATCATAGCACTGGTCACGTGGTGCTATGTGCATCCCTCACTTGACTGTGATTAAGGACAGGAGCTACATTTTATTTATCTTTACATCCCCCATGCCTAGCTTTACAACTGGCATATCGAAGGGTCTATATAGAACTGTCTTTGTTGAACAATGAATGAATGTTTTGAATTATTAAGCCTTCATCATCTTTGCCAAGTGTCTCAGTGGGGAAAGAATCTGCCTGCAATGCAGGAAACAAAGGAGGATATGTCAATCCCTGGGTGGGGAAGATCCCCTGGAAGAGTGCATAGCCACCCACTCCAGTATCCTTGCCTGTAGAATCCCATGGACAGTGGGCTATAGTCCACAGTGTCGCAAATAGTCAGACACGACGGAAGCAACAGAGCACAATTGTCTTTGAATACATAACCACTTTTTTTTTTTGAAGGGAGTAAAGGATGTTGAATCTTTCACTCTGCCCAAGTACCTATGTGACGTTATTTTAGTGGAGATGCTGCAAGGTCAAAAGATTTCACTTATCATTCAACTTCCCAAGACAAAAATTACTCCTTTAATTTAGGACAAAAGCAAAAGAAAATGATTAAAATACATCTTACCTGGAAGTTGACAGATGGCTAGCCATCATCTGAAGCACACCTGGTTTACCAGAGCAGGTGAATCTGCTAGACAACAAGTGAAGGGTGACCCTTGGGTTATAGGAAGAATTGTAAGTTCAGCAGAAAGAGAGTAAGAGGGGAAAAAAGCGACACAAACCTGATATTTGTACAAAAAAGTCATGAAACTTCAGACAATAGCTCAAGGACACAACATTTTACTTTCTCTCCTTTAGTTCTTGCTTCTTTTGGGTGCAGCTTTGTTTTACAAGAGAGAACATGAGAGAGGAATTGAGTGGAAAGGTGGAAGATAAAATAGGGCAAAGGGTTAGGAAGATAGAAATGGACAAATGAGAAAATCAAAACTGAGTGCCCCAAAGAGGAGAGATTGTCATCAAAGGTATGCAAAATGGCAGAAAGGCGTGGTCGAAGCCATGTTGTTTTGGAAGATGGAATGGCAGAAAGAGGAAGGATTTTGAAGACTTTCCCTATTTCTGTATCTTCCCTTATTTAGCTTGGCCATGATTACTTTAAAGTTTTATTTGAGCATTAGAGGCTAAATGGATTGGAATATAAGCTATCAACTGTTATACAGATGATGCCAGCAGGCCAAAGGCCCAATGAGAAGGCAAAACATTTCTTGGAATACAAGTTGATGAAGCAATAAAACAAAAGGCTGAATGAAAATTGTCAATTTGGGTTATGATTAAAAAGCCTAATGGCACTTATGAAACTTTGCTACTTAAATCTGCTTTTGGTTTCCCTCTTTCCACAAGGAATTTAAAAATTAATTTTAGGAGCTTCAGGGTAAAAATTAATTTAAAAAATATGATAATTTGCAAGTGTCTTCAAGTGTTGGGAACATTTTGTTATGTAGAATTAGTGAAGAACTGTACTTGACTATAACGTGAGAACAGTAACTGTGTATTTAGCATATGTGGGTTTAAAAATATTATTCATAGGTAGCATATGTCATGAGGGCCTTTGGAATATGAGATAAACAGGTTTTTAAAAATTGTGGCAGAATTTGGAAGAATTAAGAATTTCATTTAAACATGTAAACACCTCCATTCTTTTCCCTTGTTAAATCATAAGGAGATTTTGTGTAATTATAGTCTGATGCTGCTGTGAAAAAAAGAAAACATTAACAGGCCACTTTTTTCCTATAAAGTGAAGGAAACATTCTAGGAAGCTTCTGAGCTACTTTATGTGCCAGACAGCAATAAGATGTGTAACTTTAAATAAAGTATTGAAAGCAACTTTTGCCCTCTGGTGATAGAGGATTTTGCCATGCATTTCAATAAGGTATTTAACTTTTCATTTGGCAGTGAATAGAAAATCTCTCTTTTCCAATGTGTATGAAGCGTTGACAATTGTTCTTCAGAAGCTGCATTGTAGATTAGGAATTAGAGTCTAGGGAGTCTGCGGAGTCCATATGCCAAGAACTTAAGCCCCCAAAACCAGGTTTTTGAATGTGTTACCAGTAGATGTGGAGTTGGCACTTAAACTTGAAGAGTGGTTAAAAATTGGATCATAGGCCACCTGGAGCTTCCCAGGTGGTAAAGAACTTGGCTGCCAATGCATGAGACACAAGAGATGCTGGTTTGATCCCTGGGTTGGGAAGATCCCCTGGAGGAGGGCACGGCAATCCACTCCACTATACTTGTCTGGAGGATCTCTTGGACAGAGAAGCCTGGTGGGCTACGGTCCATAGGGTTGCAAAGAGTCGGATAAGCTGAAGCGACTTAGCACACACCACCCTAGTCATGCCCTTACCTGTAAAAATAGATACTAGAAGATTGTCTCTGTTTTTTTCCTACTACGTGAAAAGAGAAAAAATAAGTGGCTTCAAAAGCTATATTCTTTTATTAATTGCATGGTATTATGTTTTCCTACTTAATAAGATTTACCTGGGCTTCCCTGATGGCTCAGCTAGTAAAGAATCCTCCTGCAATGTGGGAGACCTGGGTTTGATCCCTGGTTAGGTAGACCCCCTGGAGAAGGACATGGCTACCCACTCCAGTATTCTGGCCTGGAGAATTCCATGGACTGTATAGTCGGATACGTTTGAGCAAATATCACACTCACACACACCAGTATCCCGGGCAAATAATATGGAGAAGGAAGTGGAAACCCACTCCAGTATTCTTGCCTGGAATATCCCATGGACAGAGGAGCCTGGCGCGCTACAGTTCATGGTGTTGCAGAGTCAGACATGACTTATGGACTAAACAACAACAACAAAAGGCTATCTATATTTTAATTATGGCACTTTGAAAAGACAGAAAAAAATGCTACCATAAACATATACATGTGAAATGCTACCATAAAAAAAATACAAATGTGATATGTGTTCTGCATTTAGAAACAGTAAGTATGTAAATTTGTACTTATTCATTACTAGAATAAGTTCCTGCAGTTAGTAGCACATGCAGCTGCAGCAACTGCAGAAAACATAGAGAACTATTCTGTATCTTGGATGGAAAGACTAAATATAATAATTATCTCAATTTTAAAAAAATTAAAAAAAAACAATGATATGGAAATAAAGGCTAAAGAAATTTGTCTGGTATCTGAAAACGAAATTTAAAATTGCAAACAGTAGCCGAGAAAGTGTCAAAATTTTGGAAAAAATCCTGTGGTGGAGGGGAGGATTCCCTAATGGATTACAGTTAAATTTTAAAGGTAGATTTTCTTTTGGAAGGCAATGGATAGTCACATGGATCAATGAAACAAAACAGAGCACAAAAATGTGTGTGTGTGTATCTGAGTTCTTGTGTGTGCTTGGACTTTGAATAAGGAAATTTTGTATATGATAAAACTGATATTTCAAATTTAGCCAAGAAAATTCAGATTATTTACTAAGTGGCATTAGATAGCCATAAAGAAGGCTGAGCACCAAAGAATTGATGCTTTTGATCTGTGGTGTTGGAGAAGACTCTTGAGAGTCCCTTGGACTGCAAGGAGATCCAACCAGTCAATCCTAATTGAAATCAGTCCTGGGTGTTCATTGGAAGGACTGATGCTGAAGCTACAATACTTGGGCCACCTGATGAGAAGAGCTGACTCATTAGAAAAGACCCTGATGCTGGGAAAGATTGAAGGCAGGAGGAGAAGGGGATGACGGAGGGTGACAAGGTTGGATGGCATCACAGACTCAATGGACATGAGTTTGAGCAAGCTCTGGGAGATGGTGAAGGACAGAGCAGCATGGTGTGCTGCAGTCCATGGGGTCACAAAGAGTTGGACATGACTGAGTGACTGAACAACAAAATTAGATAGCTAGGCATTTAATAAGAAAAAAACCTATATCATGGTACATTGAAACATTAATTGCATATGGTTAAATGTATAAATGTAAACATTAAAACTATAAATATTCTAAAAGAAAATATCAGTTCAGTTCAGTTCAGTCGCCCAGTCGTGTCCGACTCTTTGCGACCCCATGAATCGCAGCATGCCAGGCCTCCCTGTCCATCACCAACTCCCGGAGTTTACCCAAACTCATGCCCATCAAGTCGGTGATGCCATCCAGCCATCTCATCCTCTGTCGTCCCCTTCTCCTCCTGACCCCAATCCCCCCCAGCATCAGGGTCTTTTCCAATGAGTTAACTCTTCGCATGAGGTGCCCAAAGTACTGGAGTTTCAGCTTCAGCCTCAGTCCTTCCAATGAACACCCAGGACTGATCTCCTTTAGGATGGACTGGTTGGATCTCCTTGCAGTCCAAGGGACTCTCAAGAGTCTTCTCCAACACCACAGTTCAAAAGCATCAATTTTTCGGCACTCAGCTTTCTTCACAGTCCAACTCTCACATCCATACATGACCACTGGAAAAACCATAGCCTTGACCAGATGGACCTTTGTTGGCAAAGTAATGTCTCTGCTTTTTAATATGCTGTCTAGTTTGGCCATAACTTCCTTCCCAGGAGTAAGTGTCTTTTAATTTCAAGGCTGCAGTCACCATCCGCAGTGATTTTGGAGCCCAGAAAAATGAAGTCTGACACTGTTTCCACTGTTTCCCCATCTATTTCCCATGAGGTGATGGGACCAGATGCCCTAATCTTAGAAAATATAGAAAGACAAATTTATAATCTTAGGATGTGGAAGTCCTTCCTAAACATGACTGTACACCAAAAAGATAAAATTAAAAGTACTGATTAATTTAATCATACAAAATTAAAAACTTGCTTATAGAAAAAGACAGTGTAAACAAAGTTAAAAGATTAAAAATAGAATGAAATAATATATATGTGATATATATCATGGATAAAGACTGGTATTCTTAATAAAAATAAAATGTTTCTATATATAGAAAAATAAGAATAGAAAGCAAACAATACACAGTAAAAGAATTACAAATGGCTAGAAAATAGATGAAAAGAATATTCAACTTAATCAGATATTAATAATTCCAAATTAGATATTCCCAGGTGGCTCAGTGGTAAAGAATCCGTCTGGCAAGCAGGAGATTCAGGTTTGATCCTGAGGTTGGGAAAATCCCCTGGAGTAGGAAACGGCAACCCACTCCAGTATTCTTGTCTGGAAAATCCCATGGACAGAGGAGTCTGGTGGGCTACAGTCCATGGCGTCCCAACGAGTTGGACACAACTTAGCAACTGAGCACACACACACACACACACACACAAATTAAATTAATTAAATTTAATTAAATTCTGTCTTTATTTCCCTTTTTGGCTTATCAGTATGTAAAAGATCTAAAAAATCACTTATAGTTGACAAGGATGTGGAGAAATGGGACATTATACTCCCTGTTGGTGTTTACAAATTTCTAGAAATATTTTTCACATAAACACTTACCATCTCGCAGTTCTCTTGTGGAGGGTCGGAATCAACCATCTGCCCACGTCTGGTGAGGTATCTAGATGCCACGCATGTGCCCACAGAGTATGAAAACCTCATTTCTCATACGATAGCCTTTCTGGGGCCACCAGGCAGGGTTCCAGGCAAATTTTAGATGAACTGAGAGAGCAAAGGAAACTGAATTTGAGTTTTTATTATGGTTACTGGGTGGGACCAGGAAGAGGGTTTTTGAGGGTGAGTCAGGGGTTGCATGGTTTGACTTTCTCACTGGCACCCAGGAAGGGAAAGCATGGGTTTTCCATCAGCTTCCCTAAATGGGGACAAGAGAAGGGGCTGGCATAAGGCTTGAAAGCTGTGAGCAGTCATTCATCAAAAAGTAAAGACAGGAGGGGGTGGGATGTATGGAGAGAGTAACATGGAGACTCATATTACCATAGGTAAAATAAATAGCCAATGGGAATTTGCAGTAAGACCTAGGGAACTCAAACCAGGGCTTTGTACCAACCTAGAGAGGAGGGATGGGGAGGGAGGTGGGATGGAGGTTCAAGAGGGAAGGGACAAATGTATACCCATGGCTGATTTGTTGATGTTTGGCAGAAATCAACAGAATTTGGTAAAGCAATTATCATTCAATTAAAAAATAAATAAATTTAAAATTAGAAAAAATGTAAAGACAAACTCTTTAATATGGAAAAAATATGTATTTATATTTTCACTTTGCTGTACATCTGAAAATAACACAATATTGTAAATCAACTATACTTCAATAAGAAATAAAGTGGAACTTGTCATTCATTTGCTAAGTCGTGTCCAACTCTTTGTGACCTCATGAACTGCAGCACACCAGGCTTCCCTGTCCTTCACTAGCTCCTGGAGCTTGCTCAAACTCATGTCCATTGTGTCCATTATGCCATCCAACTATTTCATCCTCTGTCATCCCTTTCTCCTCTTGCCCTCAATCTTTCCCAGCATCAGGGTCTTTTCTGATGAGTTGACTCTTCAAAGCAAGTGGCCAAAGTATTAGAGCTTCAGCTTCAGCATCAGTCCTTCCAATGAATATTCAGGATCAATTTCCTTTAGGATTGACTGATTTGATCTTGCTATTCAGGGGACTCTCAGGAGTTTTCTCCAGCACCACATTATATTTATGTATAAACTCAGATACACATTCACTGGGACACATATTACGCTACTGTTTGTACTAAGAGAAACACTACAACGATGTAAACAAATCTTGGTTCACTCACATTATGGACTGCTATGAAGTAAAGAAAGGTATATAATGGGGTGAGTCTATGAGCTCTGATGTAGGAAGATATCTGTGATATGTTTTAAATGAATAAATAGATAGTATGATTCTTTTTATCTAAAATTATCAAAGCACCTTTTAAATGTGATTTTTCATTTGCTATTTATATAAAATTAGGATTACCTGGAGGCCTGCTTAGGGTTGGTGTCATTTTAAGAAACAAAAAAATCCATCGTACAAAATAAATATATTCACCATCGCGGTTGGAGGAAGAAAGAGAAAACACAAGAGTAAGTGGAGATGAGGTAATGGAGGATGCATTCATAGAATTTGGTAGATAATAGAGCAGCATTTTGGAAATTTCTGTGATTCTTTACCTACCCAGTTCTATCCTGACATTGCAGTAACTTTCTAATTGAGACTCCTTACTCCTTCTACTCCTTCAGGCTTCCCTCCAGCACAATGTAATTAGCTGGACAAAGTCATTTTTCTCTTTGGGACCTTCTCCTTTTCCTTCCTCCCGTCAGAAGCGCACTTTTCTTTCCTGTGTGACGTCTCTGACATTGACCTCTCTCTCCCTCACCCAGGACTCCCACCACCCAGACATGACTGCCATGGATTTTAATTTTTTTTTAACAAGATATTTTTAAACAAGTTTATAAACACATAGAATATATACATATTTGTGAGTTTGAAATCTGTTTTACATTTTGCTTTCTGATTTAACATTCTAGTCCTTGTCTATATTATTAAATAGTTTGCTATACAGGAAAATATACTTTACGAGTATATTATTGTAACTTTATTGCAACTATCATCAGATGAAAAGCTTTAATCAATCAGAGCTTAAGAAACTTGCACAAAGTCAGGAGTTAGTGTGGAGGAGATATAACTGATCCCATGCAATCTGCCTTTAGGGCACGGTTAGAACCCCAGTGCTCTACTCCTCCCTGGGGGCAAGCCAATATTGAGAAAGCTCTCCTCCATGGCTTGGGAATTACTTTGGAGATATTTAGAGGGAGCTAGGAGATGTTTCCAGGGCTTCCCTCATAGCTCAGTTGGTAAAGAATCTGCCTGCAATGCAGGAGGCCCCGGTTCAATTCCTGGGTCAGGAAGATCCTCTGGAGAAGGGAAAGGCTACCCACTCCAGTATTCTGGCCTGGAGAATTCCATGGACTATACAGTCCATGGAGTCGCAAACAGTTGGACATGACTGAGCGACTTTCACTCACTCACTCACTCAGGAGATGTTTCCAAGTTACTTGTAGTACTCCTCAGTTATAATTGCAACTTTTCTCTAGGTACTGCTTGGATGTGACCTGTGGCCAACCTCCTTTGGCTACTATAGTCTAACATAGTGGGGCACTGTCTAGCGTACTATGTGCAAGACTCTGAAATCAGTATGGAAATTTCTTCTCAGGCTATAAACAAGAAATATAAATTTAGGTTGCGATTGATAAGTATAAGGACTAATCCCGGGTATGAGTCTTTCTAAGGGAGATTTGTCTTAGTTCTTATTATTTTGTTTTCGTGTTTACATATAATGAACTGTCTTAAAATTGTCTTATCCAACTCAACAGGCCATTATTTGGGAAACAACAATGCTCTCTCCATTTCTCTTCTTTGGTACGTATTTAATGAATTATACTCATGGCCTAGTATTTACTTTTGCATTATATATGGCCATATGGGTGAACCAAAGAAGCTCTTTGTAAAGACTGATAGTTTGCACATATAGACATGCTTTTTGTTTCCCAAATTGACGAAAAAATGCACACATAATTCTCATAATTGTTATATAGGATAACGCATTCGAAGTTAGCAACTTTAAACTCTCTGTTATAGCATTGTTTTCCTAAGGGAATAACTGAGTTGTCAAATTTCCTTCCAAGAATGAAATATAACATCATGTAATCTACTGCGCCCAGGAGTAAGTTTTGGGGAAAAAACGCAGCTTGACCATTTTTTTTTTTAAGCTCAATGGGGGAAAATAAATATGGAGGACTCTTTTTTTTTAAACTGCTATTCCTTTGCAATGTTAAAGAATGGCTTTGCTCCATTGTTTGATTAATACATCCAGGTAGAGAACAAAAACAAGTTCTTTCTTAACAAATAACTTTGTCTTTTCTGAAATAAAATACTATGGAAGAAATTCACCCATAGTTGATAGCTAAAATCTTTTATTTGAATGCATCTAGAGACCTCTTATTTCATTCTAGGATTAAACAATGACAGCAAGACACAGAGAATTCAAGGAAGAACTAATATTTATTTATTGAAGTGAAGTGTCAGTCACTTAGTCATGTCCTACTCTTTGTGACTCCATGGATGGTAGCCTACCAGGCTCCTTTGTCCATGGAATTCTCCAGGTGACAGTACTAGAGTGGGTAGCCATTCTCTTCTCTTCCTGACCCAGGGATTGAACTTGGGTGTATGGCATTGCAAGCAGATTCTTTACCATCTGAGCCACTAGGGAACTTATTACCTGCCATTAACTATCATGTTAAACATTCACTGGAAGACCTCTGATATCTAGGACTGAATGTGGCTAAGAAAATAATAATTCATATCCAATACACTTTAGTTAATGCTAATTCACCAATTTGTTTTTATACTGTTAAATCCTGGCAGAAATTGCTTAGGTCAAACGGGCTCAAAGCTCCACTCTTTTCTCAAGGTTGACATAAATATCATTTAGGGACTGCTTAATGCCTTATGGGTTTCATTTAATTCTGTCCATCAAATACTACCCTTAAGCTGAATTAACCCAAAAATTCTTTGAAGACTAGAACTCATAAGCAGAAAATCTAAGCTATGAATATTCACTTCCTTCGCTTAATCAACCTCATGAAGCGGTAGCTGCTAAACGCAGTTGTTTCAGTATGAATGTGGTGAGATTTCCTTCTTAGTTTATGCCATAAGGGCAAAGAAGTATTATTGAAGAAATAAGGTAAGAAAAGAAGAAAGTGTCTTTTCCAGTCTAAACACTCTAAATTCAAAATTTCCAGTTTATTTATCATTTACATCAGTGTACCACTTTGACCTAACAGTCAGAACCCATGGGGAACAAAGAGAGGCAGTCTGAGAGGGGTAGGGTATTGAGGGGCAAGGGGACACATCTCCGCTTCTGGGGCGAGAGGTCTCCATTAACAGGCAATTGTACAATTTCCCTGCTTTGTGAATCAAAAGCCGCAGAAGAAGGAGGTGAAAAAGATATGCAAGTGGTAAAGGGGCAGGGACTCAAGGAAGACACAGGATCCTTCAGCCTTCCTTCTTGCCACCCTCTTTCTCTTCCCTCCCTTTCTTACTGTCTTTCATCCTTTTTTTTCCCCAGAAATAGTCCACATTTTACCGTTGGAAAAAGCTGGGGACATCTTTCAGACATTTAATGATAGAAGTGGAGGAGATCTGATTTTGCCCTGGGGTTCATTTTTATTATTTGTATCTCTGCTTAGGGGCTTCCCTGGTGAAGAATTTGCCTACCAATTCAGTAGACTCAAGAGTCATGGGCTTGATCCCTGGGTCGGGAAGATCCTCTGGAGAAGGAAATGGCATCATACTTCAGTATTCTTGCCTGGGAAATCCCATGGACAGGGGAGCCTGGTGGGAGTCCATGGTGTCACAAAAGAGTCAGACGCTACTTAGTGACTAAGCAACAACAACAACAATCTTTGCTTAGGCCTAAAAATATTAAAATCCTATGGAGGGAGGAACCTGGTGGGCTATAGCCCATGGGGTCTCAAAGAGTCAGACATGACTGAGTGACTAAGCATAGCACAAAAATATTGAACTGATTTCTTAAGGCTTCTCTCTGTCTCTGAAGGTGCATTATATTAGTAGTAATTGTGATATTAAATAATATTTCTGTGTCTTTTAAAACTTCATTTTTTTTTTTTTTTTTGGAGAGGCATTAGTTTGAGAAGAGAGGAATATCTTTTAACAGTGTCTGTTGTTATTTCTTTGTCTTTCACTCCGTCATTAAATCATTTATGAAGCAAACATTGAGGGCTTACTATTTATCAGTCATCACTGCTGTGGGTCCTGGAGAATCAGCAATGATACTGCATAAATAATGAGCTCATTGTCTCCTTGTTTCCAAATGGAAAAGAGGGGTGTCCTGGGGCCTACCTCTGTTAGGCATATTTTGTGTTAAAGAATAGTCTTAGTCATTCCTGCTCAGAGAACTGGAGAGGACCAAGCTGTGTTTATGATGAGGACCCATTTGGCAATAAGGGAATCTGGAATATTTCAGCTTCCAAGTATGAGAACTTTGAAAGCAAAAGTGTCAGTTGCTCAGTTGTGTCCGACTCTTTGTGACCCCATGGACTGTAGCTCACCAGGCTCCTCTGTCCATGGGATTCTCCATGGAACCTTGTGTGTCTGAGCCTGGTAGAGGCTAGAACTGCATCTGAGATTGTTGCAGGGATTTGAGCAGCCAGATGGACTGATCTCCATACATATGTTAATTATATCTCTACCACTAGATTATGATAGCATGAGAATTATGTTCCTGGCACAAAATAGCATGAATGAATAGTAGAATCAATGGCTGAACACAAAGAAGACTGACTCAGGTTTGTATTCCCAGAGATCTGGGAGCACCTGGAGCTAGAGACAGACAATTGAGTAGAAGGTACAGGGCTGAAGTCATCTCTTCTCATCCTCAGTTTCCCCAGAGTGCCCCTAACATTTCTCACATTTCTTCTATACTGTTTAAAAGTACCTCTCATGGCACAGATGCCAAAAATGGTTAGTCACTTTTAAGTCAGATTTCCTAAGAATGACTATAAAACCTAATATGGTCATTGTACTTACTCAAATGCTCTCTTAGAGACATGAGAAAATCCTTGCCTCACCTTGTCTGTTCTATAAAAATATTATGTATGAATATGCTTTTGCATAAAATCATTTCAATATATGTGGGGAGAGTATCCTCTTGCTAAGCTGTGCTCAGTCATGCAATAAAGCTAATGATTATTTTAAGTAAAAATTTTGTGGAAAATTTATATCTCATATAAATCCATTTTATTAGGTATTAAATGCATAGTATATGCTGAGACCTGTGCTGGCAATTTGCAAAGCTGGTTGTCTTTTCTTGTTGAAAACAATGTAATCAAACAATTATAGTATTATTTAGGAGAATCTAGAATTAAAAATTGAAATGAGTAGATACATAATATGTGGATTAAGTCACAGGGAAAAAGAATCAACATAGATCAGAGTTATTACAGAAAAATTTAAAGACTGAAGCTTGGCTGTTCTTTAAAAGAAAGGAGAGAATAGAACAGGATGGGGTAATCCTCTTGAGGTCTAGGAAGGTCAGGTAGACCTACTCTGGGTTGAGCTCAGGATCTTCTTTGAAATATATATTCCTAAGTCCAGCAACCTATTCTTAGAATGGCCTAAGGGACTCACTGTTTCATTTTACCTGGCTTGTCAGATTGTCTAAATTCACGACTCTATTTTAATTTCCTTTTTGTTTTCTCCTCAGATACTAATAAAACCTTTGACACCCCAGTCTTATTTCAGCTAGAATCAAGGAAAGTGGGGGTTATGTCCACTTAGAATGATATAAAATAGGAAGAACCCCACTTATAAACTCAATACAATGATACAACTGATCTGTGAGGTTCCCAAGGGGAACAAGATTCTTAACTTCCATCTAGGGATTCTCTGGCTGTGCTTCTTCATCTGGAGTGATGTGTTATATTCCTAGTAGAGAAGTCAGTGATGTCTTATATACTCTGCCTAAAATCAGTTCTGCTTCTTTGCTTCCTCTTCTGGATATTTAATTCAACCAGTGTTTTTTTTTTTGTCTTTTTTCTTATTATATTAATATATTGTATTTCATATCATATTTCCATTTGGTTTCTACCTTTTTTCTATATGGCCTTTGGGTCACAACCCCACGTCTCTTCTGATTGGAAGTATCAAGACCTGGTATTCTGTTCCAGGAAAGTTGGCTAACTGGTCCACCTGCTTATCTCTTGCCTTTGACTTTGAGGTCACGTAGATGGTGGAGAAGCTAGTCTCCACTGGGATAAACTGGGTGATGCTCTACTGAAAAATGGTTAGTAGGCCACCCATTTATAGGGAGAAGGTTGATGTTTGTGAGATGGTTGCTTAAATCAGGTACCCCAGTATTTTACTTTGTAGTTAATTGTATTTTTGTTTTATTGTTATTTGATATTACTTATATATTCCATAATTTGATGCTATTCTATGATACATCAGCTAAATTAATTTAAGTTTGCTTAAAAAACTTGTGGCAATGGAGTATGTAAAAGAAATGTGTATAATTGGGCATGTGCGTCTGTATGCACAACAAATATGCACATGCATATCTTTACCCATTCTTTGAATAAAATCCCAAGTATTTTGATACTATGATAATTAGTAAAAGAGTAACTTATATGATTTTACAAGAGCTTACTATTCATGAATTCTTTAACAGCCAAATATTTTCTGATGTTTTCGTCCATAGACTTTTTGAAAATGATCTGATTCCCTCGAACTTTCCCTGAACTACTTGTTTATCAGTTTGACATTAAGAAGATGGATTTCATAAATAAGTTTGAAAAACTGTATGAACAATGGTAAGATGCAAGAAAGCACCACAATTCATTTTTGTTTCTCTTCAAGATGGAATTAAATCAATAAATTTTATGCTATTGATTTAACTGGAATGTTATTTTAAAGTTCCATGTGTATGTGATGTGTGTAACCGTGTATATGCACTTTCCATCAGATTATTGAACAACGAGAGTGGCATTTTAATGTTTATGCTCAAAAGACAGAAAGGTATTAAATATTGCTCTAATTCATGAAGAATAAAAGAACCTAATGCTCTTTTACTAAATCAGTAAGGGAACATAGGGGCTTCCCAGGTGGCACAGTAATAAAGAATCCACTTGTCAATGCAGGAGACGCATGAGATGCGAGTTTGATCCCTGGGTCGGAAGATCCCCTGGAGTAGGAAATGACAACCCACTCCAGTATTCTTGCCTGAAATATTCCATGGACAGAGGAGCCTGACGGGCTATGAAAAGTCACAAAGAGTTGGGGTCACAAAGGGTAAGACATGATTGAGTGACAGAGCAAGAAAACATGTACTATAATAAAATACTTCTTTAAATGACTTAGAATATCTAGTTGACTAGTTAATCAAATTGATTTTTAAGACATAGTTTGTCTTCACATAATAATACATCAAATACTTGATTATTTGCAAGTTGATTATTGTTTTAACTAAATAGCTTCTTACATATCATTTAATGATCAGTTTGAGGCAACCATTTGGTGGTTATTTGGCCAAGATAATGACTAAAGTACATGTCCAGAAAATGTTTAATCTACTGACCACAAGACTTAGTTTCATATGAAATTCCAGTTTCTTTTTGAGTATGCCCCTTCTTCATAAATCTTGGGGGCCTTCCTTACTGGAAAACCTTTTTTCCTTTGTAAATCACCTAAAGCCTGGTTTGTAAAATTATATTTGGGTTTTCTCTGCAACATGGCAAAGCAAATTTGTAGAGAAAACACATCCATCAAATTGCTGCCTTAATACCTCAAAGACTAATATGAATGTTTTTGCTGAATTCTATTCATGACTCCAAATTTTGCAAAACCCATTTGTTTCTGGACAAAGGCTAAATCTAAATTTACTCTGTCATTTCAGATTTTCTTTTTTGGCAGGTTTAGGCTCATTGGCTAACACAAAATTCATGCAAAATGTTTACACAAGATTGGAGGCTTCTATTTGCCTTTGCCAATGCCAATAGGCAAACGCATTCTTTTATTTTATATTTTGCTATATTTCAAAGGCAATCAGCCATGTTTTTGAAAATGCACTTTTTTAAAAAGCATGTGGAAAGAGGGTTTCCCTGATGGCTCAGTGGTAAAAAGTCTGCTTGCCAGTGCAGGAGACATTGGGTTGATCCCTGGGCTGGGAAGATACAGGCTGCAGAGCAGCTAAGCACGTCCACCATAACTATTGAGTCTAAATATTGAGCTTGCGCTCTAGAGCCTGGGAACTGCAACTTCTGAGCCCACAAGTCACAACTACTGAAGTCCACACCCTTGAGCCAGTGCCCTGCCAGAAGAGAAACCACCACAGTGAACACGGCAACTAGAGAGCAGCCCCTGCTCTCCACAGCTAGAGAAAAGCCATGTAGCAACAAAGACCCAGCACAGCCCCAAATAAACAAATAAATAAAATCATAAAAACTATGTGGAAATAGAAATTTTATGAGCAGATTTTCATTGAGGAACCCTATCCTATTAAAGCCATTGAATGATATAATTGATTATTGATACACATTACATTAAATTTTTATGAAATACTGTTTAGAAGGAAGTGCTAAGAGATTTCATTAATGCTAACAGACGAAGCAGTCTTGGCACAAATCTGGCTTGAACTAACTCTTGTTTCCTGAGCTCTTTCCTTTTTTGGGCACACGGTCTGATAGAAACCAACACAACATGAGAGAGGAATGACGCACCATCATTTTATTTTATTTTATTTAGTTTCTTAAATACACCTCCAGGAGCCCCACTGTGCTCCCCTGAACCCAGGGATAGCTTGAGGGTTCTACATCAGGATTTGTGTTGGTTTTTACTGATATAAGTCAGTTCAAACCCAGAACAATTTTTTTCTTTTTTTCTTTGATCATTTTAATGACAAACATTGAACTGATCATCACATGCACCTTGTTTAAACTTTTCCATCAACATTTTGGAATTAGTTTTCAAAAAATGTTGGCCCACTGCCTCAGAATAAGCTTTTTTGTTACTTTCCTCCTCATCCCAGTTCAGTTCAGTTCAGTTCAGTCACTCAGTCATGTCTGACTCTTTGTGACCCCATGGACTGCAGCACATCAGGCCTCCCTGTCCATCACCAACTCCTGGAGTTTACTCAAATTCATCTCTATTGAGTCAGTGATGCCATCCAACCATTTCATCCTCTGTCATCCCCTTCTCCTTGTGCCTTCAATCTTTCCTAGCATCAGGGTCTTTTCAAATGAGTCAGTTCTTTGCATCAGATGGCCAAAGTATTGAAGTTTCAGTTTCATCATCAGTCCTTCCATTGAATATTCAAGACTGATTTCCTTTAGGATGAACTAGTTGGATCTCCTTGCAGTCTAAGGGACTCTCAAGAGTCTTCTCCAACACCACAGTTCAAAAGCATCAATTCTTTGGCACTCAGCTTTCTTTATAGTCCAACTCTCACATCCATACATGACTACTGGAAAAACCATAGCCTTGACTAGATGGACCTTTGTTGGCAAAGTAATGTCTCTGCTTTTTAATACGCTGTCTAGGTTGGTCATAACTTTTCTTCCAAGGAATAAGTGTCTTTTAATTTAATGGCTGCAGCCACCATCTGCAGTGATTTTGGAGGCCCCAAAATAAAGTCTGACACTGTTTCCATTGTTTCCCATCTATTTGCCATGAAGTGATGGGACCGGATGCCATGATTCCCATCCCAGGCTTTGGTAAAAAGCTTATCCTTGGTGACAAGCAGTTTTCAGAGACTTGATTCAGTAGCTTAGATGGTTCTATTATTACATTGTCTCCATTCAGGTAACCTAGCACCTCTCCTGTTTCTATGAGCACATCCCCTGACATCTTATACACCCATATTCATGAAAGTCTGCTTCAGAAATATCCCATGACTGAGGCCCTACATCTACTTATCAGTATAGAGCTCTTCATGTAGTCAGTGCCTAGACTGCTCACCACAGTGCTCTTGCAGTCAAGCATCATCTACTACTATTTTCTAGAACATTCCTGACTTGTACTGCTGGCCCAAGGATCCCTTTACATTCTCAACAGTCTCTGCTAGGTTATACTGCATCAGCAAGTTGATTTCAACATCTTACTTGGCAATACATACATATTTTCCCTCACCTAAGCTACGTCAGTGAAAGTTGTGGGTGGTGATCAGAGACTCAGACTCACAGAAGCACTGTTATTTTATGACACTGGCATCTCACAATGCAGGGGGCAAGAGTGTGGAAAACCCATGTGAAATCTGTTGTTGTTCACTCACTAAGTTGCGTCTGACTTTATGTGACCCCAGGTGTGTGCACCCCACCAGGCTTCCCTGTCCATTACCATCTCCAGAGTTTGCTCAAACTTATATCCATTGAATTGGTGATGCCATCCAACCATCTCATCCTCTGTCATCCCCTTCTCCTCTTGCCCTCAATCTTTCCCAGCATCAGGGTCTTTTCCAATGAATCAGCTGTTCATACCAGGTGACCTAAGTGTTGGAGCTTCAGCTTCAGCATCAGTCCTTCCAAAGAATATTCAGAGTTGATTTTTTTTAGGATTGACTTCTTTGATCTCCTTGCTGTCTAAGAGACTCTCAAGGGTTTTTTCCAGCACCACAGTTTAAAAGATTGATACCCAGTCTTACATGCTTCAAACCAGCAGTGACATGTTTCATTCCTATACACACAATGCATTGTCCAGAAGAGTCACACAGCTTCTGCCATCTGCAAGGGTCTGGGGACATCCGGAAGCACACTGGTGACCAGTACATGTCCCTGGAGACCACGCCTTACACGGTGGTTGAGCTCACTCCACCAGTAGACTACCCACAGCAGTTGTTTCTACTGTAAAGGGCCAATTTTGCTTTAAGATTCAGGTCAACCTGGATAGGCCTGTGATCTGTTCTGTATATGTTTGTGTTAGTGTTTGTGTTATAAATACCAATTTCCACACCCAGTTTCGATGTATGGATTTTATGCTTTGTGTCTGTATCCAGTGCATAGATCCTGGTAACACTAAAAACCATAATTAATTTTTTTAATTAAATTTTTTCCTATTTTTATTTTTTATTAGGATTTAACTGCCTTCCAGTGTTGTGCTAGTTTTTGTTGTACAACACTGTGAACCAGTCTTATGTATACTTATATCCCCTCTCTCTTGAATCTCCCTCCCTTCCTCGTCTCACTCCTCTAAGTCATCTCAGAGCACTGAGCTGAGCTCCCTAGTACAGCAGCTTCCCTCTAGCTATATAATTAAAACATTTTTAAATTTTTTTGTACAATTTTTAAAGATAGCTTTCCATTTGCAATTATTACAAAATATTGGCTATGATTCCCCACGTTGTACAATACCTCCTTTAGCCTATGTCACATCCAATAGTAAAAACTACAATTTTAATAATCACCTCCACTTCCCTGCTGGCTCAGACAGTAAAGAATCTGCAGTGCAGGACCCTGGGTTTGATCCCTGGGTAGGAAAACCCCCTGAAAAAGGGAATGGCTACCCACTTCAATATTCTTGCCTGGAGAATTCTATGGACAGAGGAGCCTGGTGGGCTACAGTCCATGGGGTCACAAAGAGTTGGACATGACTGAGCAACTAATACTTTCCAGTTGTTAAAAGTATGGAAAAGCCAACATTTAATGCCTCATCCTCAGGGTTCTCATTGGTGAGGCAGATGTATCAACTGACCTTGCAGCTTTAGCTAAGCAAGATTTCATTATTACAAACTACAAGCTGGCAGTTCCTTACCGCATGCAGAGTTGAAGGGTAAATAGTTTCTAATGGAAGGTGCCAAGTCTTGACGTTTGTCAGTCTGGCATTGATGGATTCAAGACCTAGGAGACTCATTAAAATGGAGCTTTGGTCCTCAATCAGCTGTCAGTTCTCCAGCATGCTTGGCAAAACCCAAAATGTCTTCTGGGCTTGGCTGGATTTCTGATGGATTGTGTTGCCCCAAAGTGGATCCAAGGTACATGGTTTTCACATGGCACCAGAAGCCATCGATCATTCCAAATGAACGCTGTATACAATAATCAACAACATTTGGGGTAGAACCATCCTAGGAAAGCTATGGCCAATGATGCTCATTGAGGGATATGATCTAATAATGACTGCAGTGACCACGAGGTTGAACGTTTTTGTTGTTATAGCCACAGACATTTTGAAATGAATGCCAAATTCATTGCACTTCAGATTAAATAATAAGCGCATTCAAGCATGCAGTAGCAGCATTTATTAGATCTAAATTTTAAATACAGTTCATTCCATAAATGGAAAGCAATTGCCTAAAATTTCCCAAAGACTATTCAACTATTATTGTTATAGCAGCTGTTCTAAGAACAGCTGTGTATCATCCATCTGCTTGGTATCTAAATCTCTTTTCTGTTTGTGTTATTTTATTTTATCTTTGCTTTAGCGCCTGAAGTTATACCTATAATATTTGGTTTAAAGCACCCTGTCTCTTACTCTGGAGTTGTTAATGAAAGAAAGATAATATGCTTACACCCTTTGATAAACAATTTTATTTTCTCCTATTTCTGTTTATTTCATTGTTTATTTTCCAGTTGCATATGCCAAGAGGAAAGATTACTAGGACGTATATATAGCTTTAATGCACTATTTCAAAGTTGGTAGCTTACAGAAACTATAAAGCAGAATGTTTCCAATATTTATTGAGGACATTATTTCCTAAGGAAAAAAGAAAAAATGACACAAAATAGCAGTGAAGACATCAAATGAAATAATGTCTTCAGAAAGACTCTATATTTCCATTAAATCTCAAGGTTAACAATAGATTTATTTGTTTGCTATAGGTTATTAGGGAAAGACATATTCAGTTAACCAAAGTCTAAATTCTAACCTTTGCCCTGGCTCCCTTGTTTTATCTTATACAAGTCAGTAAACTTAAACAATATAAAATATATTAAGTGGAAATTTATACATTTTATTTTACAAGTCATGCCACAGTGATTCAACATGACTAGAGAAAAAAAATCTGTTTAAATAAGCTCAGTTAAAAAATATTTTATCCAATTTTTTCCATCCAAAACAGCAGTGAAACAAATTAAAAGCAAAAGATTAATTTGTGAATGCTCAGTGATATATGCTAAATATAATGGTTTTTATGACTGCTTAAAATAATTTTGTTGTCCAAGTTCTCTTTAAGGTTCTTGAAATTTGGAGCTTAAATATAATTCAATATAATTTTAATGTCTAAATAAACTGTGTGTGTGTGTTTCCTTTATATATGAGGTGACCATTATTATCAATAGTAGTAGTATTGTTGAATTAACCATCTCACAAAACAAAAGATATTTAATAAACAGCATGCAGTGCAGTCATTTACTTTATATTTAAGTTTGTTTAGTGAGTTCATGAATCTCTCAGTGTTCCATTCAATGACATTTTATTCTTTGTCCTTGAGTGTGAAGACACAAGGGTAGGGAAGAGAATATTATTTCTCTATATCAAAGAAATGTGTGAGGTTTGTAATACTATATGTGAGAGAACACCCTTTTAATGAAATGGCCATGATCTGTTGTTATTTAGTATAATTTTTACCTTTTAAGTGGAAAAAAAAAATCAGTGCACATTTTTCCCTCTTTGGAAGTGCATTAGTTACTATGGCAACTGTTTCAGTGGCAGACACAGAGATTTCAAAGAGTCACGCATATAATATAAACTTAATTTAAGCACTGGATTGCAAAGTATACATTTGTAGTTAGAAATAAAGACAATCATGTAAACTTGTGTCCTTATGTGGAACTGGGCGAATTGCAATTTATGAATTCATGCTTTCAGAGCAAAGGCCTAAGAGGAACCTATACAAGGGAACTGGGCTTTAAATTGTAAAAAACTCTTTTTAAATTATTACATCAAATTTAATTTTCTTGGGTCCACTCTATTGTTTATAGCATTCAGACTTCAATATTTTATTTTGATCTTAAAAAATGTGACCAGTTTTAATTCTTTGCACATTTTGTTTTTTCCAGAACCAGTCTGGAAATATAATTTTCTTCCACTGGCAAACTTTCCTTAGTGAGTTAGAATCAGGTCCCACTTACTCTTCAGGGCTAGATTAGACATTCTACCTTGCCAAGAATGGATAGCCATTCATTAGGGAACCAAGCAGTCATAGCTTCCAGACTCAGCTTGTGACACACAGGAGCAGGCATGGAAAGAAAGAAGGAGGATTTTTAAGTGGGTTTATTTAACAGACTCAGTTTATAACTGAAATATACCAGAAACATTCCAGACACCAGGAGGTTTCAGTAAGCTGTTATGGTCTCTCAGAAGCTTCAGTAAAGATAATCTCTTCTTTCTCCTCCCTCACGAGTTGCCAATGGAGGGTAAAATGATTGATATCACCCAAGGTGAAGAATGCGGCTGAGTGAGACTCAAATGGACCAGAACCCCAGGATGGGTTACAATTACTTGCCCACTTGCAGAAGATGCTTGATGTCAGCTGTGCTCCGACCATGGAACAGCCACAAAGAAGGTGATTTTCTAATGGGGTGTGAGTGCCTAGAGGGAGGGGACAGAAGCTGGTCTAAACCCTTTCCATTTTTTCTTCCCAATTCAGCAATCAGGAAAGTGACACCACCTCTGGTTGGGAGAGGAGTGAATACATATGCAGGGAGACCACCTGGACAAAAACATTAGGAGTTGAGCGAAAGCTTCCTCTTAATGGGCTTCCCTGATGGCTCAAATGGTAAAGAACCTACCCAAAATGCAGGAGACTCAGGTTTGAAGATTCCCTGGAATCTTGGGTCTGGAAGATTCCCTGGAGGAGGGCCTGGCAACCCACTCTCAGTATTCTTACCTGGAGAATCCCCATGGACAGAGGAGCCTGGCAGGCTACAGTCCAAAGGGTCACAAAGAGTCAGGCATGACTTAAGTGACTTAGCATGTAGGCATGGGTTCCTTTTAAGAGCAGCTACAAATTCAGCTTTTTGGTCTTTGTCATTGTTCGATGACCCTCAGCTTGTTTTGCATGTCTGTATTCCACCAACAGAAGGAGCCTTGACACCTTCCTTCAGGACTTCTCTTTCTGGTTCTCATCTGTTACCTTTTCAGCATCCTTGTGAACATCATTACTCCTTCTATCTCACGACTTCTTATTGTCTGCTTGCATGACCAGCGGACAGCACTTAAAGATCACCTGTGTGTACCCTGGCCTCTCTCCTCACCCTGACCTACATCCACAAGTACTTTGCCAAGTGCCTGCACAGGGTAATGCTCTATCTGCTTTCTCTGTACTTTTTCTTTTTTTAATTGGAGTATAGTTGATTTAAAGTAATTGTGTTAGTTTGAGATGTAGAGCAAAGTGATTCAGTTACATACATATATATATTTTTTCAGATTATTTTCAATTATAGACTACTAAAAGATATAAACTATAGTTCCCTGTGCTATACAGTAAATCCTGTTGCTTATTTCTTGAATTGGCAAGAACATCGGGAGAACGTCACAATCCAATGCCAGTTAGTTAACCTTGAAAAAAATGACATTAATAATGGAATGAGTGGTGGTAAAAAAAGAGTTTGGTTTAATTTGAAACCTAAATTTAATCTCAAGATGGCAGAATCAAAGGACGTGTGTTCATATTCTCCTGCGAGAACTCCAAATTTGCAAATCACTGCTAAACAACCACCCCAAGAATGTGGGATCCCACTGAAAAAAGATACCTATCATCCAAGGGCAAGGGAGAAGCCCCAATAAGACAGTCGGAGGAGTGAAACTGCATTTAGAATCAAACCCCACACCCACCAGAGATGCTTGGAGGGCTCAAACAAAACCTTGGGTGCAGCAGAACCCAGAGACCCCACAAAAAACTGAATGAGACCTGCCTTTGAGTGTCTGAGATGGAAGCATAGGTCAGCAGTGGCCTGCCGTGGGGACAGGGGCTCTGGCTGCAGCAGACATGGGAGGTATGGCATGTGGCATAAATCCTCTTGGAGGAGTTCGCCATTAGCCCCACTCTAGAGCCACCAAGCAGATGACCCTCAAACTGGAGAACAACTATATCAAAGAAGTTCTCACACTGTTGCAAAAGTTCAAGGGCCCACAAAAATTCCCCAACCTGGGGGAATCTGACAAAAACACTGAGAACCCCTAGGAAATTTGACTTTGAAGACCAGTGGGATTTGATTACAGAGCTTACGCAGGACTGGGGAAACAGACACTTGCAGGGCACAAACAAAACCTTGTGCACACCAGGACCCAGGAAAAAGGAGCAGTGACCCCACAAGAGGCTGCCCCAGACTTGCCCAGGGGAGTCCAGGAGTCTCCAGTGGAGGTGAGGTGTGAGTTGACAGTGGCCTGCCAGAGGTCAGGGGCACTGAATACAACAGTCTTGGAGCCTTGGGGTTTGCTGGAATAAGTCATTTTGAAGGAGCTCCCATAACTGCCATTACCCCTACCATTACCTGATGTTGAAGCTGAAATGCCAATACTTTGGCCACCTGATAAGAAGAGCTGACTCATTTGAAAAGACCGTGATGCTGGGAAAGATTGAAGGTGGGAGAAGAAGGGGACAACAGAGGATGAGATGGTTGGGTGGCATCACCGACTCGATGGACATGAGTAAGCTCTGCGAGTTGGTGATGGACAAGAGGCCTGGCTGCAGTCTGTGGGGTCACAAAGAGTTGGACATGACTGAGTGACTGAACTGAACTGAACTGAACCCCTACCATAGTTTGGCCTCAGGCCAAACTACAGGGAGGGAACACAGCCCCACCCCACAACAGAAAACTGGATTAAAAATTTACTGAGCATGGCTCCACTCATCAGAGCAAGACCCAAATTTCCCTACAGCCAGTCTCTCCCATCAGGAAGCTTCCACAAGCCTCTTATCCTTTTCCATCAGAGGGCAGACAGAATGAAAATCATAATCACAGAAGATTAACCAAACTTATCACATGGATCACAGCCTTGACTAACTCAATGAAACTATGAGCCATGCCCCGTAGTTTCACCAAAGAGGGACAGGTCATGGTGGAGAGTTCTGACAAAACGTGGTCCACTGGAGAAGGGAACGGTAAACCACTTCAGTATTCTTGCCTTGAGAACCCCATGAACAATATGAAAAGGCAAAAACACATGACACTGAAAGATGAACTCCCCAGGCCGGTAGGTGCCCAATATGCTACTGGAGAAGAGTAGAGAAATAGCTCCAGGAAGAATGAAGAGATGGAGCCAAAGTAAAAACAACACCCAGTTGTGGATGTGACTGGTGATGGAAGTAAAGTCTGATGCTATAAAGAACAATATTGCACACGAACCTGGAAGATTAGGTCCATGAATCATGGTAAATTAGAAGTGGTCAAACAGGAGATGGCAACAGTGAACATCAACATTTTAGGAATCAGTAAACTAAAATGGACTGGAAAGGGTGAATTTAAATCAGATGACGATTATATTTACTACTGTGGGCAATGATCCCTTGGAAGAAATGGAGTAGCCCACACAGTCAACAAAAGATTTCAAAATGCAGTACTTGGATGCAATCTCAAAAATGATAGAAAGATCACTGTTTGTTTCCAAGGCAAACCATTCAATATCACAGCAATCCAAGTCTATGCCCAGACCACTAATGCCAAAGAAGTTGAAGTAGTATGGTTCTGCGAAGATCTACAAGGCCTTCTAGAACTAACATTAGAAAACTGATGTCCTTTTCCTCATAGGGTACTGGAATGCAAAAGTAGGAAGTCAAGGGATACCTGGAGGAACAGGCAAGTTTGGCCTTGGAGTACAAAATAAAGCAGGGCAAAGGCTAACAGAGTTTTGCCAAGAGAATGCATTGGTCACAGCAAAAAACCTTTCCCAACAACACAAGAGAAGACCCTACACACGGACATCACCAGATGGTCAATACTGAAATCAGATTGATTATATTCTTTGCACTCGAAGATGGAGAAACTATATATAGTCAGCGAAAACAAGACTGGGAGCTGACTGTGACTCAGATCATGAACTTCTTATTGCCAAATTCACACTTAAATTGAACAAAGTAGGGAAAACAACTAGACAATTCAGTTCAGTTCAGTTCAGTCGCTCAGTTGTGTCCGGCTCTTTGTGACCTCATGGACTGCAGCACGCCAGGCTTCCATGTCCACCACCAACTCCTGGAGCTTACTCAAACTCACGTCCATTGAGTTGGTGATGCCATCCAACCATCTCATCCTCTGTCTTCCCCTTATCCTCCTGCATTCAATCTTTCCCAGCATCAGGGTCTTTTCCAGTGAGTTAGTTCTTCGCATCAGGTGGCCAAAGTTTTGACGTTTCTGCTTCAGTATCAGTCCTTCCGATGAATATTCAGGACTGATTTCCTTTAGGATTGACTGGTTTGATCTCCTTGCAGGCCAAGGGACCTTCAAGAGTCTTCTGACACACCACAGTTCAAAAGCATCAGTTCTTCAGCACTCAGCTTTCTTAATAGTCAAACTCTTCCATCCATACATGACTATTGGAAAAACCGTAGCTTTGACTAGACGTACCTCTGTGGGCAAAGTAATGTCTCTGCTTTTTAATATGCTGTCTAGGTTAGTCATAACTTTTCTTCCAAGGAGTAAGCATCTTTGAATTTCATGGCTGCAGTCACCATCTGCAGTGATTTTGAAGTCCCCGAAAATGAAGTCTCACTGTTTCCATTTTTTCCCCATCTGTTTGCCATGAAGTGATGTGACTGTATGCCATTATCTTAGTTTTCTGAATGTTGAGTTTTAAGCCAACTTTTTCACTCTCGTCTTTCACTTTCATTAAGAAGCTCTTTAGTTCTTCTTCACTTTCTGCCATAAGTGTGTTGTCATCTGCATATCTGAGGTTACTGATATTTCTCCCATTGAAGTATGACCTAAATCAAATCCCCTATGATTATATAGTGGAAGTGACAAATAGATTCAAGGGATTAGATCTGGTAGACAAAATGCCTGAAGAACTATGGACGGAGGTTCATAGGATTGTACAGGAAGCAGTGATCAAAACCATTTCCAAGAAATGCAAAAAGGCAGAATTGTTGTCTGAGGAGGCCTTAAAAACAGGCAAGAAAAGAAGAAAAGCAAAAGGCAAAGGAGAAAAGGAAAGATATTCCCATTTGAATGCAGAGTTCCAAAGAATAACAAGGAGAGATAGGAAAGCCTTCCTCAGTGATCAGTGCAGAGAAATAGAGGAAAACAATAGAATGGGAAAGTCTAGAGATCTCTTCAAGAAAATTAGAGATATCATGGGAACATTTCATGCAAAGATGGGCACAATAAAGGACAAAAATGTTATGGACCTATCAGAAGCAGAAGATATTAAGAAATGGGAAGAATACATAGAAAAACTATACAAAAAAGATATTAATGACCTAGATAACCATGATGGTATGATCACTCACCTAGAGCCAGACATCTTGGAGTGCAAAGTCAAGTGGGCCTTGGAAACATCACGACGAACAAAGCTAGTGGAGGTGATGGAATTCCAGATGAGCTATTTCAAATCCTAAAAGATGATATTGTTAAATTGCTGCACTCAATATGCCACCAAATTTGGAAAACTCAGCAAGGGCCACAGGACTGGAAAAGGTCAGTTTTCATTCCAACCCCAAAGAAAGGCACTGCCAAAGAATGCTCAAACTACTGCACAATGACACTCATCTAACCCTCTAGCAAAGTAATGTTCAAAATTCTCCAAGCAAGGCTTAAACAGTACATGAACTGAGAACTTCCAGATGTTCCAGCTGGTTTTAGAAAAGGCAGAGCAACCAGAAATAAAATTGCCAACATCTGTTGGATCATAGAAAAAGCAAGAGAGTTCCAGAAAAACATCTACCTCTGCTTCATGGACTGTGTTAAAGCCTTTGACTGCGTAGATCACAACAACTTTGGAAAATTCTTAAAGAGACAGGAATACCAGACCACCTTACCTGCCTCCTGAGAAACCTGTATGCAGGTAAAGAAGCAACAGTTAGATCTGGACATGAAACAACAGACTGGTTCCAGATTGGGAAAGGAGTGCATCAAGGCTGTATATTGTCACCCTGCTTACACCATAAGAAATCCTGGGCTAGATTAAGCAGAAGCTGAAATAACAATTGCCAGGAAAATATCAATAACCTCAGATAAGCAGATGACACCACCTTTATGGCAGAAAGTGAAGAGGAACTGAAGAACCTCTGGATGAAAGTGAAAGAGGGGAGTGCAAAAGTTGGCTTAAAACTCAACATTCAAAAATGAAGTTCATGGCATGTGATCCCATCACTTCATGGCAAGTAGATAGAGAAACAATGGAAAACGGTGAGGGACTTTATTTTCTTGGTTTCTAAAATCACTGCAGATGGTGACTGTAGCCATGAAATCAAAGGACATTTTCTCCTTGGACAAAAAGCCATGACTAACCTGGACACCATGTTAAAAAGCAGAGGCATTACTTTGCTGACAAAAGTCCGTCTAGTCAAAGCTATGGTTTTCCCAGTAGTCATGTATGGATGTGGGTGTTGTACTATTAAGAAAGCTGAGTACGAAGAATTGATGCTTTTGAACTGTGGTGTTGGAGAAGACTCTTGAGGGTCCCTTGAACTGCAAGGAGATCAAACCAGTCAATCCTAAGGGAAATTAGTTCTGAATATTCATTGGAAGGACTGATGTTGAAGCTGAAACTCCATTCCTTTGGCCACCTGATGCAAAGAACTGACTCATTGGAAAAGACCCTGGTGCTGGGAAAGATTGATGGCAGGAGGAAAAGGGGAAGACAGAGGATGAGATGGTTGGATGGCATCACCAACTCGATGGACAAGAGTTTGAGCAAGCTCTGGGAGTTGGTGCTAGACAGGGAAACCTGGTGTGCTGTAGCCCATGGGGTCGCAAAGAGTTGAACACAACCTAGTGAGTGAACTGAGTGACTCAAATTTAGATCAGCAATCCTTTGTTAGTATTTGACTGATTCTCTGTTTTAAAAATTCTGCCTCAGGTTGTAATGGCTTCAAAGCTTTTGTTGTTTTCTGCAAGAAACTAACCTGCATCTGTCTCACACCTTTAAAATGAGCTCACTTTCTATTTTATTAAAAATTTGAAACCATCTAGTTGGCTTTCTCTCAGCTTTCTTCTTTTGCTTTTGAATCTTTCCCCCTGTAGTCCTTTCCCTTTTCCTCAGTTTAGCACAAGTGCTTGTCTGTCATTCTAAGAGCCCACCCACCAGGAATCTTATTTCCCTGTTTCCTCTCTACTTCATGCTCCTCTGAATCAATTTCTGCTCATTGGCTTGTCCCATTGTCAACTTTAAAAAATTACACAATGTGAGACTTGTGAGTTTAAGTTTTATTTGGGGCAAAAAGAGAACTGCAGCCTGGGAGACAGCACCTCAGATAGCTCTGAGAAACTGCTCTAAAGAGGCAGGTCAATATGTATGATTGACCAAAACCAATATATTTGGTTTTGGCGAAGTGGGGGCTCATATAGTCAAGCACATATTTTTTTGCAGAAGTTTTTGCTAGTCATGAGGAGCAGCCATTACCAGGAAGGAATTTAGTGCTTTTCTTGATATGAGGAGATATAAGAATTGGGCTCGTAAAAGTCAGCTCCTCAAAACATCTGAGCATTAACGTCTGAAGACCTGTTCTACCAGGTTTCCGGGGCACAGAGCTCTCATGTCTGCTCTCCACCCTGATCTCTCTTTAGGGCAGGTTGAAGGTCAGCAGCTACAGCAGCTCATGGTCTCCTCCTTGGAGAGGTAGATGGCAAGTGGCAGTTTGTAGTTGACACCCTTCTGCCTATAAGCATGTCCAAAATTTAAAATGTCTCCTAGATTTTCTGTCTTCTCAAAAGAGATTTTCATGTTCATTGACAAGTTTCCCAAGATAATTCTGTACTTGTTGCCTCCTTTTCTTAACTGTTCATTCAGTGCTTGACCCTTGGAATTTGGGCTTGGTTTCATTGAGTTTATGGGAAAATATCTCTGGTGGTGGACATTTTCCTGAGGGTAATGTCCTGAGGAATATTCAGCAATTCCTTTTTTATCTTGCCTTAAGCTTTTGATTTTAATGACTACCCCTCATTAAAGCCCTGTCTTTTCCTGGGTTTTCACTTTTTGGAGTGTTTTTGCTCTCTCTAGGGGAAAATTTTCCTCCTTTTCTACTACTTTTTAATGTCAATCTTTAAAAAAATATATATATTTAGTTACTTTTGGCAGAGCTGGTTCTTTGCTGCTGCAGGTGGGTTGTCTCCGCGGTGAGTGGAGGCTATTCTCTAGTTGCGATGAGTAGGCTTCTCACTGCGGTGGCTTCTCTTGTTGCAGAGCAATGGCTTTAGGCCACACAGTAGCTGTAGTGCATGGGCTTAGTTGCTCTGTGACATGTGCAATCTTCCCAGACCAGGGATTGAACCTGTGTCCCCTGCATTGGCAAGCAGATTCTTAACCACAGGACCACCAGGGAAGTCCTTTGTGTACGTATGTGTATGTGTCAGTCGCTCAGTCGTGTCTGACTCTTTGCGACCACATGGACTGTACCCCATCAGGCTCCTTTGTCCATGGGTTTCTCCTGGCAAGAATACTGGAAAGTCCTTTAATGTCAGTCTTATGACTACTATGAGTTCAATAATTCTCTCTGTGCAGATGAGGCTACACGTCAATTATGAATTAGGAGACCTGTTTTCTAACTTCCTGATACTTGTCTCTACCAATTATTGCCTGGAGAGTGTCTGGAGAGTTCCAGGCTCGAGCCTCTGTTTTCCCTTCAAATACATTCCATCTGAATTCTGATTTTGGTTATGGACCAGAATTTTCTTCCAGTTGTCAAGCCTTTTTTCCTATTCACATTCATTCTGTTCCTATCAACGTACCTCCACCATGACTCTTGAGACATTCTTTCGAATTTTACTCTCACTACAATTGCCTTAGTTGGGACCTCACTTGTCTGTAGCTTAGATTACTTAGTAACACTTCCTCAAGGCTCTCTCCTGCAGTGCCTTGAGACTTCAATCTCACCTGCATCCCTGGATGGATTCCCCTAAACTGAAACTCTGCTTACACTGTAACTTGATGTTAAAACTGAAGCCTCTGCAAGGTGGTAGGTGACAAGCAGATTTTATCCCTCCCTTTGAAGGTACTCTCTAATTCCTCTGAGTTCATGCAGCATGTTGTTGTCCTACACCTGTTTTACTCATCACTTCTTTATATTTATCTTTAATGTGTTCATTAAATAATGGCATTCTACAATGTACTAGGATATAGAAAGGATGAGATATTTTTTTCTGTCTCCAAGAAGGGCTACCGTGAGGCTCAACTCCAGGGAAATGGACACATTTTGCACAGCATGAATTTAGTTGGATGACAGAGCTGGCCTTTTCCCATTGTTTAGCAAGGATGGAAGATATGAAAACTAACAGTCATAATAGTACAGTGCAAAAAAGAGAAAACTAACTCTATCTGGTGAAACTGAGAATGATGTCCTGGAAGAAAGGACACATGAGCTGGTGTGGTAAAGTGAGAGGGGATTTTTTTTTTTAAGTCAGTGAAAGTGAAAGTCTTGTCCGATTCTTTTTGACCCCGTGGACTATACAATCCATGGAATTCTACAGGCCAGAATACTGAAGTAGGTAGAATTTCCCTTCTCCAGGGGATCTTTCCAACCCAGGGATTGAAGCCAAGTCTCCCACATCACAGGCAGATTCTTTACCAGCTGAGCCACAAGGGAAGCCCAAGTCGGAGAAGGAAGCAAAGAACATCTTGAATCTCAGAGAGTAACCAGTCTGCATCTCCATTTTTTTCTCTGCCACACTATTTGACAGTGGTTGCCAAACTACAGTCCAGGGGCCAATTCTGACTTGATGCACTAGATGCCCGTATGTAAATAAAGTTGTATGGGCACATTCCAACCCCGTTTGTTTACATATTTTCTATGGCTGCTTTCATGATATGACAACAAAGTTGAGTAGGTGTAACAGGTTCTCTAAGGCTTACAAAGTCTGAAATATTTGTTCTTTGACCCTTCACAGGAGTATACTGACACCTACTCTCTGCTACATGCAGGGGACAGAAGAACATTGCTTGATATTTGCTGAACTAAATGGCTGAATAATCACCAGCAGGCCGAAATTCCTCTGTCCATGACTAAGTAATGAGTGAACCTGCATTCAATCAGTGGCTTAGATGGTTTCTTATCAGTAACTCTTGACAAATGCTTTAACTGATATGTGGTTGCCCATAATAATGAGAGAGACTTTTGAAGCAAGAAATAAATTGCAACTGTGCTATTCTCTAGATCTGAGAGAAAATGATGTCATTTTTCTAGTTTAGACTATGAAATTGAAATGTGCTTTTAATGAATCCCTTTTCTTTCAATAAATAGGCCAAGCAAATCAAAGAAGGCACATGACAAACACGACAACAGGGCTCTTTCAAAGAAAAGATAAGTCCAATATCATTAAAAAAAGACCCCAAAGTCTTTTTTTTTTTTTTTTAACAGAATTTACTCTCCACTGAAGCCAAGAAACTTCCTTCATATAATTTATAATTAGATGAAGAAACTCAGATCGTCAGCTACAAACCTAGCATTGTGACTTACACAATTTTGCAACATTGCAAGCATTAACATTAATAAACATGAATAATACCACAGGCACATCAACTTTAATGAAATACAAGAAATTTCAGATATTAACATGAACTAGATATTGGAAGTCTATTGAAGCATTTCTTTTTAAAACCTTGAGTATCTAGTAAATAAACCATAATATCATAAATATTTGCATTATATCAAAACTGATGATTAAAATTTTAGCTTTTTGTTCAGTCCTTTACAGTGAAATAGGGGTGCAAAAAATGCACTGAATTGTTTCAGGAAATCAAGTTTCTGTACTCCCTATTGACTTGAATCATACTTCTGTGGGCTTCCCAGGTGGCTCAGTAGAAAGAATCCCCCTGCCAATGCAGGAGACGCAGGAGATGCAGGTTCAAACTCTGTGTCAAGAAGATCCCCTTCTTGGAGTAATGACTACCCACTCCAGTATTCTTGCCTGGAAAATTCCATGGACAGAGGAACCTGACAGGCTATAGTCCACGGAGTTGCAAACAGCTGGACATGACTGAGGGAATGAGCACATGTGTACATATATTTCTGTATATTTCATTTTAATTTGTAGTGTTCAATGACCAGAAATTCTTGACGTAATAGTCCAGCTGGCTGAGTTAAGGGTCCGACTGATTGAAAATGGAAATAGTTCATAGATGCTCCAGAAAAATGATTCTTCACATGTAGTAAAGACAAAACTAGATTCCACTGTAAAGATGAATGTTGGCATTTGATGACCCTGAGGGCAGGAGGATAAATAAAACTTTGGAGTTTGAACCAATTGAGAAAGATTAGGATAGGAGGAGAGTAAACTAGATTTTTATCAATTTTAGTGCTGATATTAAAAAAATAAACTTTTTATTTTGGAACAGTTTTGACTTTACAGGAAAATGCAAAGAGATTATGGAGAGGTTCCATCTCCCAACACAGTTTATTAACATCTTACATTAGAATGGTACATTTGTACCATTGTTAATGTTGGTACATTAACAAGTCAGTACTGATACATTATTATCAACCGAAGTGTTTGTTTTATTTGTATTTCCTTAGCTTTTAGCATAATATCCGTTTCCCACTCCAGTATACACCACATTTACTTTTCATGTCTCTTTAGGGTTCTCTTCATTGTGATAGTTTCTCAGACTTTACTTGACCTTCAGGACCTTGATAACTTTTACAATTACTGATTAGTTACATTATTGGGGGTTGCCTGATTTTATTTAAATGATTAGACTGGGATTATGTATTTTCTTGGAGAAAATCACAGAGGTGAAGCATCATTTTCATCACATTATGAGTAAGTACTCTCAACATCACTTGTCACTGTTGTTTACTTTGATCATTTTTCTGGCTTTTCCTTCGTACATTTACTTTTTTTCCCATTTCCATAATGTACTTTTTTGGAAGGAAGTCACCATGTAAAGGCCACACTTACTAAGTGGTGAGTTATTTTCTACTTTCTTGAGGGTGGAGCAACTTTATAAATTGTTTAAAACCTTTCTGTATGGGAATGTGTCTATGCTCTCCCTTCTGTCTATTTATTTATTTAATCATATATGTGAATCAGTATGCACTCATAGGTATTTATTTTATTTGGGAAGTTATAAATTTTTATTTATTTTTATCAAGATTTAATTGACATATAACTTCTCTTTTTGGGGATGGCCATTCTAACAGGTGTGAAGTGATAGGTCACTGTGGTTTTGATCCACATTTCTCTGTGTATTAGTGATGCCTAGCATCTTTTTGTGTATCTGTTGGTTATTTATCTGTCTTCTTTGGAAAAAATATCTTTTTATAATAGTTTCTTTGTTCACTCTTTTAAATCAAATTGCCTGCTTTTTTGGTTGTTTTTATTGAGTTGTATGAGTTCTTTATATATTTTAGACATTAACCCCTTTTCCTATATATGGTTTGCAAATATTTTCTCTTATTCTCTAGATGGCTTGGTTCAATAATTTAGTGTTTCTGTTTCTTAGCTGATCAAGTGTGATAACATATTATTATATTAAAGACCAAAATTCAGAGATAAAATATATTGAAGTATAGAAAATAAAGTAAAATTTGGTAAATCCCATTCCAATGTACAATAAACTAATTGTGAGTCAATCTGTAGCACATTTAGTTTAGCTTGAGATTTGGTTCTCAAAAACTATCAAGCTTTTATGTTGATAGAGGACTATGGAACTATAATGCATTTATTAATTTCTTTGGCTGTGCCAGACACACATTGTCACTCAGAAATGAATAAATCCAGGTTGTTCTGCATGGGGAACTCCTGAGGCTGCATGAGTGACAGAGTGGATATTGAGTGCCAAAGTGAAGGATACAGGTGTTATGAAAACAAAGAGGAGAAACCCAGAATAGACGTAAGGCCAGAACACATGTCTAAAAGCAGGTCATGCTGCAGATGGTTCTTCAGGAAAACGTGGGTGATGTAGGTAAAATCATGATTCCTCAAAAATGTCCACATCCCTGAAGTGAAGTGAAGTCGCTCAGTCGTATCCGACTCTTTGCGACCCCATGGGCTGTAGCCCAACAGGATCCTCCGACCATGGGATTCTCCAGGCAAGAGTACTGGAGTGGGTTGCCATTTCCTTCTCCAGGGGACCTTCCTGACCCAGGGATGGAACCCAGGTCTCCCACATTGTAGGCAGACTCTTTACTATCTGAGCCACTAGGAGCTGCTAATATGTTATGTTACTTTATATGGCAACATGGACTTTGTACGAATGAGTTAAATTAAGGATATTGAGGTGGAGAGATTATCTTGGATTTTCTGTGTGAGTCCAGTGTGACTCAGGGACATTACAAGTGAAAGCAGGAGGCAGAAGAATTATATGAGGAGATGTGGTGGTGTGCTTCCCTGGTGGCTCAGACGCTAAAGAATCTGCCTGCAGTGCAGAGGACCTACATTCGATCCCCAGATTGGGAAGATCCCCTGGAGAAGGGCATGGCAACCCACTCCAGTATGCTAGCTGGAGAATCCCAGACAGAGGACAGAGGAGCCTGGTGGGTTACAGTCTATGGGGACACAGAGTTGGACACGACTGAGCGACTAAGCCCAACAGAGTGATGAAGCAGGCAGAGGTCAGAGTGACGCTACTGTTGGCTTTGAAGATGAAAGGAGGCCATGAGCCAAGGAATGTGGGCGGCTTTCAGAGTCTGGAAAGGCAAGGAAGCACACACTCTCTCCGATAGTCTCCAGAGAGAATGACAGTCTGCTGACACCTAGGTTTGAGCTCAGTAAGACCTGCTCTTAAATTCTGACCTCCAAAATGTCAAGATAATACAGTTGTGTTGTAGTGAAGCCACTAAGTTTGTCGTAATTTCTTACAGGAGCGAGAGAAAGTGAATGCAGTGGAAATTAGATTGTTATCAATGGGTGGTGGGAAATAATGGTAAGGGCGGAGGCGTGAAGGAAAGATATTTCAGGGAAGAAAAAAGAAATTGACATAGATAGAGGCATATAAAAGTATAAACTGGTGGTGTGTGTGTGTGTGTTCAGTTGCTAAGTCCTGTTCAACTCTGCAATCCCGTGGACTGTAGCACCCCCCCCCACCCCCCCACCCCCGCCCAGCTCCTCTCTCCATGGGATTTCCCAGGCAAGAATACTGGAGTGGGTTGCCATTTCCTCTTGCAGGGGATCTTCCTGACCCAGGGATCAAGCACGTGTCTCCTGTGTCTCCTGCATTGGCAAGCAGGTTCTTTATTGTTGAGTCACCTGGGAAGCCCCTTATAGACGGTGAAGTGAAGTGAAAGTGAAAGTGCTAGTAGCTCAGTCATGTCCAACTCTTTGTGATCCCATGGACTGTAGCCCACCAGGCTTCTATGTCTATGGAATTCCTCAGGCAAGAATACTGGAGTGGGTTGCCATTTCATTCTCCAGGGGAGCTTCGCAACCCAGGTCTCCCGCATTGCAGGCGGATTCTTTACTGTCTGAGTCACTGTACAATGTGTCTATAAGAAGTTGTGACTATCAGAATATATTCCAAAGCTTGCTGCAAGGCTGGATGAGGCTACAGCTAAAGGGAGGTGCAGACGTGCTGTTCTTGTCTAGGAGGTGAGAGAGTCAATTAAATTGCTGAAGTAGCAGAATCATATACACATTTTAGATAAATCAGTGGTGGCTCAATGAATGTTGTGGGTTTAAGCTGAAGCTCCAATACTTTGGCCACCTAATGTGAAAAGACAACTCATTGGAAAAGACCCTGATGCTGGGAAAGACTGAGTGCAGGAGGAGAAGAGTATGACAGAGGATGAGATGGTTGGATGCATCATTGACTCAGAGGACATGAGTTTGACAAAACTCTGGGAGACAGTGAAGGAATAGGGACGCCTGGCGTGCTGCAGCCTATGGAGTCACAAAGAGTTGGGCAAGAGTTAGCAACTGAACAACAACAACAGCAATAAGACTAGTGTTAGAAAGAGTCAGTTGTGAGGAACTGAGAAAGCCAGGGGTGAGGGAGTAGCATTGGGAATGCAGGGAGAGAATGGCTTTGAATAAAATTGCAGAAATAGAATGACAAGGTTGTTCACTATTTGGCTACGATGGGAGGGAGGTATAGGATGACATCTCATAGGATGTCAAGTTTTGGAATTCAATGAGTGAGTGTCATTATCCAAAGGAAAGTGAGACAGTATTTGTTATTGCCTGGCATTCACTTGCTTGATTTTGGCAGCAGCTCTGATTTTCATACGCAATTTCGTTTCTCCTTCCCTGATTCTCAGTCCATGGGAGGTCCCCCTGAGCCCAATAAAGCATGAGACCAAGAGCCAAACAGAGCATCCCAGAGCATCTCTATGACCAACGTGATTTTTTTAGTGCTGGGCCTGTCCAAACTGTGTGCCAGTCTAATCTGAGTGCCTCTCAGAACTTTGGTGGGGAAACTGGAAAAAGAATGAAAGTAAAAGCCACTCTTTTTTTTTTCTGCCTGATTAGAATCTGGAAGCATGTAGACTGGGACGATGGTGCTAGCCATCTGGTGGTCACAAATAGCTATCAATCTGAAGGTGAAATTAAAAAAAAAAAAATGAAAAGAAACTAGCAGAACAGAGATTGAGCATGATTGGACAGACTTGATATTAGTGCTAGAGCTTCTCTATTCATTCAGTTCTATCCTGGAACCAATAAATTATTTATTTATTTTTGTTATAAAAGACGTACTAAATATTTATGTCTGTGAAAGTGTGGATGAAGAGTGCAATGAATAGAAACGATTGCAATTTATTTAGTCACCAGCATTTTAAGTCAAACTCCTGTGTGCTAAAATGATAAAGTGTTGGGCACATAAGAGATCTATCATATCAATATGGTTGCTTTTTTATTTTCACCTGTTTAATGGAAACAATTTGGTAACTGCTTAATACAGTTACCAAATATCTAAATATATTTCTCTTTTTTCTCAAATGGTTAAAAAATTTATATTTATTCTCAATTGAAGGATAATTGCTTTTACAGAATTGTGTTGGTTTCTGCCAAATATCAACATTAATCAGCCATAGGTATACCTATGGCCCCTCAATTTTGAATGTCCCTCCCACCTTCCTCCCCATCCCACCCCTCTAGGTTGTTACAGAGCCTCGGTTTGAATGTTAGTCACTCAGTTGTGTCCAATTCTTTGCGACCCCTTGGACTGTAGCACACCAGAGGTCCTCTGTCCGTGGGATTCTCCAGGAAAGAATACTGGAGTGGGTAGACATTTCCTTCTCCAGGGGATCTTTCCTTTTTTAAAAATTAATTTATTTTAATTGGAGGATAATTTTTTTATAATATTGTGGTGGGTTTCTCCCATACACTGACAAGAATCAGCTATGGGTGGGGTTCAGGTTGGGAGGCCACCTGTGTACCAGGGGATCTATCTGACCTTGGGATCGAGCCCTGATTCTCTACAGTCTGAGCTACCAGGGAAGCCTGCAGTTTTTTTTGTTTTTTTTTAATTAATTAATTTTTTTTTCAGTGGGTTTTGTCATACATTGATATGAATCAGCCATAGATTACACGTATTCCCCATCCTGATCCCCCCTCCCACCTCCCTCTCCATCAGATTCCTCTGGGTCTTCCCAGTACACCAGGCCCCAGCACTTGTCTCATGCATCCCACCTGGGCTGGTGATCTGTTTCACCATAGATAATATACATGCTGTTCTTTCGAAACATCCCACCCTCACCTTCTCCCACAGAGTTCAAAAGTCTGTTCTCTACTTCTGTGTCTCTTTTTCTGTTTTGCATATAGGTTTATCGTTACCATCTTTCTAAATTCCATATATATGTTAGTATACTGTGTTGGTCTTTATCTTTCTGGCTACTTCACTCTGTATAATGGGCTCCAGTTTCATCCATCTCATTAGGACTGGTTCAAATGAATTCTTTTTAAAGGCTGAGTAATATTCCATGGTGTATATGTACCACAGCTTCCTTATCCATTCGTCTGCTGATGGGCATCTAGGTTGCTTCCATGTCCTGGCTATTATAAACAGTGCTGCAATGAACATTGGGGTGCACGTGTCTCTTTCAGATCTGGTTTCCTCAGTGTGTATGCCCAGAAGTGGGATTGCTGGGTCATATGGCAGTTCTATTTCCAGTTTTTTAAGAAATCTCCACACTGTTGTCCATAGTGGCTGTACTAGTTTGCATTCCCACCAACAGTGGAAGAGGGTTCCCTGTTCTCCACACCCTCTCCAGCATTTATTGCTTGTAGACTTTTGGATAGCAGCCATCCTGACTGGCGTGTAATGGTACCTCATTGTGGTTTTGATTTGCATTTCTCTGATAATGAGTGATGTTGAGCATCTTTTCATGTGTTTGTTAGCCATCTGTATGTCTTCTTTGGAGAAATGTCTGTTTAGTTCTTTGGCCCATTTTTTGATTGGGTCATTTATTTTTCTGGAATTGAGCTTCAAGAGTTGCTTGTATATTTTTGAGATTAATCCTTTGTTTCTTCATTTGCTATTATTTTCTCCCAATCTGAGGACTGTCTTTTCACCTTACTTATAGTTTCCTTTGTAGTGCAAAAGCTTTTAAGTTTCATTAGGTCCCATTTGTTTAGTTTTGCTTTTATTTCCAATATTCTGGGAGGTGGGTCATAGAGGATCTTGCTGTGATTTATGTCAGAGAGTGTTTTGCCTATGTTCTCCTCTAGGAGTTTTATAGTTTCTGGTCTTACATTTAGATCTTTAATCCATTTTGAGTTTATTTTGGTGTATGGTGTTAGAAAGTGTTCTAGTTTCGTTCTTTTACAAGTGGTTGACCAGTTATCCCAGCACCACTTGTTAAAGAGGTTGTCTTTTTTCCATTGTATATCCTTACCTCCTTTGTCAAAGATAAGGTGTCCATAGGTTCGTGGATTTATCTCTGGACTTTCTATTCTGTCCCCTTGATCTATATTTCTGTCTTTGTGCCAGTACCATACTGTCTTGATGACTGTGGCTTTGTAGTATAGTCTGAAGTCAGGCAGGTTGATTCCTCCAGCTCCATTCTTCTTTCTCAAGATTACTTTGGCTATTCGAGGTTTTTTGTATTTCCATACAAATTGTGAAATTCTTTGGTCTAGTTCTGTGAAAAATACCGTTGGTAGCTTGATAGGGATTGCATTGAATCTATAGATTGCTTTGGGTAGAATAGCCATTTTGACAATATTGATTCTTCCAATCCATGAACATGGTATGTTTCTCCATCTGTTTGTGTCCTTTTTGATTTCTTTCATCAGTGTTTTATAGTTTTCTATGTATAGGTCTTTTGTTTCTTTAGGTAGATATACTCCTAAGTATTTTATTCTTTTTGTTGCAATGGTGAATGGTATTGTTTCCTTAATTTCTCTTTCTGTTTTCTCATTGTTAGCATATAGGAATGCAAGGGATTTCTGTGTGTTAATTTTATATCCTGCAACTTTACTATATTCATTGATTAGCTCTAGTAATTTTCTGGAAGAGTTTTTAGGCTTTTCTATGTAGAGGATCATGTCATCTGCAAACAGTGAGAGTTTCACTTCTTCTTTTCCTATCTGGATTCCTTTTACTTCTTTTTCTGCTCTGATTGCTATGGCCAAAACTTCCAACACTATGTTGAATAGTAGTGGTGAGAGTGGGCACCCTTGTCTTGTTCCTGATTTCAGGGGAAATGCCTTCAATTTTTCACCATTGAGGGTGATGCTTGCTGTGGGTTTGTCATATATAGCTTTTATTATGTTGAGGTATGTTCCTTCTATTCCTGCTTTCTGGAGAGTTTTAATCATACACGGGTGTTGAATTTTGTCAAAGGCTTTCTCTGCATCTATTGAGATAATCATATGGTTTTTATCTTTCAATTTGTTAATGTGGTGTATTACATTGATTGATTTGCGGATATTAAAGAATCCTTGCATTCCTGGGATAAAGCCCACTTGGTCATGATGTATGATTTTTTTAATATGTTGTTGGATTCTGTTTGCTAGAATTTTGTTAAGGATTTTTGCATCTATGTTCATCAGTGATATTGGCCTGAAGTTTTCTTTTTTTTGTGGCATCTTTGCCTGGTTTTGGAATTAGGGTGATGGTGGCCTCATAGAATGAGTTTGGAAGTTTACCTTCATCTGCAATTTTCTGGAAGAGTTTGAGTAAGATAGGTGTTAGCTCTTCTCTAAATTTTTGGTAGAATTCAGCTGTGAAGCCATCTGGTCCTGGGCTTTTGTTTGCTGGAAGATTTTTGATGACAGTTTCGATTTCCTTGCTTGTGATGGGTCTGTTAAGATCTATTTCTTCCTGGTTCAGTTTTGGAAAGTTATACTTTTCTAAGAATTTGTCCATTTCATCCAAGTTGTCCATTTTATTGGCATAGAGCTGCTGGTAGTAGTCTCTTATGATCCTTTGTATTTCAGTGTTGTCTGTTGTGATCTCTCCATTTTCATTTCTAATTTTGTTAATTTGGTTCTTCTCTCGTTGTTTCTTAATGAGTCTTGCTAATGGTTTGTCAATTTTGTTTATTTTTTCAAAAAACCAGCTTTTAGCTTTGTTGATTTTTGCTATGGTCTCTTTAGTTTCTTTTGCATTTATTTCTGCCCTAATTTTTAAGATTTCTTTCCTTCTGCTAACTCTGAGGTTCTTCATTTCTTCCTTCTCTAATTGCTTTAGGTGTAGAGTTAGGTTATTTATTTGGTTTTTTTCTTGTTTCTTGATGTAAGCCTGTAATGCTATGAACCTTCCCCTTAGCACTGCTTTTACAGTGTCTCATAGGTTTTGGGTTGTTGTGTTTTCATTTTCATTCATTTCTATACATATTTTGATTTCTTTTTTGATTTCTTCTATGATTTGTTGGTTATTCAGAAGCGTGTTATTTAGCCTCCATATGTTTGAATATTTAACATTTTTTTTCCTGTAATTGAGATCTAATCTTACTCCACTGTGGTCAGAAAAGATGACTGGAATGATTTCAATTTTTTTGAATTTTCCAAGACCAGATTTCTGGCCCAGGATGTGATCTATTCTGGAGAAGGTTCCTTGTGCACTTGAGAAAAAGGTGAAGTTGATTGTTTTGGGGTGAAATGTCCTATAGATATCAATTAGGTCTAGCTGGTCCATTGTGTCATTTAAGGTTTGTGTTTCCTTGTTAATTTTCTGTTTAGTTGATCTATCCATAGTTGTGAGTGGGGTATTAAAGTCTCCCACTATTATTGTGTTACTATTAATTTCCTCTTTCATACTCATTAGCATTTGCTGTACATATTGCGGTGCTCCTATGTTGGGTGCATATATATTTATAATTGTTATATCTTCTTCTTGGATTGATCCTTTGATCATTATGTAGTGTCCTTCTTTGTCTCTTTTCACATCCTTTATTTGAAAGTCTATTTTATCTGATATGAGTATTGCGACTCCTGCTTTCTTTTGGTCTCCGTTTGTGTGAAATATTTTTTTCCAGCCCTTCACTTTTAGTCTGTATGTGTCCCTTGTTTTGAGGTGGGTCTCTTGTAGACAGCATATATAGGGGTCTTGTTTTTGTATCCATTCAGCCAATCTTTGCCTTTTGGTTGGGGCATTCAACCCATTTACATTTAAGGTAATTATTGATAGGTGTGGTCCCGTTGCCATTTACTTTGTTGTTTGCGGTTCACGTTTATTCAACCTTTCTGTGTTTCCTGTCTAGAGAAGATCCTTTAGCATTTGTTGAAGAGCTGGTTTGGTGGTGCTGAATTCTCTCAGCTTTTGCTTATCTGTAAAGCTTTTGAATTCTCCTTCATATCTGAATGAGATCCTTGCTGGGTACAGTAATCTAGGTTGTAGGTTATTCTCTTTCATTACTTTCAGTACGTCCTGCCATTCCCTTCTGGCCTGGAGGGTTTCTATTGATAGATCAGCTGTTATCCTTATGGGAATTCCTTTGTGTGTTATTTGTTGTTTTTCCCTTGCTGCTTTTAGTATTTGTTCTTTGTGTTTGATCTTTGTTAATTTGATTAATATGTGTCTTGGGGTGTTTCACCTTGGGTTTATTCTGTTTGGGATTCTCTGGGTTTCTTGGACTTGGGTGGCTATTTCCTTCCCCATTTTAGGGAAGTTTTCAGCTATTATCTCCTCGAGTATTTTCTCATGGCCTTTCTTTTTGTCTTCTTCTTCTGGGACTCTTATGATTCTAATGTTGGGGCATTTCACATTGTCCCAGAGGTCCCTGAGGTTGTCCTAATTTCTTTTGATCCTTTTTTCCTGTCTGCTTCATTTATTTACACCATTTTATCTTCTACCTCACTTATCCTATCTTCTGCCTCCGTTATTCTACTCTTGGTTCCCTCCAGAGTGTTTTTGATCTCATTCATTGCATTATTCATTTTTAATTGACTTTTTTATTTCTTCTAGGTCTTTATTAAACATTTCTTGCATCTTTTCAATCTTTGTCTCTAGGCTATTTATCTGTAACTCCATTTTGTTTTCAAGATTTTGGATCATTTTTATTATCATTCTTCTAAATTGTTTTTCAGGTAGATTCCCTATCTCATCCTCTTTTGTTTGACTTGGTGAGCATTTTTCATGTTCCTTTACCTGTTGGGTATTTCTCTGCCTTTTCATCTTGTTTAGATTGCTGTGTCTGGAGCGGGCTTTCTGTATTCTGGAGGTCTGTGGTTCCTTTTTATTGTGGAGGTTTTACCCAGTGGGTGGGGTTAGACGATTGGCTTGTCAAGGTTTCCTGGTTAGGGAAGGTTGCATCGGTGTTCTGGTGCATGGAACTTGATTTCTTCTCTTTGGAGAGCAATGGAGTGCCCAGTAATGAGTTTTGAGATGGGTCTATGTGTTAGGTGTGACCTTGGGCAGCCTGTATGTTGATGTTCAGGGCTATGTTCCTGTGTTGCTGGAGAATTTGCGTGGTATGTCTTGCTCTAAAACTTATTGGCTCTTGGGTGGTGGTTGGTTTCAGTGTAGGTATGGAGGCTTTTGGACGGTCACTTATTACTTAGAGTTTCATGTAGGCAGGAGTTTTCTGGTATTCTCAGGTTTTGGGCTTAAGTCTCCTGCCTCTGGATTTCAGTTTTATTCTTCCTGTAGTCTCAGGACTTCTCCAACTATACAGCACTGGTAATAAAACTTCTAGGTTAATGGCGAAAAGATTCTCCCCCGTTAGGGACACCCAGAGAGGTTCACAGAGTTACATGAAGAAGAGGAGAGGGAGGAGGGAGATAGAGATGAGCAGGAGGAGAAAAAGGGGACTCAAGAGGAGAGAGACGGATCTACGCAGTTGTCTGTTCCCAGAGTGTTCTCCGTAGCCCGGACACCCACAAAGATTCACAGAATTGGATTGGGAAGAGAAGGGGAAAGGAAGAAATAGAGGTATTCTGAGGTAGAAAACAGAGAGTCAAGATTGGGAGAGAATAATCAACACACTCCTGAATAAAAATGGGAACTGAATATTGGATTCTTAATGTTCACAATTTATATCATATACTGAAAAACAAAAATTAAAAATCTAGAGTAGAGCTTAGACTCTTAAAAATACTATATTAAAAACAAAAACCAAAACACACACACACACAAATTTTAGAAATATATATGAAGTTCAGTTTAAAAATAGGGCTTCTCTTCTTCCTTTTTTTTGGTAAGGTTATAGTGTATTGAAAATGAAAATTAAGTAGTAGAGGAGTACTAGAGGACTTTTAAAAGAAATAAGAGAAAAAGAAAAATAGAAAATAGAAGAGAAAAAGGAAAAAAAATAACAAAAAAAAAAAGAAAAAAAAAGAAAGGAAAAAAAATTTTTTCCTAATTAAAAAAAATCGTAAAAATCTATGAAAATGAAAGTTAAGGAGTAATGGGGGAGTAATAGGGAATTTTAAAGGAAAAGAAAAGAGAAAAAATAAAAAAGAAAAAAGAAAATAAAAAAAAATTTTTTTTTTCTTACTTAAAAAAAAAAAGTAAAAATATATCTAGGAGTTTCTCTGGAGCTGTTGCGGTCAGTGTGGGTTCGGCTCAGTTTCAGATAGCTCCTCGAGCCAGCTTACACTTCTCGATATCTACAGGCCCCTTCCGGTGTAGTCGGTGTTTTCTACAGAGATTTTAATCTGTTGCACCAGTCCCTTCTTAAGCGGTTCCCTTTGTTTATTTGGCTTCCGTTTGCTGGTCTCTTCAGAGCCTCATTTCCGCCCTGACACAGGCGGGCGGAAGTGGACTCTTATTCAGGTAGCTAGTTCCGTCGCTCTGCGGGGAGGGGCTGGCGCCGCGGGGAGGGGCTGGCGCCGCCGGGAGGGGCTGACGCTGCCGGGAGGGGCTGACGCTGCCCTCTCTGTCTGCGCTGCTCAGGCTCCCGGCTGCTCTATATGGAGCGCGCCCCGCGCTGCGCGAGGTTCCAGCCCTCGGGTGTTCCACAAAAGCGCGGAACAGAAAGCTGCGCCTGCTCTCTGTGCCTTCCCCGTCAGAGCGGTCCAGGCAGCGAGGGGCTTGGTGGGCGCACTCTCCCCGGGTGCGGCGCGCCTACTCCCTTCCACGGTCCCAGTCTCAGTTTCCGCTGGCGCCAGTCCGGTGCGTGCGCCTTCTGCCCTCTGTCCCCAGCCAGGACCCTACCCCACTCCCCCCGCTGGCGGCGGATGCAGGTGTCTGGGGTACTTTTCTGCTGGGAGTTGCTTTTAGGCTCGTAATCTGTGGGTTTTATTTACTGTTTCCCTCCCAGTCAGGTTGCCCTCCGAGATTCAAACACTTCCCCCAGGCCCGCCAGTGCGAGGGTTTCCCGGTGTCTGGAAACGTCCTCTAAAGACTCCCTTCCGGGACAGATCTCCGTCCTTAGCTCTTTTGTCTCACTTTTTATCTTTTATATTTTGTCCTACCTCCTTTTGAAGACAATGGGCTGCTTTTCTGGGCGCCTGATGACCTCAGCTAGCGATCAGAAGTTGTTTTGTGAAGTTTGCTCTGGGCTCAGTTGTTCTTTTGATGAATTTGTAGGAGAGAAAGTGGTCTCCCCGTCCTGATCCTCCGCCATCTTGGCTCCTCCCTCCCGCAGCTTTTTAGTTAGACTGTAACTGTAGTGCAGTGCTGTGTTAGGTCCTGCTGTACAAGGAAGTGAACCAGCTATACCTACACAACTTTCCCCTCCCTCTTGAGCCTCCCTCCCACCCACTCCATCCCACCCTTCTTGGTCATTACGGAGCACCAAGCTGATTTCCCTGTGTTAGACAGCAGTTTCCCACTTGCTATCTGAAAAAGTTATTTTTAGTTTTGCTTTTATTTATACAAGTTTGACTTTGGATTTCTTTTACTTGAAACTAAAATAATCTTAAGAGAGTAGAGAAGAAAGGGCAGGCTTAGATATTTAATTTTAAAGACGTTAGGGTGGAGTTATCCAGGAAGGAAATGGGACATGGATTTAATCACCAGAAAGTTGTATAAATAGAAGATCTTTGTTTGGGATTTATCAGCTTATAGATGGGATAAAACCAGGCATATTGATTATATTAAGCAGCAGATGAGAGTAGAAGAGAGTTAAGGCCAGAAATTAAAGAATACCAAAATTTAATAGGCAGGCATAATAAGAGAAAAGAGCTAAAGACAGTGAAAAACTGTTGCCAGAGAATAAACCTGAATTTGTTAATTTTGAAAAACGTAAAGATTAAAACAAGAAGAAAATACTTTAAAGGAATTAAATGTGAAATCAGTGCTGTGTGTCTTTGGGCACTGAAAATGTGAATGGTTCCTTTCTCTTTCTATTTCCCATTTTTCTATAGATATTGCTTCTGAAATTGAAAAATACATTTTACTTTAAAACAAATTAAGTTTAACAATATATTTTTTGTGAAGTTTTCTTCCCTAGAGAAGGATAACTGATCTAGACTTTCCAAAGTCACTGGGAGAAAGAACACAAATATGAAACCTGGAAATAGGGCACATTCTGAAAAACTTTAAGTCTCTAGAGTCCAGAGAAGTAATCAGTTAAAGTTTCTTTAAAAAGTTTAGTGTTCAAATAAACTAATAGTCTGTTGCTTTAGTGTTGTGATTTTGTTGTCTTCTCTTTTCTTCTTTTTTAAACAGTGGACTTAAAAAAAACCAATGAAATGCTATTCATGTTCCTAATAGATGAATATGGTAGGCTCACTGAGTAGGATTTTCAAGCAGTTCAAATAGTCATTGTTGGTGAAAAATGCTTTATTCTTTGGGGGGAATTCTTTAAGCTCTTCTGTAGAGCATCAGTTAGAAAAGCATTGATCTCATGTTTCAAATGACTATTCACTTTTTTTCTGGTTTCACTGTACTTTATAACTGTATACAGTCCTTCTGTGTATGGCAGAGGGAATTCTATGAAAATAACTGCATTAGAAAATAAATAAGCAATCATGTACAGAGATCAAAAGACAGCTTTGTCTAGGAGAAAATCTCGAGATAAATTGTTTTCTTAAAATGATAGAACTTGATTTAAATGTATCTCAGGAGATCAACTCCTCCATCTCTGTCTCTAGGCTGGTGTATTTTTGTCATTTTTGACGTTAAACAAGATGACTCCTTTTTTAAAAAAAGGGCAAGATAAGCTCCTTTAAAAAAAAAAAAAAAGAAAAGACGGACAGTAATTAGTATGTCGAAACTTCCTAGGGAACCCTCCAGCTGCTCTATAATGAGGTCCTTGTAGCATTGCGGTAACTGAATTACCCAGGACAGAACTTAAGAAGTGTCCATTGTCTTTCACATAGTAGAGGATTCATGATGAGTTTTGCAGAATTTTTCTCATAGCTGGGGTTTGATCCTTTCTAAGGAATTAGTTATAAACTGGTCTCCCAGTGAGCTTTTATTTGCAAATATTTAGCCTTTGGAATTGCCAAGGTAGGTTTTGCCATAGTAGGCTCAAATAAAATGACCAAGTGACAGGCATGTGGGGCAGGGTTCTGGGACCTCAGGCAGGGGCACTGAGCTTCACTTCCCAGGCTGCAAGTCACCAGGGTCTGTGCACTCACCACTGTTGTTATTGTTATTCAGGCCCTAAGTCATGTCTGACTCTTTGGGACCCCATGGACTACAGCACGCCAGGCTTCCCTGTCCTTCACTATCTCCCGAAGTTTGCTCAAACTCATGTCCATTGAGTCAGTGATGCCATCCAACTATCTTATCCTCTGTCACCCCCTTCTCCTGCACTCAATTTTTCCCAGCATCACGGTCTTTTTCAATAAACAGCTTTTTGCATCAGTCCTTCCAATGAATATTCAGGGTTGATTTCCAATGGCCATGGCAGATCCCAGTCCCAGGAGTCAGCAGCAAGGCTAGCCCCACTGGTCAGAGTCCTGGTGCTGGCCCTGGTGCTGGCAGGCTCTGACCTTAATGCTGGCTAGAGAGCTGCCTGCGGTCCTGACCAAGCAGTTGCTGCACCCTGCCCATGGCAGAGAGCACAAAGATAAGCCCATTTGCAGCATAGTAAAGTGTGTGGTGCTTGCTGTTACTTCTAGAAAAGAGTTCCTTGGATGGGAAAGACTCCACTAGAGGGGGTGGCTCAGATGTCATTGGATCCTGTAGAACTCACCCAGGACACTACATGGGTATCTCTTGGCGGAGGAGCTGGAGTTCCCAGAATGATGTCCTCACCAAAGTGTACAAAGTCAAATATTTTGCTGTCAATTTTACTGCCCAAAGAATGCTTAACTAGGATACCAGTCTGAAGCTGGACTTGAAAGCCCAGAAAACAGCCCCACTTTGATATAAAAGGTGATGTTCTATATGCAGGAATAGGCAGGACAGGAAGAAGCCCAGATGCCTTAGACTCACCCATCTGAATAAAACAGAGAATTAACCTAGAAAAGACAAATGAAATGACAACAGCAACTTTTTTACAAGCCAACTTTTCACTCCCTTAATTTTAATCACTTACATCCCCTAGAGCCAGGCATTCTGGAGTGCAAAGTCAAATGGGCCTTAGGAAGCATCACTACAAACAAAGCTAGTGGAGGTGGTGGAATTCCAGTTGAGCTATTTCAAATCCTAAAAGATGATGCTGTGAAAGTGCTGCAATCAATATGCCAGCAAATTTGGAAAATTCAGCAGTGGTCACTGGAAAAGGTCAGTTTTCATTCCAATCCCAAATATAGGCAATGTCAAAGAATGTTCAAACTACTGCCCAATTGCACTCATTTCCCACACTAGCAAAGTAATGCTCAAAATTCTCCAAGTTAGGCTTCAATGGTATGTGAACTGAGAACTTCCAGATGTTCAAGCTGGGTTTAGAAAGGCAGAGGAGCCAGAGATCAAACTGCAAACATCTGTTGGATCATAGAAAAAGCAAGAGAATTCTAGGAAAACACCTACTTCTGCTTCAAGAACTATGCTAAATCCTTGCGGATCACAAGAAACTGTAAAATTCTTAAAGAAAAGGGAATACCAGACCACCTTACTTGCCTCCTGAGAAACCTGCATGCAGGTCAAGAAGCAACAGTTAGAACTGGACATGGAACAATGGACTGGTTCCAATTGGGAAAGGAGTACATCAAGGCTGCATATTGTCAGCCTGTTTATTTAACTTATATGCAGAATACATCATGTGAAATGCCAGGCTGGATGAAGCACAAGCTGGAATCAAGATTACTGGGAGAAATGTCAATAATCTCATGTATGCAGATGAAACCACCATTATGGCAGAAAGTGAAGAGGAACTAAAGAACCTCTTGATGAAAGTGAAAGAGGAGAGTGAAAAAGCTGATTTAAAACTCAGCATTCAAAAAAGGAAGATCATGGTGTCTGGTCCCATCACTTCTTGGCAAATAGGGAGACAACGGAAATAGTGATGGGCTTTCTTTTCTTGGGCTCCAAAATCAGATGGTGAATGCAGTCATGAAACTAAAAGACACTTGCTCCTTGGAAGAAGAGCTATGACCAACCTAGAAAACATATTAAAAAGTAGAGACATTACTTTGCCAACAAAGGTCCCTATAGTCAAAGGTATGGTTTTTCCAGTAGTCATGTATTGGACCATAAAGAAGGCTGAGCACTGAAGAATTGATGCTTTTGAGCTGTGGTGTTGGAGAAGACTCTCGAGAGTCCCTCGGACTGCAAAGAGATCAAACCAGTCAATCCTAAAAGAAATCAATTCTGAATATTCATTGGAAAGACTGATGCTGGAACGGAAGTTCCAATCCTTTGGCCACCTGATGTGAAGAGTTGACTCATTAGAAAAGACCCTGATGCTGGGAAAGATTGAAGGCAGGAGGAGAAGGGGACAACAGAGAACAAGGCAGTTGGATGGCATAAAGGACTCAATGGACATGAGTTTTAGCAAGCTCTGGGAAACCTGGTGTGCTGCAGCCAATGGGGTCACAAAGAGTGGGATGTGACTAAGCAACTGGACAACAACATAAAACTCATTTTAACCTACTCACTATTGACTGTAACGAAATGTTTAGAACTGAAGTTTGGAATACTAATATTTTGAAGCATAGTTATACAGTTAGCTTTATATTTTATTAATGTTTTTGTATTACTCTCCCCTCCACCTCTCCTAATCTATCGACAATAATGTTTGGAACCCAACCAGTTTTCATAATAGGAGACTAATTATTTCAATATCTAGGACAATAGGAAGCAGAACACAAATATTGTGCAGAGCAAACAATAAACAATTTTTTAAATAATGATATCTTCTTATTTATTTAATCTAAGCTCTAAAATAACTAATAGAGTGTTCCAACTTTTGATGGTTCTATTAAGGTGATTTAGATTTCAAGTAATAGAAAACTGAACCAATGCTGGCTTAAAGCTAATAAGCCATGAGCAGTAACAAGTTCAGAAGGAGAGCATTCCATGGCTGGTTAGCTCGGCAGCTCTGGCTGTCTAGCTGTAAGATAAGCACCCACCTTCTAGCATCAGCTAGAATTTTTTAAATGTTCAGAAGCAGAAAGGGAGCAAATCTGCTAGTATAGCTCAGGTTTTATATTTGTTTTTATTAAATGTTATTTTGTTTCATTTGTTTTTAAAAATTTGAAGTATAGCTGATTTACAAGGCTATTAGTTTCAGGTGCACTTTTTAAAAAAAAATCATGAAAATCTTTCCAAAGTCCTCAGCAGTTTTTCCCTCTCAGCTTATTGTTCAGAATGGTACCATTGGTTCCCATTTAAAGAAATCATTCACTAGGGAGAGAAATGATTGGCTTGGTTTTTACATTGGTATCACTTTGCCAGTGGGCTTCCCAGGGGCTCATTGGTAAAGAATCTGCCTGGCAACGCAAGGGATGCAGGAGACTGGGTTTCGATTCTTGGGTCAGGAAGATTCCCTGGAGAAGGAAAGGGCAATCCACTTCAGGATTCTTGCCTGGAGAACCCCATGGACAGAGGATCTTGGCAGGCTACAGTCCATGGGGTCTCAAAAGAGTCAGACACAGCTTAGCAACTAAAGAACAAGAACACCCCCTGGCCAGTAGCATTAGCATCACCAGAGTGCTTGTTAGCAATGCACATTCTTGGGCCCCATCCTAGACCTAGTCTGAGGGTGGGCCCAGCAAACCATGTTAACAAGCCTTCCAGGGTAGGCTGATGAGAGATAAAAATTGAGGACAACTGGCTTAGACTGAATGCCAATTTACCCTCTAGGTTAGGGAGAAGGACAGCTTTCCCACAAATGCACAGTCAGCAAACATTGGACAAAATCAGGATTTTGTTTACAGAAACAGAGTGGGCAGTGGCTGATGGGTAAGCAACTCACATTGCATGTCTTAATATTTACTGTTTTATTTGGTATGTTGCATATTGTGTTAAGTGACTTCAGTCGTATCTGACTCTTTGCAACACCATGGACTGCAGTCCGCCAGGCTCCTCTGGCCATGGGATTCTCCAGGCAAGAAATACTGGGGTGGGTTTCTCTATCCTCTTCTGGGGTATCTTCCTGACCCAGAGATCAAACCCTAGTCTCTTGGTCTCCTGCATTGGCAGGCAATTTCTTTACCACTAACGCCACCTGGGAAGCCCAGGTGGCATAATAATGCCTGCTTATAAGAAGGCACTTAGAGATTTTCCAGTTTTCTTATTCCTTTCCAATCTGATGGTTAGAGACATTGTAAGGGTCAAACCATTATTACACTGTGCTCAATCTGCTACCAAAATGACACCTCATGTCTTTGGGAGCTCCATTTAACTTTGTTACACCTTGAAATATGGCCAAACTATTAGTTTTGCTTAAAATAAGTCTTCTAATAAAATTTCTCATTTTGTAATAGAAGCAATTAGCTAAAGGCAAAAGATCTGAACAACTTACTTGTTTCTGTATTGATATTTAACTAAGCAGAATTGAATGAGTTTCACTGGAATTTAGTTTTAAGATAGCTTAATGAAGAATAATGTCTGTGATTATAATTAGTCCCTTGTAACTTGGGCAGTTGTATTTCTCTTGTGGGAAATTTGGTTCCTTTGAACATGTAAAATCTACTCAGTCTTTTGAAGTTCTTATTGGGATGTTTTCAAGTGACAAGTGGAGTAATGGAAAGAGATTTATCACAGCCAGTGACTGGAACTCTCGCTGAGTCTAAGCATTGCTCACTGCATGTCTTGCTTGACTATTTCAATGAATTAGAAGCAATCATTTGGAATCCTGTGATGTTGCCACAGCAACTTTCATCATTGAAAAAAATTCCTTGGAGACAAAAGTACTGAGACATTAACACATTTTCAGACTCCAAGTATGTTCTTCCTGACCCACCTTGTATTTACTGCTGTTTTTCAGTCATTAAGTCATGTCTGACACTTTGTAACCCCATGGACTGCTGCATGCCAGGCGTCCCTGTCCTTCACTGTCTCCCAGAGTTTGCTTAAACTCATGTCCATTGAGTCAATGATGCCATCCAACCAACTCATCCTCTTCCTCTCTCTTTTCCTTTTGCCTTTAATCTTTCCCAGCCTCAGTTTTTCCCAATGAATCGTTTCTTCACAAATGGTGGCCAAAGTATTAGAGCTTCAGCTTCAGCATCAGTCCTTTCAATGAATATTCAGGGTTGATTTCCTTTAGGATTGACTGCTCTGATCTCCTTGCAGTCCAGGGGCTCTCAAGAGTCTTCTCCAGCACCACAATTCGAAAGCATCAATTCTTCAGTGCTCAGCCTTCAAAGCAGAGTAGAAGGTGAACCTCATCTGTTGATTAACATTTCCTCTCTTCTTCCCTCCAGGAACTTTTCCTTTTAGTACATTCTTTATTGGTTGCCCAGTGATGCATTGAAAAAAACATAATCTGAGGTACTTCAAACAACATATATTTACTATCTCATAGTTTCCAGGGGTTAAGAGGTCAGGTGAAGACTGACTGAGTTTTCAGTTTAGGGTCTCCCAGACTTAAATCAAGGTGTCAGTGGAGGTTCAGTCTGACTTGAGATTCAAGATCCTTCTCCAAGCTCCTAGGTTGTTGACAGAATTAATTTCCTTGAGATTGTAGGACTGAGTCCTCCCTATTCTTGGTGGCTCTGAGGTGAGATACATTCTCAGCACCTAGAGGGTGCCCACCACTCCCTCCTATGTGATGCCCTCACAGGCCCTCTAACATGGCAGTTGCTCATTCAAGGCTGCTGAAGAATCTCTCTTATATTTCCAATATCAGACTCCAGGAAAGGCCCAGTCCCTTATAAGGGCTCACCTCATTAGGTCTGGGCTTCCCTGGTGGCTCAGCTGGAAAAGAATATGCCTGCAATGCGGGAGACCTGGGTTTGATCCCTGGGTTGGGAAGATCCCCTGGAGAATGGAATGGCTATCCACTCCAGTATTCTGGTCTAGAGAATTCCATGGACTGTGTAGTCCATGGGGTTGCAAAGAGTTCGACATGACTCAGCGACTTTCACTTTCACTTACATTAGGTCTGGTCACTTAGGACTATCTCTCTTGAACTCACGGTCAACTGATTAGGGACCTTTACTACATCTGCTAAATTTTTTTCACCTTTGCACTATGTGGTAATCTATTCATGGAGGAGATATCTCATCAAGGTCATGGATTCTCTCTACCCTCAGGGAGAAGGGATTATAAGGAGTGTTCATCCGTCCTGCCATTCTCAGAATTTTGCCTGCCATTCTTGCCCATCCCTTCCATCTCATCCTTTTCAGTTCTTCTTTGCAGTATGTGTGCACTTAAATATGTGCCTGTGCATCTTTAATGACAGTGATAACAGCACACACATACACACAAATAATAGAATTTCCAAACACATCCAGAAGAAATGATTCATGTTTTTTTTCTTGACAATTTCCTTAAGGAAAAGGTGATTGTTAACTTCAGTTCTGAAAGATGCAAGTTTATTCACACAGATCCTTTAAGAAAATAACCTTTGTAATAGCATATCGTAAGTAGCAAACCTTGTCTAGGGTTTGATAGGCTTTACTGACGCAAATTATAACTGTGTTAAATTCTAGATTTTAAGCAGAGCATGTAACATAAACAATCTATAATTTATTGCACCCAGCTGAAATGTATTCTCAGGGTCCAATAGAGCAAGGATCTCAGGATTCTGCCAGACTCTGGTGTACCAGTTCTGGATCAAATTCTAAAGGAAGCTGCAGCTGGTCTGTAAACTAAGGAAATAATGATAGATGTTGTTTAAGGCTTGTTGAGCATCAATGAAACCAACTGTCCTATGTCAATATTGTGTATCCTTAAACCAAAGTCAAAATTAGAATAATGCTGTTTATTCAGATCTGTAAGTAGAAGTAAAATCGCTTGGCAATTCACTTCTTTGTGTTAGTGAAGTAATTGCTATGATAAAGATAGCAGATAGAACTTGAATTTTCAAAAGATACATGCAGGAACTGCTGACAATTTGTCCAAGAAAAAAAAATTAAAAATCCATCTTGCTGTCTAAAACAAGAAAACTTTTATGATAGGTTGTCCATGTGCTTTTCTGAATTAATAACTTGTCAACAAACCTGTCCTCTAGGTCATGTGTCTCCAAGTCCTGGGCTGTGGTCTATTAGGAACTGGGCCACATGGCTGTGGATGAGCTGTGGGTGAGCGAAGCTTCCCTTCTTTTTACAGCTGCTCTCCACTGTTCACATTAGCACCTGAGCTCCACCTCCTGTCAGATCAGCAGCAGCATAATAAATGTAATGTACTTGAATCATCCTGAAAACTTCCTCCCATCCTGGTCCATGGAAAAATTGTCTTCCTTGACACTAGTCTCTGGGGCCAAAAAGGTTGGGGAGTGCTGCTCTAGGTGATGGGACTAACAAGTCAAAGCATAAAACGTCTCAGGTTATTGTCCCAAAAGCTCCTTTTGGGGCTTGTTGTTTGGGTTGTTATATAACCTGATACATAATCTATATTTACAGTGATATAATCCTTTAAAATGGGTATTGAGATACCATGGTTTTTCAATTCATTCCCCTTTTTTACTTTACTGATTTTCAAAGTGAGAATGGTTAAATCCCAATACCTATGACTGTGACTTATGTGGAAATAGGGTCTTTGTAGATAGTCAAGTTAAAATGAAGTCATTAAAGTGGGCCTTAATTCAATGTGACTGTGTCCTTATAAAAAGAGGGGAGCAATTTGGACACAGAGACAGATACGCACAGAGAGAACATGATGTGAAGACTGGAAAATACCATCTACAAGCCAAGGAACACCATAAGTGAAAGTGTTAGTACTTCAGTCATGTCCAACTCTTTGCAGCACCCATGGACTGTAACCCTAGAGACTCCTCTATCCATGGGATTCTCCAGGCAATAATACTGGAGTTGGTAGCCATTTTCTTCTCCAGGGGATCTTCCTTACCCAGGGACAAACCTGGGTCTCCTGCATTGCAGGTGGATTTTTTAGTGTCTGAGCTACCAGGGAAACCCAAGGAATAACTTAGGCTACAGCAATTTTGGGGAAAGGCTTGGAAGAAATGTTTTTTCCCCAAAGCCATCAGAAGGAGCTAACTCTGGCAACATACTGATTTCAGATTTCTAACCTCCAGAACTATGAGACTACATTTCTGTTGTCAAATCAAACTATGATACTTTATTATGGGCCCCCAGGGGGAAAAAAATAACATGTGAATTCTTTAATTTTTAACTATTTTGGACCCAAGTGATTATCCAAAATTATTTCAGTAATTTTGTACAATGCAATCATGTAATATTTGGCTTTAATGCTGTTTTCTTTTGCAGATTTTTAGTGGTTTTCAATCAGTTTCCCTAGTTTTAAATGGATTTCTATGTATTGGCAAAAGTTCGTAGGTTTCTACTCAGAGTTCAGTTTCTTTGTTTTAACCATACAACCTACTATTATTTGAGATTTTTGCACAGAGAGAATTTTATCCTTTTCTGAACATTTATGATTGTTGGGGACATCATTTTCTTTTGCTTAACAGTGTAGAACCTGAAAACAAGCAGAATTGTTCTGGAAAGTCTCCTCTCATATACAATTATTTTGAAGATGTCTGGAGAGAGACTATAAACATGTATTTTCTAGGTAAACCCATGGGGAATGGTATCTGGTAGTTTTCCATGGGGAGAAAGGGTTGAGAAATTGACCTCACACAGCATGATGCCAAGTCAGAAGATACAGCACTTCTACTGTAGAGTTTTTCGAAAAAGCGAAAACCTTCAACCACACAGTATGAGTTCTGTAATACCTGTTCTGCCGATGGCACGCAGAGAGGCTCTGAAAAAGAAATTGCTTACTCTTAGAATAATTGTAAGCCATCTACTAAGGCGATCTTTGGACAGCACCTAATTGTGACTTTAACGTATATATCACAGTGTAAAAGTTGCATATACTCTGCATTTACAAAGGTAGACGTAGTGAGAAAAAATTCTAACAGGCTAGCAGTAGTGATATTGAAGTGTGAAATTTTATTTTTCTTCTTTTTGTTTTCTAAATTGTTTAATATAAGCAAGTTGAAAATAGTGCATAATTAAAATACCTTAAAAGCATCAGTGCTCTGTGTAATTTATATAGTGTCTGCCCTTTATAGCTTGATTGATAGATGTGTTGATCAGTCACAGTTGCCAAACCCATGATGCCCATGGAGATGAGTCACCTTGGCAGGAGATGTTGACTTCCAGGCTTAGTGTAAGCTGGGGAAAGCACTGACAAGGCCATGACTGATTTCACTGCTGGTCTGTGGGTTTGATTGTCTGGGCTCATAATGGGCTGACTAAAAGCAACTTAAAAGGTGAATTCTGTATGCCATAATAGGGCTTCCCTGATAGTTCAGTTGGTAAAGAATCTGCCTGCAATGCAGGAGACCCTGGTTCGATTCCTGGGTCAGTAAGATCTGCTGGAGAAGGGTTAGTCTACCCACTGCAGTATTCTTGGGATTCCCTTGTGTCTCAGTGAGTAAAGAATCTGCCTGCAATGCGGGAGACCTGGGTTCAATCCCTGGTATGGGAAGATCCCCTGGAGAAGGGAAAGGCTACCCACTCCAGTATTCTGGCCTAGAGAATTCCGTGGACTGTATAACCCATGGGGTTGCAAAGAGTCAGATGGTTATGTGTTGCAAAATACATTTTTTATTAGCATAAATTTAAAATTTAGCACTACTCTTCTTGGGCATGCATTCTCTCAAAATAGCTTCAGAATTTCTATTTCAACAGTTTTCTCACAAAACTAGTTATCTTGATTGAAGCTATTGAGACAGATGGATGCAGTTAGAGCAATCAAGATCAACAAGAAGGAAACAATCTTTACTTGGTAATTGTGCAATTTTATTTGTGTGTGTGTTGTGTGTGTGTGCATGTGTGTGTGTTTTAGTGTTAAGTCCTAGGCAGAAATACCTTGGGGTGACAATAGTGAGAGGTAACTAATAATAGTAGGTGTGTTGTAGTTGCTGTTCAGTTGCTTAGTCGTGTCTGACTGTCCGAGGTTCTGTGGGCTATAGCATGCCAGCCTTCCCTATCCTTCACCATCTCCCAGAGAGTGCTCAAATTTGTGTCCATTGAGTCAGTGATGCTGCCCAACCATCTCGTCCTGTCATCCCCTTCTCCTCCTGCCTTCCTTCTTTCCCAGCATGAGGGTCTTTTCTAATGAGTCAGCTCTTCGCATCAGATGGATGAAGTGTCATCAGTCCTTCCAATGACTATTCAGGACTGATTTCCATTAGGATTGACTGGTTTGATCTCCTTGTAGTTCAGGGGACTCTCAAGAGCCTTCTCCAACACCACAGTTCAAAAGCATCACTTCTTCAGTGCTCAGCCTTCTTTATGGTCCAACTCTGACATCCATACATGACCACTGGGAAGACCCATAAATGAGACTAGATGGACCTTTGTTGGCAAAGTAATGTCTCTGCTTTTTAATGTGTTGTCTAGGTTTGTCATAATTTTTCTTCCAAGGAGCAAGCGCCCTTTAATTTCATGGTTGCAGTCACCATCTGCAGTGATTTTGGAAACCAAGAAAATAAAGTCTATCACTATTTCCGTTGTTTCCCCATCTCTTTGCCATGAAGAGATGGGACTAGATGCCATGATCTTCATTTTTTGAATGCTGAGTTTTAAGCCAGCTTTTTCACTCTCCTGTGTCACTGTCATCAAGAAGCTCTTTAGTTCCTCTTCATTTTCTGCCATTAGAGTGGTATCATCTACATATCTGAGGTTGTTGATATTCCTCCTGGCAATTTTGATTCTAGTTTGTGCTTCATCCAGTTCGGCGTTTGCCATGATGTACTTACTATGCATAGAAGTTAAATAAGTAAGCCCTGTTGTACTCCTTTCCCAATTTGGAGCCAGTCAGTTGTTCCATGTCCAGTTTTTCTGTTGCTTCTTGATCTACACTAAGGTTTCTCAAGAGACAGATAAGGTGGTCTGGTATTCCCATCTCTTTAAGAACCTTTGGCAGTTGAAAACACCATTATAGGAAGAGACAGGTTTTATGCTTGTGTTGTTTGTGTATATGTATGTATGTGTATGATGAGTGGATTGTGGTCTGCTATATTAAAGTAGGATTTTCCCCTAATGTCTGAAAAGCAAGAGATCATAGCAACTAAACACTATTTTTTTCCACAAAATTAATTGTAATTATTTTTGAAGGATTACGATTAAACTAGGTGGGAAAAGGCATGGTTTAAAATTAAGGACACAAGTGGCACTGTTACAGTTCTTAGCACCTATAGTATGCTAGGCACTGGACTGCCTACTTATATATATTATCTAGTTTTTTCTCTCAGCAATACTCCAAGGTGGATTTTATTGTCTGTATATCACTGCTAAGGATATTGAAACAAGGCATTCATGTTCACTTAAAAAATCTATTAATTAAGTTGACACCAGCTGCTGGAACAAATAACCTTCAAGATTTTAGGGATAAAGTTAATTTCTCATTGTGTAATACTAATCAGTGTAGGTGCTCTTGGCCAGTTTGTCTACTTGAAGTGATTCAGTGACCAGGTTTATTTCATCTGTGGTCCAGTCACCTCCTACAGCCTGGGAGTGCTGAGCATAGGAGAAAGAAGCAGAAGACAAAATCACCTGGCACAGAAGGAGAGAGAAGAGGGAGAAGACAAAAATGTTTCCTAGATACTTTTGCCCGAGAGGGACACATAAAACTTGGGTTCATATTCTTTAGATGGAACCTCTCCATGGAATATGCACCATGTCTACCTCGTGCAAGGTGGAGGCAAGGCAGCAGTCGGAAAATACAGTGCTTAGTGGGCAGGCACATTGCAATAGCAACTTCAGGAATAGTGAGAGGAAGCTCTAAAGTTGGTAGACAGTAAATTGTCTCTGTCTTACCTGCTAATTAATACCGAGTCATCCACATGCTAAGTACCCATCTGTAGTTTTTATTTCAGTATAATTTTAACACTGTTACATGAAATTCCTACTAGATAAAAGGGTCAGATATCCACATGGTGATTCCATATTATGATAACAGAATGTTTTAAATTAATTATCTGATACTTTAATAATTAAAGGTGAGGTAAAAGTATAAATGAAAGACAAATGGTGAGTCAAAAGCTATTTCACAAAAGGAAGTAGCCACAATTAGGGAATGTGTTTGCCTAGAAAAACTGTGATTTTTACGGGATAGTTAGACTACTTTTTCTAGAGTTTCTCATGGTGTTGACACAATTTGCCTCTGTAAGGAGGAGTTTTAAGGACTACCAGAAATATACACAAAGATTTTACTTTATAGACAGTAATTAGGGCATTTGGGCTTACCCAGTTTGCAATTTAAGATGGTGAGACTGTGCCCATGTTAGCCATTCCTCTCACAGGACTTTGAGTTTGAGGTATCTTACTAAATTTTGTAAAATCTGAATGTTTGGATTGAGGGATATTTTCAGTGCTTTTGTTTTACTCAAATTTTAACCAAAATCCAGGGGCATACCAACCACATTCTGATTTTGATGCAAATATGAATGGGAATCAGGAAGTCAGGTTGTATGTTTATGTGTGCTAAGTTTTGTCTCGAAGTACAGTCACTCTGTGAACAAAACTAGTGGAGGTGATGAAATTTCAGGTAAGAAATTTAAAATCCTAAAAGAAGATGTTGTTAAAGTGCAGCACTCAATATGTCAGTAAGTTGGGAAACTCAGCAGTGGCTGTAGGACTGTAAAAGGTCAGTTTTCATTACAATACTAGGGAAAGTCAATGCCAAAGAATGTTCAAACCACTGTACAGTTGCACTCATTTGAGATAATGCTCAAAATTCTTCAAGCTAGCAAGAAAGTGGGCCTTAGGAAGCATCACTATGAACAAAGCTAGTGGAAGTAATAGAATTCCAGTTGAGCTATTTCAAATCTTAAAAGATGATGCTGTGAAAGTGCTGCACTCAATATGCCAGCAAATTTGGAAAAATCAGCAGTGGCCACAGGACTGAAAAAGGTCAGTTTTCATTCCAATCCCAAAGAAAGGCAATGCCAAAGAATGTTCAAACTAGTGCACAACTGCACTCTTCTCACACACTAGCAAAGTAGTGCTCAAAATTCTCCAAGCCAGGCTTCAACAGTACATGAATCATGAATTTCCAGATGTTCAAGCTGGATTTAGAAAAGGCAGAGGAACCAGAGATCAAATTTCCAACATCCACTGGATCATTGAAAAACCAAGAAAGTTCCAGAAAAACATCTATTTATTGATTATGCCAAAGTCTTTGTGTGGATCACAACAAACTGTGGAAAATTCTTCAAGAGATGAATTCTTCAGACCACCTTACCTGCCTCCCGAGAAATCTGTATGCAGGTCAAAAAGCAACAGTTAAAACTGGACATGGAACAACAGACTGGTTCCAAATTGGGACAGGAGTATGTCAAGTCTGTATATTGTCACCTTGCTTATTTAAATTATATGCAGAATACAACATGCAAAATGCTGGACTGGATGAAACACAAGCTGGAATCAAGATTGCCAGATATACAGATGACAAAACTTTATGGCATAAAGCTAAGAAGAACTAAAGAGCCTCTTGATGAAAGTGAAAGAGAAAGTGAAAAAGCTGGCTTAAAACTCAGCATTCAGAAAACTAAGATCATCGCATCCGGTCCCATCACTCCATGGCAAATAGATGAGGAAACAGTGGAGATAGTGACGGACTATATTTTTGGGCTCAAAAATCACTGCAGATGGTGCCTTCATCCATGAAATTAAAAGACACTTGCTCCTTGGAAGAAAAGCTATGAACAATCTAGACAGTATATTAAATAGCAGAGGCATTACTTTGCCAACTAAGGTCTGTCTAGTCAAAGCTAAGGTTTTCCCAGTAGTCACATATGGATAGGAGAGTTGGACTATAAAGAAAGCTGAGCCCAGAAGAATTGATGCTTTTGATCTGTGGTGTTGGAGAAGACTCTTGAGAGTCGCTTGGATTACAAGGAGATCCAACCAGTCCATCCTAAAGGAAATCAGTCCTGAATCTTCATTGGAAGAACTGATGCTGAAGCTGAAATTCCAATACTTTGGCCACCTGATGTGAAGAACTGACTTATTTGAAAAGACCCTGATCCTGGGACAGATTGAAAGTAGGAGAAGGGGACAACAGAGAATGAGATGGTTGGATGGCATCACTGACTTGATGGACACGAGTTTGAGTAAATTCCAGCAGTTGGTGATGGACAGGGAGGCCTGATGTGCTGCAGTCCATGGGGTCACAAAGAGTTGGACATGATTGAGTGACTGAACTGAATGGTGGTAAACAGTGTATTGGATTTAAAATTTGGCAAGAATTTCCTTGATGCTCATCCCACTGCAATATGGGTGTATGTCTCCTCCTCTTGAATTTGGAAGGGTCTTATGATTACTTTAACCAATAGAGAGGAAATGATGCTATGTTACTTCAGAGATTAGGTTGCCTAGCTTTTGTCTTGTTTCCTGGGGTGTTGTATCTATGATCCATGTGCCGCCATTGGAGAAACCAACTACTCTGAGGCTGCCACACTGTGACAGAAGCCTAAGCCTCATGGAGAGACTATGTGTAGACAGTCCAGTTGCTACCAATCTTCACATCATTCTAACCCAGAACAAGATGAGTGTAGAGGCTTCCTGATGATTCCAGGTCCGATCTGGTTGAGTTACCCCCTGGTATTTCATCTCAGCTGAGTCTCCAGACACAATGGAGTAGAGAAAAGTCACCACCATCAAATGCTGTCTGGATTTCTGACCCATAGAAAGCACAAGATTAATAACAATGGTAATTTTTTAAATGACTAAATTTTAGGATGACACTTATATAGCAATAGATAACTGGAACAGACTACAAACTGAGCTGGCAGTCAGTTGATTGGGGTAGATGAGACAAAAAAGAAATAATTCATCTAGTCAATTTAGAGACGTCTAATAATAGTTTTCTTTCTCACTCCAAAAAAAAAAAAAAAAACCAACTAATTTTTTAGACTTCCCTTATATTAGAAAAGAGCATATTAATCAGAAAAACAAATAGATTGCAAACAAATGTTAGTACAGAAAAGCTGACTTTCCATGGCAACTGAGACAAAACTCTTGTTTTTAAAGTTCACATTGAAAGCAAAAAATACTTGCAGCCAATCTGGATAATCTTGAATTGATTTATACACTGCGTCTTGGCTTTTAATCAATCTTTCTCCTTTTCTATAAATACATTCTTTCTGAATTTAATGTTTAGGTTTCTTGATATCTTGAACTTTCCCCCAGAGAATCTGAATAATCATAGCAAAATTTCTGTAAAATATTTTATATGCAGATGCATTTTGGTTGATTCCAATGATTAAAAGATGTATATGGATCTATTTCCTATTATAATGTTTCAAAGTTTTCCTAGAGGCCTTATACCAGATTATCATTTAAGAAAACCTTTTAAATGCAATTCCACTACAATACTAGATTTAAACACCTAGTGAGTGTTGGGTGCACTGAACACTGCACCTGAAATAGTAAATTAATAAAATATTTTGACATTGAACATCCAATTTGAGCCATTAAAATATAGAATTAAAAAAAAAACACTATGCTTTTTTTTTTTTTTGACAAGTCAAGGTACACACATAAGTGTATTGTCAGCCTAAATGGTTAATAGCCTAAAATTCAACATTCAAAAAACTGAGATCATGACATCCATTCCCATCATTTCATGGCAAGTAAATGGGGAAAAAGTGGAAACAGTGGAAAATTTTATTTTCTTGGGCTTCAAAATCACTGTGGATGGTGACTGCAACCATGAAATTAAAAGATGCTTGCTCCTTGGAAAGAAAGCTATGACAAACCTAGACAGTGTATTAAAAAGCAGAGACATCACTTTGCTGACTAAGGTTCATATAGTCAAAGCTATGTTTTTTTTTTTTTTTTTCCCTAGGAGTCATGTATGGATGTGAGAGTTGGACCATAAAGAAGGCTGAGTGCTGAAGAATTGATGATTTTGAATTGTGGTGCTGGAGAGGACTCTTGAGAGTTCCTTGGACAGCAAGAAGATTAAACCAGTCAATTATAAAGGAAATCAATCCTGAATATTCATTGGAAAGACTGATGTTGAAGCTGAAGTTCCAATACTTCAACCACCTGATGGCGAAGAGACAACTCATTGGAAAAGACCCTGATGCTGGGAGAGATTGAGGGCAGGAAGAGAAGAGGGTGATAGAGGATGAGATGGTTGGATGGCATCACCAATTCAAGGGACATGAGTTTGAACAAATTCCCGGAGATGGTGAAGAACAGGAAAGCCTAGAATATGGCAGTCCATGGGGTTGCAAAGATTCAAACTCATAATTTAAAAAGTACTTACCCTTAATGTTCTCTCTTAAAAATATGCATTTTGTGGAGGAAGTAATGGATTCCCTTTATACAATATACAGGCTTTCCCTATAACAGGATACTTTTCATGACTCCAAATAATTTTATTCTCTTAAAAAATTAGGATTAAATGAATTTACAAATATTTGAATATATTAACTATTACACTCTCAAATATTCACCCTTGCATATTTATAGCTAAATATTCTCAATGACTACAATCCTTGTGTGAAAAATGTTTTGGTGAGAAGGAAGTTTTTGGTTGACAGAAGAGTGATGTTTGCTATAGAAATGAAATTATTATTTGAGCTCTTATGTCCATGGAGCTCTTCTGCACTCTGATATTTTACCATTTTTTTAATTTATGGAATCATCATAGTACTCAGCTACAAGTCTTGCACAGCAAAACCATTTCTAGTATGAAGATTACTTTTTGAGATTCAGAAATGAAATCTAAAACGTCAAAAGGCAAAAAAGAATTGTACCCTGGTGCCCGTATACCTACATGTGTATTAAACTTCTGTTTTTCTCTTGGAATCCCGCCATCCAAATTCTCCCTCCCACTGTGTACACACACTTCACAATCTATAGGAATATGAATCAGATGTATTTTTCTCCTTTGCTTAGGTTGTTATGTGGCACAATTAATAATTATCTGGATGGGCTGGACAGGGTGTCACCTGTTGAGAAATGTTGTTGTTGTTTAGTCACTAAGCTGTGTCTCACTCTTTGTGAGCTCATGGACTATGGTTCACCAGGCTCCTCTGTCCATGGAATTCTCCAGACAAGAATACTGGAGTGGGTAGCTATTCCCGTCTCCAGGTGATTTTCCCCACCCAGGGAGCGAACCTGGGTCTCCTGCATTGGCCGGAGGATTCTTTACCACTGAGCCACCAGGGAAGTCCTCTGTTAAGGAATATTGCAGCCTAAATGAACTGAGAAGTGTGGGCCCAGCTAATAGTCCCTCAACCTGCAGTCTTTGATTTCTGACAAGAGTGAGCCTGGAAGATTTTTTTCCCCAAACCTTCCAGATGAGAACTCACTCCCATCAATTTCAGCTTCAAGCAGAGGACCCGGTCACATCATGATGGATCTTTCTATGAATCTGTGAGCTAAAGAACAGGTATTGCTTTATACCTCTGAGTTTATGGTCACTAGAAAACAAAAACAGATATGCATTTAAGAAGGATCACTTTCTATCTTCAGCTTTCAGCTCTCAAGTTGATCTGCCAAGGCTGTTTTATTTTTGGGGTCCTCTGCTTGTCTTTGAAGGGATGGGGATTTGGCACAGTGAGAAGCAGAATCTCAGTCGATCTCTCCCAGGCATGTCAGTATGTGGGAGGTTTTCTCAGAAGACTGCAGACTGCAGAAATTCATTAAATTCTTGCAAAACTGTTATAACAAACACTTGCTTGCTGGCTTTATTGCCATCTAAGCATTTAGGATAATTTGGTGGAAAGTTCCTCTGAGGTTCTTGAAACAGAATTTTGAGTAAAAGACCATCTGTGCTAAGGAGTCACCTATGGTGAGAAACGCTGTGAGAACAGCAAAGAAAGAAGTGGATCTAGGATATGACATATTTCCAGTTCCAACTGTCCACAACCGGACTGTTGGTCCTGTTTCCTGATCATTTTATCTTCTGGGTTGGTAAATATATATATACACTGTATAAAAGTTAGTCACTCAGTCACATCTGACTCTTTGTGACCCCATGTACTGTAGCCCAACCAGGCTTTTCTGTCCAGGCAAGAATACTGGAGTGGGTTGTCATTTCCTTCTCCAGGGGGATCTTACTGACCCAGGGATCAAACTCTGGTCTCCTGCACTGCAGGCATATTTTTTACTCTCTGAAACCATACTGTATAAAACTCTTAACTGAATCTGAGTATGCCCTATAAATTGGATGTGGAAAGCTAAAACTTTGGTTTCCAGTAAGGGAATAAGACAAACATTTGATAAACAGACAAAACTGTATATCATATAAGATTAAAAACCTACTATTGAATTGTGGTCTAGAATCATATTTTTTATCAACTTGTCACTTGATAAGAAAGACTATCCAGCATCATTAAATATGATAAAACAAATGACCTTTCAGCAGAGTATATCTACAATGCCAGCAGAGCTTTTCAGACCTCAATGCATGTGCAAAGGAAACTTTGTGTTTTGAAATCCATTTGATTGTGCAGTTGAGAAGCCGGAAATGATTAACATGCAACATAAAGGTACGCTAAAAGGCAAATATCAAGAGAAGAGTATGTAACAGAATTCTACAAATGCCTGATTCCAAGTGATAGAGATATTCAAGTGAAATCATAGGCTCGTGGGTTTATATTGGTATTTGATAGTACCTATATGTGTGAAAAGACATTTTTAGAGATGAAACACATAAAATCTAACCAATTTTAATCATAGGAAATACTAACTTTGAAGCTGCAAACAAAAGTATATCCTCCCCCAAAGAATTCCATTCTTCTGATTAGTAGATCTGTATTACAAATAGAAATTGTACTGTATTGTTATTGTATTTTGTCAATAAAAATGTGCGAGAATTTCTTTTCTATCTTGATGTAGACTGACTGCATATATCCTTGATTTTGCTACTTGGTCTACAAAATCTAAAATACTAACCTTCTGGTCCTTTACAGAAAAGTGTGTGAACTCTGTGTAGAGGACTGTCTTTGATCTGGGATCTACAGCTGTCTTCAGTCTAGTCTAACACCATTGCCACCTTGCTCACTCCACTCCGGCCACACTGGTCTTCCTACAGTTGATCAAAGTTCTCCCGTGCTTCAGGGCCATGACAAATGTTCTGTCCTTGCTCGGCTAACATCTACGCACCCCACTGGGCTCAGTTTAAATGTCATTTTCTCAAAGAAGCCTCCTGTGATCTCCTCCCTCCCTGCCAGCCAAAGTTGGTTCACCTCTTCTAATTGCTTGCAACCCTTCACTATCCTTTCTAGCATGTAAGAGAAAGTCTTACATTTTTTTATACTAATTTTCTTTATACTAATGTTTGTGTGATTTCTGGGTTCCTTACTTGGCTGTCCACTTCATGACAGCATGGAGTATATCTACATTATTCTGAGATATATCCCTGTTGGTGTATAATTAGCAATTCTATTTTTGTGCACAGCTTGGATATCATCATTGTTGAAAAATCTATTGAATGAATGGTGTGAGAGTCTCTGGTGGAAAACTCAACAATGACTTTTGTCATAGCCAATGTCAGGAATACTTCACCAGAGCCACTTATAAGGGTAACCACTGGCAAAGTCTAAGTGTTTGTTTTATATATGCATAATAATCACAGTGCTTTATATCTAACTTTACCTGATGCCTAGTTGGGAAACAGAGTGAATAAAATTAATTTTAAAATAAGTATCTTCATAGTTACAGAAGTTCATGCAGCCCCTGGAAGGGGACTCTGAGCCTTTTGGACAGAGAATTTCAGAGTTCCAGGTAGTCTAGAGTAGGGGGCAAACATTTTCAATTAAGGGCCAGAGAGTAAATAGTTTAGTCTTCGTGAGGCAGATAGTCTCTGTTGCAACTATTCAGCTTTGCTGTTGTAGTAAGAAAATGGCTGTGGACAATATATCCATGAATAGTCATAGTGTGTTCCAATAAAAATTTATTTAAAAACAAATTAATTTGTAAACAGAAGGGGCTCCAGGAAGTCACTTCTGTAGTCTCTTGAGTCTTGATGGTGACAGGGACATAGCATATATAAACCAAGTAGATATGGAGTTCCCCTGGAAAATCTTATTAATCAGAATCTCTACTTGGGGTTAGGTCCACACACGTGTTCTAGTTTGCTGCCCTCTGCTTGAGATAAAGACATGCAAGCTCCAAGGGCAGGAAAACATGTATTGGTTTGTAATAGAAAATGAAAAATGAAGAGGTGAGCAAAAAAGGGGAACATGAAGTTTATTAACAATAGGCAATGCAGCAGCCTGCTGCTGCTGCTAAGTCACATCAGTCGTGTCTGACTCTGTGCGATCCCATAGACGGCAGCCCAACAGGCTCCTCTGTCCCTGGGATTCTCCAGGCAAAAACATTGGAGTGGGCTGCCGTTTCCTTCTCCAATGTATGAAAGTGAAAAGTGAAAGTGAAGTCGCCTAACAGTGACTAAAGTAGAAAAATGTAATATCTCAGCAAGAGGTGATTGACAGAGGCTTGGACCAGAGAACTAGAGGGGGAGGTAGTGAAATGATCCAAGTCTGGATGTCTGGATATAATCTGCAGGTAATGCCAAAGAGGATTTGCTGATGGGGTGTGCGTGAGTGTTAAGAGATGAACTAACAGTTACTTGTCTGGGGATTCACACTGCTGGATCTACATTAGATCTGAGGGCTGCATAACAAAGTACCACAAACTGGGCAGCTTAAAGCAACAGAAATGTATTCTCTCCCAGTTCTGGAGGCTGGGAGTCTGAAATAAGGTGTCAGCTGTGCGGGCTTTTCTTTGGGGCCACACCCTCTCTGAGTCTAGGAGAAGGTCCTTCCTTGCCTCCTCCAGCTTCTGGTTGGTGTTCAGTCGCTCAGTCGAGTCTGACTTTTTGCCGTCCCATGAACTGCAGCACACCAGGCTGGAGGAGTACTCCAGAGTGCTTACCTGGGGTATTCGTGCCTGGAAAATCCCATGGACGGAGGAGCCTGGTGGGCTATACAGTCTATGCGGTTGCAAAGGGTTGGAGAGACTGAGTGACTTCACTTTCACTTTTCTCCTAGGGGTTGGCATTCAGATGTAACCCACAGTAACAAACAGAGTCACTGTACCAAGCTCGGAGCCGTGTCTGGTACATCTTAGTACTTCCCTGATGTACTTCATCTTGCTGACAAATACAGTTTGGGAATATACATAGAATTGCTTTCAAGAGCAGCCTGGCCGGAGGGCCATAGCAGAAGCGACCCTCCTGCTATTACGTGGCATTAGCACTTTTTTTCTGTTTTAGCTTAAGGGCTTTCTGACCACGCTTCTGTGGTCTTACACGTCTTCAGTCACATTTTTATTCCATTTAGTTCTCTCCTGGGGCTTACTGATAAGCCTGGCGGTTGTGATGGTAACACGCCCCCTTCCTGCTTCCGTGCCTCTAAGCCCCCACGTGTTGGTTCTGCTTCTGGAGCACTTGCGGAGCAGACTGTGTCTCTAGTTCCTGAGAACAGGGCTGGAGCCCTCTCCTCTAGGAGAGGAAAGCAAAGCCTCACTTGGTTTGTAACAGCAAGGAAGAAAATGAAGCGGAGGCAAAAAAAAAGGGGACTCAGACGTTTATTACAAATAAGTAATGACGCAGTCTGGCGCTGACTGAGATAGAGAAATGTTATTAGTCGGTGATTTTTCTTTCCTGATTGTGTAGTTGAAAATATGGCTCTCTCTCTCCCTCTCTCTCTCTCTCTCTTTTTTTTTTTTTGGTTCTATTCCCAAATAAATCGTAGAAATTGGCTGAAAATACCTAGGAGATGGCAGAGCTATAATTCACTTTTAAAAACCACTAGCAAAGCCTTGCAATTTTACTAATGTTCTTTTTTATTACAAAGGAAAAAGAGAAATGATTTTTCAAAAATAATGTGAATGCTCCCAAAACCCCAAGACACTATTGCTTTCATTTATTACAATTACTGGTCAAATAACTACTTCTTAATTATATCGGTTCAGTGTAACTGTCCGAGACTATCCTAATAACACTCACATCTCCTGTTTTCTACTTGCTGATTACAATGCCTTTAACCTACTGAGAAAATCCCAAAACCATTGAGGGAGCTCTCTGTTGATTGGACCCCCTGCCACTAAAAACATATGTCTCTCTGCTCAGCCTTCTTCCCTGCTCTGAGATCTTGAAAAATATGGAAGTTTTTTCCTATCCAAGGCTAATCCTCTGGTAATTGGAGTCCCAGAGTATCCTGGAGAACTTTTACAATCAATCATTCCTGCTCTGCTCTGTTCACCCCCTTTGCTCTAAAGAGTCTCTTCATGGTGGAAATAGATCCCTCTGTCTACCTCTAGCTATGTCCTTATGCCTTTTCTTCATAGCCAAGTTTCCTAAACACAAAACAAACAGTAAAAGAAGACCAAACGCTTTGTACCCTGTGTTTAGCTTTCACATAACATTCATTATACTTATAACATCATCCACTTACACCCCACACTATCCACTGCAGATCACTTAACATCTGAATTCATCAAGATTCTTCGAGTAAGATATGGTGCACATTTTTTTAAAAATTTACATTCCCATGAACAATGTAGGAGGATTCTCTACTCTCCACACCCTCTCCAGCATTTATTGTTTGTAGATCTGTTTTGATGATGGCCATTCTGACTTGTGTGAAGTGGTACCTCACTGTAGTTTTGATTTGCGTTTCTCTAATAATGAGCTATGTTGAGCATCTTTTCCTGTGTTTGTTAGCCATCTGTAAGTCTTCTTTGGAGAAATGTCTGTTAAGATCTTCTGCCCACTTTTTTGATTGGGTTGTTTGTTTTTCTGGTACTGAGCTGCATGAGTTGCTTATATATTTTGGAGATTAATCCTTTGTCAGTTGTTTCATTTGCTATTATTTTCTCTCATTCTGAGGGTTTTCTTTTCACCTGGTTTATAGTTTGCTTTGTTGTGCAAAAACTTTTAAGTTTAATTAGGTACCATTTGTTTATTTTGTTTTTATTTCCATTACTCTAGGAGGTGAGTCATGGAGGACCTTGTTGTGAGTTATGTCAAAGAGTGTTCTGCCTATATTCCTCTAAGAGTTTTATAGTTTCTGGCCTTACATTTAGGACTTTAAATCATTTTATTTAGTTAGTTTTATTTAACTTAAAAGAAGTTTTTACAGTATTGTGAAGCTATGATTTTACTTGATTTTTCTGCCTGTTTGGACACTTTTATTCTACCTTATTTAAAAAATTTTTCTTTTATTTTGGAGTATAGTTAATTAACCTTGTGTTAGTTTCAGGTGTACACAAAGTGGTTCAGTTAAACATATACATGTATCTGTGTTTTTTTTCAAATTCTTTTCCCATTTAGGTTCTTACACAACCATCCCCAGTTTCCTTTGAAGACTCTAATGGATCCTTTGCCTTCAGCTTCCCAAGCAGTGAAACAAGAGAATGAGGTGGAACCTGGAAATGGCACATCAGTCTGATCATGTTCTATTGGATAGAAGCAGTCAAATGGCTGCAACCTTACTAATAAAGCAGTTGGAAAATGTGGCAATTCAATGTGACTATGCGCAAAAAAGAGAAGCGGTCAGTGCCTTGCCAGATTCTACTGCAGAACTCTAAAAGCTCAGAGAAATCCTGCAATAAATTCTGTTGAGTTATGTTTGGCTTCACGTTTTCCTAACGTGATTTTTAGTTTTTAGAATACATACTGCTAATATTGTTATGAGAAACATGATTTGGAAAAGTAGTTCTAGGCATCCTTCTTAACAACTTTTTGAGGTACATCACCTTTTTTAGAGGAGTGAAAGTGAAAGTGTTAGTCACTCAGTTGTGACCAACTCTTTGGGACCATGGACTGTAGCCCACCAGGCTCCTCTGCTCATGAAGTTCTCCAGGCAAGAATACTGGGGTGACTTGCCATTCTCTTCTCCAGGGGATCCTCCCTACCCAGGGATCAAACCCAGGTCTTCTGCATTGCAGGCAGATTCTTTACAGTCTGATCCACCAGGCAGATAAAGTAAGGACCTACAGATCTTACGCTTAAATGAAAAATGATTTATAAGATAGCATGATCTATATTTAGAGTATTACTCCTTTTTTATAATATGATCTTATTGCAGAGTTTTACAACCTCAGTAACCCAGTGACCTCAAACCTGGAAGTTTCTGAAAATAAATATGATGTGTATTGAGTATGAAAAGTGATCACTGCTTTATTCTTAATGGAGTTTATTGGACAAGGCAGAGGTATTTTTCTTAACTTTTTAGGAAAAAGTTTTAAAGCACAAAATGAGAAAGAACTTAAAGAGCAAAAATCTGATCTGCTGATTTGAGAATAAACCCTCAAGCAAAATAATGTAATGTTTGTTTTTCTAGAGTGAAGAGAAGGTCACATCAGTTCTTTTGATATAAATGTATAGTAATATAACATGCAGAGACCATAAGAAAATGGAGAGGAATAGACTCAGAGGAGGTAAGACAAGGATGTAAGATGCTGTGTTGTGAGGATTCAAGCAGATGGCTGGTATCTTGCTGATTAGTGGGTGGTTGATTAAACAAACATAAAAATAACAAATAAAAAAATAAAAGGAAAATGACAGGACATTTTTGCTTACTTTTTGATTTTGTTTTCTTATGGTATACATATGTGTAAGGGTTTCTGATGTTTACAGACATGAAAAGAGGGAATGTGTCATTATTTTTCAAGAAGAGTCTACCAACTGTGATGCTGTATGTGCTAAGTCGCTTCAGTTGTGTCTGACTCTTTGTGACGCTATAGACTGTGGCCCACCAGGCTCCTCTGTCCATGGGATTCTCCAGGCAAGAATACTGGAGTGGGTTGCCATGCCTTCTTTCAGGGGATCTTCCTGACCCAGGGATCAAAACTACATCTCTTAAGTCTCTTAAGTCTCCTTGTGTGTTTTTTTTTACCACTAGCGCCACCTGGGAAGTCCACCAACTGTGATATGGTTTGATAATTTTCATTCAGAATCTCTCAACTTCCAACCTTAAAAAATTCTTCCTATAAAAGGTTGTCTCCTCAATGTGCATTTTCTACTGATAGATTTTTTAGACCACTTTGGAAAGGGAGTCCCTTGGAGATTCGATGAGTAGTTCTATTATGGATCAGACTTTTCTGTTCTGACCCACAATTATGAGGAAACAAATTTAATATTTTGACTAGGGAATGCTAATATAGACCTTGTCACATCTTTATATAAGCAAGTGTCCTAGAATTTTGCCTGAGGGTGGGCTTGTATGAGGTATTTAATTCTTCCAAAGTTAAAAATTAACCTCTAGTTATTGGATAAGAGACATTTCCAGTTACTTAAAAAAAAAAAAAAAAAAACTATACATATTTCTCATTGTTGTTTTAAATGATAACATATTGAGATCAACCCACTAGGATAAAAGCAGACAATAAGGTACCACTGTTGTTTGGAAAATAAAATTTGGTCTAGTCTCCAGTTGAAGGGGGGGTAATAAATGATTCATATTAACTGGAGACACCTAGGACAAGCTCCCAAGCAGCAGAGAGGACTTGTGCCAATTAACTTACAGCCCAAGTTTAAGGATGAGGGCAGGGTGTGAGCATCCTGTATTCTTCAGGCTCATGGGTGTAGTCTTCTTAGCCCAGTTCCTAGTCCAGAGTATCTATTTGGCAAATAGATACATAGTTTTTTCTTGAATTATGGATTCCTTATCCTATCAGTGTTCATCACCATGATGAAATGAACTAATGCAGAGGTGATGATGCTCACTCTAGAGGGATTTAGTGGTTTAGGTATCAAGGAAACTTCCTTATTTTTACCATGAAATCACCTCTGGAAATGACTGAGGGAGGCACTTGATTGGTGACAAGTACCTCTTGGTCTTTCCCAAATACAGCCCTTGTCATTTAAAATATGGTCACTGGACCAGCGGCGCCTTGAGAACTTATTAGAAATGCAGAATTTCAGGTCACATATTAGAGCTTTTGAATTAGAGTCTGAAATTTAACAAGATCTCCAGGTGACAGGAAAGATGGAAAGTTTGAGAATTCACTACAGTGGGGCTTCCCTGGAGGCTCAGATGGTAAAGAATCTGCCTGCAATGCAGGAGAACTGTGTTTGATCCCCCTGGAGAAAGGAATGGCTACCCACTCCAGTATTCTTGGCTGGAGAATTCCATGAACAGAGGAGCCTGGCAGGCTATGGTCCATGGGGTCCCAAAGAATCAGACATGACTGAACGACTCACATACATACCTACATGCCCACATGCATGCCTCTGTGCATCACCTGTGCACACATGTACACATAGTTTTGCAAGCTTGTTACTGAGTTATGCCAAAATCCACTGTAGTTTGGGTGGGAGAAACAAGAGAGCTAAGAGACTCATGTGTTTGTTCCATGTCTTCTTGCAGATTTCATCTACCATCCACATTAAATACCAAGACATTAGGCAGTTCCCGAGAAGTTAGTATCTATGCTAGTGTGCCTTGCCCCACCGGTCACCAGGACCTTGGGGAAAAACTAAACAGTGTTCAGTGCAAGAGCTTCTTGAGAGCTGGGGAGTCAGCAGCAAGACTGAGGCCACCCTGGGTGTCAGCCAAGCTAATAGTCTCATTGCTTTTCTCTTTACCTTTCCTCTGGATACAGAGGATTTTGGTCTCTTGGGCTGTCAGTCTCACTCCTTTAGCAAGCACCAAAAAAAAAAAAAAAAAAAAAAAAATTAAAAATCCTCAACAAAGTAGGAAGGAAGAGGGCAGGAATGAAGTGGATCACAGTCAAAGCAAATATCAGACAGAGCAAACTGGGTGGTGTATATCCTGCAATGAAAGGAAAGAACACTGGAGGGGAAAAGTGATTTTACAGGTTAAAATGTGCAGTTACCGAGTGGTAGTGCTAGTGACCTGAACTGTCAAAAGAAAAATGCTATTTTTCAGCTGCGATTTCTGAGATTTAACCCTTCCTTGCCAGACAGCTATTTAAATGGAAGATGATTCTTTTTATGCTAACACTTTCTTGCTTTCTGATATCAAGTTTTATGAACCAATTTATGTCAAGGGCAGTGGCAGAGGGATCTCTAAAACTTGTATGCCAATTGAATTGTGGTTTTAGAGGCACATTATATGACATAAAATACACTGGCACTTCACTTTCAGAAGAAATAGACTCTATCTAAAACCTCATTGGTTTCTCAGCCCCCACTCCACCCAGCTTCGTTATGTACCTAATTTCACTTCACTACTTACATCCCTTCAGCTGTTCACCAGATGTCACTGTGATTAGTTCTCTGAGTATAGATTGAGGAATCACTGTAATATTCTATTTCACTGTTTGGATAGCAATGAACTCTATAAAACATTGATCCTCTAAAATGGCAAATGAAGATTTTATTTCAGGTTTCTGGACTGTAAATAATCATTGGCAAATAGCTATCTAAGCATTCTTCAACATGAGAACTCTTCAATCCATGATGTTTTAAGTTGTTCAATTCTTCAAAACATTAGTTCACCACTTATGAAAAGGAGTAAATGCTTTTTTAAAAAAATTTTTAATTTTTTTCTAGTTTAACTGAGATGAAGTAATAATTGACATATAGCATTGTATTAAACTGTACAATATGATGACTTGATACATGTATACATTGCAAAATAATAACCATAATAAATTTAGTTACTTAATTTCCATCAGAACTTTTAATATCTATTCTCTTAACTTTCAAATACAGAATACAAAATTGTTAGTTATAATCATCATGTCCTACATTATATCCCCAAGGCTTATCTGCTTTGTAACTGGAAGTTCTGTGCCTTTTCATGACCATCACCCATTTCCCCCATGCCCCACCTCATCTCTGATAACCACCTATTTTTTCCTCTATTTTTATGAGTTTTTTTTTTTTAATTTCACATTATAAGTGAAATCATTTGGCTTTCTCTCTGTGACTTATTTCACTTAGCATAATGTATTCAATTTGAATTCCATTTGAATGCAGAGCTCCAAAGAATAGCAAGGAGAGATAAGAAAGTCTTCCTCAGTCATCAATGCAAAGAAATAGAGGAAAACAATAGAATGGGAAAGACTAGAGATCTCTTCAAGAAAATTAGAGATATGGAGGGAACATTTTATGCAAAGATGGGCTCAATAAAGGATAGAAATGGTATTGACATAACAGAAGCAGAAGATATTAAGAAGAGGTGGCAACAATACACAAAAGAACTATACAAAAAAGATCTTCATGACCCAGATAACCACAATGGTGTGATCACTCACCTAGAGCCAGACATCCTGGAATGTGAAGTCAAGTGGGCCTTAGGAAGTATCACTATGAACAAAGCTAGTGGAGGTGATGGAATTCCAGTTGAGCTATTTCAAATCCTGAAAGATGATGCTGTGAAAGTGCTGCACTCAATATGCCAACAAACTTGGAAAACTCAGCAGTGGTCACAGGACTGGAAAAGGTCAGTTTTCATTTCAGTCCCAAAGAAAGGCAATGCCAAAGGATGTTCAAACTACTGAACAATTGCACTCATCTCACATGCTAGCAAAGTAATGTTCAAACTTTTCCAAGCCAGGCTTCAACAGAACGTGAACCATGAACTTCCAGATGTTCAAGCTGGATTTAGAAAAGAAAGGGGAACCAGAGATCAAATTGCCAACATCTGTTGGATCATCGATAGAGCAAGAGAGTTTCAGAAAAACATCTACTTCTGTTTCATTGGCTATGCCAAAGCCTTTGACTGGATCACAACAAACTGTGGAAAATTCTTCAAGAGATGGGAATACCAGACCACCTTACCTGCCTCCTGAGAAACCTGTATGCAGGTCAAGAAACAACAGTTAGAACTGGACATGGAACAATAGACTGGTTCCAAATCAGGAAAGGAGTGTTCCAAAGCTGTATATTATCACCCTGCTTATTTAACTTATATGCAGAGTACATCATGTAAAATGCCAAGTTGGATGAAGCACAAGCTGAAATCAAGATTGCTGGGAGAAATATCAATAACCTCAGATATGCAAAGGACACTACCCTTATGGCAGAAAGCCAAGAAGAACTAAAATGCCTCTTGATGAAAGTGAAAGAGGAGAGTGAAAAAGCTGGCTTCAAGCTCAGCATTCAGAAAACTAAGATCATGGCATCCAGTCCCGTCACTTCATGGCAAACAGATGGGGAAACAACAGATACAGTGAGAGACTTTATTTTCCTCAGCTCCAAAATCACTGCAGGTGGTGACTGCAGCCATGAAATTAAAAGACACTTACTCCTTGGAAGGAAAGTTATGACCAACCTAGATAGCATATTAAAAAGCAGAAACATTACTTTGCCAACAAAGATCCATCTAGTCAAGGCAATGGTTTTTCCAGTTGTCATTTATGGATGTGAGAGTTGGACTATAAAGAAAGCTGAGCACCGAAGAATTGATGTTTTTGAACTGTGGTGTTGGAGAAGACTCTTGAGTCCCTTGGACTGCAAGGAGATCAAACCGGTCAATCCTAAAGGAAATCAATCTTGAATATTCATTGGAAGGACTGATGCTGAAACTGAAGCGCCAACTTTGGCCACCATGTGAAGAACTGACTCATTGGAAAAGACCTTGATGCTGGGAAAGATTGAAGGTGGGAGGACAAGGTGATGACAGAGGATGAGATGGTTGTATGGGACCACTGACTCGATGGACATGAGTTTGAGCAAGCTCCGAGAGTTGGTGATGGACAGGGAATCCTGGTATGCTGCAGTCCATGGGGTTGCACAGAGTTGGACATGACTGAGTGACTGAACTGACTGAGTGTTTTCAAGTTTCATCCATGTTTTTGCAGTGGTGGGATTTCCTTCTTTATAAAGCTGAAAATATTCAATTATGTAAATATGTGATCGCTTTAGTTGCTCAGTTATGTCTGATACTTTGTCATCCCATGGACTATAGCCCTCCAGGTTCCTCTGTATATAAAATTCTCTAGGCAAGAAAACTGAGTGCATTGCATTTCCTTCTCCATGGGATCTTCCCAATACAGGGATTGAACCTGGGTCTTCTACATTGCAGGCAGATTCTTTATTGTCTGAGCCACCAGGGAAGCCAAGTATATATATATGTGTGTGTGTGTGTGTGTGTGTGTGTGTATTCATCAATGGACACAGGTTTTTTCCACATCTTGGTTATTTTAAATAATATGGCTATGAACAGGAAGATGCAGATATATTTTCAAGACAGTGCTTTCTTTTTTTTTCAAACACACACACATTTGTAGAATCATTGGATCATATGGTTGTTCTGTTTTTCAATCTGAGGCTGAACCTCCATACCATTTTCCACAGTGGCTGAACCAATTTACACTTCCACCAACAGTGTATAAGGAGCTCTTATACTCTTTTGTTTTAAACTTTTCTAGTAAAGACATGTTTACCTAGAGGCAGTGGCAGATGATCATATTTTTACCTATGGAATGTATGCATTTCATTCAGGTAAATTGGGAAGATAAATGCCATTTTCAGCCATGGCACTGCCCAGATTTTAGTTTCCGAGACTCTCCTTTTTGCTTTTGAGGCAAGATTATTTCCTCCATTCCCACTCTTTCCCTCTGCTCTTCTCTTTCAAAAAGACTCACTGGTGAGTTTGGAGGAATTTTTTTGGGCACCACCCAAAAAGACTGATGTTTCAAGGTTAGTGCAGTCAGTCCTAACATTCTTCTTGAAAAATTATCCATCTCTCTGCAAAAGAAGAGTTGGTACTGAGGAGACATCAAACATCCCTGTGGCCACGTAAACCTCACAGTTTTCATTTCTTCTATTTCTTCCACGTGAGGATAGGATTCTTTCTAGAGGTCATTCATCATTGTTGGCTCAAAAACACAATACAGAATATAAAAAGATACCATACCATTGGAAATTTGCTTTCTTTTTTTACTTAAGACATGCAGAAACCACCCAAGCACACAGGCTCAGATCTAGAGAGAAGGTACATGTAAGGAATAGAGAAATAAGAGCTCACATGCTGATTAGAGAGATTGGACATTTATAAAGCCAGACTTCTCAGATTTAATTGTACATAACTTCTGGATCATGTTAAAATGCAGCTCCTGATTCTGAAGTTCTGGAATGGGAAGGTCCTGAGAGTCTAAATTTCTATGTAGCTGCCCAGTGACGATGTCCATGCTGTTGCCGGTGACCCATGTTGAGTCGGCGGGTCTCAGATGTAGACCAAGAAGGAAGCTTTTTGCTCAGACAGCCATGGCTGCCTTGTGGCTCCAAGAATGATCTGAAGACCTGCAACAATGTCCTGCAGAGCCATGTTAGAGCTTGAGGTCAGAGGGAAAATGTGCCCTTATCAAATATCCTATGCATTTCATGGATATTAAATGGAAAAATGTTAATAAAATCTCTACAATTAAAGAAAAAATGCCATATATTAAGCACCACCATGCCCAATCTGCTCCCACCCAATTGTTACCCTCCTAAGCTTGCATGGTAGGATCTGCGGGGTAGCGTGGGTTGGGAATAAGGGTTTCAGCTATAAAATAGTGTAGGGCTGTAATGCAAAATGCTGGCTGTTTTTGTTAAAGTATTTGATATGTTTTGATCATGGATATTTTCGCATTCATTTTGATAGTTTAAAATATTGCCTTAAAAATTTTAAAAAATTTTGATTACGGAAGTTTGGGACAACTTAACTTTTTTTTCTGCTAGAGGCAAGTACCTCCCTTTTCTCACCCTAAATCCTGATCAAGAGCACTACCATCTCCTGGGAGCTTGTTAGACACACAGAATTTCAAGTCCCATCCCAGACTTACTGAATTGGAACCTGTATTTTAACAAGATCTCAGAGTGGTTTGTGTGACCATAAAGTTTGAGAAATGTCCTTAAGAGATCAGACTTTCAAACCAGGGTTATCTTAATCTTTGTGTTTGCCTGATCCTAGAAGAAGACTTTGTTTAAAGTAGAATTATCAAGCTTGAGATTCTATGACTTTCTAAAATGAAGGTGGTTCTAAATTTCCTCTAAATTTACAAAGCTTATATGAAGTGCATTTATAGGGCAACTATATTTTAGAAAAGGTCATGAGGTCCTGTCTACATGTTTCAGAAAACTTAAACATGTGCAAAAGTGGTTTTTATCACTAGCAAGCTAATCCCAGAAGAAACGTTAGGTAACAAGAATAAATCTCATTTGGAGTCTCTTTCTATTTTTAATTTGTCTCATCATGAAGGATGAAGGGCAACAAAAAATGCCCCAGATTCTTTGATGCACTCTCTTTCTTTTGATTGTATCTTTGAGGAGAACTCTGAAAAGCATCAAATAAATCCATTGTCAGAACAATCTTGGAAGTGTAATGAGAATGAAAAATGACACAATTATCTTTTCCTGTATCAGTGATTCTGAGGAGAGTTTGGAAAGACATTAAATAAAGTCTATCCTCTGGGGAATTTGAACCTGTAGTCTATCAACTGTGCCGCCATGCTATGGGAGGAAGTGAATACTTTAGTTTCAAAAGAATTTAGTAGAAGTTTGCAAAGGCTTTTCACCAGAAAAATGGTGGGTCTAGTTTTATGAATGTTTCATGAATGAAAATTTCTTTGAATCCACTGTCTTTTATGTTTCCTTACATAAAATAAACCATGTTTTTCATGATGAAATAAATATACTTTTAGGGTGACTTTTATTTAAAGGTCTCCATTCCAATTAAATTTTACCAAATGTAACTCACAGCTGGTTGGATTGGTTATACTGTCTATGTTGCTTGTGAGGTGAAAACATGAAGACATATTTTCTTGTTAGTTAGTGGTCACATCCACGGAACACAAACTGAATATAAATTCAGCAGTTTTGTGGTCTGTTTTATAAGCAGAAACTGCAGTGGTTCTCAGGCACATGACATGTATTTGGAAATGCCTAGGGACAACTTTGTCAGAATGACTGGGGAGGGGGCATCGTGGCATTTTGTATGCAGGGGAGAGGGTTGTTATCCATTGCGCATGTAGGGGATGGTACCACCCCAGGAATAATTGTCCTACCCAGTGGCAGACAGAGTCTAAGATGCCCCCATGACCCCTCTTGGGATTCATGCTATTATGAAATCCATACCCTTTGAGTGTGGGAGGGGTATGTGACATGCTTCTGGCTAGTGAAGTACAACAAAAAGTGACAGGACACATGTGACCAGGCACATGTGGTTATATTAAAAAGGATTTGATTATACTATCTGTCTTGCTAAGAACGCTCTCCTTTGTTTTGAAAGTGCTAGCTGCCACTTTGTGGGCTGCCCTATGGAGAGGGCCATGCTTTGAAGGAACTGGCCTTGGTCAACCACCAGCAAGAAACTGAGACTCTCACACTGGAAGCCTGCAAGAAACTGCATACAGCTAATAATTGTCTTGACTCAGAGCAGGCCCCTTCCCCAGTCATGCCTCAGAAGAGAATCCAGTCCTTGCTGATTCCTTGATTGTAGCTTCCTGGAGAACCAAGCTAAGTCGTGTCCAGACTGCTGATCCAGAGAAACTGTGAGAACTAAATGTATTTGTTTAAAGTCATTAGCTTTGTGGTAGTTTGTTACTCAGAAACTAATAACAAAAATAAATCAGCTTGGTCTAAAAGAAGTCAGTCCAGCCTGCTGTAATGGATTACCATAGACTAGGTGGCTAAACCACAGACATTTACTTCTTACAGTTCTGGAGGCTGGAAATGCAAGATCAGAGTGCCTGTGGAAACGGTGTCTGGTGAGAGACTACTGCCTAAGGTTTGCAAGTGTCCATCTTCTCTTTGTAATTTCATGTGGCAGACAGCAGAGAGGGAGCAAGATTTCATGTCTCTCCTTATGAGGGCACTGACCCCATTCTTGGCGGTACCACTCTTAATGACTTAATTATCTCTCTGAGTCTCCTCCTCCTAATACCATCACTTTGGGGATGAGAATTTCAACCTATGGATTTTGGGAAGACAAAAACTTTAGCCCATTCCCAGGCAGCACAGTGGTAAAGAATCTGTCTGCCAATGCAGGAGAAACAAGAGATGCAAGTTTGATCCCTGGGTTGGGAAGATACCTTGAGTAGGAAATGGCAACTGCTCCAGTATTCTTGCCTGGAAAATTCCATTGAGAGAGGAGCCTGGTGGGCTATAGCCCATGGAGTCACAAAGAGTCAGACACAACTGTGTGCACACACACACAGCACTCAAACGTCAACAGAACCTCCACTGGCATGAAACTCTCAGTATGTGCTGCCCAGTTGACATACTGTTAGTGACTTTTGCAGCAGACTTGATGAATTATTGCACACCTGAGTTTCCTATGGCATTATGAACACCTAATGTGGAAGTCTTATCACTACGGCCTTGTGCTTAGTTTCTCTGTCATGTCTGACTCTTTGTGACCCCATGGACTGTAGCCCAGCAGGCTCCTATGACCATGGGGATTCTCCAGGCAAGAATACTGGAGTGGGTTGCCATGCTCTACTCCAGGGTATCACTATGGCCTTGCTACAGAGGATGAGATGGTTGGATGGCATCACTGACTCGACGGACATGAGTTTGAACAAGCTCTGAAAGTTGGTGATGAACAGGGAAGCCTGGCATGTTGCAGTCCATGGGGTCACAGAGTCGGACATGACTGAGTGACTGAACTGAACTGAACATAGCTAAGAACCAGAATACCACAGATATTTGGAAAGTTTTTTTAAAATGAATGATACTTGAACTCAACCTACAAGTGACACCACAACTCTCCATGAGGACCCATCTTCAGGCTGTATCAAACAGAATCACATGGGGAGAGGAAGTGGAAAATCACTGGCTTAAAAATGGTCCAGTGGTAGGTTTATCCAGTACTCAAATTTGGAAGAATATTGGTTTGTTTGTATTTTGTTGTTCTCACCCGCTTATTTGTCATGACATGAGCACAACTTTATTTCTCTACCTCAATGAATTTAGGTAAAAGCTTTCATTGTTTAAATGAACATTTCTTTGCTCCAAGTAACTTGATTATACTGCCCATGATACTTATTTCCGCCTGGACTTCTTACTCCTTAGATGGGGGAGGTTAAGACAGTGACAATGTGGTTTCCCCATCCAAAGGCAGACATTAACAGAATTTCCCTGGAATGCAGGTAAGGGTTAAGAAGGGAGAAAACTTGTCATTTTAGGGGATTTAAGGCTAAGGCAAAAGGGCAATATATATTCCTTTTTTTCCCCAACTAAGTAGATGCATGGAACACTGCCTCACTTTAGAGGCCTCTACATTTCTAACCTTCCTGTGTAGCAAAGCACTGCCATGTGACCCTGTTTGAGGGATGTCATATGACATTTTTATAAGGAAGATAGTTACTGTTATTCTCCCTAACTCCCTTTCTGCCATCTGGGAAATAGCAGAAGCTGGAGGTGCTTCCTGGAAGATAGTGAGAAATGGGAAAGTTGAAATGATGGGGATGGCTGATAAGGTGCCCAAGAGCCAACTGTGTAGTCTCCTGCATACTCAGCATTTTTTAGTGTTTTGTTGGTATCTTGTATTGGTCATGCAGGAGTATTTACACCATGGATACTGGTAAATGCTACAAATCAGAGATATTTTGTTTTCAGTTCAGTTCAGTCTGGTCATTCAGTTGTGTCTGACTCTTTGCGACCCCATGGACTGCAGCATGCTTGGCCTTCCTGTCCATCAACAACTCCCAGAGTTTATTCAACCTCATGTCCACTGAGTTGGTGATGCCATGCAACCATTTCATCCTCCGTCACCCCCTTCTCCTCCTGTCTTCAATCTTTCCCAGAGTCAGGGTCTTTTCCAATGAGTCAGCTCTTCCCATCAGGTGGACAAAGTATTGGACTTTCAGCTTCAACATCAGCCCTTCCAATGAATAATAAAGACTGATCTCCTTTAGGATGGACTGGTTGGATCTCCTTGCAGTTCAAGGGACTCTCAAGAGTCTTTACCAACACCACAGTTCAAAAGCATCAATTCTTCAGTGCTCAGCTTTCTTTATAGTCCAACTCTCACATCCATACATGACTACTGGAAAAACTATAGCCTTGACTTGACAGATCTTTGTGGGTAAAGTATCCCTGCTGGAGACTTTGTGGCAAGGTGACAACCTTGATCTTCCCTGACTTCATAGGTCTTTTGTGTGAATTGCACACTGAAGAATCCTCTGGAAGCTTCTTCTGATGGAGCTCTGGACCTGACATGGCCCCATGGTTGGATATGATCTTCAGTTTCCTGGAAACCTGGAAGCCAGGGTTTGCTGTCCAGGAAAACTTCACTCTATTGTCTCTGTGTGTTAGTAAAATTTCCAGTGAGCAGGGCTCCCTCCTGATTTCCTGCCCTCTCAACTGTCAGGATAAATAAACAATTCACTTTATTTAGACATTTCCAAGCACTTTCCTCTTTGCCATATGCCTTGATCCTCGGAGGCATCAGGACTCTTGCTAATAAACCTCATTTCAGATGAACGTATTGAGGACCAGAGATGTTTAAGGCTTCTCCAAGTTCATACTGAGAAGAAAAGAACCTGCATCTCTGAATCCTAGAGCTGTACTACAGAAGTTACCACCTGTGCTTTGAAATCCCCAGGTCTGGGATCAGAATTTTCACCTATATAATTTGCTTAAAGGATCTAAACTTTAGTTTCTTTTTTTGTGTGTAAATTGGGACTAATAGCAGTTACATCCCATGGCTTGTTGTGATAATCAAATAACACCTAGCAGGGCATACTTCATAGAGGTAGCAGTCAATGGACATTTGTCATTGTTCCACCAGGCACCTGGCACCTGCCCACGGCTGTTCTTTTCCCAGACTTTGAATCTCTGTTGGAACCTAGCTGTACCTCTGGACCCACATAACAGTCATTCTGTGTCAGATCACACTTTTGAAATGAGCTCTTCGTAGCCACCAACATTTCTTACCATATGCTGCCACCCTCTCAGGTAACAAAGAGGCTGGAAAAGGGGCAAGATAGAGGGGAGGCTCCTTTTCATGTGCTTCTAAAGGACTGGATGGGCTTCCCAGGTGGTCACTGGTAAAGAATCTGCCAGCCAATGCAGGAGATGTGGGTTCAGTCCCTGGGTTGGGAAGATTCCCTGGAGAAGGAAGTGGCAATCTGCTCTAGTATTCCTGCCTGGAAAATCTCATGGACAAAGGAGGCTGGTGGGCTGCAGTCCATGGGGTTGCAAAAGACCAGGACATGACTTAATGATTAAACAACGACAGCAAGGGACTGGATAAGGTTCTCAAAGGAGTTGCAATGGCCTTTAATGCAAAACTCAGCTCATCTCCTCAAAGTTATTTCAGCTTTTATAGCAGGATGCTAATCAATGTATTTGTTGACTTTTCTCTGGTCGCTTTCCTGAGCATCACCATCCCACTGAGGGAAGAAGCAGTGGAATTATGCCCACCCCTTCTACCTGTGCCCCCAGCCTGGCAGGTGCAGCTTTAAGGCTCTAGTTCCTTTGACTATCACAGTTCAAAGAGATGGTTTCCAGGTCCCTGAGAAAGGCATTGGACTTAAAGCTAGAGGCCTATTTAGCTTTTAAAAAAACTTACAAACATTTCAAAGAAATAAAGAACTTATAATTTTTTATTGGAATGGAATTGCTTTATAACATTGTGTTGATTTTCACTGTTCAATGAAGTGGTTCAGCTATATATCCCTCTGAACCCTCTAGGTCATCACAGAGCAACAAAGAACTTACAATTATAATTTTCCTAAAGTAGTTGCTCTAAGAAAAGAGAGGAGGGTGGAGTTTCTTCCCTTATTGCATTTGCCCTTAGGTCTGTTACGTTTCAGAGAGCAAAAAGAATCCTTACTTCCTGTAGAAGATGTTATATAAAGTTAACAACTGCTGAGGTGCTAGCTTGGTTGCCTTGGTTGGGCTGGCCTGCTCTTGTGCTGGAAAACGCTTCTGGATGCCTAAGAAATCTGGAGATTGATGGGTGTGTAATGGGTGGATAAGGAGGTTGGGACTTGTAAGAATTCACACTTGCATAGAGTGAAGGATTGCTTGAGAGAAATTTCCAGGCAGGGTTAAAAAAAATTTTAAAGTAACTTTGCTGTTTGTTTTTGTTAATATTTTCTCTATCTTATAAGGTATGACAGACATGATATGATGTGTGAGTGCATGTGGGTGTGCTCAGTCATGTCTGACTCTGTGACCCCATAGACTGTAGCCCACCAGGTTCCTTTGTCCATGGGATTTCCCAGGCAAGAATACTGGAGTGGGTTGCCATTTCCTCCTCCAGGGGATCTTCCTGACCCAAGAATTGAACCCACATCTCCTGTGTCTCCTGCATTGGCGGGTGGATTCTTTTCCACTGAACCACCCGAGAAGCCCACACTATATGATAAATCGTGATAAAATATGATAATTTAATTTCAATATGATAAGCTTAAATATTGTTTTTTATGCTAACTTCCTGGATACCCTTGAGGGGTATCCAAGAGTCTGACTAGCTCTCAGCATTCATGTAACTCCACAACAGTCTCAAAATACAGCCAATGGGTATAACTGGGAGAGAACTAGGCCCAAAAGTGTTCAAGAATTTAGCTGATTTCCCATGAGTCCTCCACTGGAAAGTCTGCACTGCTCACAGTCCCTCCTCATGGAGAATGCCTTATCCTAGATAAGAAGAATTTTTCCCTGCAGTCTTGTATAACAATAATAACACCACATATTTTGAAATGAAATATTGAGGCATTGTTACTTGCCCTATCTGATACAGTCTTAATGACAAACCTTCATTACAGATGAAAATACCTAGGCTGAGAAAGTTGTGTACCTTGCTCCAGGTCTCACAGCTAATACAGAATCAGGATGAAATCGAGGGCAAGTGAAAAAAGTTGTGGATGTGGCACATGACTCTGACAGTAAGTATCCCTTCCAACCCTAATTGAGAAGTTGGAGCCCTGGGCAGCATCTCAAATATCACCTAGATCCAAGGCCTTCGTGCTCTTATACAGAGTGAAGTAAGTCAGAAACAGGAAAACAAATATCATACGTTAATGTAGCTATGTGGTGTCAACTACAGATTGACGCTTGCCTGTCAACTACAAATGGGCACTTGCCAAGAGCATTGGCAGCAACTGAACAACAAGGGCATTTGCCATCTTGCCTCTGTGCAGATTGGGCTTCCCTGGTGGTTCAGAGGGCAAAGCATCTGACTGCAATGCGGGAGAATGGGTTCGATCCCTGGGTAGAGAAGATCCCCTGGAGAAGGAAATGGCAACCCACTGAAGCCTGTAGGCTACAGTCTATGGTAGGCTACAGTCTATGGGGTCGCAAAGAGTCACAGAGGACTGAGACATCACTTTCACCTTCTGTGCAGATTGAACTTTGTGCTGCTGCAGCTATTGACCTTCGACACCTGCTGAGGGATTTCAGGGTGGAGTGAGGCCCTCGGTGCTCCAGGGAGTCTGATGGAACAGGTTTTCAGATAGTTGTGTTAGGTAGTTAGAATAGGGAAAAAGGAGTCCAGAATGGCGGTGGCTAAAAGACCTGGAGGGGGAAAGCCTGAGAAAATAGAACAAAGGAAAGTCTGAGGACCGGAGTGAGAACCTCAGGTAAAACAACACTCCTGGCTGGCCCAGTTTACATAAGACAGGCCCAGGGACAGAGAAACATATAAAAAGAGGAGCCAAAGCCCTCTTCTTTCTCTCTCTCTCTCTCTCCCGTGCGATGGGGTGATCTTCTCTTCCCGTCTTTGGATTGACGTGCCCTCACGCCTCGAAGATGGATTTTCCTGTTATGATCTAAACAAATAGAGCTGTAACACTGAGCCCTAACACTGATTTATTTAAGAGCTATAACACCATCTGTCCTCCGAGAGCTGTGACCCGCCGAGGGGGCTTCAATGTCCGTCACTCCAAATTTTTGTTGTGACGAGACAAAGAACCGAGGAGCATACACTCGCTGACATCTATGGTGCTGTGACTCGGATATAACCTGGCTGAAACAACCTCCACGCGGAAGAGGCCAAGCGCAGCAGGAGCCCAACTCAGCGAAGCTCCCGCGGTAGGAGCGGAACGTGAAGAAAACCCAGCGCAGGGGAAGGCCCGTCATGCTGGAAACCGGGGCAGCGAAAACGAACTCAGCAGAAAGCCCACGCGGCTCAGCCTCAGATTCCAGAAGACCTCCGGTTAAGGTAGGAGGTCCTTGCTCCTATGACTGGAGGGACATGCCTAAAAAATCTTAATTCCTTTACAATCTCTCTTTCTTGTTTCCTCAAACCCCCCGCGAACAGGCGGGTGGCAGTGGGCGCAATTGAGGGACTCTGGAGAGGCTACTCTTCATTATGGCCCAAAGGCGCTATCTGCTGAGCCCCAGTAGCTATTAGCCAAGCCGGTGGGGGTTCTTCTGTCCCTACTCTTCTCTGTTCCAAGAATCAGGCCAATGGAAACTGTGAGCACCTGTTAGATATCTAGCAAATTTTCCGGCAGGCTATGGAAGGGATTCCTTGGCACATCTTTACCACTGCTTGTTCCTCCTGTCCTTCAGCTCTCTATCCTGGGACTCTAGCCCAGCCAAAAAGTAAGAGGTGGATTTGTTAGGATTCAGAGAGAAGCACATGCTTCAGGGTGTGGGCCATTGCTGAGGGCAAGGGCTCAGGCCATGGAATGTGGCCTAAGTTTTGCGAGTGCGAGGGGTTAATTCATATGCTAATGAGTGGGAGGATCATCCCAGTCATTGGGGAATCACCCACTCCTCCCTCTGTTGAAAGTGCCTTAGAGCTGTTCTGCCACCTCTGGGTGTGTCTTTTGGCTTACAGATCGGGTATTAAGGTTTGCTAGAATTTGACTTGTCCTGTTGGACCCAATGTTATGCCCTTGTGCTGTCATTCTTCCAAAGGTTGTGCTCTGCACCCCCCTTCTTTCCCGTTTCATGCTCCTTTCCTCAGCCCCATCTGGGCCCACAATGTTGCCTCTACAATCTTCTAGAGGGATAACCAAAAAATAGCTGGCCTTGGGAGGGAAGAACTGTATAATATCCAACCCCTTAGTCCTACCTAGCACTGGTCACATTGGAGATCTTGGGGACGCCCAAACACCAGTCCAGGGGTCCCAGGAGGTCATCACGCCTTGACCTGCCTAGGGGTCTGGTCATTGAAAGGTTGTCAAGCCTCAGCCTTTTGGGGATCCTCTAGTCCCAAGGGTCCCAGGAGGTCGTCACACCTCGACCTGCCCGGGGATTCGATCTCTAGGAGGCTGTCACGCCTCAGTCTGCCTGGAGATCTGCATCCTGACCCAGGGACGCCTGGCTCTCAGGTTGTGACAGTACTAGCTAGGATGAGCTTACATCATGGTATCTATTCCCACCCACGGTGGACAAACTAGCAATGAATTACAACCCCTTAATTCTACCCAGTACTGGTCACGCTGGAGACCTTGGAGACACCAAACTCCAGCCCGGGGGTCCCAGGAGGTCATCACGCCTTGACCTGCCTAGGGATCTGGTCCTCAAAAGGTTGTCATGCCTCAACCTTCTCGGGGATCCGCTAGTCCCAAGGGTTCCAGGAGGTCGTTATGCCTCGACCTGCCCAGGGGCCCAATTCTCGGGAGGCCGTCACGCCTCGACCTGCCCAGGGATTCGATCTCTAGGAGGCTGTCATGCCTCAGCCTGCCTAGAGATCTGCATCCTGACCCGGGGATGCCTGGCTGTCAGGTTGCAACAGTACTGGGTAGGATAAGCTTCAAAAAGCCTATTAGTTTTTTTCTTTTCCTTTTCCTCCCTAACATGACTGTTTTTCAGATGGAAAATAACCAATCCACTTCCCAGCAGATGCCCTTGAGATGCATCCTTGATAACTGGAAGCTGTTTGATCCTCTAACTTTAAGGAGGAATCATTTAAAAATCTTTTGTGCCACTGCGTGGCCACGGTATCCACTGGGGGACGAGGAACACTGGCCTGAGGATGGGACTTTAAATTACAATACCATCCTGCAATTAAAATTATTCTGCAAAAGACAAGAAAAATGGACAGAGATCCCCTATGTCCAAATTTTCTTCAGACTGAGAGATATGAAGGAACTCTGTCTTAAGTATAGGATTGTTGTATGCCCTAAAAGTGAGCCCACTAGGCAAATGGGGTTAGGCACAGGCAACCAAGAGAAGGAACCCCCCCCCCCCATGAAGGCTCACCTCCCACAGCTCCCGAGTTGCCTGGTGCTTCTTCCGTGTATCCAAGCATGCCCCCATACCCAGGAGCACCCCCTCTGCAAAAGCCAGCTCAAGTATGTCCCTTAGTTGAAACTGGAGGAGAATTCGGACCAACCCAAGTCCATAAACCCTTCTCCCTCTTAGAACTAAGACAGATCAAACAAGACCTGGGAAGCTATACAGATGACCCAGGCAAATACATGGATACGTTCCAACATACTACCTTGGCCTTTGACTTGACATGGAAGGACATCATGGTCATATTTAGTCAAACTTTATCTGACCCTGAACGTACTAGGGTCTTAAAGGAAGCCCAGAGGTATGCAACAGGGCTTCACATGTCAAGCGATAGATACCCAGTAGGGGAAACTGCAGTCCCCTCCTCCGATCCTAACTGGAATTATAATGACCCTGAACACGTCTCGGAAAGGGATCATTTTCTAATCTGTATAAAGGCAGGACTGAAAGCAGCCTAGCAAAAAGTAATCAGCTATGTCCGGGTCTCAGCAATAACTCAGGAGTCCAATGACAACCCCATTGCCTTTCTGGAAAGGCTAAAAGAGGCCCTCCAAAAGTTTACCAGTTTGGACTTAGACTCTTACAAAGGACAGGTGATTTTAAAGGACAAATTCCTGTCCCAGTGTGCATCAGATATCAGAAATAGGTTACAACAGCTACAGCAGCAGGACTCTGCTGCCTCTAGATGAGATGATCCAGACAGCCACCCATACCTTTTATAACGGAGAACAGGAGAAGGAGGCCAAGGCCCAGGAGAGGGAGAGAAGGAAAGAGACAAGGCCTGCCCAGATGCTGGCCGCCCTCCAGGGCAGCCCTATGGCACACCCCGAGCCCTTGAATGGCAAGGCACGAGGCAAATGCCTAATCTGTAGACAGGCGGGGCATTGGGCCAAAGAGTGTCCTAACCGTGACAAGTCTCCTAGAACAGCTTGCCACAAATGTCATCAACTGGGACACTGGGTGGCACTCTGCCCTCGGGACCCAAGAGCCTCAAGGTCAAGCGCCAAGCCTTCCCTCACGATGGTTCAAGAGGACTGAAGCGGCCCGCTCCAGCCAGCCCGCCTGTCACAGATAACCATCACGGGGCTGGAGCCAAGGGTGCAACTGGGTGTGGCAGAAACCTTGGACCACCGGACAAAACCTTGAGAGGGATTGTCAGAAGATCCTCTGACCAGTCCTGAGGAAATCTGGAACACTGACGAAAGCAGCTTTGTCTTGGATGGAAAAAGAAGAGCGGGATATGCAGTAGTCTCCAATTTTGAGATCATAGAGGCTAAACCTTCGCCACCAGGAACTTCAGCCCAATTAGCTGAGCTCATAGCCCTGAGTCGAGCTTTAGAGCTGGGAAAGGGAAAAAGAGTAGCCATTTACATTGACTCCAAGTATGCCTTCCTGGTGCTACATGCACATGCTGCTATTTGGAAAGAAAGGGGCAATTTGACCACCAGAGGGTCCCCAACCAAATATGGTGATCAAATCCTTAGACTCTCAGAGGCAGTCCATCTGCCCACAGAGGTTTTAGTCTCCCGCTGTAAAGGACACCAAAAAGGGAGCACTGACGTGGCACGAGGGAACCAAGCAGCCGATCAGGCAGCTAAGAGAGCAGCCTTACAGAACCATGACTTAATAGGGTTGGCCACCTTAGTTCCACAGACTAACTTGCCAGAAACTCCTTCATATACTGAAGGTGAGACTCTTAAAGCTAAGAGTGAGGGCTTTCAAGAAGATCATATGGGGTGGTTCCAAAAGGAGGGGCTCCTTTTTCTGCCTGGGAACCTCCAATGGAAGTTGGTTAACTCCTTACATGCCACCACTCATTTAGGAGAAAAGGCCCTCCAAAGATTACTAGAAAGGTCTTTCAGAGGAACAGGCTTCCAAACAACTATAAGACAAGTGGATAATCCCAGGCTTTGCATCTCTTTTTCTAGAGAAACAGGGAATCCCTTCATGAGGACATCAGATCCTCCTGACTAGGAGAATACCTCTTGTAAAGTAAGTGCTTGATTGCATTGAACTCCCCCTTCCCTGAAATCTTATATATTGACCTTCCCCAGCTGCCTCTTTGGAGCAGTCTCTTGGAGCTATCTGAGATGCTGCCTCCGAGGCTGCTGTCAGTCCTCATTTTGCCCCAAATAAAACTTAACTTGCAGCTCTCAAGTTGTGCATCTTTTTTTAGTCGATGGTGGGATCTAGAAAAATGGTAACGATGAACCTATTTGCAGGGGAGGAATGGAGATGCAGATTTAGAGAATGGACTTGTGCACACAGCGTGGGGTGCAGAGGGTAGGAAGAATTGAGAAAGTAGCATTGACATACATACAATGTCAATATACACTATCATGTATAAAATAGATAACTAGGGGGAAGTTGCTATATAACAAAAGGAACCCAGCCCAGAGTTCTGTGATAACCCAGAGGGGTGGGATGGGAGGAGGGGAGGGATGCTCCCGAGGGAGGGGATATATAAAATTGTGACTGATTCATGTTGTTGTACAGTAGAAATCAACACAACATTGTAAATAAATTTTCCTCCAGTTAAAAACAAAAGGGACTGCAGTTCATAATCCATTCCTGGGTTAGGACAAAAGTATTACTAGATTCCAGATCACCTACATTAAAAAAAAAAAAAAAAAGATATGGAATAGAATGTAAAATATCAAAGTAGCCACATGTGAAAAGGGCAAGTTAGTGAAGCTATTATTTCAATGACGTATGGATAAAATGAAACTGTTCTTGTAAAGGCTTTAATTTGCAAGTCTACACAGGGTTCAGGTCCATAACCTTTCCATTTTACAGATGGAGAGAATGAGGTCCAGAGGGAATGAGGTGGGTGGGGCTGGGGAGTCACAAAGCTAATTATAGGCAAAATTATAGGCCAAATAAAACCGGAGGCACTTTTTGTTTTAGCCATGATTGTGCATTTTTTTCTTCTTCAACCTCCTTTTCAATCCCTGTGTTATCCAGCACTGAGAATGCAAAATCTCATCTCCCATCAGTGTTGGACAGTGGCTTAGTAGAATTTAGCTTTTCAGAACAGAAATGAGTGCTATTTGTTTTAAAAGAAAGCTAAGCCTACCAGGCAACTGGATGTTGAATTAAAGGTCTTGTGGGATCAGGGCAAAAACAAGGAGCTTGTTTGTGAAGCTTTTCTGGGAAGCTGGGAATTGAGAACTCCAGGTGGTCCTGAGAAGTGGCAGAAATTTCCCTGCTCTGCTGGGCTTTATATGCAGAAGAAGGCAAAACATTGCCAGAGGAGCTGCAAAACACCAGCTGACCTTTTGCTGGAGAGCTTGAGCCTTTGCAAAGGGCATGATCACCACCTCATTGATTGCAAAGTCCACCATAATTGGAGAAGGGAGGGGAGCAAAGGTGACCCAGCTCTCTGCAAGATGGTGGGCGTGATGCCTCACAGACTTAATTTCCATAGTATGGCATGCAAGGCCTTAAGGCATGCCATTTAGCTGTTCTGTGTCTTAGTTTCTCATCTGTAAAACAGAGATAAAAAGTCCTTCATTATCATGCCCTGCTGGATGTAGGGATTAGTTAGGTACAATATGAAGATGAGTAGGGATTATATATTTTTACAACTGTTAAAATAAGAAAAGGAGGAGGAAAGTATGAAAAAAAGAATAGAAATCCAAATATTTTTGTTTATTAAAATCAGATCTTAAGCATCTAAATTACATAACTTATGTCATTTTCTCAAATGGTAAAAACCAGCTTGCATCCATAAATGATATTTTTATTTTTATGAACAAAGACTTCTTCCAACTGAAAGAACTCCCAGCGGCCAAAGCTGGAACAATTCGAGCCAGAAAATAAATAAGAAAGCATTGAACTATAATTCAAAGTGTTAAATAAATATCTATGAGTTTATACTGACATAAATAAGTAAGTGAATTAATAAATCAATGGGAAAGAAGAGACAGATCTGTTCAGAATTCCAAATAATTCATATAGATATACTGCCTTCAGGTAAGTGGACCATATCTTCCCCTCTTATGTGTGGGCTATTCGTAGGGATATCTTTCCAAAGAATATAGAATGGAAAGAGGAGGAAGGGAATAACTTTAGGGTGGAAAAATATGACAATATTTCCTAAAAACTGTCACAGTCATCAAAAACAAGAAAAGTCTGAGAAAGTCTCACAACCAAGAAGAGCCTAAGAAGACATGGCAAAAGAATGTAATGTGGAATCGTGAATGGGATCCTAGAACAGAAAAATGAGATTAGGTGAAAACTAAAGAAATCAGAATAAAGTATGAAATTTAGTTAATTGCAATCAGTGTTGGTGCCTTAACTGTGATAAATGTACCATACTGATGTAAAGTGTTGATAATAGGGGAAGCTGTGAGGCATGTGAGGACTCTCAGTATTACTCTTGTACTTTTATATAAACCTCAAACTATTCTGAAATAAAAACTTCATTTAGAAAGTCTTTCTAATTTAAGAGTTATGTTAATTTCAGATCAATTTTAGCAAACATACATGGCATGCACACCAAACAATAGGTACATGGACTGTATCTGCCATATCTTCAAAATATTGAGGAGGATACAGGTGTAAGCACACAATGGCATGTGGGAAAATTCATAATTGCATAAATGCCACAAATTGCAAATGCTGAGACTGTTGAGAGAGGCTCATGGAATGGATTGCATTTGGCTAGTGCTGGGAAATTCCTGCAACAATTTCTTTGCAGTGTCTATCTTTACCAAGCAGTGGTGCAGTGAGAAGGAGCCCATCTAGTGGTGTGTTTAGCTTTGAATATGTTGAATTTGAGCTGCGTGTGGCCTATCCAAGTTTATATATCCAGTAGGAAGCCCAGTGTATAGACCTGCCCACAGATGTGAACTTGGGAATCATCAGTCTTTAATGGTCACTGAAGCAATAAATGATGTAGAAAGCCTGTGATTGTTCTTTTGCTAAGAGAATATTTTTTAATCAATGAGTTATAATGTAGCCCAGGCAAGGAACCAGAGCTCCATCTGTGCCGATTACTAACTGAAACTGAAGCAAGTAGTACTGACTTACTCAGCTTCAATTTCCTACTCTATAAAATGAAGAGAGCAGTACCTCTGATTTTCTCTACCTTTTGGGTTGGGTAGGGAGGAGGAGTCAGAGGATGTCATACAAGTCCTTTGTAAAGAGCTACAGAGATGTAACACAGTCTCTGCTTCATGTTATTGAGCAAATTCTCTTCAAAACTCTCTCTTAATTGCTTAGCTCTCAAAAGACCAGAGTTTAACTGGATGTCACTGTTGTTTTTTGAAAAAGCTAAGTTCTAAATATCATGGTGATTTGTACATTATTTGAGGAGATTTTTGCAAGTCACTTGGATTATGATCAACTTTCCTTCTTAAAGAGTGACAAGTTTACATTTCCTACTATTTATTAAGTATCATTTCAAGGGAAACTTAGAGGCCATTTTTGAACACTTTCCAGTAAAGCTATGTGTTTTTTACGACAAGTAGGTTTTTGTTTATAAAACTTTCTAATAAGCCCTTGGGCAGAAGTTATTGTCTTCTTTATTAACATGACATAGCAGAATATAAAAAGATGGAGAAACCAATTAATTTTTGTAGCAGAAGTCATGCAATTTTTCCCAAAACAAGTGCTGAGAAGCCAACTAAGCCAAGAATATATTCAACTTGGGCAACTATCAAGAAAACGAAGAAGCATGAATCAAGCCAGAGATTTGTTTCCTTACTTTCACACTGTAGGTTGGCAGACAGAGTTTTCTTCCCAGTTAACATAGGCACATGCACTCTCCAGGTGTGAACTTGACTTTATGCTGGGAATGGATGTTTCCTGCTATTAACATTTTCAAACTTTCCAGCACTGGAATTAAATGCTCCTCTCTGAGATTTCATTATAAGGGGGTGTAGTTTTTGACCTATTCAAGGTAAGTATTCTCTTCTGTTTGCCTGAAGCTTGTACACTGCCTTGCCACCTAGCAAGTTCCAACAAAGGCCATGGAGACAACAGAGGGTAGAGATCTAATGAGAAGTGAGCCTTTTTCTTCCTTTTTTGGAGCACACAGACAATATTCTTCTCAATTAATAACCACCTACTGACTGGTTATCCTTTTGGGTGATTTTGGCAGCATCAAACTCTCTTTGAAGCACATTAGAGCAGCACCCTCATGTGAGAATGATAATTTGCCTGCTGAAAACTCCACTTGGTATGTCTTTTAAAAAATCTGAATAAGAGAATGAAAGTGAATTAAGTGGAATTAAGTTAGAAACTAGATCTTTTGTGATAAAACATAGGCTTGCTCAATGCAGGAAAATATTGATTATGACATGTCTCACATAGGGAAGAAAGATTTATCAATTCTACAGTCATGAGGGAGCTTAAATCCTGAAGGGATGATTTTTCAGTTCACATAAAGGGAGTGTTATGCACCAGGAAGGAATAATTTTGGTGAAAATTTTATCTGGTAAATAATAGGGTAACACTCTACTGTTTTTTCATCCCCATCATGACCACCTTTCCCAATTCCAAATAATTTCAAGTGACAGATAATCTGAAGCCATGTTTTAGCTTTAGCAAATGGTCCCAATTTGCTTTTGAATCCATTCAGAAGCTTGTGATCTTTGAGGCTAACTGCCTGCATTGAGGGAGAACATAATTTATATCTCATAGAGTTGTTGAGAGACAAAAAGAGAAATTTCTGTAGGGAAGCTCCTTATAAAGCACTACAGAAATATGTGCATTGTTGTTCTACTGCTCTCTCACTTTCAGATATGAGCAAAAGTTGCTTGCAAATGTTTAAAGAAAACATAATTTAAGCCAATCCTAAGTCAATTTGTGATCCGAATGAACTGGGTGCAAAAGACTTGCCTGCAGGGGAAGATGATCAGGTTAAAAGTTACAATGCAGATCTGGGGTGATGGTGAAATCAGAGAAGGTGAAGAGCACAGTGATTTGAAGAAGAGATTCTAAAAACTTGGGGGAACCTAATGCCAGGGGGATTGTGAATAAGTAAGTGAAAGAAAACTCTTGGTACAAGAGCTGGAACTGGTGAAACATCAGGGAGGGCTGGCGGCAGACACCCCAAAGATACATTCTCTGTGCTTCCAGTTAGTTGTGCAGTAGGAAATGGCAATCCACTCTAGTATTCTTTCCTGGGAAATTCCATGGACTAAGGAGCCCCGCAGGCTGTAGTCCATGGGTTCACAAAGAATCAGACACATCTGAGCGACTGAGCATCAGTTAATTGGTTTCAGGGCCTTCTCTTCTACCTGCTATTGGTTGAATTATGTCCCCTCCCCCAATCACTTCTCACAAAGATACTGAAGTTCTAACCACTAGTACTTCAAGCGAAACTTATTTGGAAATAGGATCTTTGCAGAAGATCAAGTAAAGGTGACATCACTGGAGTGGGCTCTAATCCAATATGACTGATGTCTTTATAGAAAGGAGAAATTCAGATGCAGAGACACAGGTGTGGAGGAAATGTGATAGGAAGACACAGGGATATGGACATCCACAAGCCAAGGGATACACGAGGGTAACAGAAATGAGGGTGGGGACATGGAATAGATTCTCTTTCACAGCACTCAGAAGGAACAAGGAACCTCGTGTGGACAAAATATGTTAACTGCCATTTCAGGAAACCAAGGATACTGCAGCCATAAAGTTCCCAGCCCCTGCAGTTGCCCCAGTGATGCACCTGGAGGTGACTCAGGATGGAGAAAAACAGGATACTGGCTCTAGATAGTTAGACAGCATGTTTAAGGAATAACTTCAATGAGCCCAAAAGGTTGCTTCTTCCTGCACATAGAAAAGCACTAAAAACATTAAATTGAGATATCTGTTTTATTTTTTGTGTGTGTGATGAGTAGGAATCTTTTGATGTTCAACTATATATATGTTTTTCCCTAGCAAAAACTCCTATTTATTCTGGCATTCCCCTTACTTCTTTGAAATAGTACCTCAGAGCTATCTCTGCTACAGTCCTCAGTAAGTTCACTGAATAAAACATAATTCTCAACTTTTAGGTTGTGCTTTTTTTTTTTCCTCTTCAGTTAACGATTTCAGATTTTCAGTCTTCAGAAACAGGGGACAATAAATATTTGTTGTTAAAGCCGCCTAGGGCTTCCCAGGTGGCTCAGTGGTAAAATAACCTGCTGCCAACGAAGCATTTGCAGAGGATGCCGGTTCAGTTCCCAGGTCAGGAAGATCCCCTGGAGGAGAATAGGGCAATCCACTCCAGTATTCCTGCCTGGGAAATCCCATGGACAGAGGAAACTGGCAGACTACAGTCCATAGAGTCACAAAGATTGGGACATGGACACAACTGAGTGGCTGAGCACAAAGCCACCCAGTTTTGTTGCTTTACTGTGGAAACCCCAAGAAACCAATATACCAGAGTTTCCCCGAGAGGTAAATATTATTTAGCTATTTGTCTGCTACTTTCATTGACTGTTTCTACAGGGAGTAAGCTACACAGGGATAAGGGCCTTGTTTGTCTCTATCACAGTACCTTTTCATACTGTTCATGGGGTTCTCAAGGCAAGAACACTGAAGTGGTTTGCCATTCCCATCTCCAGGGGACCATGTTTTGTCAGAACTCTCCCCCATGAGCTGTCCATGTTGGGTGGCCCTACAAGGCATGGCTCATAATTTCATTGAGTTAGACATGCCATGCAGGGCCACCCAAGACAGAGCCCCTGCCCTCCTGCAGCCCACTGCTGCCCGTACATCCTCAGGAGACACCCAAACACAGTTCTGTCTCAGTCTCTGTGGGGCCTCTGGCTCCTGGTGCGCACAAGGTTTGTTTGAGCCCGCTGAGCTTCTCGGGAGGGTATGGGGTTTGCTTCTAAATGCGATTTTGCCCCTCCTACGGTCTTGCTAGGGATTCTCTGCCCTTGGACGGGGGGTACTTTTGAACTGTGGTGTTGGAGGAAAAGGGGATGACAGAGGATGAGATGGCTGGATGGCATCACCGACTCAATGAACATGAGTTTGGGTAAACTCCGGGAGATGGTGATGGACAGGGAGGCCTGGCATGCTGCAGTCCATGGGGTTGCAAAGAGTCAGATATAATTGAGAAACTGAACTGAACTGAACTGATCACAGTACCTAGAACCATACAATACAATCACATTTGTTGAGTGAAATTTTACTGCTTGGCTCAGCATGAGTAGTGAAATGGAAGGGAGAGTGACCTCTGGTTTGACTGAATCAAAAAACACACAGTTGATGTGTGATTTCCTTCATCTTAATGTTAAGCACAGCTTTGCTCTGGAAAATGATATCCAATCAACAAATAAGTGCTCCGTTGCTCAGTTATGTCCAACTCTTTGTGGCCTCATGGACCAGGCTCTTCTGTCCTTGAGATGCTCCAAGCAAGATTACCGGAGGGCATTGCCATGCCCACCTCCAGGGCATCTTACTGACCCAGGGATTGAATCGGGTTCTCTTATGTCTTTTGCAATTATGTCTTTTGCAGGCGGATTTTTTACCACTGGCCCCAACTAGGAATCCCAAAATATTGCTATGAAAATGAAAAGTGAAAGTGATGTCACTCAGTCATGTCCAACTCTTTGCAATCCCATGGACTGTAGCCCATAAAGCTCCTCAATCCATGGAATTTTCCAGGCAAGAGTACTGGAGTGGGTTGTCATTTCCTTCTCCAGGGGATCTTCCTGACCCAGGGATCAAATCCAGGTCTCCAGCATTTCAGGCAGATGCTTTTACTGTCTGAGCCACCAGGGAAGCCCAATATATTGCTATAGACAATGATATATATGTGTGATATATATATATATTTATATATATATATAAATATGGATATTTTACATATGTGATATATTTATATTAGTTCAGTTCAGTAGTTCAGTTGTGTCTGACTCTTTGTGACCCCCATGGACAGCAGCATGCCAGGCTTCCTTGTTCATTGCCAACTCCCGGAACTTGCTCAGACTCATGGCCATACAGTCGGTGATGCCATCCAACCATCTCATCCTTTATCCTCATCTTCTTCTGCCTTCAATCTTCCCCAGCATCAGGGTCTTTTCAAGTGAGTCAGTTCTTTGCATCAGGGGGCCAAAGTATTGGGGCTTCAGCTTCAGCATCTGTCCTTCTAATGAATATTCAGGACTGATTTCCTTTAGGATTGACTGGTTTGATCTCCTTGCTGTCCAAGGGACTCTCAAGAGTCTTCTCCAACACCATAGTTCAAAAGCATCAATTCTTTGGCACTGAACCTTCATTATGGTCCAACTCTCACATCCATACCTGACTACTAGAAAAACCGTAGCTTTGACTAGCTGGACCATTTTCAACAAAGTAGTCTCTGCTTATTAACACACTGTCTAGGTTTGTCATAGCTTTTCTTCCAAGGAGCAAGAGTCTTTCAATTTAATGGTAGCACTCACCATCCACAGTGTTGTTGGAGCCCAGGAAAATAAAGTCTGTCATTTTTTTCCATTGCTTCCCCATCTATTTGCCATGAAGTGATAGGACCTGATGCCATGATCTTCATTTTTTGAATGCTGAGTTTTAGGCCAGGTTTTTCACTCTCCTCTTTCACCTTCATCAAGAGGCTCTTTACTTTCTCTTCATTTTCTGCCATAAGGGTGGTGTCATCTGCACATCTGAGGTTATTGATATTTCTCCCGGCAATCTTGATTCCAGCTTGTACTTCATCTGGCTGGGCATTTTGCATGATATACTCTGCTTATAAGTTAAATAATCAGGTGACAATATACAGTGACAATATACTACTCCTTTCCCAATCTTGAACCAGTCAGTTGTTTCATGTCCGGTTCTAACTGTTACTTCTTGACCTGCATACAGGTTTCACAGGAGGCAGGTGAGGTGGTCTGATATTCCCATCTCTTTAAGAATTTTCCAGTTTGTTGTGATATGCAAAGTCAAATGCTTTAGTATAGTCAATGAAGGAGAAGTAGTTGTTTTTCTGAAATTCTCTTGCTTTTTCTATTTTCCAACAGACGTTGACAATTTGATTTCTGGTTCCTCTGCCTTCTAAATCCAACTTGTACATCTGGAAGTTCTCAGTTCACATGCTGTTGAAGCCTAACTTGAAGGATTTTGAGCATGACCTTACTATCATGTGAAATGAATGCAGTTGTGTGGTGGTTTGAACATTCTTTGGCATTGTTCTTCCTTGGGATTGGAATGAAAACTGACCTTTTCCAGTCCTGTGGCCATTGTTGTTTTCCAAATTTGCCGGCATATTGAGTGGAGCACTTTAACAGCGTCACCTTTAGGATTTGAAATAGCCTATCACTCTACAAAGCACATCTTAGATTTCTGATATAGTCTTGTAGAATTATAATGCATTTAATATTAACTAACAGAATATAGAAAAAAGAAGAGTCACACTTCTTTTCTTTTAACCACTGGTGACTGGTAATTGATAAATACATGAGGCATAGTGAAGAAAATCTGTTATATTAAGGGACAGACATTCAGAATTATGTTTCTTGATGTTAGAGAGCAAGTAGGCACATTTGAATAGTTTAGAAGTTGGAAGAACATGAGGAAGTATTTTTTTTCCTATTTTTAAAAATTAATACACACAAGGGAATTTTATTTGCAGAATCTCACAGCTTCACGCTTCACTGCAGGATAAATTAAACAGTAAGAGAAGTTAAATGATGATTAAAAAATGGCATGGCAGGATTTAAACTCGCAGATTAAAGATGAAACATTTTGCCAAAGACTATCAGGTGAGACATCTGCTACTGTACACGAAAGAAGCTGTGGAGTGCAAGATCTTTTTTAGAAAGTGCTTGTTCTGGATAAGAATTTTGGTTTTGCTTAGTAAACAAAATAATTAGTAAAGATTACAGAAATGCACCCTGAAGTTTCTTGGTTGATAATATTTACTTGGCATGACTTTCAGTAGAAATAAAAGCTTATCAGCATAGCCATGCATGGTTTTTAAATCAGAGACTGTAATTCGATCTTACCCAACTCAACTTAGTGATGGCTTGTCTGTGTGTCAAAACCACTTAAGTTAATTACCATCAAATTTATTGGCACTGGATCTTATAACTTGGCATGGCTTCATAAGCACCCAGGCAAGAGTTAAAGTAATTAAGCAAGGAGCCTATTAGATGGGGGTGGCTCTAAAGTCTTGGTAGCTTACACTAACAAACTAAAACCTAAGCCAGAGCCAGTGTAGTTGAATTTGAGAAAATGAAAGTTAAAACAGCATATCACAATCAACCAGGTTTTCCCAAATAAGGCCCCCACTTAACCTACAGCCAATGAAATAATATCCTTGTTTTGCTTTCATATCTCAGTAAAATCCTCTTCCTTAACTCCTGTTGGTGGAGTGCTTTCAATCACCTCTGGTTTAGTGTTGCCTTATCTGAATCCATGCGTGCTCAAAGAAACTTGAAAATGTTAATGTGCCTCAGCTTATCTTTTAAAACAAGTCAGAAGGAAATGGGATCTTTGTTTTGAGTGGGTCCTTAAACTGTTTAATTCCTTCCTAAGAAATCTTGTCTAGGTTCTTTTCGATTCATTTATAGCTCAGTGGTGAGCTTTGTGGAAGCATGGGGTGAGGTAAAAAGAAAACAAAAATACAAATACAAAACTTTAAAGTAAAAGTCTAGCTCATTGCATTGCAAGTTGAATTTTAGCAAATAATTTTATCATGCATGTCTGAACCCAAGTTGTCTTCTGTATATAAAGGAAATAACCCTTCTTCCAAAGGCTATTGTAAGGATTTCCTGAGACAATTTAGCAAGGAAAGTGCTCAGTACAGCCTGATGATTATTATTATTGACTTTGAATATATTTCTTTATCTCTTATATGAAGACTTGGTAGGATATTACACAGAGATAGCTTACAAAAATTGAAGGGATCCCCGGTCTGGGATTCCCTTTCCTATTTATCCTTATTCTCACAAAGCTTCACTTTTCAGAAAGACTGTCAGCTGAAGGCAGGGAGAGAGAGCACCTGCTGTACAGAATATTTGGTGATAAGCCTGATCCTGGGAAGCAGAGTGCATAACTTCCCAGGGTGACAGATTTCCCCCTTAGATATCTAATGCAAATGAAAGATGTGAGAAATGCTTGTCCGGCTTAAATCTTTCAATATGAGAAGGCCTCTGAGTATGACTTATTTCCGTTGGGAAGCTGGAATAAATTACACTACACAAATTGGCTTTTGAAATGCCCATCTTCTCCGGTGATAGAATGTGAAGAGCAGAGTCAGTCTGAGCCCTTTCATTTTGGGCAATCTCTCCTCTCTTTGGGATCCTGCAATAAAAATATACAGAATCTATTTTTAGGATCAGGAGGGAAATACAGAAGATCAAAAGTTGATGCTAGAGCCTGCTGTTTTTCTCTCACCCATATAGGAGTTGAAAAATATTAGTTTTCCTCTGAAAACTTTGTGGTAGCTTCACAATCTGTCAGCCTAGAATCATACTACAGTATTGGCAGACTGGAAGGAAAAACATTTTCAATCGTTTAGAAAAAAAAATTCAATGATGTATTGATCCATTAATTTGATGTCCATTAATATTCACTGAGCATCTTCCCCAGGCAGGCTCTGTTCTAGATGTGAAAGGTACAAGTGTGAATAAAGAAGTAAGCTTCCATTTTCCTGTTCTCTCACCACTGCTCCTTCTGATTCTCTTTTCCTACATCCATCTGCTCCCTCTGACTTAGATGTTAGAAGATCCCACAACTCTCTCTACTCATCTTTAGGTCAGGCATCATTGGCAAATTTTCTTTTCTGTAAATGTCCAGACAGTGAATATTTTAGGCTTTTATAGGCCACACAGACTCTGTCATAACTAGTCAATTCTGCTGTTGTAGCACAAGAGTGTCCACAGACAATACATGAAGGTCTGAATGGGCCTGTGTTCCAGCAAAGTGTTTTTACCAAAACAAAAATGCGTCTTAATTTGACCACAAACCAGAGCTTGTGGATCTTAATCTAGGTAACCTCAAACCAGTGACTTTTAACGCCCTCTAAATTCTCCTGATTCTTCCATGGATTTCCCCGGTCTGGTCATGTACATTCACCTGCCCATTTGATATCTCTTTTAATCTATTCCACGAATAGGATTCTCAAACCTAACATTTTCAGGACAGAACTTCTGATGCCCTCTTCTCTCCAAACCTGGGCTTCTCATCTCCCAGGTTCCTCATCTCAGTAAATGGGATCTTTGTCCATCTAGTTGCCCAAACCCCAAACCTTGGAGCCATTTCCAACTCTTACTTTTCCTTATATCCCTTTATCAATTTATCAGCAATGTCATTGGTTCTGCCTTTCAGTTCAGTTCAGTTCATTTGCTCAGTCATGTCTGACTCTTTGCAATCCCATGAACCACAGCACACCAAGCCTCTCTGTCCACTGCCAACTCTTGGAATTTACCCGAACTCATGGCCATTGAGATGGTGATGCCATCCAATCATCTCATCTTCTGTCATCCCCTTCTCCTCCTGCCCTCAATCTTTCCCAGCATCAGGGTCTTTTCAAATGAGTCAGCTCTTTGCATCAGGTGGCCAAAGTACCAGAGTTTCCGTTTCAACATCAGTCCTTCCAATGAACACCCAGGACTAATCTCTGTTAGGATGGACTGGTTGGATCTTCTTGCAGTCCAAGGGACTTTCAAGAGTCTTCTCCAACACCACAGTTCAAGAGCATCAATTCTTCGGTGCTCAGCTTTCTTCACAGTCCAACTCTCACATCCATACATGACCACTGTTTAAAACCATAGCTTTGACTAGATGGACCTTTGCTGACAAAGTAATGTCTCTGCTTTTTAATATGTTGTCTAAGTTGGTCATCACTCTCCTTCCAAGGAGTAAGCGTCTTTTAATTTCATTGCTGCAACCACCATCTGCAGTGATTTTGGAGCCCAGAAAAATAAAGTCAGCCACTGTTTCCCCATCTATTTGCCATGCAGTGATGGGAACGGATGCCATGATCTTAGTTTTCTGAATGTTGAGCTTTAAGCCAACTTTTTTCACTCTCCTCTTTCACTTTCATCAAGAGGCTCCTTAGTTCTTCTTTGCTTTCTGCCATAAGGGTGGTGTGATCTGCATATCTGAGGTTATTGATATTTTCCCCGGCAATCTTGATTCCAGCTTGTGCTTTTTCCAGCCTAGCATTTCTCATGATGTACTCTGCATATAACTTAAATAAGCACGGTGACAATATACAGCCTTGAGGTACTTCTTTCTTGATTTGGAACCAGTCTGTTGTTCCATGTCCAGTTCTAACTGTTGCTTCCTGACCTGCATACAGGTTTCTCAAGAGGCAGGTCAGGTGGTCTGGATTCCCATCTCTTTCAGAATTTTTCACAGTTTATTGTGATCCACACAGTCAAAGACTTTGGCATAGTGAATAAGGCAGAAATAGATGTTTTTCTGGAACTCTCTTGCTTTTCTCATGATCTAGCGGATGTTGGCAATTTGATCTCTGGTTCCTCTGCCATTAAAATATATCCCAAATCTGACTGCTTCTCATGGGTCTTGCTCCTACCATTCTATTTCAGGCCATAATCCCATCTTGCTTGAACACCAACAATGGTTTTGTGAGTGATTGCCTTTCTCTACTCTTAACCTAATCCTCAGCCAGTAAAAAATATACATTTTTAATGTATATAATAGAGCTTCCTATTATCCCTGGAAGAAAACCCAATATCTTTACCATGGTCTTCAAGGGATCATGTGGTTTGTTCCACGAGATTGTCTTTACTTATACTACTCTTCTCCTTACTTCTTGCTCTCACCCCAGGCTGGACTTATTCCTATGTCTTCAGCCAATGGGGTCTGCTCCTGTCTTAGTTTTCCATCTACAGAAAAATTCTGCCTCCAGGTAATTCACATGCATATATGTGAAATCTAGAAAAATGGTGCAGATAAACCTACTTGCAAAGAAGCAAAAAGGGATACAGGTATAGAGAATAAGCATATGAACACCAAGCGGGGAAAGAAGAGGGGTGGTGGGATGAATTGAGAGGTTGGGACTGACATATATACACTACTATGTATAAAATAGACAACTAATGAGAACCTATTGAATAGCACAAGGAATTCTAATGATTGCTCTGTGGTGACTGAAATGCAAAGGGAATTCAAAAAAGAGTGGATATATGTATACATATAAACGATTCACTTTGTTTTGCAGCAGAAACTAATACAGGCATTCCCAGGTGACACAGTGGTAAAAATCCACCTGTCAACACAGGAGACTCGGGTTTGATTCCTGGGTTGGGAAGATCTCCTGGAGGGCAAAATGGCAACCCACTCCAGTTTTCTTGCCTGGAAAATCTTGTGAACAGAGGAGCCTGGAGGACTACATTCCATGGGGTTGCAAAGAGTCAGACACAACTGAGCAACTGAACACACACAAACACACACACAGAAAGTAACACAGGATTGACAGCAACTCTACTCCAATAAAAATTTTTAAAAAGAATGGAATAGGGGACTATAGGGCTCCATTTCTCTCCTAGACTATACTTGCTGGAACAATTTTTTTTCAGAGAAAGTGATATCTCCTTTGAGACAACAATGATGAAGAGCTGTTAACCACCTCATTCAAGGCATGGACCTCTGGGTATGCTGGAGCTGAAAGAGGCCACGAAAGCTGAGCCAACTAAAAGACTGAATGTAAATTTTTTGTTGCTTCCCTCTTCCCTGCATTAATACTTAATATGTACATTTTTACTAATTTTAAGCTGAATAAGTTCTTTATCTGATTCATAAATTTGTAATCTGACCATTGGCTTGCAAATGTCCCTGAAAATACAATAGCTGTGGAATTGGTGACAATTACAGTTGTTTGAACTTCCTGTTGGTAACACAGCGGGCAGTGGTAATGCCTTGGAGCTGTGATTCCAATGTGCCTACTACCTTTATACTTTGCCTTCATCTTAACAAATTATTTTGTCCTGAGGTTATGCAACTTTCTTGAATTGTCATAGCAACTTTGCAATAATATAAAAGGAAGCTACTCTTTTAAGAAAACCATGATTAATAAAATTAAGCCATTATTCTTTCTCCTGCTTTGCCAGAAATGCAATTTTGTCACACTTTTCAGTTGCAAAATATATACACCAAGATTTACCTTCAACTTAGATGTGCCAATGCTTTCATGGGATCTCAGAGTCGGACACGACTGAGCGACTGAACTGAACTGACCTGAACTGAAATGCTTTTAGTGTGTCTACATTTTCATTTTAAGCCACATGAAACCAGCAGAGGTGGGGTAAGTCAGTCATTTTCCTTCTTCCTGCTGGTTGTATCCTTTGGTACTTATTTGAAAGCTCAGAAAGAATTAATTAATGAGACACCTCACACTGACAAATACCACATAACGGCACCTGAAGCACAGCTGTAATCTTAATAATGCAATTACCACAATAGACAGGGGTATTTTCCAGTCATTTCAGAAACTGTTCAAGACAGGTATTCACAGCCAGGCTAGGCAAGCCCACGCTACTCATTTTGAACACACAATATGAAGATTGTAAATTACATGAAGCCATTCAATTTTACTTCTGACCTGCTGAAAGGATATGGAAAATAATTCATGGTTGATCTTTGGAAAATTGTCATTCTTCTAGAAAAGTGATGTCAACTCCTGTGTTAGTGACATGGATCCCAAACTAATCTCTGAAGAAAGAAAACTATTTGGTATGGAATGGGGAAGAAGGTGTAAGATCTAAGATGCTGAAATTAGTAGAAAATAAACTGGGTTTTGAAAATAAGGATTTTCCAAATCATTCCATATCTATTAATTTAAAGATAGAATCCCACAGATTTTAGGTAACACTTCCACTCCTCAATTCATTTATAATCAATATCATGAACTGAATTATCTCCTCAAAATTCACATATTGAAGCTTTAACTGCCAATGTAATTATCTTTGGTAATGAGGTCTACAAGGAAGTAATTAAGGTTAAATGAGGGCTTCCCAGGTGGTGCTAGTGGTAAAGAGCTTGCCTGCCAATGCAGGAAACTAAGAGACACAGGTTTGGTCCCTGGGTCTGGAAGATTCCTTGGAGGTCGGCATGGCAATCCTTTTCAGTATTTTTGCCTGGAAAATCCTATGGACAGAGGAGCCTGGCAGGCTACAGTGTACAGGGTCGCAAAGAGTCGGACATGACAGCTGAATTGAACTGAATGAGGTTATAGAAGTGAGGCCCTGATTCAATAGAACTGGTGTTCTTATATAAAGAGAAAGAGAAACCAGAGATCTGTCTCTTCCCATGTGGGCATAGGGAAAAAGCTATATGAGACCCAGTGAGAAGATGCTATCTATCAGCTGAGAAGAGAGATATCATCTGAAACTAGTCCTGCCACACCTTGATCGTGGACTTTCAAGTCCAAGAAATTAAAATGAGAGAAAATAAATATCTGTTGTTTAAGCTGCCCAGACTGTGGGGTTGTGTTATGGAGCCTGAGTGGACTAAGACAGTCATGTTGGGGGTTCAGAACACATATAGAATATGGGTTTTACCCTCAAAGATCCCACATCATAGATTTAATATGCTTACACTATTTCAGGAGTTGTTTTCTGTTGCTCAGTTGTGTCCAACACTTTGCGACCCCATGAACAGCAGCACATCAGGCCTCCCTGTCCTTCACGATCTCCTGGAGCTTGCTCAAACTCATGTCCATTGAGTTGGTGATACCACCCAACCATCTCATCCTCTGTCACCCCCTTCTCTTGCACTCAATCTTTCCCAGCATCAGGGACTTTCCCAGTGAGTCTGCTTTTTGCACCAGGTGGCCAAAGCATTGGATGGAACTTCAGCTTCAGCATCAGTCCTTCCAATGAATATTCAGGGTTGATTTCCTTTAGGGTTGACTGGTTTAATCTCCTTGCTGTCCAAGGGATTCTCAAGAGTCTTCTTCAGCACCACAGTTCAAAAGCATCAGTTCTTTGGTGCTCAGCCTTTTGGGGGGCTTCCCTGGTGGCTAAGACTGTAAAGAATCTGCCTGAAATGTGAGACACCTGGATTTGATCCCTGGGTTGGAAAGATCCCCTGGAGGAGGGCATGGCAACCCAATCCAGTATTCTTGCCTGGAGAATCTCCATGGACAAAGGAGTCTGGCGGGTTATAGTCCATGGGCTCGCAAAGAGTCGGACATGACTGAGTGACTAAGCAAAAAGTGTGCCATTAATTGTATACACTAAACTTGTGCAGATTTTTGTGTATCAGTTATACTTCAATAAAACTGTTAAAAATATGGAGTGCCAGGTGTTTTCCATATATCTTGTTTCTCTAATCCAAAGAATTACAATTGAAATCTTTGACTGGTCTCTTCTTAACATTGCAAGGTACAATGAATTGATGATACATGTGTGCCAATGGGTAGATGAATACACACCTGTATTCTAGCTGTCATTAGCCTATTGTAAATGAGTCCGGGGTGAGATGGGACATCTGATGGGGATTTATCAGTCAGGGTCCTGTTAGGACTGAGTAATCACACCAGTAATTTTAACAGGATATTTATATATATATGGAGAAAACCATATGAAAAGATATGAAAGATATGAAAAGATATGAAAAGATACATGTACTTCAGTGTTCGTGGCAGGACATAGAAACAACTGAAACATCCTTTGACAGAAGAATGGATAAAGAAGTGTGGTGTGTGTATATATATATATACATATGTAGATGCATATATATGTATGGATATGTATATATAATATATATATAATGCTACTAAATCATAATAAATAATGAAATAATGCCATTTTCTGTGACATGGATGGATGTAGAGTTTGTCATACTGAGTGAATTCAGACAGAGACAGATAAATATCATATGATATCCTTATATGTGGAATCTAAAAATATGAATGAACCTATTTACAAAACAGAAATAGAGTCACAAATGCAGAAAACAAAGTTATGGTTATCAAGGTGAAATGGGAGAAGGGCTAAGTTTGGAGATTGGGATTGACATATACCCTCTGCTATGTATCAAATATCTACTATGTATTAAATATATAGCTAATAATAACCTATTGTATAACACAGGGAACTCTGCTTAACACTCTGTAGTGGCCTGTGTGTGTGTGCGCTCAGTCATGTCTGACCCTTTGTGACCCCATGGACTATAACCTGCTGGGCTCCTCATTCCATGGCATTTTCCAGGCAAGGACACTGGAGTGAGTTGCCATTTCTTACTCCAGTAATGACCTATCTGGGAATAGAATCCAAAAAGGAGTGCATGTATGTATACATATAACTGGTCCACCTAGCTGTACAACAGAAACTAACTCAACATTGTAAATCAACTCTACTCCAATACAGTTTTTAAAAAGTGTTAAATAGATATAAGAATTGTTGGGGAAAATCCCACCAATGTATCAGAGTAGCAACCACAGGAAATGAGAACCACCCCTAGGGTTTAAGAACCAAAGGAAGAGATTGGACTTACTAAAACTTAGATCTTTAGAGGAGTGGTCCTTTTGGGTGGGGACCCAGACTCCTGATGGAGAAATTGACTGGTTGGTGCTTACCGTGTTCCTGAGGGCAATGAGCCTGGTTTTGCAGGTGTTGGGAAAACTGAAAACTGGAACCAACACGAGTACCAGAATGGGGTGCTACTGCCATAGTGAAGGAGGTTGTTTGAGTGTCGCTCATTGGAGCAGGAGTCACACAGGAGGGGACACCGCTCCTTTCTGTTCCTCAAGCCTTGTGTCCCTTGGCAGAATCCATCAGGGAGCAACAAATGAAGTAGATGAGTGGTTTAGAGAGTCCTGGTTCTGCATTAGAAAATGGACTATGGAATAGCTGGTTTGTAGCTGAGACACTACCTTAGCAACCGTCTGGTGAGGGAGACACATGAAACACAGGAATGACATTCAAAAGGCACTGGAAAGCACAGATACGATACACATCCACGACAAAGGGATTAGCTGTCACAAAGCCCATGCCTCTGCTCCATGGGAAGAGGGCAGATGCTCTTGGCATCAGTCAGCAAATGCCATGTTGAGGGCAGATGCTGGCTGGAAGCTGAAGGACAGACAGTGATGGCAGAGACACCTGACAACAAAAGAGGAGGTGAGAATAAAAAATTTCGTCTTGCTGAGTATACTATGTGTAGAGTCAGACAGCCTGCGTATTTTGATAACCACTGAAAGTACCAGAGAGGGGAGAAAGACGCTAGCGAAGTGCTCTATTGCATCCTCTAAGTCACGTGATTTAATCAGCAGGCTGATGCTTCTATTTTGTAAAAGAGGAATGAATGTCTTAAAGAATGGAATTAACTTTTTAATTTTTTTTAAATTGGGCTTCCCTGATAGCTCAGTTGGTAAATAATCCACCTGCAATGCAGGAGACCCCAGTTCAATTCCTGGGTTGGGAAGATCCACTGGAGAAGGGATAGGCTACCCACTCCAGTATTCTGGCCTAGAGAATAAAGAATTTAATTTTTATTGGAGTACAGTTGCTTTACAACGTTGTGTGTTTCTGCTGTACGGCAAAGTAAATCAGCCATACGTATATATCCCCCCTTTTGGATTTCTTTCATTTTAGGTCACCACAGAGCATGGAGTGGAGTTCCCTGAGCTATACAGTAGGTTCCCACTACTTGTCTATTGTATACATAATGTCCAGAGTGTATAAGTTTCAATCCCAATGTCCCAATTTCTCTCACTCCCCATTCCCCCACCCACTTTCCCCTGTTGATATCCATACATTTGTTTTCTGTGTCCGTGTCTCTGTTTTGCAAATGAGATCATCGGTACCATTTTTCTAGAGTCCTTATATATGTATTAATATAATATATGATATTTGTTTTTCTCTTTCTGACTTCATTCTCTACGACAATCTCTGGGTCTATCCATGTCTGTACAAATGGCCCAGTTTCAGAACTGAATTAACTTGATCTCAATCACATCATGAACTAAACCGTGGAGCAAGAATTTGATTCCACATTTGTCTGGATTTAAATATTTGCCAAGTATTATCATGAGGCCTCACTGTATAAGCTGCAAAGCGTAAACAACCTATTATGGTAACAGATGCTGAAAACAATAGTTTTATAACAACACCACCACCACGACTCTACCTTCTCCCATTCCTCCTACTCTCACAGAGGGGAGGGGTCCTGGTAAGTAACAAGGGCAAAAATGGAGGCATCGGAGAAATAAAACTGAAGAGGAAAAACAAAAACTCCATCATCCAGGGAACAGAGGCATTCTCCCCATTTTATTTCTATGTCCACAGTATGAGCTTCTTGACTGGAGGAGTAAAATGATATAAATCTGTGTGCACGCTTAGCCGCTCAGTCATGTCTGACTCTTATGACCCCATAGACTGTAGCCTGCTAGGCTTCTCTCTCCATGGGATTCTCCAGGCAAGAATATTGGAGTGAGTTGCCATTTCCTTCTCTGGGGAATCTTCCCCACCCAGGAATCGAATCCAGGTCTCCTGCATTGCAGTCAGACTCTTTACCAACTCAGCTAAGAGGGGAGAAATCTAGGAGTCCTGTGGGAGACAACTTTATTGGGGACATTTTGAGGGGAGGGGGAGAGAAAGAATCTACTCTGTGTGTGTGTGTGTGTGTGTGTGTGTGTGTGTGTGTGTGTGTGCACTCTGTTGCTCAGTAGTGTCTGACTCTTTACAAACCCTGGACTGTAGCCCACCAGGCTCCTATACCCATGGAATTTTCCAGGCAAGAATATTGGAGTGAATTGCCATTTCCTACTCCAGAGGATCTTCCTGACCCAGAGACAGAACCCACATCTTCTGCATTAGCAGGCAGATTCTTTACCACTGTGCCACCTGGGAACCCTTAAATAGCCAGTTATCTTCTCTTATTTTTTTCCTTTAATTAATTGGTAATATTAGGAAGGGGACTATTTTGGTGCTGGGTTTGTCTTCTGCAAAGAAGTAGAAGCTAGAAATCTGAGGTCATGCTAGATTGGGCCCTAGGAAATAGACCCTAGACTACAGATAAAGACTACTTTGAAGTTTTAACATTGGCCAGACTAATCCATCATGACAGGTAAGCCTTCCTAGAGCCAGGCTCTCAGGACAGCCACTTGGCTGCCAAACACGAAAACCTGAGTGTAATGGCAGGTGTCAAAGGGACTTTGGATTCAGAATAGAATTTACCATCATCCTTGCTAAAGTCCGTTTAAGAAAGCGGGAAAGGGAGAAGCACATTTGGAATAATCTCCCAATCATGTGTTAAGTGAATAGGATTCAGCTAGATGGGAAATTCAAGGATGTGGAGTATTTTCATCATCAGTGGTGCCAGGCTGCTGAATCCTTATTAATCCTTGCTGTATTATTTCCTGTGTTCAGTTCAGTTCAATTGCTCAGTCGTGTCCGGCTCTTGGTGACCCCATGGACTGCAGCATGCCAGGCCTCCCTGTCCATCACCAACTCCCAGAGCTTGCTCAAACTCATGTCCATCGAGTCGGTGAAGCCATCCAATCATCTAATCCTCTGTCTTCCCCTTCTTCTTCTGCCTTCAATCTTTCCCAGCATCAGGGTCTTTTCCAAGGAGTCAGTTCTTTGAATCAGGTGGCCAAAGTACTGGAGCTCCAGTTTCAGCATCAGTCATTGCAATGAATATTCAGGACTGATTTCCTTTAGGATTGACTGGCTTGATATCCTTGCAGTCTAAGGGAGTCTCAAGAATCTTCTCCAATACCACAGTTCAAAAGCATCAATTCTTCAGTGCTCAGCTTTTTTTTCTTTGGTCCAACTCTAACATCTACACATGACTACTGGAAAAATCACAGCTTTGACTAGATGGACCTTTGTTGGCAAAGTCATGTCTCTGCTTTTTAATATGCTGTCTAGGTTGGTCATAGCTTTTCCCCCAAGGAACAAGAATCTTTTAATTTCTTGGCCACAATCACCACCTGCAGTGATTTTGGAGCCTAAGAAATTAGTGTGTCACTGTTTCCATTGTTTCCCCATTTATTTGCCATGAAGTGATGGGCAGGATGCCATGATCTTACTTCTCTGAATGTTGAGTTTTCACTCTCCTCTTTCACTTTCATCAAGAGACTCTTTAGTTCCCCTTCACTTTCTGCCATAAGGGTGGTGTCATCTGCGTATCTGAGGTGATTGATATTTCTCCCGGCAGTCTTGATTCCAGCTTGGGTTTCATCCAGCCCAGCATTTCTCATGATGTACTCTGCATATAAGTTAAATAAGCAGGGTGACAGTATACAGCCTGGAAGTACTCCTTTCCCAATTTGGAACCAGTCTGTTGTTCCATGTCTGGTTCTAGCTGTTGCTTCTTGACTTGCATGCAGGTTTCTCAGGAGGCAGGTAAGGTGTTCTGGTATTCCCTTCTCTTGAAGAATTTTCCACAGTTTATTGTGATCCACACCATCCAAGGTAATACTCATGTAGTACTTCTCCCCCTTCTCCCCCTCTCCATTTCTCCACCTCAGTGTACCTTAGTAGAAAGTTTAGTGTGAGGAGGTGGTTGCATGCATACTGACCTCTTCATCCCCCTTTTCTCTTGAGAGTTGGCCTGTCCATTGCGAGCCAATGTCCTCCTTTGTTGCTCCATGAGTTAGCTTTGTAGGGAAGCCCTACTGGATATGTGTATAGTGTGGGTATGTATATATGTGGATATGTGTACATGATATCCCAGTGGCTCAGGCCTGGGGTCCTGGAGTCCTGCAATGTCTTGGGTGTAAGTCAGCCCAGTTTGGGGATCCAGCATTAGAAATTTACATATATCAGACATAAGCCATTTAATTCAACATCAACTTTATCAGCAGTATCAGTAATATTTTGCTTATTTATCTGTCCTACTGCTCAGTCAGTTTTAAACTGGTTCCTAATTTGTCAAGGAAGAGGAGTAGAATTTGTCACATCTCCTTTAATTTGATATTAATAATCCAAAAAATATTATTTTATTATCTACATTTTAGTTTGAGAGGATTTTCTGGAAGCTTATACTAGAGATATTCCTGGAGAAGGAAACAGCACCCCAACTTCTGTATTCTTGCGTGGAAAATCCCATGTACAAGGGAGCCTAGAAGACTACACTCCAAAGGGTCACAAAGAGTTGGACACAATTTAGTGACTAAGCAACAACAACAATATCAGAGATATTAAAGAAAGAGAAGAAGAGAGAGAAATTTTTATTGTTTCTTTCTAGAAAATATGCATATATACATACTTTTAATTTTGGCCCACCCATATAGACTTTTATTTTTCATTCAATATTCAAAATTATTGTGTTGTTCCTAGATAATAAAAAGTATATATAGCCTATTTTATCAAATCATAGATCTTTAAAACCTTCTAAACAAACCAATATAATTTTTAATGAATACATCAAATATTCATGAATAGTTTAAAGGGTTTATGATCTAGGATAGTTGGGCAAATCTAGAGTTTATTATTATTATTTAGTTCCATAAACATTTCATATATTTGTGAAAATAACATTTTAAAAAAATTGCCCATCGTCTCATTGTCCAAATGGGATCACTGCTAACAGGTTCGTGTATATCCTCCGAGGCTCTAGAGATGTGATACAGTGCACAGATGCATGTGCACACACACACATACACACAATGCTATCTCTTACCTTTAAAAAATGTTTTATTTTGTAGTGAAGCTTAGCTGATTAACAGTGTTGTGATAGTTTTAGGTGAACAGCGAAAGAGTTCAATCACACATGTACAGGCATCCTTCTCCCCCAAACGCCCCTCCCATCCAGGCTGCCACAAAGCATTGAGCAGAGTCCCATGTGCTATACAGTAGGCCCTTGTTGGCTATCCATTTCAACACTCTCTCTTATTTTTAAGAGAAAGAATTTGAATCCCAGAAAGAATCGGGTTAGATTAGATCAACTCTGTTTTTGTCAATGTGAGACAAAAATCAGAGCCTTTACATCAGCTTTAGAAATGGCTCAAGAAATCTTTCCCAGCAAAATACCTTTAAATATTGAAGGATCAGTGAATTGGCTTTTAGCTATTTTATTTTATTTTTTTTTTCATTTATTTTTATTAGTTGGAGGCTAATTATTTTACAATATTGTAGTGGTTTTTGCTATACACTGACATGAATCAGCCATAGATTTACATGTGTTCCACATACCGATCACCCCTCCCGCCTCCCTCCCCATCCATTAGCTATTTTAAAAAGTGCTAACTGAGAGTCTGTTTTGACTAGCTGCTCTCCAAGACTCCTCATTAAAATGATAAACACCAGAGGTAGGATGGTGATTTAGTGAAGGCCCTGGGAGAGAAAGGTAAATCTCTCCAGGATTAACACATTTTAGGGAACCATGCACTGCTGCACTTTGGAAAAGAAGCAGCTCACCGTGAAAGACAAACTGCAAAGCTACTGCCATTTCTCGGAAGAACAAAGGATGAGACAAAACCTAGACTAAATCAGACCAACTGGGAAGTTACGTTTTCCATGACATCTGATGGAGAATTCTATGTGGAAATGTGCTACTGCCAGATGTAGAATTATTTTATAATATCTATTTTTTGGTTGGATCAGGATATAAAAAAATGCCAAATTTGAACCAAGCCGTATGCAGCTTGGGGCTTCCCACGTGGTACAGCGGTAAAGAATCCACCTGCAATGTAGGAGACGTGGGTTTGATCCCTAGGTTGGGAAGATCTGGAGAAGGAAACGGAAACCTGCTCCGGTATTCGTGCCTGGAGAATGCCATTGACAGAGAAGCCTGGCGGGCTATAGTCCATGGGGGTCACAAGGAGTCGGACACGACTGACTACAAAACAGCAGCAGCAGTATGCAGCTTAGAGACACCCTGTGGACACAATTCCTGTCTTACAGTCAACTTCCTCCTCTTGTTGAGAGTTGAGTCCCTGAAACACTTTAAATTTCCCAATTCTAGGTGAGGAATTGTAGATAAAGAGGAAACACAAATATGTCATAATTTGATTACTTTGGACATTTTTATCCTATAGAATTCAACAAACTTTCTAAATAATGCAATTTTTAAACTTATTTTGCCATCATTTAAAAGGTTTACAATGATAACTTGATTTTAAACAGACATTGCTTCCAAAATACTTGAGATCTTTGTAACCATCAACCACAGGCCTTAATCTGGACATTGAGCAACCACATTTATTTTCTGGACACTAACTGCTCCAAACATTATTTCAAGAGTTATTTGCTGCTGTGAGCTTTCTTGGTAGTGCTACTGATGAAGAATCTGACTGCCAATGCAGGAGACACAAGAAATATGGGTTTGATCCCCGGGTCAGGAGATCCCCTGGAGAAGGAAATGGCAACCTATTCCAGTATTCTTGCCTGGAAAATCCCATGGACGGATGGGTTTGGCAGGCTATAGTCCATGAGGCTGCAGAGTTGGACTGACTGAGCACATCTGCTAGAAAGACTATGGACCATGGGTAAACCATTTCCTGGGTTCATTAAGCAGAATTATTTCTCCCTCCAGGGCTGTAGCATCTTTGATGGGCATTTTGATATGAATGCAATAAAAAGTGAATTAAATAAGCTGTTGCATAATACAATGAAGACAGACATTTTGATCAAGTAAAAACACATACATAATACTAAAAAATAACATTTTTTTCTGATAATATTTATAAAAGAAATACATATTCATTGTAGACTAGGAGAATACAGAAGAAAAGGCTCCCATGAGAAACTGCAGCCTTGAAAGGTCATACCTATCCTGTATCACCATGGGTTTATGTGCTAAGCTTTCTAGGGGAAAACACACACACACAAACACACTCACACACACAGGCGCAAAAACACATTCAAATAAACATATAAAAAATAATTTTATGGCCCTTATTGTTTATAACTTTTTGACTCATCCTTTATAATATTATTATTTATCCATGCCATCAAATATTCTTTAAAATGAAAATTATAATGAAAGGCATATATTCCTTGTCATGGACATTTCACCACATTTCTGTTTGACATTTAGGGTATCACATCTATAGGTTGTTTTCATCTCTCTTTTCTTTATCCACAACTCTGAGTTTAGTATCTTTGTTAATAAGTAATTGTTTATATCTTTGATTATTTTTTCAGACACACAAAAAAATTCCTGGAGGTAGAACTAGGAATGTAAACACTGTATAGCTTTTTAAGTTCTTTGATGCATATAGGTGTATTTCCTATTAAAAAAATGTGGCAGGTAACAGTTCCTCTACTTGCCTATAAATATCCACTTTTTAATAACTTTGTTAGCACTGGATATTGTCATAAAAATAACTGCTAATATGATGGGCTAAAATGGCACTGGTTTCAAAGTCCCTGTTTTTTATTTGCACAACATCCCTGGTGGTACAAAGTGTCAGACACAGCTAAGCAGCTAAGCATACACCTGGTATCTCAGCTGGTAAAGAATCCACCTGCAATGCAGGAGTTCAATTCCTGGGTTGGGAAGATTCCCTGGAAAAGGGATAGGCTGCCCACTCCAGTATTCTTTGGCTTCCCTGGTGGCTCGGAGGGTAAAGAATCTACCTGCAATGTGGGAGACCTGGGTTCAGTCCCTGGGTTGGGAAGATCCCTTGGAGGAAGACATGGCAACCCACTCCAGTATTCTTGCCTGGAAAATCCCGTGGACAGAGGAGCCTGGTGGGATGCATTACATGGGGCTGCAAATAGTCGGACATGGCTAAGCACACACACACACACACACACACACACACACACACACAAATTGAACTCTAAGAAATAAGAAATATTTTCATTGTCCCTGTGTATTTTTTCTTTTGTGCATCAGATTTTCACAGTTTTTACCAATTTTCTTACTAGCATATTCATCTCTTTCTGCTATAGAAGAGCATTCTTTTGTATTAGGAATAATGACCCATTGTCTATTATTTATGGTGTACCAATTTTCTTCTATCTAGTTTTCTGCTGTTCGATTTTGCTTTTGGCATCTTTTGTTGCATAAACATTTTAAATTTTTATGTGCTCTAACATCAATCTTTTACTTTATGTTCTCTTTCTTTATTTCTAGGCTTGGAAATTGTTTCTCTACTCTGATACAGATATTTATCTGGAACAACACATAAAGCATGGTTTTACAACTGTTGCTATTTTTAGTGGTTCTCTTTGGGAAGGGCTGGCGAAGTGAGCAAGGTGCCAAAAGAAATGGGGAAGAGGTGGGACGGAGGGGGAGATGCTGATGAGACTTTCACCTCTGATTATGCTCTGAAGGCTCCTGTTCTGTTACTAAGCAGCAAAGACGGATGAGAGGAAGGAAGAAATCTGCCTGCTCTGAATGACTGCCCTTTGGGAGGATCGAGGAAATTAACAACCTCTGTTACAGTTGGGACCTCTCTCTGTTGAGACTCTTGGGCGCCATCCCTCTCAGAGAGCTTGGGGTGAATGCTGGCCTTTCTGCTTGCTTTTTGTCTGGCTAGAAATGGAAGGGGTTCCCAGAAGAGAGAGAAGGGAACAGGCACACAAGAGACCACCTTGAGTTGGTCTCTCTGTGAGAGGGTGAGTCATCCTTCCGTGTCCTCCACCCATCTCCACCTGCCCATCTTTCTCCCTTTCCTGAGTTGAAAATCAAAACACATGCTCAGATGTTTAATTCAGAGTGAGTGATATGGCACTAATGGGAACTTTCATGTGACTGAGGGACACACATTCAAGAATGAAATGTAAGGGATCCACCACAAGGAGCTGAGAGCTCCACATGCCCTGGAATTTGACCCGAGAGGCAGCTACCATCTGTGTCTCCCCATGAGACCAGTCTGGTCATCCTGACCAATCCCCACAAGCACCATCAATACCAATAATTCTTGGTCTTGGTTGTTATGATCAGAGTTCTTTGTGTTATGGGACTTATTCCTGGGATTATGCATATACTCAGTAGAGAAAATGAGAAGTGGGGAGTAGAACAATGTTAAAGGCTAAATATGTCACCTTTAATTTCCCTTACATGGCTGCATGCATGCTAAGTTGCTTCAGTGGTGTCTGACTCTTAGAGACCCCATGGACTGTAGTCTGCCAGGCTTCTCTGTCCATAGAGTTCTCCAGGAAAGAATACTGAAGTGGGTTGCCATTTCCTAATCCAGGGGATCTTCCCAACCCAGGGATAGAATCTGCAGCTGCATTGGCAGGTGGGTTCTTTAATATTAGTGCCACGACTTAGCAACTGAACAACAACCACCATGGCTGAGGATTTAGCTGAATTCTGCTCTAAAGTAATGAGCTTCCCAGGTCTGCCTGCCAATGCAGGAGACGATAGAGACAAGATTTCAATCATTGAGTCAGGACGATCCCCTGGAATAGGAAATAGTAACCTCTTCCAGTGTTCTTGTCTGGAAAATTCCACAGAGAAGCCTGGCGGGCTTTGGTCCATGGGGTCATGAGTTGGACACAACTGAGTGCAGACACACACACTAAAGTGAGAGCAAGTGAGCACCTTTGAAGAAGACTGTCCTGTTCTTGTTTCATGTAAGCATAAGCTGGATTTAAGACTGGGCCACACCCGAGGTCAGGGGCAGCAGCCGAGGAGAGCTACCCTACGTCCAAGGAGCGGCGGCTGCGCGAGGGCCGAGAGGAGCTACTCCAAGTTCAAGGTCAGGAGGGGCGGCCTTGAGGAGATATCCCTCGTCCAAGGTAAGGAGCAGCGGCTGCGCTTTGCTGGAGGAGCCGTGAAGAGATACCCCATGTCCAAGGTAAGAGAAACCTAAGTAAGATGGCAGGTGTTGCGAGAGGGCATCAGAGGGCAGATAGACTGAAACCATAATCACAGAAAACAAGCCAATCTGATCACACAGACCACAGTCGTGTCTAATTCAATGAAACTAAGCCATGCCGTGTGCGGCACCCAAGACAGACCGGTCATGGTGGGGAGGTCTGACAGAATGTGGTCCACTGGAGAAGGGAATGGCAAACCACTTCAGGATTCTTGCCTTGAGAACCTCATGAACAGTTTGAGAAGGCAAAATGATAGGATACTGAAAGAGGAACTTCCCAGGTCGGTAGGTGCCCAATATGATACTGGAGATTGGTGGATAAATAACTTCAGAAAGAATGAAGGGATGGAACCAAAGCAAAAACAATACCCAGTTGTGGATGTGACTGGTGATAGAAGCAAGGTCCAATGCTGTAAAGAGCAATATTGAGTAGGAACCTGGAATGTTAGGTCCATGAATCAAGGCAAATTGGAAGTGGTCAAACAGGAGATGGTAAGAGTGAACGTCGACATTCTAGGAACTAAATGGGCTGGAATGGGTGAATTTAACTCAGATGACCATTATATCTACTACTGTGGGCAGGAATCCCTTAGAAGAAATGGAGTGGCCATCATGGTCAATGAAAGAGTCTGAAATGCAGTACTTGGATGCAATCTCAAAAATGACAGAATGATCTCTGTTCGTTTCCAAGGCAAACCATTCAATATCACAGTAATCCAAGCCTATGCCCCAACCAATAATGTTGAAGAAGCTGAAATTGAACAATTCTATGAAGACCTACAAGACCTTTTAGAACTAACACCCCCAAAAGATGTCCTTTTCATTATAGGGGACTGGAATGCAAAAGTAGGAAGTTAAGAAACACCTGGAGTAACAGGCAAATTTGGCCTTGGAATATGGAATTAAGCAGGGCAAAGGCTAATAGAGTGTTGCCAAGAGAATGCACTGGTCATAGCACCCACTTCCAACAACACAAGAGAAGACTCTACACATGGACATCACTAGATGTTCAACACTGAAATCAGATTGATTATATTCTTTGCAGTCAAAGAAGGAGAAGCTCTATAGTCAGCAAAAACAAGACTGGGAGCTGACTGTGGCTCAGATCATGAACTCCATGTTGCCAAATTCAGACTGAAATTGAAGAAAGTAGGGATAACCACAAGACCATTCAGGTATGACCTAAATCAAATCCCTTATGACTATACAGTGGAAGTGAGAAATAGATTTAAGGGACTAGATCTGATAGACAGGGTGCCTGATAAACTATGGAAGGAGGTTTGTGACATTGTACAGGAGACAGGGATCAAGACCATTCCCATGGAAAAGAAATGCAAAAAGCAAAATGGTTGTCTGAGGAGGCCTTACAAATAGCTGTGAAAAGAAGAGAAGTGAAAAACAAAGGAGAAAAGGAAAAATATTCCCATTTGAATGCAGAGTTCTGAAGAATATCAGGGAGAGATAAGAAAGGCTTCCTCAGTGATCAGTGCAGAGAAATAGAGGAAAACAACAGAATGGGAAAGACTAGAGATCTCTTCAAGAAAATTAGAGATAACAAGGGAATATTTCATGCAAAGATGGGCTCAATAAAGGACAGAAATGGTATGGACCTAACAGAAGCAGAAGATATTAAGAAGAGGTGGCAACAATACACAGAAGAACTGTACAAAAAAGATCTTCATGACCCAGATAATCACGATGGTGTGATCACTCACCTAGAGCCAGACATCCTGGAATGTGAAGTCAAGTGGGCCTTAGAAAGCATCACTACAAACAAGGCTAGTGGAGGTGATGGAATTCCAGTTGAGCTATTTCAAATCCTGAAAGATGATGCTGTGAAAGTGCTGCACTCAATATGCCAGCAAATTTGGAAAACTCAGCAGTGGCCACAGGACTGGAAAAGGTCCATTTTCATTCCAATCCCAAAGAAAGGCAATGCCAAAGAATGCTCAAACTACTGCACAATTGCACTCGTCTCACATCTAGTAAAGTAATGCTCAAAATTTCCAAGCCAGGCTTCAGCAATATGTGAACCATGAACTTCCAGATGTTCAAGCTGGGGTTAGAAAAGGCAGAGGAACCAGAGATCAAATAGCCAACTTCCTCTGGATCATTGAAAAAGCAAGAGAGTTCCAGAAAAACATCTATTTCTGCTTTATTGACTGTGCCAAAGCCTTTGACTGTGTGGATCACAATAAACTGTGAAAAATTCTGAAAGCAATAGGAATACCAGACCACTTGACTTGTCTCTTGAGAAACCTGTATGCAGGTCAGGAAGCAACAGTTAGAATTGGACATGGAACAACAGACTAGTTCCAAATAGGAAAAGGAGTATGCCAAGGCTGTATATTGTTACCCTGCTTATTTAACTTATATGCAGAGTACATCATGAGAAACACTGGGTTGGAAGAAGCACAAGCTGGAATCAAGATTGCCGGGAGAAATATCAATAACCTCAGATATGCAGATGACACCACCCTTATGGCAGAAAGTGAAGAGGAACTAAAAAGCTTCTTGATGAATGTGAAAGAGGAGAGTGAAAAAGTTGGCTTAAAGCTCAACTTTCAGAAAACTAAGATCATGGAATCCTGTTCCATCAGTTCATGGAAAATAGATGGGGAGACAGTGGAAACAGTGTCATACTTAATTTTTTTGGTCTCCAAAATCACTGCAGATGGTGACTGCAGCCATGAAATTAAAAGACGCTTACTCCTTGGAAGGAAAGTTATGACCAACCTAGATAGCACAGTAAAAAGCAGAGACATTACTTTGCCAACAAAGGTCTGTCTAGTCAAGGCTATGGTTTTTCCAATGGTCATGTATGGATGTGAGAGTTTGAAGGTGAAGAAAGCTGAGTGCTGAAGAATTGATGCTTTTGAACTATGGTGTTGGAGAAGACTCTTGAGAGTCCCTTGGACTGCAAGGAGATCCACCAGTTCATCCTAGGGGAGATCAGTCTTGGGTGTTCATTGGAAGGACTGATGCTGAAGCTGAAACTCCAATATTTGGCCACTTCATGTGAAGAGTTGACTTATTGGAAAAGACCCTGATGCCTGGAGGGATTGGGGGCAGGAGGAGAAGGGGATGACAGAGGATGAGACGTCTGGATGGCATCACTGACTCAATGGGCATGAGTTTGAGTAAACTCCGAGAGTTGGTGATGAACAGGGAGGCCTGGCATGCTGCGATTCATGGGGTCACAGAGAGTTGGACTGAAAGACTGAACTAAACTGACTGAGGGTCCTAGGAGGAGAAGGCAATGGCAACCCACTCCAGTACTCTTACCTGGAGAATCCCATGGACAGAGGAGCCTGGTGGGCTGCAGTCCACAGGGTCGCTAGGAGTCAGACATGACTGAGCGACTTCACTTTCACGCATTGGAGAAGGAAATGGCAACCCACTCCAGTGTTCTTGGCTGGAGAATCCCAGGGATGGGGAGCCTGGTGGGCAGTCGTCTATGGGGTCGTACAGAGTTGGACACGACTGAAGCCACTTAGCAGCAGCAGCAGCAGCAGCAGGGTCCTAGGAAAGCCACATGAAGGAGGTGGAGTGAATGCTACTGTCTGTATCTATCTGAATCTGATGTTAAACATAAAAATGTTTTCCATGTATTTCTTTACATTAATTTATCCAATCCAGCTGATTGTTACTCCAACTGGAGTGTGTTTTGGGGAAGGTCTGATTCAAAATACAGGCTCCTTGCTGTTGTTTTTTAGTCACTAAGTCACCAGTCATTAAGTCCAACTCTGTGACCCCATGAACTGCAGCACTCCAAACTTCCCTGTCCTTCACTATCTCCTGGAGTTTGCTCAAACTTACGTCCATTGAGTTGATGATGCATCCAACCATCTCATCCTCCGTCATCTCCTTCTCCTCCTGCCCTCAATCTTTCCTAGCATCAGTGCCTTTTCCAGTGAGTCAGCTCTTCTCATGAGGTGGCCAAAGTATTGGAGTTTCAGCTTCAGCATCAGTCCTTCCAATGAACAGGCTCCTTAGTGAGTGATAAACACATTTTGGGGTCCCTACATAGGTATGTCTAAGCAAAGATATTTGACCTTCATAGACTCTACTGGCGGGGAAACTTCCTACAGTTCCTGGACTCCTTCATGAGTGGATACAGCCATCTCAGGGTTCGTAGTGGAGGGGATTCATCTTTGTATTTCATGATAGTTCTCTTGACTTACGATTCAGATCTGTACTTGACTCAAGCCCAGAGCTCTGGAGGAGGGTAAAATTTGAGGCAGTAAGTCAAAAAGAAGATCTATGCAGAGCCTCAGAGGGGAGGCAAATCCCTTTTGCTTTCTAAGAGTGATAACTGAAGAGGAGAAAGATGAGCATGCAAGTACATAATTTATTACGTATATTGATTTGACTTGAGGAAGTGGGAGAATCTATAGGTCAGCGAAACCCAGAAGCTCAACAGACTCCTGACCCCTTTCATACATAATTTATCTCCTTCCCCTTTATATCTTCATTCTTTTATGTGGCTCAAAACCTCCACTGTCTTTCCTGACCTCTCTCCACAGAGGAGCTCGCTAGACTATTAGAACTCCGTCTCTAATTGTAGGCATGTGCTTGTGTTTAGTCTCTCAATCATGTCTGACTCTTTGTGACCCCACAGACTGTAGCCAACCAGGCTCCTCTGTCCATGGAATTCTCCAGTCAAGAATACTGGAGTGGGTTGCTGTTCGCTTCTCCAGAGGATCTTCCCAACCCAGGGAATGAACCCAGGTCTCCCTCATTGCAGGCGGATTCTTTACCGTCTGAATCACCAGGGAAACCCTAATTACTGTTTATTTAATTTACATGTGGATTCCTTATCACAGCGCTGCTCTTGGCTTGCCTCACTTGCTTCTGTGATCCCAAGAACACAGATGAGCTCCCAAGTCTGCACATCTTCACTCATTGTTTTGTCTGTCTTGACGTAACTTGGCTCATCTGTACAATCTCCTTTGAAATTGTGAATTTAACTCTTCCATGCCTTCCACTCTGTACCATAGGGCAATAGAAAATATTTCTCAAACTTTGCTTTACAATGAAATCATCTTGGTGGGTAAGACCAGGATTCAGTATTTTTTTGCCGCTCTCCAATTGAAATCGGTGGTAGTCTATTTTTTTTTTTTTTTTTTTTTTTGAGAGGCTGTGGACCAGAGCCTTGCTATCTGAAAGTGTATGGGATGCCTCAGACTGGCAAGATGGGCATCAATGGAGGTCATTAGAGATACAGAATTTTAGGCATTACTTCTGGACTTCCCTGGTGACTCAGAGGGTTAAGCATCTGCCTGCAATGAGAGAGACCAGGGTTCGATCCCTAGGTCGGGAAGATCCCCTGGAGAACTAAATGGCAACCCACTCCAAAACTCTTGGCTAGAAAACCCCATGGACAGAGGAGCCTGGTAGGCTATAGTTCATGGGGTCACAAAGAGTCAGACACGATTGAGCGACTTCACTTTTCTATCCTGCTGAGTCCAAATCTGCAGTTAAATAAGACCCCCAGGTAATTCATATGCACATTGAAGTTTGAAAAGACTGAAGACTCTCCAATCAGTAAGTCCCAATCTACACTGTCTTCCTTCCCATCCCCTTTAGTCAGTACGGATACACTGAGTCCAACAAGGTTAGGTTTATTTAGCTTGTTACTATACGGGAAAGTGCACATCCCAGAAACCATGGGGCATGAAGGACAAAGGGAAGTGGAAGGGAAAGAGTCTTATTATAGGGTTTAGTTTTGTGCTGTATGATTTTAAGAGCAGTGGGCTGACCATCACATTAAGCCTCTCCACTCTTAGGTGAAAATGACCAAGATCCAATCACTGAACACGGAATTGCTTCTCCTTACCTTCCTTTTGACTTCCCTCTTAGCTCAGTTGGTAAAGAATCCGCCTGCCATGCAGGAAACTCCGGTTCGATTCCTGGGTCAGGAAGATCCCCTGAAAAAGGGATAAGCTACCCATTCTGGTTTTCTTGGCCTTCCCTTGTGGCTTAGCTGGCAAATAATCTGCCTGCAATGCGGGAGACCTGGGTTTGGAAGATCTCCTGGAGAAGGGAACGGCTACCCACTCCAGTATATTGGACTGGAAAATTCCAGGGACTGTATAGTCCATGGGGTTGCAAAGAGTCAGACATGAGTGAGTGACTTTCACTCACCTTCCTTTTTGTTTTTGGCTGTGCTGTGAAGAATGCAGGATCTTAGTTCTCTAACCATGGATTGAACCCAGGTTCAAGACAGTGGAAATGCAGAATCTTAACTACTGCCCCCCCCCCCCCCCCCCACACACACACACCTTGCTTTTCTGTTAGCACCACCCAGTCTAGAATGAGACTCCACTTTCTTGAATTCTTCTTCATGAGAAAGGCATTTTGGCATCCACAACATAGTACTGTCTGCTGGTCAGGGGGTGAAAGAGCCTTGATGATCATAAGCAGTTCAGTATTTTTATAGCACAAAACTAGAAACAGTCATATCATGCTGCTGACTTACATTAAGTTGTATAACAGTGTGCTATAAAAGGTTTTTTGGCAACAGTAACTTAAGACATGAAACACTGCTCCTGGCTATTCTTGTGCTGACAGAGGATGAGAAGGCTGGATGGCATCACTGACTCGATGGACATGAGTTTGAGTAGACTCTGGAAGTTGGTGATAGACAGGGAGGCCTCGAGTGCTGCAGTCCATGGGGGGTCACAGAGTTGGACAAGACTGAGCGACTGACTTGAATGTTTAGGCTCCAAGGAGACTTTGCCGAGCTGAGCCAACACTGCTGGATCTTCCTCAGCTCCAAGGAGGGCAGAAGGCTGGTTGCTGGGGGCTGAGAGGAGGCGGGTGAGCACTTGTTAATCAGTGGGTGTTACGTTTCACTTTTACAAGATGAATAAATTCTCAAAACCTGCTGCTCAACCATATTGTATTGTACTCTTTAAAAATCTAAGAGGGCAGATCTCATATTCACTGTTCTTATCACAATAAAATAAAACAAACTAACAAAAGATTTGGAAAGTAGAAGAGGGGGCTTCGGGGAGAGAATGTTATGGAGGGTGTTCTAAGACTGTTTGAGTGTGGAAGTCATCTTTTTCTTCCTCTACTGAGAAAAGAACCACGAGGACACATTTTCCCTAAAGACTGTCCTGGTTCTGAATGGAGTGTCTGAGCTCCAGTTTTACCTAGTGGCTGTTCATTGGCAGAACCTGTAGACAAGCTCCAGGGGGCACTGAGGAGGTCCTTTGTCTAGAAGATGGTAAAGGGGCTGAGCTGGTGAGGAAAGGACCACAGCCATCACCAGAAACTCATCTTCGACCTATTTTCTGTGGGCACCAGACAGATAAGATAGGGAATCCTAGGTTTCCCATGGCAAACGAATTACTAGGTCAGACCAGGATCTTAAGGCAGGTCTCACTTAAGCTTTTGCAAAAGATTCCCTTACAAAGGGTTTAGGGTGGACCAGCTATTAATAGCATCTTTGATAATCTCAGCCTCTGCAGTTGGACATCATCCTAGAAGAAATGTGCCCCAGATATCAAAGTTCATGTCTTCCACGAAGCCTGACTCCCTTCCCTTTCTAAAAGAGCCCAAGAGAAGAGGAAGAAGAGGAAACAATGAGTAAGCAGCTATTAATGATAAAGCTGTGGCATTCACATCAGGTATATGCAACGCTTGCTCCTTGGAAGAAAAGTTATGACCAACGTAGACAGTATATTAAAAAGCAGAGACATTACTTTACTAACAAAGGTCCATCTAGTCAAGGCTATGGTTTTTCCAGTAGTCATATATAGAAGTGAGAGTTGGACCATAAAGAAAGCTGAGTGCCGAAGAATTGATGCTTTTGAACTGTGGTGTTGGAGAAGACTCTTGAAAGTCCCTTGGACTGCAAGGAGATCCAGTCAGTCCATCCTAAAGGAAATCAGTCCTGAATATTCATTGGAAGGACTGATGCTAAAGCTGAAACTCCAATACTTTGGCCACCTGATGTGAAGAACTGACTCCTTGGAAAAGACCCTGATGCTGGGAGGGATTGGGGGCAGGAGGAGAAGGGGACCACAGATGATGAGATGGTTGGATGCATCACCAACTCGATGGACATGAGTTTGAGCAAGCTTCAGGAATTGTTGATGGACAGGGAAGCCTGGTGTGCTGCAGTCCATTGGGTCGCAAAAAGTCAGACATGACTGAGCGATTGAACTGAACTGAGCTGAACTGATAGGCAATCCCATGGCAGCCTTGCAGAGCCTGGTTTACCACATGGGTACGATTGAGATTCAGTGTTAGCTTGTCATCATAGACAGTCCACAATGCTATATACCACAATTAATCAGCTATCAGGCTAACTGTCTAATAATCAAGCACATATCTCTTTATATTGCCCACAAAACTATGCTTTTTTTTTTCTTGTCAAAAGTCTTGCTGAAATCAAGACCTGGTATCTCAAGAAAGCTTTAAGGCTGGCATACTTATGATTAACCCTCTGGCTCCCAGACATTGCCCCTTCCTTTGCCAAATGGTTACAAAAGGCGATCTTATCGGGATTTACACAGTGATGCTTAGAGCAAAGATGGCTCTTTTGAAGTACTCTGGCCACTTCCCTATTATCTGATTTTATTTACTGTCAGACCTCTAGGTGGGGACAGAGTCCCAGAAACTCTTAGCAGATATGTAGCCAGACTTGGAGACTTGGAACCTTGATCTCGGCAATAGGACCCGGTGGAAGCTGCGGCCTGAGGGAAAGTGTTTCACTTGTGATGTGATTTCCATCCTGCTGCACATTTCTGGGCTCACTAGAGACTCTCTGGGCTTCTCCCTCCTCTCTGGTCTCCTTCACTGCCTTTTTGGTTTCTTTTTCTCTAGGATGCTTGTGATGATGTAAATGTGAATACATTTTCAAATATTTCCCATACTCTTTCATCTGTCTTGCTTTTTAAGGCTCTGCAATGGACCACTTTGCACTACTTGAATCATTTGAAATCTATTTTTAATAAAGTTTCCAGAACATTGATGGTTTTCAGTGTTCCCTTTCTTTATCTTTCTTTTCCTCTTCCTTCTCTTAAATTTTTCTAATACAAAACTATACTTTTGTCTTGGAGTATAGTTGACTTACAATATTGTGTTAGTTTCAGGTGTATAGCAAGTTGATTCAGTTATATGTATACATGCATCTATTCATTTCCCTAAGTGACATGAGGAACTCTCCTCTTTCTTCTTTAAATTAAAAATCCTTTGTTGGAGTGGTTTTAACATCCCCCCAAGTCACATGGAGTCACAGCATCAGAGATGTATAGAGTATTTTAGTTTTATTATTATATGCTCTCAATTTTTATACTTTCTAAGAAAGTTTTCTCCCATCAAATAATATTCCCATGAAGCCCCAGAGTTTAGAATGTGGAATTTCAGAGTGTGGACTCTGGGACCCAGCTGCATGGTTTCAATGATCAGCATCACTTTGTGTCTGCTGCACAACTTTTGCGGAATAACTTTATCTCTCTGTGCCCAATTTCAGCATCTATAAAATGGAAGCAAAACAGCATCAACTTCAACCATCAGCATGGCTAATATTATTCTGTGCAAAGCAGTAGAAAGGCGTGACTGGGAAAATTCAGCACACAGTTGATGAAATCAATAAATGTGTGTTGAATGCCTGCTAGGTCTCAGACACTGTTCTAGGCACTAAAAAATATAAACCAATAAATGCTTATGTTTCCTAACCAGTGCTGACAATTGTTATGAAGAATGAGGAAGTAGAGAAAGGGAGTGGGAAAGGAGACGTACACACACACACACATATATTTATATGAGATTTATCTTAGGAAATTGGCTGACATAATTGTGGAGTTGTGGGGGCTGACTGAGTTTCCAACTCCGAGCTCTGTGGCATGCTCAAAACTTAGACAGGAGTTGCTGTCAGAGTCTTAAGTCCAAAATCTGTCTGGGAAATTGGTGGACAAGAAACCTAGGCAGGGTTTCTATGTTATAGTTTTGAGGCAGAATTCCTTTTTCTTTGGTAAACTTGAGTTTTTAACCTTTATGACCTTCAACTCATTGGCTGAGGCTCACCCACAGTATCAGGGGTAATGTTTGCTTGAAGTAAACTGATTGTAGATGTCAATCACATCTATAAGACACCTTCACAGCAACATACAGACTGGTGTTTGATCAAAAAATTAGGTGCCATAGCCGAGCTGGGTTGACCCATAAAAGTAGCCATCATAGGAGAGGAACACACTCTACTGTGAGAGCTGGTGAATTCTCTGAGGAGGTGGCATGTGAGCTGAGATCTAATTAAAACGGAAAGATGGAGCATACAGATACTGAAGACAGAGAGCAGAGAGAGGGGCAGTCTGAACCATGACCTTGAGATGGGAGTATCTAACACACTCTGGCTACCACTTGCAAGGATCTTCTTATGCTTTAACAATAATGTTATGCTTTTCTGTAAGTCTCTCTATTTCCATTGTTTCTCTTAAAATCTTTAGACTAAGTCTTTAAACCATTTGGTTGCTTAAAATGCCTTGTTGGTCCTTTAATGGACCGGAACCTGGTGGTCTGGAGCCGATGAGAAGAAAGTGAGAGAGAGAAAGAGGCTGACACCCCCTGGTTTACGCGGAAAGCCAATAGAGTCCTGTTCTTGGGGCTCCCGCTGTTGCGCGTAGGCACCGGGCGCCCTCTCGAGTGGGTGAAGGCACAGTGCGCCTTCTCGAGAGGGTCTTAGAAGCCCGGGCAAGAAAGTGAGCTCAGCAGGCCTCCGCGCTCCAAGGAATTAGCCTGAAAGAGAGGAAGAAAGAAAGAAAGAAAGAAAGACACGGGGACCCAAGCTCTGATGGAGCAAAGGTGTTTTAATCAACAAGGTGTGGGCATATATAAGGTAGCTATTCTCAGCAAAGATAAAGATTAAAATTCCAGATTTAGAAAACATAACGCGATCCCTATCAAAGAGAGAGTTGCAAACAATCACCTTCTACAGTATGGTTCATAAAAAGGAAGAGGGTACTTATCACCATAATGAGAAATGCCTGGATTCCTCAGCCCCGAGAGTGCCTCTCCTCTTAATTCCTGAATATTCAGGAATCAATAAGGGCCAGAGGGTTCCTGACAGATCCAAAACAGCACACAGGAACCCTCTTGTTAAATGCTTCCTGCCAGTGCCTCACTGAAAGTACCATATAAAACAATAAAATGATGGCACAATTATTTATGAAGTCCAACATCTCAGCACAACAATAATGTTTCCAGCATTGCTCATTCACTTTGGTTCTGCCAAAGGAAGTTTTATTTTGCCCTGGAATGCTGGTGCAGTTTATCTATTTGTTTAAAATGATAAACAAGAAGTCATGCTTGTGTGACATTTTAGAGTTAAAATTTGCCAGGGGTCCTAGTAAATGCACAACACACACCTGAGTGTGCATGCAATCACACACGCACACACATGCATACTTCCTCTCCCTTTCTGAGATGGTCTTCTATGACCTCATGGGTTCTGAAAGAGACCTCTTGCTGATCCTTTATTGTTTGCCTCAGAATATATTGTGGGCTTCCCAGGCAACGCAGTGGTAAAAACTCCACCTGCCAATGCAGAGATGGAAGAGGTGAGGGTTCGCTCCTTGAATCGGGAAGATTCCCTGATGTAGAAAATAGCACTCCACTCCAGTATTCTTGCCTGGAATCATCCCGTGGACAGAGGAGCCTGGTGGGCTACAGTCCATGAAGTCTCAAAGAGTTGCATATGACTGAGAGACAGCACACACGCAGAATATACTGCAGATTTAGACGTGTGTTCCCAGGAATAATGCCGAGGACTGCGCAAGTTTTTTGTTGTTGTTTAAATCGAGGGAATGTTTCACCTCTGTAGGATTTCTGAGACTGAAGCACTGTGCTTTCTGCCCATTAGACTTTTCTTTTATGTTGTTCAGTTTGGTTTCCCTGTGAGTGGACAGCTATGCAAACTGGAAAATTCCAAGAGTGGTATCTGATAGTCGGGCCTTATCATCTTCTGTATGGTGTGTAACCTTTCACATTATTTTAATGAAAATGGCATTTATGATGGCCATCTTCTGTGAACCTTCAAAAGGCAGCTACAATAAAATTGCTGCCTGGAAGTCAGATAGCCGCTTCAACTTTGAATTGTGTAACAATAGAGAAGGGCCAGAGAGAGACCAAAGCAAAATTTTCTCTCCCCTCTAAGAACTCAACTTTGATATTCGTGTTTCATGTCCACACTGAGCTGAAATCTGTACAATGCTAGGAAACAGAGCAATTTTTGAAAGAAATGAAAGATAGGTCATCTCCTGGGAATTCTGTGGGTGAGGTTTGCAGCCTAACTTCGCTTCTCCAAAGGATGAAGATAATGCTCATTGGAATTTACCTGTGTAAATGCTCTGAACCTTTTGAAATTACCATTTTGGTTTGAAACTATCCCTCTAAAGGGTCAGAATTTTCTGCCTCAGTTACCTGGAAGCTGACATTCCCCCGAGGCAACCAATTGTGTCGAGGTGTTTAAAGCAAGGTCCTCTGATATGATTAAATTGGAGTGACCATGCACATAGCTTTTGCATTTGCTAGCTTTTCACAACACATCTCAGGAGCATCTAAACATCAGACTGGAAATGCTTGTTGATGTTGAACATCATTCAGTTAGTTTTCAGAATATCTTTGGGACAGAATCAAGCTCACCTTTGTCTTCCCTATTTTGTTAGTTTGATACTGACTGTCAGAGATGCCTTGAATCTTTCAACGAGAGCCATTGATCTGCCTCCAAGACTTGCTTTGCATTTGGACCCATCAATTACACCTAGCTGCTTTGTGATTGGTCAATCATGCCCTACGGAGGTTCCTTCCCTGAACTCGCATAGTCCCCCTAGAAAGGCCAGGCTCACAATGAATAATTCCCAAAGCCTTGGGCCCTTGTCATTCTGTGAAATAAAATGTACTTTTATGCCATGTCTCGTTTGATTCTCACAAGAACTCTGGAAAGATTTCCCTTGAATATTTTTCGTAAATATTGATATCATGTTTTTTTCTTTTTTTCTTCCAAGTCCTGCTTTTAAGAGAAAGCTGAGTAAGGAGAGCAAGACCTGGAAGCCTGAATCATGCCTCTAATTTAATATTTCCAGGGAAACTGCCACCTCTTCATTTAAACTGGAGCCACAAATCCATATTTCTTCTCTCTCTTTTCTCCTAAGTCTGACAAGAATGGCTCTCTCCGAACTCAGCCAGCAGTAAGCCAAACCTCCTAAAGGAAATTATGGTGAGAACAGGAGGGGAAGTGTGACAGTTATCAGCTCACAATGTGACAGATGCATCCATCATGCCTGCTTTTAGGCCCAGGGTTTAGGGAGAGGAAAAAGGCAATAAAGCAGATAAAAGTGCAGAGGGCTTGACTGACAGGACAGTAAGACAGTGGTTGTAAACCTCTGACTGGACCCTGTCCTCTTTGTCCTTCTCAAGCCTGAGCCTGTCATCTGGTACCTTCCTGAACCCAAGGGAGGTGCAAACCTCTGCTCCGTCAACAGCTTTCTTGGGTTCTCTTTTATTATTATTATTTTAAAGCATTATTTATTTATTTACTTGGCTACATCGGGTCTTAGTTGCAGCACTCGGGATCATCATTGCCACATGGCATGTGAAATCTAAGTTCCAGGGATCGTCCCCTGCTTTGGAAGGCAGATTCTTTACCACCAGACTACCAGGGAAGTCCCTCTTTTATTATTTTTTTGCTTTTTATTATTCTATTTGGCATGATGTTTAATTATCAAAGAGTTATTCAATGATATGTTGCTGTGATAAAGTTTTATTTCCATTGGAATCTTTAAGAAATTTTAATTGTGGTAAAAAAACAATCTCACAGCATAAAGGTCACTCTCTTAACCATTTTAAAGTGTACAGTTCAGTAGCGTTAGGTATATTCACACTGTTGGGCCACAGATCTGCATATTTTTGTCTTGTGAAACAGAAGCTTCATACCTGCTGAACTTTGGCTCCCCATTTCCTCTTCCCTCCAGCCCCTAGCAACCACCATTCTACTCTCCATTTCTAGAAGTTTGACTACTCTAGAGGCCTCTTATCAGTGGAATCATATAGTGTTTATCCTTTTGTGAATGACTTACTTCACTTAGCATAGTGCCCTCAAGGTATGTCCATGTAGCAGCAAGTGATAGAATCTCCTCCTTTTTTAAGGCTGAGTAATATTCCATTGCATGCATATGCTACATTTCCCTTTTTCTGTCATCCTTTGATGGACACTTGGATGCCTACCATGCCTTGGCTGTTGTAATAATGCTGTGATGAATATGAGGGTGTCCTTTGGGTTCTTTTTTGCACAAATATGTTTAAAATGTGGGGCCAAATTGCAGCTAGAGATCCTTTAGGAGTCCTCTTAAGAAGAGTTGCTAACCTATAATATAATATGTAGAAATGTATGCAAAATAAATGACATTAAAAATGCTCCATGAGTGAAGAGAATTAGGGAGATAAGATCGAAAGTATAGCTTCAAGGTGTCCTTTGCTTGAGGAAAAACAAAAAGCGAGCTGTGGAGAAATGAAATGCATGTGTGGGCTGCATGTTGGGGAAGGTTTTATTGCCCCAACAAGGATAAAGAGAATAGAGTGAAGTGTGTAGATGGGAGTGGAACATCAAGTTTCAGGTGAAGATCTCTCACTTGAGAATCCCCATTCCATGTTCAACTGATCATCCTGTTTTCTATTGAATCACACATCACATTAATCAGCATTCCTGAAACACAAACATTTGGTGGCCCTTAGCCTATGGAGTAAAACTCTCTATCTTCACCTAGCAATGGAGATCTTTATTATGTGGCCCTGAATTTATTATTTTATTCCTCACTCATTTTATGGAAGCTGTGTGGGGGAAGATTTAGCTAATTGACCTAGGTTTTTATCTCAAACCTGTCAACCTTCTAATTGTGTGATCTTCAACTACTTATTTAGCCTCTTGGAATCCCAGTTTCCTCATCTTTAGAAGAGAGATGACACTACCTACCTTGGTGGTGAAGATTAAATAGAATAATACTTGTTTAAAAATGTATATATTTAGCAAACTGAAAAAAAAAAAAAAACACCCAACTTTCCTACCTGAATCTTATTTCCTATTAATTATACTTTGTGGGTGTCCTTGGTGGCTCAGATGGTAAAGAACTGTTTGCAATGCAGGAGACCGAGGTTTGATCCCTGGGTCGGGAAGATCCCCTGGAAAAGGGAATAGGGACCCACTCCAGTAATCCTGCCTGGAGAATTTCATGGTCAGAGGACCCTGGTAGGCTATGGTCCATGGGGTTGCAAAGAGTTAGACACAACTGAGCGACTAACAGACACACACACATCCCTATCCAATTGTCCAATGATTGATTACTTCTCTGACTCTAAATTTGCTTATGTCCTACTCTTTACATATAAAACATTCATCTTTTCTACACAATTCGAATCTTAAACATTTCCCAAGGGCTAAATCAAGTGCCAGTTCCTACATGGAAGCTTTCTTGGTGAATCTGAGTGGTGACAGGCAACTTGGCAAATGTATGACATTGTGATACATGTAAAAGTAAAACTGTCTTCCAAATCCCAGTTTCTCTTCTTGTATGTCACACAATCAAGTTAATCCAATAGAGTTTAGGTTTCATTCAACTAGTGGAATAGAATGACTTAAAGTCCAGCTTCTGACATTCAAGTCAGGCTATCTAGATCTCCCTGCATGCGTACGTGCTAAGTCAATTCAGACCTGTCCGACTCTTTGCTACCCCATGGAATGTAGTCCACCTTGGTTCTTCTGTCCATGGGGCTATCCCAGCAAGAATCCTGAAGTGGGCTACCATTCTCTTCTCCAGGGGATCTTCCTGACCTAGGGATCAAACCCACATCTCCTGTGGCTCCTGCATTGCCGGGTGGATTCTTCACCACTGCACCACCTGGGAAGCCCTAAAGTTTCATGATTAAATATTTAAACTTTGTTTGTAAAGGAAGGAGGGATATTTTGGGATGTGATAAATAGAGAAGGAAAAGATATGAGTTGCCCATCCCTGTGTCTCATACTCCTGGGCCAAGGTAATCTACTTGAATGGCTTAGGAGTCCTCTCTGAGAATACACATGTCTAGAGATGGATGAAAGATCAATGGACTCACATCAAGCTCAGCTGTAGTCATTCTCTATCACTGTTCTTTGAATTCTTCATGCAGGAAAGTCTTTAGGTTTAAATTGGTACCTGGAGCATCTTTGAAAGAAGCAAACGGAGTATCCAGCTGGACACTTTCCTTCCCCACTCTATTGTCACCTTACTCTCCTCCCATCTCCACCCCGACTGACCCCATGTATATCCTGTGGAATCAAGCTTGGTCCTTATTGGTCTCCCAAGGCTATCACATCAGAGGCAATGACTATTCCTCATTGAAATTTCCTGTTAAGACTGGATCAGAGGACCAGGATCTGATTATTACTGATTCAGTTGCTGCTGCTGCTGCTGTCGCTTCAGTCATGTCCGACTCTGTGCAACCCCATAGACGGCAGCCCACCAGGCTCCCTCGTCCCTGGGATTCTCCAGGCAAGAACACTGGAGTGGGTTGCCATTTCCTTCTCCAATGCATGAAAGTGAAAAGTAAAAGTGAAGTCACTCAGTCATGTCTGACTCCTAGTGATCCCATGGACTGCAGCCTACCAGGCTCCTCCATCCATGGGATTTTCCAGGTAAGAGTACTGGAGCGGGTTGCCATTGCCTTCTCCGACTGATTCAGTTACTTCATCTTAGTTGGGAGAAATCACAACCTTCATATGGCTAGGTTCTACTGACAAACATCTGTTGTTGTTCAGTTACTAAGTCATGTCAGACTCTTTGCAACCCCATGGACTGCAGCATGCCAGGTTTCCCTGTCCTTCACCATCTCCCAGAGATTGCTCAAACTCATGAAGCTTGTCATCTCCCGAAATCTGTGTCTAGTAGCCCTCAAAAATCTGTGTGTTGTTTTTCCCTCAGTGCAGTTAGCTGAATAAATGCTTCAGGCTCTTTTATGGAAAGAGTAGGGCAGTCAATACAGCTTATACATACTGTGATGCAGCAAGGACTTTCTTCTGGAGACTTGGTCGTCCTTTTAGGTAATGGGTTCTGGGTCTGAATTGACTCAGTTCCCTAAAGTGCACAAAAGATTGTTTATCTAGGAATATCTTTTTTTGTCCTTCAGTTTTCAAAGATATTCTTCAGGATATAGAATTCTTGTCTGATGATCTTTTTTTACCCCCAGCACTTTGACTATGTCATTCCACTGTATTCTCTTCTTCACTTTTCTGATGAGAAATCAGATGTTAATCTTATGGAGAATCCCTTTCATGTGATGAATTGCTTCTCTCTTGCTATTTTCAGGATTGCCTTTGTCTTTTGATATTTTGACTAATAATAACTTACCCTATCACCATGTCCCTGTTGCCACCATGTGGGGACCTTGAAACCCAGCAGTTCCGTAGTCGCAGTGAAAACCAGAAAACTAGCAACCATGAAGGAAGTAGAATAGAGAATGCTTGGCTCTCCTCTTAAGTTTCAGTTCCAGAGAATTTTTGTTATTTGACCATCCTGGTAGTTCCCTGAGAAACTCCACTTTCAGGGCTTGTGTTTATTTGGCCTGATTCAGACGTTGCTCAATGCAAATAGCCTTTTTTTCTAAGAAGTGTTTGCAAATATAGAGTGCAATTAGTTAATATCACAGCTGCCTGTGGCACTGATAACTAGCGGGGCAAACAACAATCACACACACAAAGGAAAAAAACAAAGGAAAATTTCGACAATTAGTTGCTTTGAAAAGCTCCAACATGTTCTAGGAAAATCTGGAAGGCCATGACCATGTACAGGGCTACATGCGTGCTCAGAACACACCTCTGGCAGACCTTGAGGCTCTTTGCAAGCAGGAAATGAAAGGTAAGCTAGAGTTGTGAACTGCCTGCCCAAGGCATGTCCCAACACATACACAGAGCTCTTTGGCAAAGACTGGGAAACTTACTGGTTCCAGGAATTTGAGGAAACCTCTGCTCAGTCATTAGCTAGCCACTATGCTAAGCAGAGATTTCAGTGGCTACACGTGACTCAGAAGCAGACTTTACATAATTCAGGAAAGTCAGTAAACAGAGACCAGCAAGCACAAGTGACAACAGCAAGCACAAAGAGCAGCTGTTTGTGGAACATTTTGGAAAAGCAAATGTCTAAATAAATGTATAAATATATCTTTAGATCAAAAGTGGTGTTTAACCTCAACTTGGCTTCTTATATGCAATTATTGGTATTTTTCTTTAGCTATACAGTCAAGATATGTTCAAACTTTTGCCAAAGCCTCTTTAACCTTTAAAGATGTAATGCTTATTCTCTTTACCACTGCAGCAGATCTCCGTATTGCCCCCAATTCTTCACTATATCGTTATAAATTATATATCCAATGCCCTTGCACTGTGGGCAACCTTTATTTTCTTATCCCATTGATACTGATGTTGGCCATATGACTTGTAAGCTGAGAGCTTAAATGTGTTGATATTATTTAGCCTTGCTTTCTTATGCTCTGACAATTATTATGAGAAGAATATGCCCTGGGTTGCCACTGGCCCAAGGACAAGGAAGAGATGAATGACACAGATCTGCATTCAACCTGCAGGCTGGAGCAAAGCTCAGCTCACTGACAGCCTAAATTGAGCCATCCTAACCAACCAGAAGAAATACAAGGAAGAAAAATAAATGCTGCTATAACTCACTGCTTTTGAGAAGGCGTTGTTACACAAGGTTATTGCATTAGTGGCTAATACAGTCACTAACTGTGTAAACAATGTGATTTTATGACATTTTAATTTTGACAAGTTAGACTTTTGTACTAATTTTAGTTTTTCTTGAGTTGATCTAGATTGTAACTCTTTGGAAATCAGAAAAAATATTTGAAGAATGGGGTTTAAATAAATACAGGACATCAAATTAATGCCCAATAAAAATTTACTGATGGTGAAGTATAAAACTGTCCTACTTTCTTTTTTTTATGACAATTCTGCTTCCCAGATCATTTTTGCTAATAATTATCAGTAACTTCTTAATGTCCTCTGCAGATGCAATTTCAGTTACTACTGTAACTGAGAAAGTTATAACTCTATTTTGAAATGAAATCTCAAAGGACTTTTCAGTTCTGATAAGGTCTCACCTTCTTATTAATTAGGATCCCTGTGAAACACCAGTTCTAGAATATAGAACAGCATTGGACGTTTGTTTTCTGTTTATGCTTGTTATTCAGAACATGGATAATTTCTCAAGTCTGACTCACAATTATTTACTAAAACCTACCTGACAAATGGACTTCTTTCTTAGTTGAACCAGTAGGTAAAAACGGAGTACTAGAAAATCAAAATTGTAAAACTTCAACTGTGTTAAGGGGAAAAAACAAACAGTGTAGAAAAGGTCCATCTACTTTAAGAAAAGAGTGCTTTGTCATCAAATTAGTTTTTACTTCTTTTTAAATACTGCTTTATTCTGTTTTCACCAGCTTTTTAAACAAAGAAGCATTTATTAAATTAAAATCAATATGGATATGCAGAAAGAAAGTTTGATATGATACAAAGGGATTAAAAATAGCAATTACCTTGTTATGAAAGGGCTTCTCAGGTGGCACAGTGGTAAAGAATCTGCCTGCCAATGCAAGAGATAATATGCAGGAGACTGGGGTTTGATCACGGGGTCAGGAAGATCCCCGGGAGAAGGTAATGGCCACCCACTCCAGTGTTCTTGCCTGGAGAGCCCCATGGAGAGAGGAGCCTGGCAGGCTATAGTCCAGGAGGTACAAAGAATTGGACACGACTGAGCACACATGCACAATAATTTTTAGGCGAGGTGAAACCTTGACCCTCAAAGCCATACCTTATGTGAACCTGTTCTAACTTTGCTGCTCACAGGTACTGCTTCATTTAAAGTGATGGTGTAATTGATGTTTAAATGTTATGCTGTTATTTTTGGGGAAGATAACTAATAGGAAGACAGAAAACTTAAGTAGTTTATTGCATTGTTGAACAGCTAGTTTATTATTATTTTCAAAAAGAGGAGGAATACAGATAGAAAGCCTACTGGAAGTCTACACTCAACAAAATTCTTCACATCATTGTTAAGCAACTTATTTCCTGGTGCCTTCGGGTCATCACAGTTGCTGTCAATTTTTACCATTTTGAGAGAGCAAGCTTTGGGAAAGTTCAGTCAATGGAGTCACAAAGAGTCGGACATGACTGAGTGACTGAACTGAACTGACTGAATTCCAAGAGACATCCTAAAATAAATCTGAATTTCCAATGAGCAGGTGGAAACATAAGTGTCTAATTTAGTTTCCAGTTCTTACCATTTTAAGAGTACATTTGCAAAACCCAGCTTTGTCTCCTTATGGGCAGGTACAAGATGGAGGGGCTGGTTATCTCTGAACAGGATGCAGTGAGAATTAATTAGCTAATGGGTGACAAGTGCTCTAACTGCCACTGATTATGTGCGGGGGTTATAAGAAAAGATACGTGTGTGTATAAACACATACACACACACACACATATATATATATGTATATATATATATACACACATATATACTATCTCTAGTATATGGCCTTTCATTTCTTTCTCATGATCTTGAGAACCACTCTCCCCCATTTTTATCCAGCTAATTTGGTCATTACATTGAAGATCCACTTGCATGAGATTTATTTTTTTAATGACTTAGAAGATTAATTTGGAAGGACAGAGTATATTACTTCTACTGTTGAGTAGGTAGAAAATTAGATCAGCAATCGGAATCACAGCTGGCTTTCTTCTGTGCTCTGTGAACTCAAGAGGCTCAACCTGAGGGTGTCACAGTCTTGTCAGCTTCACCGGAGAAGCAAAGAGGGCGTGCATCACCGGTATCCCTGCTCTAGACCATTGGCTCAGCTGAAATGAGAGACCAGCTTGAAGCTCTGCATTCCCCTCCCATTGCAGGCATTGTTCTTTCCTCAGGCACTCAATTACTTAAATTACAGAATTGGCAGTGACTTTTCAATTTTAGAATGCTAATTGAATGTAGTCGTGTGAGATGAGAGACCTGTGATGCTGCAGGGAGAGCCCTCTAAATTTCATTGAGGTTTTTAGAATCAACAGGCTCAGACACAGGTGTGGTGCAGTAGAGGGGAGGGGATTCAGTGGAAAGTTTGTTGCTGTCCTTGAAGTTCCTGCTTTGGATCATTACTGAATGAGGTCTGTTAGTCCGCTTCTTTTTTTATTGTTGTTGTTGTTTTTCAGTCTCTAACTGGACAACAGTTTAGACTGTTGTTCAGTCTCATGTCTACTCTTTGCTGCCCCATGAACTGCAGCATGCCAGGCTTCCCTGTCCTTTAGTATCTCCTGGAGTCTGCTCAAACTCATGGCCATCAAGTCGATGACGTCATCCAATCATCTCATGCTCTGTCACGTTATTTATTTAATTACTTACATATTTTTGGCTGTGATGGGTCTTCGTTGCTATGCTGGCTTTTCTCTAGCTGTGCTGAGTGTGGGCTCCTCTCTAGTTGCGATGCACAGGCTTCTCACTGCCGTGACTTCTTTTGTTGCAAAGCACAGGCTCTAGGGCATGTGGGCTTCAGTAGTTGTGGCTCCCAGGCTCTAGGGCACAGGCTCAGTAGCTGTGGCACATGGGCTTTAGTTGCTCTGGGGCATGTGTGATCTTCCTGGATCAGGGATTGAACCCGTGTCCCCTGCATTGGCAGGTGGAAACACTGAGCCACCAGAGAAACCCTGCAAGTCCACTTTTGAAGCTCACTTATTGATGTTTGATATTGATTGTTGATAGCAATAATATTGATGGTAGTATTGATGATAATGTTGATGAGATGAGTGGAAAGCAGGCAACGTTGGAGTGAGTATCAGTGACTTCATTAGCCTGGAATGCTGTAAGAAAATACCATAGATTGGGTGCTTTGAACAGCAATCATTTATTTATCACAGTTCTGAAGGCTGGAAGTGCCAGATCAGGGTGCCTGCATGATTGGGCTCTGATGAGGGCCCACTCCCCATAAGAGACTGCCTTGTATCCACACACGGACAAAAGTGAACACACCTAGCCCTCTGGCCTCTTCTTAGAAGGTCAGTAATCCTATAATGTACTCTACGCTCATGAGCTAACTCAAAGGCCCCATCTTCAAATACCATCACACCAGTGTTGGGGTTCAACATACAAATTTTGTGGGGACATAAATGTTCAGTTCCTTGCTAGGAGTAAAAACAATTCTTTCAAAATCCCAAGTGGTACTTTATAAAGACACACACAAACCAGTACATGTCACAGTGAATGATTTTATGGAAATGAGAACAAGAGTTCAATAATAGGATCTTCCAGTTGGCAACTCTACTGACTGAAATGTCTGCTTCTGTAGTTGTTCTAGTGATACAACCTTGACCAGGGCAGACTTAATGTTTTTCTCTGCTTGGCTACACTTCAGGCAGATTTTTTCCTGCCTAGAGGCTCGGATGTCCCTTTTCTTAGAGAATGTACTTTAGAAGACTAGTAGTTGTAAATTCTTTGCTCCTTGAAATGTATGTAAATCTTCATCCAGCTTCTCACCAGTTTTACAACCCAAGAAATGACTTTCTCAAGGACTTGAGGAGTCATTTCTCTGAAACTTAAACATCAAGTAAGAAACACCTCCACACACCCATCTCTGTCTCTATGGGAGGTGAGGGCTAACTTGGATGGGTGCCGACTAGAAACCTGATGGCATTATTACAGAGAAAACTATTCATAAATATGGCAGGAGGAGAAGGGGGGTGGGTGACAGAGGATGAGGTGGTTGGAAGGAATGTGCCGATACAATGGACATGGGTTTGAGCAAACTCTGGGAAATAGTGAAGGACAGGGAAGTCTGGCATACTGCAGTCCATGGGGTCACAAACAGTCAGACACGACTTAGTGACTAAACAACAACAACAACCATGTGGGCAATGCATCTCCTTCAATGCACCTACCCTCATGCTTAAACCCCTCCCCACCTTTGGTTTCAAGTGGAATTCATTCCTTTAGGTTCTGTCTCCCATTGCACTAGCCTGAATAATATCTTCTTTACCTGCTTACCTTTATCAAACCCTGAGATTTTTGCTCTGACATCCTACATGTTTGAGAATTGAAGTTACAAAATCCATAGAGACAAGAAGATACAGGATCGACAAAGAAGACTGAGGAAGCTATAGGGAGATTGTAGATGGGAGGTGAGGATTATTATATTCTCTTAACACTGAGAGTTGGTTGGCAATCTATATTTCAAATGTAATTCTGGTCAGAAAATAAGTTCAAATCCAATACTCAGAATATAAGAGATTATAGAAAATATATAACTGTTTGTAGTTGTGGGTAATATGTTCCCCCATTTCCTCAAAGTTTCTCAGAAAATACTACATATTAGAAGGTGGTTCCAAAGGAGAATTGCTGAAGACTTAAAACTATAGGAAAGAAACACAGTGTCCCTTGTTTGTGATAGAGTTCTTGTTTTGTTTGCCGAAAGAACCACTGTCATATGTGGCTATTATAAAAAACAAAAGTCACATTTGTAACAGTGGAAATCAGGTACTGTAGAATATGGAGTTAAAAACACTTGAATATCTGTAGTGAATTTTGTACAGTAAGATGATGGAGTGAGTGAGTGAAAGTCATTCAGTCATGTCCAACTATTTGCCACGCCATGGACGGTAGCTCACTAGCCTCCTCTGTCCATGGATTTCCCCAGGAAAGAGTACTGGAGTGGGTTGCCATTCCCTTCTCCAGGGTTAAGATGATTAATCTCTTGAAATTACACCAAGACATTGTTTAAAACAGATTTCTAAGTACCATTTTTAACTTATAGCTATTAAATTTAATTTGTTATGCTTACTGTGGCATAAAATATCTAATAATGTCTTACTTTTTATTTTCATCAAACTATTATTTGCCAACTGCTATAATTCAGGCATAGAACTAGGTTTTCTGGAAAACAGAAAAAGTTGCAGTTCTTCTCCTTAGGACACACATGGCTTAATGGTGGAAAGAAATGTATAAACCAGTAGCTTAATGCCATAAGGTAAATGACCTAAGGACTTCCCTGGTGGTACGGTAGTTAAGAATCTGTCTTGCAGGGCAGGGGACATGGGTTCGATCCTTGGTCAGGGAACTTAGGATCCCACATTCCACGGAGCAACTAAGCTTGTACACCACAACTGGAGCTCTCACCTGCACAACTAAAGTTTGACTCAGCCAAATAGATAAATACGTATTTAAAAAAATGATCTAGGAACCTATAGATGTAAACTTAAATTCCACCAGTCCACCATGCCCTCATTGCTGTCCTTTAAAATAACCCAAATAACCTGCAAAGATGTTCATAAATCTGTTGCAAGTAGCTTCATAAAGTCATTCATTTAGGAGATATTTATTGAGCATCTACTATGCACCAGCATTGTTTGAAGTATAAGAAACATCATAGGATAAAAGAAGACCAAGTCCCTGCTTCCCTGGTAGCTCAGCTGGTAAAGAATCTTCCTGTAATGCAGAGACCCTGGTTCGATTCCTGGGTCGGGATGATCCCCTGGAGAAGGGATAGGCTACCCACTCTAGTTTTCATGAACCCCGCCCTGGTGTCTCAGATGGTAAAGAATCCACCTGCAATGTGGATTCATAAACCTGGGTTCATTCCCTGGGTTGGGAAGATCCCCTGGAGGAGGGCATGACAACCCACTCCAGTACTCTTGCCTGGGGAATCCCCATGGACAGAGGAGCCTGGCGGGCTACAGTCCATGGAGCTGCAAACAGTTGGACACAACTGAGTGACTAAGAACAGCAAGTCCCTGCTGTCCAGTATGAAGGAGAAATAATAAACAGAAGAGAGATTTCTAATATATATGGTTGTGATGTGTCCTATAAAGAAAGACACAGTTACACGAGCATGATCAGTGAAGAGGGGAGAGTCCAATTTAGATAGGGTGGCCCAGGAAAGCCTCTCCAATAAGGGGTCACCTGAACACAGAGCTGAAGCAAAGGAAGGGAGGTGGAAAGTCAGAGCAGAAGTCAAGGGCCAACACATAGAGACCTTGGAGGTGAGGCAAGAGTTTCAAATTTTACTTGACTTGTGATGAGGAGCCTTGAAGAATTGAGAGTGATATGCTCTGGATCAGTGAACATTTTGTAAGGATGACTCTGGGCAATGTAGGAGGCAGGCAGAGACCTACTGAAGAGGAAGGTACTGACATCATCCAGGTGATAGCTGATGGTGGTTGAGATGAGTGTTTCCCAACCTTGGCACTATCAACAATTGAAGGGAGAGAATTCTGTATTGTAGAGAGCTATCCTGTGCATTGTAGGATGTTTAGTAGCATAACATGCCCACAGTGATGGCAACAAAAATGTGTCCAGACATCATCAAATATCTTTCAGAAGGCAAAAGTCATTCTCACTTGAGAACCACTTACTTAGACTAAGAAGGCACTGGCGGAAGTGATGAGAAAGGCTGGATTCTGGGTGTGTCTTACAGGCAGAATGGCAATTTGTCTTGAATGTGGAGTCTAATGGACAGAGAGGAGGTAAACATAAAGGAGGTAGGAGATATGAGGGCTGTAGGAGGAAGAGAGGTGATTCAGTGATGCTGGAGGTCACCTCATTTGATTAACTGGATTAATGCTGACACCATTACCCAGAAGAGACTTGAACAGACAAATTTGTTGGATCACGGTTATGCAACTGAAATTGTTTTGTATAGAATATTTTGATTTTGTACATCTAAATAGCATGGCTTTTAAGGTACATTTGACATTTCAATCTTAAAAGGAATAAAGTTTGAAACTTTTTAGGGAACAATATCCCTTCAATATAGAGTCTGATTTCAGTGCCAATGACATTTTTCAAGAAGTTATGTTTCTGACCTATGCTCATCCAAACTCAAATTATTCCATAATGGTTTCATGTTCTTGCTAAGGTGTCCATATTTCTCCCTAAAGCACTAGATAGTTATGCTCTTTCCTGATTGATGTCTTGCCTTTTATCAACGAGACTAAGTGGGAGACAAGATGGATTAGAGCAGAGTTCATTTTCTAACTAGCTGAGGCTCTGTTAGATACAAAGTTTCAGTGCTAAACATTGTCCCAAATTCTACAAGTTTGCTCAGTCTGCAGAAATACATTACTGACACTTACATAGAATGGCTTTGAACATGCATCAAAACATTTTAATAATTTAAAAATAAAATTCAAACACCTATCTATTCAAAACTCTTAATATAAGATTTTTGAAATGAAGCTAAATATGTAAAACAGTTTTCCTAAACTCTTGAGCTTTTCTCCAGTCATGAACTTTCTAGTCTCTGTGCTTATAAGCTCCTCACTGCAAGTACACCCTCTTCACCACACACACACACACACACACACACCATACACACACACACACACATACACACACACACTGGCATCCTTGTTGGGTCTTGGAACCAACTCCCCATGGATAACAAGAGGCAACTGTAACTGAGTATATATGTGCAAGTACATATGTACGCATATACATAAGTGTGTATAAATGGAATACAATAAAATATTTAAGTATTTAAGTTCCTTTCTCTACACCAACCTAATTCTTAGACAACATCTGCAGATTTTCTTGAGTATATAAAGCACAATCACATAGGTCAGCCACTATCCTTACAAAGGAAAGTAACTGGGAAGTGTGCTATTAATTGTTTTCTGTAAAATCCTTGTCTCAGAAAGTGAATTTTAGGGTTACCTGAGTCACTTTAATGTGGCATTCTTTTTGTTTAAAATGACATCTTTGAGGTGTAGTAATAGAAGTGGTTTTTTTATTCAAAACAAAATGGCACAGTTCTATAATGTTCTCTGGTGAACTAATTATTCTCAAATATTATCAAGACCATCTTCTGGAACATTTTTCTCTCTCCTGTTCTCTCTCACATTACAGTTCTCTCCATTTATGACTGGCAATGCTCTGTACACACCTCCTCTGTAATATTCTGTACTACATGTGCCTGATTATTCTTTTTTTAGCCTTTTTAAAAAATTTCCCTTGTGCTATACAGTAGATTGTTCTTGTTGTTCAGTTGTTAAGTTGTGTCTGATTCTCTGAGACCCCGTGGACTGCAGCACGCCAGGCTCCTTTGTCATACTATCTCCCAGAGTTTGCTTAAATTTATGTCCACTGAGTCAGTGATGCTATCTAGCCATCTCATCCTCTGTCATCCCCTTCTCTTTTTGCCTTCAATCTTTCCCAGCATCGGGGTCTTTTCCAATGAGTTGGCTTTTTGCATCAGGTAGCCAGTATTTTGGAGCTTCAGCTTCAACATAGAAAACTGCTGCAGAACACTAGCCAGGTAGGGAACAGCTGAATTTACTCCTTCTTGCTATGAAGGAGATGGAGAGATGTAGGAACCCCACAAGCCCAGGGCCCTGAGACTCACTGACCTTCTACCTTAAAGTCGGCGATCACACTTTCAGAAGGGTCAGTTTTCAGCAGCATGAATTTTCCTTCTCTTTTACTTATCAGGCTTGAAGACATACGTGGGCTTCCTATAATACATATAAGTTATTTCTACAATAATTTTCAAAGTGTTCAACTAATATTGATAGGAGAATAAAGCAAAATGAATGTTTAAGTGGTTCCCTGCAGTGGCTTGTCCTCTGTCTTGGGAGTCCAACCAGGGGACGTCAAAACCATTTCACCACACCCTTCATAGCATGCAACCCAGGACATCTTTCTGTAGAGTTCCAGCCCCAGGCTTCACTATTGTAAGGCTCACCAATATTTCTGTCATTCTTTCTTCTGTTGATTATCCAGTGATAGCTCTATATCTAGATCCAAATGCTCATCTCTTATAACATTCCCCCTTAATGTCTATTACTCTCTTTCTGTGTTTGTTCATAGGTCTGCCATCTTGAAGGCAATATCTTGACTGCAAAATAATATTGATGTTTGCAACCATCCCTCACCCTCTCATTCCACTTGCCCAGCTCCATTTTCATAGCAATTATCACTTTCTAATTCACTGTATCATGGAGAAGGATATGACAACTCACTCCAGTATTCTTGCTTAGAGAATCCTATGAACAGAGGAGCCTGGTGGGCTGCTGGTAGGGTCGCATGGCGTCGGACATGACTGAAGCTAGTCAGCATGCATTCATGCACTGGAGAAGGAAATGGCAACCCACTCCATTATTCTTGCCTGGAGAATCCCAGGGACGGAGGAGCCTGGTGGGCTGCCATCGATGGGGTCACATAGAGTCAGACATGACTGAATCGTTTTAGCAGCAGCAGCAGCAGTAATTCACTATATAATTAAACAATTGATTGTGCTTATATTTCATTTCCCATGTCCTCTCACTAGACTTGATTTATATAAAATTTTGCATTTGGGTTATTAAGGTATCTCATTTGGAATATAGTAAATATGTGAAAACTGAAGGATGAGTGAACACTTGACCTTTTAGCCATTCCCACTAGTGCTGACTGCACTGCACCCCCTGGACATCCCCTTCTGGCAGTCAGTTGAGGACTCATCAGTGTGAGTGTCTTTCCATGATGCCTGGCCTGGAGCCCACTGCACACTGACCAAAGGTCTCTATCTATGGCTTCTGTCTTTTGGTTCATTGTGAATTAACCTAGATTATCTTTTGGTGGCAAAAACTATATTTTCTGGATGACAGTTTTTATTGAGCCAGAAACTGATAGATTAGAAGAACGTTTATGGCACATTCAGGCTGGCTTTTCACCCAGCTCTCTAAGACTTTGTTACCCTTGAAAAAGTATATAGTTCTTTCTTCCTTGACAGGGTCAACTTTCTAAATTTTTGACCTTGTCTCGTTAAGAGGTTTTCTTTATTTGAAACTGTGAAGTCCTAAAATGAAACTTAAGATGTAAAGACTACAGGAGAATGGAACAAATTACTTGTTCTACCACATTCCAGGTTACTGTTCTGAATATAAGATTTGTTGTTGTTCAGTTCGCTTAGTCATGTCTGACTCTTTGCAGCCCCATGAACTGCATCACGCCAGGCTTTCCTGTCCTTCACCATCTCCCGGAACTTGCTCAAACTCATGCCTACTGAGTCAGTGATGCCATCCAACCATCTCATCCTCTCTTTCCCCCTTCTGTTCCTGCCTTCAATCTTTCTAGCATCAGGATCTTTTCTAATAAATTGGATGTTACATCTAGTAGCCAAAGTATTGGAGCTTCAGCTTTAACATCAATCCTTGTAATGAATATTCAGGATTGATTTCAGGATTGACTAGTTTGATCTCCTTGTAGTCCAAGAGACTCTCAAGAGTATGTTGAATACCACAACTCAAAATCATCAATACTTTGGCGTTCAGCCCTCTTTATGGTCCAACTCTCACATCCATACATGACTACTGGAAAAACCATAGCTTTGACCATAGAGACCTTTGTCAGCAAAGTAATACTGATTATCAGATAAAAAGGGATAAATTATATGTGATAACAGTCAATGACTAAAGGGATCTTCAGTTCAGTTGCTCAGTTGTGTCCGACTCATTGCGACCCCATGAATCGCAGCACACCAGGCCTCCCTGTCCATCACCAACTCCTGGAATTTATTCAAACACATGTCCATCGAGTCAGTGATGCCATCCAGCCATATCATCCTCTGTCATCCCCTTCTCCTCCTGCCCCCAATCCCTCCCAGCATCAGGGTCTTTTCCAATGAGTCAACTCTGCGCATGAGAGGGCCAAAGTATTGCAGTTTCAGCTTTCAGCATCAGTCCTTCCAAAGAACACCCAGGACTGATCTTCTTTAGGATGGACTGGTTGGATCTCCTTGCAGTCCAAGGACTCTCAAGAGTCTTCTCCAGCACCACAGTTCAAAAACATAAATTCTTCAGTTCTCAGCCTTCTTCATAGTCTAACTGTCACATCCATACCTGACCACTGGAAAAACCATAGCCTTGACTAGATGTACCATTGTTGGCAAAGTAATGTCTCTGCTTTTTACTGTGCTATCTAGGTTGGTCATAACTTTCCTTCCAAGGAGTAAGCATCTTTTAATTTCGTGGCTGCAGTCACCATCTGTAGTGATTTTGGAGCCCAAAAAATTAAAGTCTGACACTGTTTCCACTGTTTCCCCATCTATTTCCCATGAAGTGATGGAACCAGATGACATGATCTTAGTTTTCTGAGTGTTGAGTTTTAAGCCAACTTTTTCACTCTCCTCCTTCACTACTATCAAGAGGCTTTTTAGTTCTTCACTTTCTGCCATAAGGGTGGTGTCATCTGCCTATCTGAGGTTATTGATATTTCTCCCGGCAATCTTGATTCCAGCTTGTGCTTCTTCCAGCCCAGCGTTTCTCATGATGTACTCTGCATATAAGTTAAATAAGCAGGGTGACAATATACAGCCTTGACATACTCCTTTTCCTATTTGGAAGCAGTCTGTTGTTCCATGTCTAGTTCTAACTGTTGCTTCCTGACCTGCATACAGGTTTCTCAAGAGACAGGTCAGATGGTTTGGTATTCCCATCTCTTTCAGAATTTTCCACAGTTTATTGTGATCCACACAGTCAAAGGCTTTGGCACAGTCAATAAAGCAGAAATAGATGTTTTTCTGGAACTCTCTTGCTTTTTCAATGATCCAGTGGATGTTGGCAATTTGATCTCTGGTTCCTCTGCCTTTTCCAAATTCAGCTTGAACAGCTGGATGTTCACAGTTCACATATTGCTGAAGCCTGGCTTGGAGAATTTTGAGCATTACTTTACTAGTGTGTGAGATGAGTGCAATTGTGCGGTAGTTCAAGCATTCTTTGGCATTGACTTTCTTTGGGATTGGGATGAAAACTGACCTTTTCCAGTCCTGTGGCCACTGCTGAGTTTTCCAAATTTGCTGGCATATTGAGTGCAGCACTTTCACAGCATCATCTTTCAGGATTTGAAATAGCTCAACTGGAATTCCATCACCTCCAGTAGCTTTGTTCATAGTGATGCTTTCTAAGGCCCACTTAACTTCACATTCCAGGATGTCTGGCTCTAGGTGAGTGATCACACCATCGTGATTATCTGAGTCATGAAGATCTTTTTTTGTACAGTTCTTCTGTGTACTCTTGCCACCTCTTCTTAATATCTTCAGCTTCTGTTAGGTCCATATAATTTCTGTCCTTTATTGAGCCCATCTTTGCATGAAATGTTCCCTTGTTATCTCTAATTTTCTTGAAGAGATCTCTAGTCTTTCCCATTCTGTTGTTTTCCTTTATTTCTTTGCATTGATTGCTGAGGAAGGCTTTCTTATCTCTCCTTGCTATTCTTTAGAACTCTGCATTCAAATGGGAATAGCTTTCCGTCTCTCCTTTGCTTTTCACTTCTCTTCTTTTCACAGCTATTTGTAAGGCCTCCTCAGACAGCCATTTTGCTTTTTGCATTTCTTTTCCATGGGAATGGTCTTGATCCCTGTCTCCTGTACAATGTCATGAACCTCCGTCCATAGTTCATCAGGCACTCTCTCTATCAGATCTAGTCCCTTAAATCTATTTTTCACTTCCACTGTATAGTCATAAGGGATTTGATTTAGGTCATACCTGAATGATCTAGTGGTTTTCCCTACTTTCTTCAATTTCAGTCTGTATTTGGCAATAAGGAGTTCATGATCTGAGCCACAGTCACCTCCCATTCTTGTTTTTACTGACTGTATAGAACTTCTCCATCTTTGGCTACAAAGAATATAATCAATCTGATTTTGGTGTTGACCATCTGGTGATGTCCATGTGTAGAGTCTTCTCTTGTGTTGTTGGAAAAGAGTGCTTGCTATGACCAGTGCATTCTCTTGACAACACTCTATTAGCCTTTGCCCTGCTTCATTCTGTACTCCAAGGTCAAATTTGCCTGTTACTCCAGGTGTTTCTTGACTTCCTACTTTTGCATTGCAGTCCCCTATAATGAAAAGAATATCTTTTTGGGGTGTTAGTTCTAAAAGGTCTTGTAGGTCTTTATAGAACTGTTCAACTTCAGCTTCTTCAGCATTACTGGTTGGGGCATAGACTTGGATTACCATGATATTGAATGGTTTGCCTTGGAAACGAACAGAGATCATTCTGTCGTTTTGCATCCAAGTACTGCATTTAGGACTTTTTTGTTGACCATGATGGCTACTCCATTTCTTCTAAGGGAATCCTGGCCACAGTAGTAGATATAGTGGTCATCTGAGTTAATTTCACCCATTCCAGTCCATTTTAGTTTGCTGATTCCTAGAATGTCGACATTCATTCTTGCCATCTCCTGTTTGACCATTTCCAATTTGCCTTGATTCATGGACCTAACATTATAGGTTCCTATGCTATATTGCTCTTTACAGCATTGGACTTTGCTTCTATCACCGGTCTCATCCCCAACTGGGTATTGTTTTTGCTTTGGCTCCATCCCTTCATTCTTTCTGGAGTTATTTCTCCACTGATCTCCAGTGGCATATTGGGCACCTACCGACCTGGGGAGTTCCTCTTTCAGTATCCTATCATTTTGCCTTTTCATACTGTTCATTGGGTTCTCAAGGCAAGAATCCTGAAGTGGTTTGCCATTCCCTTCTCCAGTGGACCACATTCTGTCAGACCTCTCCACCATGACCCGACCATCTTGGGTGGCCCCACACGGCATGGCTTAGTTTCATTCAGTTAGACAAGGCTGTGGTCCTGTGAGCACATTGGCTAGTTTCTGTGATTGTGGCTTTAGTGTGTCTGCCCTCTGATGCCCTCTCACAACACCTACCGTCTCACTTGGGTGTCTCTTACCTTGGACGTGGAGTATCTCTTCACGGTTGCTTCAGCAAAGCACAGCTGCTGCTCCTTACCTTTCACGAAGGGTATCTTCTCACAGCCGCCCCTCCTGACCTTGAACTTGGAGTAGCTCCTCTCGGCCCTCCTGCGCCTGCGCAGCAGCCGCTCCTTGGACATGTGGGGTCTTAGGTATAAATATACATGTACATATCTGTACCTATATATATATATATATATATATATATATATCTGATCCTGGAACAATGTGGGCTTTCAACTGTGTGGGTCCATTTATCTGTGAATTTTTTTTCATTTTATATGTGTATATATATGTATATATATATTTATAGATATACATACTATGGTACTAAATGAACTGTGATTGGTTTAATCCATGGTTACATGGGTATAGAGGGCCAGTTATTAGGCTTGTTTCTGGATTTTGACATTTTTGGTGGATCCTGGAGTCATGTGAATAACCAGGAGTGACTGTATATGGGGATATATATATATATATAAAACTATGTATATACACAAATATATGTGTAAATGTAATATAATAAAATACTTAAGCTTCTCTCTCTATTCTAACATTATCCTAGGGCAACCCTTCAGGTTTTTTTGTTATAAAACATAATCACTTAGGTTAGCCACTTTGCTTACAGAGGAAAGTAACTTGGGAAATTTTCTTGTTTTGGGTAACATTCTTGTTTCAGGAAATGAATTTTAGGGTTACCTGAGTTGCTTCAATATAGTCCTTTTTTTGCTTAAAATGACATCTTTGAGGTTTAGTAACAGAAGTGTTTTCTTTTTATTGAAAACAAGATGACTTTTTTTTTTTTTTAATTATTTTTATTTTTTTTTTTTCCAGTGGGTTTTGTCATACATTGATATGAATCAGCCATGGATTTACTCGGGTGGAGAGGGAGGTGGGAGGGGGGATCGGGATTGGGAATACATGTAAATCCAAAGATGACTTTTTTTTTTTTTTTTTTTTTACCATGCCACTCACAGCGAATACCATCAGTGAGGCGGGTTCCTGTGTTCCTGTGTGTGAAATGCTCTGTTTCACAAGGGTTGTGTTGATTCCTAATACATTGCTTCTGTGCTGTTGATGAAGTCTGCCTTCGCTCTTCTCCACTCTCAGCCATGCAATTTTGTATAATTATAAGCACTGCCTAAACCTCTATTACTATGACATGAAATTTCCAGCTTGAAGACAAGATGCATTTATACCGGCATGTTAACATTATTATCAAAAGCAAAAGCAGGTCTAATGTTATTCTTCTTACAGACAAGGAAATAACTCTTCCTTTTCATCCTACTTCATATTCTGTACTAGCATTATCCAGGTTATTATTATTTTTTTTTGTCTTCCAGAAATTCTGCATAATTGTCTAAGAGCGTTTAGCCATTTTGAGAGAAATAAACATGGCAAACTTGGTGAGAGTCCTCTCCTCTTTTGAAAGGTTTATTTTCCACACTCTCTGCTCAGGGGACGGCTTTAAAAGGCACATCCTCTTTATCCAGCTCTGCATCTCTCAGGACGTTTCTACACAGAGTTGGACAGAGGAGAGAAGGGCTTCTCAAGCTTCACTCACCTTCTGCTGTCACTGGGCAGTCTTGGGACATGAGGTTCCTTTGGGTCTGGGAAAAAGACATTGCCTAGAGCTGCACCAGCCAGCATAGCTCATTCTGTGCCCTTCAGCAGAGAGAGCCTCTATGTGTCATGACCTTTGTGACCCTGTGGCCTAAGGCTGCTTCTTCAGAGGCAACACAGAGAGGCCTGGGCCTCTGGTGCTTAGAATACAGAGTCAGGACATGAGGACTGGGGTCCTAGGGCAGATACAATAAAATTTTATTGCTTAGAATCCAGAATTTCCTCAAATTATTTGATGTCAAGTGTTTTTCACAGAGCAGCCAATGGCTCCATTGTTTCATAAACTGCAGTTTGGCAAGGCTCATCTAACTTGCAGATGCGCTGTCTTGCAGAATTGTATACAATATCCTGTGATAAATTATAGTGAAACAGGATATGAAAAGGAATATATATATATATACACACACACACACAACTGAGTGAGTCATGCCACTGCACAGGAGAAACAACCTAACATTGTAAACCAATCACAACTCAACAAAATAAAAAAAAGATATTTAAGGAAATCAAGTCAAACTCTGTAATTTTATAATGAAAGCTCTGAGACTGTGAGGGCTACAATAGTGCAAGTCACACTCTTACCTCTGGGTGTCTTGGGCTTTGAATCAGGTCTTCTGTGGTTGTTCCACAGTGGAATGGTTAGCACTCTGGACTGTGAATCAACTCCTCTGATTTTAGGCCAGGAGCTTTATTTTATTTTTAAAAGAATTCTTTTAAAAAAGAAAAGTTTGTTTATTTGGCTGCATTGGGTCTTATTTACGGCACACAGGATCTTCATTGCATCCTGTAGGAGTTTTTGTTAGGGCTCACGATCTCTCTTGCTGTGGTATACAGACTCAGTAGCTCTGTGGCATGTGGGATCTTAGCTCCCCAACCAGGGATCGAACCCTTGTCCCCTTCATTGCAAGGCAGATTCTTATCTGCTGGATCACCAGGGAAGTCTCTAGGTCAGAAACTTTAAAAGTACACAACCCTCAACACAACTGTATGCAGTAGAGACAATTATCTACATGTGGTATTGATGCTTATATTCACTACATGTAGCAAGAGGGACCAGCTGTTCATAAAAATTAAAAAAGAAATAGGAAAAAGAAAACTTGCCCCAAACTTCACGAGTGTTAAATAGCAGATTCAAGATCCAATCAACCTGGTCCCAGGTTTCTAAGCTCTTTTCTAATTTTCTGTGGCCTTCCTCAGTCTCACACTGTCTAGGACATGCTGATCTCTTTGGGTATTTCCAGATAGCCTGCCCTGCTATTTGATCACAGTTAACCTTTTTTGAACAAATATAATATATTCTTATCAGTTAATTAGTTACTGCAAGGGAGACAGAGATAGAGAATACTTTCTTTGCCCTCAAGGAGCAATTAGAGATGAATGGATAAAAACAAAATACCTGGATAAGTTGCCACACAGGGAACTGTGAAGCATTTCTGAGAGGAGCAAGGAAAATCTTCAAGAAAGAAGTGATGCTGAATATAGATCATGAAAATATAGAAAGGATTTTGATAGGAAGAAATGAGGGTCCTAGGATTCCTGGAAGAAGTGGAATCCTGAACCAAGACACATAGTTAGAAGACTTCTAGACGTTGCCTAGGGATGGTGATTGGTTTATTTTGGATGGGAGATAGGGTAAGCAAGAAGCAAGACTGGAGATAGTTACCTTAGGAACCTGGTGGTTTATTCTATAGGTAAAGGGGACCTATGCACAGGCATAAGCCAGGAGAGTAATGCACTGATAACGATGTTTTCTGAAAATAACATGAACCATTCTAGGAGAGCAAATGTAAGAAAGTGTGTTACTGAACCTGCCACTGCTTGTGGATGAAAAGTCATTTGCTCTCCCAGCACCTTTTCAGAGGGCATATGTGAAGTGACTGTGTCTCTGAGAAGCATGCCAGGGAGAGAGAAGGGAGAGGGAGGTAGCCCATGGCTTCAGGTTGTGTCTGCAGCATATTGACCAGCTCCTGTGCTGTCTCTGGCTTTAGTGGCTGCATAGAAGTTGAAAGGCTGGAAGTGAGAAGCATATGAAGAAGGGAAAAGGCAAGATGATGAGCCGTATCCATGAGCAACAGGAGGGACTGGGAGTTACCACTTCAGTGGGTTTCTTGGTCTATAGCACAGGAGCAACTTGATCTATGACCATGGAAATAGCATCACCATTGCTAAAGTTGCTACAGGTGAAAGTCAGGCAAGTGCCCTAATCTGGGCTGGCACATAACACAAACATGGGACAGAATTGGGATTTATATAGAATGGCCATAAAAGACATCCCTGAAAGATGACTTTGAATAAAGAAGTTAATAAAGGAAAATAAAGCCAAACTCCCTATTGGCTTTCAGGGAGAGGTTTTTAAAGACAGCATGAGGAAAACAGAAAAAGAGACACAGAAATACAGAACAGACTTTTGAACTCTGTGGGAGAAGGTGAGGGTGGGATGTTTCAAAAGAACAGCATGTATACTATCTATGGTGAAACAGATCACCAGCCCAGGTGGGATGCATGAGACAAGTGCTCAGGCCTGGTGCACTGGGAAGACCCAGAGGAATCAGGTGGAGAGGGAGGTGGGAGGGGGGATCGGGACGGGGAATACGTGTAAATCTATGGCTGATTCATATCAATGTATGACAAAACCCACTGAAATGTTGTGAAGTAATTAGCCTCCAACTAATAAAAAAAAAAAAAAAATTCACTCGGTCCAGAATAAAACTTAATTTCGTTTTCAAAAAAAAAAAAATAAATAAATAAATAAAGACAGCATGAGGGAGAGGGTTGTAGGATATGTGATCAGCTTGTGGACCATCTTCTAATTGTTTGGTGGTGAATCAAAGAGGCAGGATCATCAAACCTCTGGTCCAACTGGTCTGGGGATTTACATGCTTGTTTGCAGTATGTAGTTATCTTCTACTTGGTGGGAGTTTCAGTATCTGCCAAACAGCTCAAGGGACATGGTTCAGAATATTTTCTATAACCTTAAAGGAGGAACTAAAAGTCTTTGACTTTGTTTAAGGGCTAAACTGTTATTATTTTTTCTTGTTCAACTGTTTCCTTTTGTTTCTGAATTTTCTCATTTCTCTGCTTAAATTTATTCTTTGCTACTTGGAGAATGCCTAGGAGGTTAAAGTTTTTCCACAAACAAGGGGCAGGTGCAGGACATCGAGGTGGAGGATTCTGTCTTGGGAAGACCACATAGAGTCTTATTTGGTTACAATATCATCACATTGCAGGTTCAGTTCAGTTCAGTTCAGTTGCTCTGTCGTGTCCGACTCTTTGTGACCCCATGGACTGCAGCACGCCAGGCCTCCCTGTCCATCGCCAACCCCCAGAGTTTACTCAAACTCATGTCCATTGAGTAGGTGATGCCATCCAACCACCTCTTCCTCTGTTGTCCCCTTCTCCTCCTACCTTCAATCTTTCCCAGCATCAGGATCTTTTCAAATGAGTCAGTTCTTTGCATTAGGTGGCTAAAGTACTGGAGTTTCAGCTTCAGCATCAGTCCTTCCAATGAATGTTCAGGACTGATTTCCTTTAGGATGGACTGGTTAGGGCAGGTTAGGGCGGGCTAGGGCTTCAGTACGAATTAGCAGGGGAGCAGGGGAGAGGAGAGTGGTGGTGGTGATGCCAAACATTTAGTCCCTAACATTTGTTGTTTGTTGTTCAGTTGCTAACTCATGTCTGACTGTTTGCCACCCCATGGACTGTAGCATGCTGGCATTAAACTATCAAGTGTGGGCTAAAAGCTAAGAGGTAGTGACTGAGGACTATCGAAATTGCTAACGTTAAGATATGACTGCGGGAATAAATTGACAAGGTGGGGTTAAAGAGATCTTTAGAAGAGGAGAATTCAAGCAATTGAGAGGCTGGGTTTCTGGAAGGCTGACCAATGTGGGTTTTAATTATAATGGGAAGTATTGGAAAGAATGACAGTAGCCACATGGGAGGTGATTGTAACAGGGAGGCAAAATGTCTGATGAGATGACTCAGTCCTGGGAGTTTCAGTAGATGCCAGAGAGAAAGTTCTGGAAATGATGAGGCACAAAGGAGACACTTTGGCTTCAGAGGCCATAGCACACAGGCAGTGGAAGACAAATAGCCACAGCTTCAATGCAAAGGGCTGACTCATTGGAAAAGACCCTGATACTGGGAAAGATTAAAGGCAAAAAGAAGAAGGAGGCATCAGAGGATGAAATGTTTAAATAGCATCATCGACTCAATGGACATGAATTTGAGCAAATTCCAGGAGATAGTGAAGGACGGGGGAGTCTGGTGTGCTGTAGTCCAAGGGTTTGCAAAGAGTCAGACACAACTTAGTGACTGAACAATAACAGAGGCTGGAAGGAAATCAGTGCTTTTAGGGGCAGCCAGGGTTCAGTCATTTTAAGAGTGTGATGGGGACTTTGGGGGAAGATGTTGAGGTTAAGGGAAAGGACTGGCTTAGAGTTTCAGGGGTGCAATAAATGAAGGGTTTCAGGAGATGGAAGGTGGGTGATAGAATCAGAAAAAGCAGCTATGGAATCAGGTGTGGATTAACCTTCAGGGGATGAAGAATGACCTTGGAGTCCTAGGTCTTTTGTGGTGGCTGAGATGAATAGAAATAAAGCACACAGTTAAATTTGTTCAGCTGGTTGAAAGTCCAGACTGCTGGATATGGGGTGAGGGTGAAGGGAACGAGAGATGCAGAGGCAACTTGACAGAGCAGGAAGAGTTCTGGTCTCCCACTGGAGTTCAGCACAGGCATACACTTCTTGCTCCTGGATTTAGTTCAGTGGTGATCTGAGGGTTGGCCTTCCTCTAAGTGCAGGCACTCCCCTGACTCCTTCATAGTATTTTCCTCATTCTAAGTGCTTAACAAATGTTGAGTGGTTAAAAGGGCCAAGAGTGAGGATGGTATGGGCAACATCCAAAGCAATTCCAGGACTTAATTCCAAAGGATGGGGTTCAGTTCCACTGGGATCTTAATCCATAGTCTGATTTTTCACAAAGGAAATGGGAAAAGGGCAGTTATAAAATTTATGTTTCAAAGCATAAAAGGAGAAGCCAAATGAATTTTTATGCAAAAAATGTATAGAGCAGAAGCTAGAGATTTTTATAACCAAGTTATAGTTTGTGAGATACACTATTTTTTCCTGGAGAAGTGTATTTTTCTTTTTCTTTTTTTTTTTACCAAAGCAAGATGAAAAACAACTGTCCTAAAAGAGAGAACTTCTATCCCCATTAGCACAAGCTCTGGAAAAAGGGAGAAATATGGAGAAAGAATAAATTTTGGCAATGCATAGATCTCTATACCTATTAACACCTCAAGACAACTCATTAAAATGAATGTCTCTTGGTGTTTGGAATTTTTCCAGTCAAATGAGGAGTTTCTTTTGGCTTCATGTGTCTTCTTAGAAACTAGCAGTTTTCCTACATTTTTTTCTTTTTCCAGGGCTTTAGCTATCTTTGCAATGAATTTATAACAGCAGAGCATCTGTTAAGGGAAAGTTTCTCTTGATGTTTCCAAGAATCAGAGAGCAAATGATACTCTGAAGACTTTAGTTATGTCCTCAGTTAAGAACAGTGAATGTTGAAGAGTTTGAGGAAAGTTTGTGGATCAAGTAAGGCTTTTCCAGGTGGCATTGGTAGTAAAGAACCTGCCAATACAGGAGACATAAGAGACGTGGGTTCAATCCCTGGGTCAGGAATATCCCCTGGAGAAGGAAATGGCAACCCACTCCAGTATTCTTGCCTGGAGAATCACATAGATGGAGGAGCCTGGTGGGACGCAGTCCATAGGGTCACCAAGAGTTGGACATTACTGAAGCAACTTAGCACATATGCATGCCTGGGGATTAAATAACCCAGTCTGCGCTTTACTTCTCTGCCCCAAACTCCTCCAGAACTTTTTCAAAGTGGTCCAGAGAAGTTAACTAGCTTGTTATGGTCTCAGTCAATTGCAGCTTACACCAATGTCAGGAATGCACTAAGCCTGGAGGCTTGGTCATTATGTATATACATGAACTTGAGGCCCTTCAAGACAGGGTGGTGGTGTGGACAGTTAGAAGTCACTGAGCTGCAGAGGAGAGTTAGATTTCTCCTTATACTCGTGTCAGCTACTCCTGGGAGAGAAAAAGTGGGGAAGTTGGGATTGTGACATGCCAAGGGAAATTATAATCTATGGTTGATTTATGGTTCACATACTTTGTGGCTTTTTTTCTATTTAAAGAAGCATACTTCAAAGATGATTTTAAATATATCAAATAACAATCACCTCTATATAAAATAAACTTTGTTGCATTCATAAGTTTGTAAAGTTTACTCTAAATTGGATTGATTGTAAAATAAAAAGAAACATTTTTGAAAAACAGCTAATAAATTTAACATCATGAGAAATGCTGGGCTGGAAGAAGCACAAGCTGGAATCAAGATTGCCGGGAGAAATATCAATAACCTTGGATATGCAGATGACACCACTCTTATGGCAGAAAGTGAAGAGGAACTAAAAAGCCTCTTGATGAAAGTGAAAGAGGAGAGTGAAAAGTTGACTTAAAGCTTAACATTCAGAAAACTAAGATCATGGCATCTGGTCCCATCACCTCATGGGAAATAGATGGGAAGACAGTGGAAACAGTGTCGGGCTTTATTTTTTTGGTCTCCAAAATCACTGCAGATGGTGACTGCAGCCATGAAATTAAAAGACACTTACTCCTTGGAAGGAAAGTTATGACCAACTTAGATAGCATATTAAAAAGCAGAGACATTACTTTGCCAACAAAGGTCCATCTGGTCAAGGCTATGGTTTTTCCAGTGGTCATGTATGGATGTGAGAGTTGGACTGTGAAGAAAGCTGAGCACTGAAAAATTGATGTTTTTGAACTGTGGTGTTGGAGAAGACTCTTGAGAGTCCCTTGGACTGTAAGGAGGTCCAACCAGTCCATCCTAAAGGAGATCAGTCCTGGGTGTTCATTGGAAGGACTGATGATGAAGCTGAAACTCCAGTACTTTGGCCACCTCATGCGAAGAGTTGGCTCACTGGAAAAGACCCTGATGCTGGGAGGGATTGGGGGCAGGAGGAGAAGGGGATGACAGAGGATGAGATGGCTGGGTGGCATCACCGACTCGATGGGCATGAGTTTGAGTAAACTCCGGGAGTTTGTAATGGACAGGGAGGCCTGGCATGCTGCGATTCATGGGGTCGCAAAGAGTCGGACACAATGAGCGACTGAACTGACTGACTGACTGAATAAATTTAAAATACATTTTTGCTTTTGTGTTTTAGTATGAAAAAATTCTGTATGTTACTTGTTAATTTTTTTTTCTATTTTAAACTCCTTTTTGAAACAAATGTGCAAAAACCAGACCAGTGGAGTATATTTGCTATGAAATAACTAATTGGAATAGGAGCATTTACTTAAACACTAGTGAATACTGATGCCATAGGATTTAGATTGACTACTATTTTACTGTATCTTTTTATTATATTTACTATGAAAACTCATACTGATTCCCTTTGAATCACATATTTAGCATGTATGTACATATATGTATGTATGTACTTGTGTGTATTTGTATTTAGATGTGTGTATATATGTATATCAGAGAAGGCAATGGCACCCCACTCCAGTACACTTGCCTGGAAAATTCCATGGATGGAGAAGCCTGGTAGGCTCTGGTCCATGGGTCTCTAAGAGTCAGACACAACTGAGCGACTTCACTTTCACTTTTCTCTTTCATGCATTGGAAAAGGAAATGGCAACTCACTCCAGTGTTCTTGCCTGGAGAATCCCAGGAACGGGGGAGCCTGGTGGGCTGCTGTCTATGGGGTCGCACAGAGTTGGACACGACTGAAATGACTTAGCTTAGCTTATATATGTATATATAAGTGTCTATTTGTGTGTATGTATATATATATATATATATATATATACATATATTCAAAATTTTAAGGATAATTTTAAATCTTGCAAGCTTTCTAGTACTAATGTCATCTAAACTAAAACTAAAATTGATGAAGAATTTGACCTAGAAAGCTGAAACCATGTAGGTTCTAGTCTCAACTTTTCCATGACCTTGAAGAAGGAGAGCAATGATGTGTGCCTCAGATTCATTTTTTCAGAATATATTGCCATTAATACTATTTTTTTTTCAGAATGGGATTAATATCAGCTTCTTTGAGGATAATTGAGAAATATAATTTGCTAACTTAAACAATATTAGCAACCTAAAAGCTGAGAGCTACTTTTTATTTGGCAGGAATTTTTAGGACTTCAAGCCCAGGAAGCATCATCTCAAGTATAACTGAGAGAACTGTTCTGGGGAGGTAAGGGTATATAGAATTTTGCAATGAAGGGCAGGTAGTCTGAATGTCAAAAGCTTATTATTAGTTATAGGAAAACCAAATATCTCAAGGAATTTAGTGCTTTTCTATATATGAGAAGACACAATAGTCGAGGCTCACTGAAAACATTCCTTTGATGTACACCGTAGCTATCTGGGGCTAGAATCCTGTTTTGTTTTTTCTTTTTTACATTCTGAATTTCCTCAAGGCTCACTGTAGGGAGTGGCTGCAAACTGATGGCTACTAGAGCACAGGTTTTCTTCTCCTTCCTGAGTTTCCTCAGAGCTCACCAGCTCACCATCTTTGGAGGTTTCAACCACTGATGACTGATATCTTTTGTTTACTGATATGGCAGGAGATATTCCATTTCTCAGATTAATAAGAAAAAGAGAGGTTTCTGGGCCAAAAGGCTGTCATTTTGTATTCCCAGAAACCTCTTATATCAGGGCTGAGGTTGTACTAGGCACATTATGTGATACTTGAAAATTGATCTGGGGCTACCTTCTTAATCACCCTTCTTAATCTCTTGGAGGCTTTTTAAAAAAATCTTGGAGATTTTAAAACACCTGATTTCTGTTGACTATTCCTCTAGGAACTGACAGTGTTAGCCTAGAATGCTGAGTACTTCAACTCTCCAAATGCTCCCTTCCAAATTTCTCTTATAAATTCTTTCCCATGCGAATAGCCCTGTAATTTGTTTGAGTTACTTCCCAGGAGTCCCTGGGAGGGATACAGAAGAAAGTAAGCTGTACATACGGGTGAGCAGGAGACTCTGATTTGTGATGCTATCTTCTGTTTGAACTTGCCGATTATTATTGGGATGTCACTGTGCCTCCATTATACCCAGCAGCACCAGCATCCTGTGAAACATTAAAGAGTTTGAAGACGTGGATTGTTAAACATAAACTTTCCATCTATCTGGAGTAGTAAGGTTAGTCAACAAGGTGTAATGACATTAATTGTTAACTACAGATGTCTTGACTGAAAAAATATAGTCACAACCTAAAAGTTGAGAGTTATGTTTTATTCAGTGGGAAGTTTTAGGACTTCAAGCCTGGGAGTCAGCATCTCAAGTAGCCTTGATAGAACTGCTCTGTGGAGGTGGGGAGAGGAGTCAGATTATACAGAAGTTTGCAACAAAGGGCAGGTGGTCTGAACATCAAAATTATTTTTGGGAATTAAAGCAAACCAGATATCTCAAGTTAAGGAGTTTAGCACTTTTCTTTATATGGAAAGATGTAAGAGTCTGGGCTCATTGAAATCATTCCCTTTTATATACATCTCAGCTATCTGGGGCCAGTATCCTGCAATTTTTCACATCCTGAGTTCTTCAGGTCTCCCTATAGGGAGTGGCTCTAGCCTGATGGCTGCTGGATCACATAGGTACTCTTCTACTTCATGAGTGTCCTGGAGGGCTGGGATCGCTGATGACTGTGACATCTTTGTTTACTGATATGGCAGGAAATATTCCATTTCTCAGATACATTTATGAAAAGGATATGACAGTCGCTATGTTAGACTCGTTCATATACACTTGTTCATATATCATCCATCATTGAATGCTGTCAGGGAGGGAACATCTTACACGTGTTGAATCTGAACTTTAGAGATAACAAGTAACTTACTTAGTGTCACTCACATAGAAAATAGAAAAAGAAGTATAGTACAACCACTCTGTATGACTAGACTCCTTTTCTTTTCACTGATAAGAAATTTACTGGCAAAATTTCTGGAGCAAACAATATTCCCTTTTGTAGGGGAGAAAAATTTGCCACACTAAAATATTTCTTGAGTGTGCAAATAATTTCAAGCTGAAAACAATCAAGGCCGAAAAGACTCAGGAAGAAACTTTGGACTTCTCTTTAACTTCCTAAAACAATTTAAATAGAGGGTCTAGTCCCAGTCTAGAGTCATCAACAGAGATAGCTGCAAAGAATAGAGGTCGAGTGTGATGGGGAAACTCAGCTGGGCCTAGAGATCAGAGCGCACTCTGCATCCCACTGTCTCTGAAGGTCCAAACAAATACTTGCATTTCCATCTCCATGCAAATTACCATCCTTTCCTTTAATATCCCAAACCAGGACTCCCAACATTCTTTTTTATCTTTAGCTGAAGATGGTGAAGTAAGGGTTTCGACCATTTTGACAAGTTACTGTTTCCTTGGTCGCTCCCATGTATACATGTTATTAAACTTTGATTTCCTCCTGTTAGTCTATTTCTTGTCAGTTAAAATCTTAGACCAACCAGAAGAACCTAGAGGGGCAGAGGGAAATTTCTTCCTCCCTGAAAGTTTTCTTGGAGATACTAATGAATTCTCAAGGATGATACTAACTTAAGAATCCCAAGTGGCAACATGCTTCCGTCCAAGGTAACTTAATTTTCAGAATAATGGAAAAAATTATACAATCTTATGAGTCTTCCATAGCAGTAGCCAGTTCCTCTGTTTTTTAGATTACTACACCAGAAACTAGTCTCAGCTGATGCTAAACATTCCAAAGCATCTGAATGCCTCAGAACGGAAAGTTGTAAGAACAGCAGCAGACAGCTATGTAAGTCTTCCATAGAATCATATTCTCCATTAGTAAACATAACCTTTCTGTGTGTGAATGCATGCTTAGTCATGTCTAACTCTCTGTGACCTGATTATTTTTTTTAAAGTGTGAGGCACATAGATGCAAAAATCCTCAACAAAATTCTAGCAAAACAAATTCGACAACACATTAAAAAGGTCATATGCCATGATCAAGTTAGGTTTCTTCCAAGGATGCAAGGATTCTTCAATATACACAAATCAATCAATGTGATATATCATATTAACAAATTGAAAGATAAAAACCATATGATCATCTCAATAGATGCAGAAAAAGCCTTTGACAAAATTCAGCACCCATTTATGATTAAAAAAAAAATGCTTAAAAAATGGGCATAGAAGGAACCTACTTCAACATAGTAAAAGCAATATATGAAAAGCCCACAACAAACATTTTTCTCAATGGTGAAAAACTAAAAGCATTCCCTCTAAAATCAGGAACAAGACAAAGGTGTCCATTCTCACCACTGTTATTCAATATAGTTTTGGAAGTCCTAGCTACAACAATTAGAGAAGAAAAAGAAATAAAAGGAATCCAGATAGGAAAAGAAGTAAAACTCTCACTGTTTGCATATGACATGATACTATACATAGAAAACCCAAAAGAAACTATCAGTAAATTACTAAAGCTAACAGTGAATTCAGCAAAATTGCAGGATACAAGGTCAATACACAGAAACAACTTGCACTCCTATATACTAACAATGAAATATCAGAAAGAGAAGTTAAGGAACAAATCCCACTCACCATTGCAAAAAAAAAAAAAAAAAGAATAAAGTATCTAGGAATAAACCTACCTAAGGAGACAAAAGAACTATATATAGAAAATTAAAAGACACTGATGAAAGAATCAAAGATGACATAAACAGATGGAGAGATATTCCCTTGCCTGGGTAGGAAGAATCAACATTATGAAAATGACTGTACTACCAAATGCAATCTACAGATTCAATGTAATCCCTATCAAATTACCAATGGCATTTTTCACAGAAGTAGAACAAAATATTTCAAAATTAATATGGGAACACAAAAGATCCTGAATAGCTAAAGCTGTCTTGAGAAAGAAGAATGGAGCTGGAGGAATCAGCCTTCCTGACTTAAGAAGATACTACAAGGCTGTAGTCATCAAGACAGTATGGTGCTGGCACAAAAACAGAAATATAGACCAATAGAACACGATAGAGAATCCAGAGATAAACCCACGCACCCATGGGTATCTTGTTTTTGACAAAGGAGACAAGAATATACAATGGGATGAATATAGTCTCTTCAATAATTGGTGTTGGGAAAACTGGACAGCTATGTACAAAAGAATGAAATTAGAACACTTCCTAATGCCAAACACAAAGATAAACTCAAAATAGATTAAAGACCTAAATGAAAGACCAGAAACTATAAAACTCTTAGAGGAAAACATAGGCAGAACACTTGATGATATAAATCAAAGTAAGATCTTCTATGGCATACCTCCTAGAGTAATGGAAATAAAAACAAAAATAAACAAGTGGAACCTAATTAAGCTTAAAAGCTTTTGCACAGCAAAGGAAACTATAAATAGGGTGAAAAGACAATCCTCAGAATGGGAGGGAAATAATAGCAAAGGAAATAATAATAGCAAAGGAAACAACTGACAAAGAATTAATTTTAAAAATATACAAGCAGCTCATACAACTCAATACCAGAAAAACAAACAACCCAATCAAAAAGTGGGAAAAAGACCTAAAAAGACATTTTTTCCAAAGAAGACATACAGATGGCTAACAAACACATGAAAAGATACTCAATATCACTCATTATTAGAGAAATGCAAATCAAAACTACAATGAGATATCACCTCACACTGGTCAAAATGGCCATTATCAAAAGTCTACAAACAATAAATTCTGGAGAGGGTGTGGAGAAAAGGGAACATTCTTCCATTGCTGGTGGGAATGTAAATTGATACAGCCACTATGGAAGACAGTATGCAGATTCCTTAAAAAACTAGGGGTAAAACCATCATATGATGCATCAATCCTACTCCTAGGCATATACCCTGAGGGAACCAAAATTGAAAAAGACGCATGTACCCCAAAGTTCACTGTGGCACTATTTACAATAGCTAGAACATGGAAGCAACCTAGACGTCCATTAACAGATGAATGGATAAAGAAGCTGTGGCACATACATACAATGGAATACTACTCAGCCATAAAAAGGAACGCATTTGAGTCAGTTCTGAGGTGGACAGACCTAGAGCCTATTATACAGAGTGAAGTAAGGCAGAAAGAAATATAAATATTGCATACTGATGCATACATATGGAATCTAAAAAGATGGCACTGATGAATTTCTTTTCAGGGCAGCATTGGAGAAACAGACCTGTGGACATGGTGGAGGGGAGGAAGGAAAAGGTGAGATGTATGGAGAGTAACATGGAAATTTACAATACCATATGTAAAGTAGATAGCCAATGGAAGTTTGCCGAGTGACTCAGGGAACTCAAACAGGGCCTCTGTGACAGGCTGAAGGGTGGGATGGGAGGGAGCAGATGGGTGGGAGGTTTGGGAGGGAGGGGACATGTGTGTCCCTGTGGCTGATTCTTCCTGATGCATTGACAGAAAACCACAAAATTCTGTAAAGCAATTATTCTTCAATTAAAAATTAAAAGAAATCAAATACAATAAAATGTGCCTAAATACATAAAAAATGCGGATTATAGAGAAATAATTGTTTTATAATTGCTTAATAACTGATGTTTTTAAGGACCTGTCATGAATGCAGTGGATTATTCCAAAGGGAAAGAGGGATCCTAAAAAATGAGAAATAAAGTTATTGTATTTCTAGCCTCAGAAAAAGAAACACAGAACTTTATTGAGTTATAATTGATATACAAAAGGCTACATGGATTTAATGTAAACAATTTAATGAGCAAAGACATATGCATATACCCATGGTATCACTATTATCAAGGTAATAAACATACCTCTAAAAAAAAAAGTGTGAGGCGCAAAGCAATGATCAGAAGGATCTTAGGATCTTTACTCTTTACAGTGGTTTTGACAATTTTAAATAAGGTGTGTTGTGAGGTTCCAGTAGTGATTTTACTTTTACCCATGAGCTGCCCCTCAAAATTCTAGTATCTTTCATAGTGCCATGTCATACTTAAGACATAGAGTATTTGCCCATGAGTAAATCTACTACCTTTATCTAGAAAATGTCTTCTGTTTTACTAGTACATGACTTGTGTCACTCACATCTACTAAAAAGGTATATTTTCTTAGGAGAAAATATTTACTGCAAGTAATTTGAAGTTCATTGAACATTTAACAGGTGTTTTTTTTTCCATTTATTTTTATTAGTTGGAGTCTAATTACTTTACAATTTTGTCGTGGTTTTTGCCATACATTGACATGAATCAGCCATGGATTTACATGTATTCCTCATCCCGATCCCCCCTCCCACCTCCCTCTCCACCTGATCTCTCTGGGTCTTCCCAGTGCACCAGCCCCAAGCACTTGTCTCATGCATCCAACCTGGGCTGGTGTGGTCTGTTTCACTATAGATAATATACATGTTTCGATGCTGTTCTCTCGAAACATCCCACCCTTGCCTTCTCCCACAGAGTCCAAAAGTCTGTTCTCTACTTCTGTGTCTCTTTTTCTGTTTTGCATATAGGGTTATCGTTACCATCTTTTTAAACTCCATATATGTGTGTTAGTATACTGTGTTGGTCTTTATCTTACTGGCTACTTCACTCTGTATAATGGGCTCCAGTTTCATCCATCTCATTAGAACTGATTCAAATGAGTTCTTTTTAATGGCTGAGTAATATTCCATGGTGTATATGTACCACAGCTTCCTTATCCATTCGTCTGCTGATGGGCATCTAGGTTGCTTCCATGTCCTGGCTATTATAAACAGTGCTGCGATGAACATTGGGGTGCACGTGTCTCTTTCAGATCTGGTTTCTTCGGTGTGTATGCCCAGGAGTGGGATTGCTGGGTCATATGGCAGTTCTATTTCCAGTTTTTTAAGAAATCTCCACACTGTTGTCCATAGTGGCTGTACTAGTTTGCATTCCCACCAACAGTGTAAGAGGGTTCCCTTTTCTCCACACCCTCTTCAGCATTTATTACTTGTAGACTTTTGGATAGCAGCCATCCTGACTGGCGTGTAATGGTACTTCATTGAGGTTTTGATTTGCATTTCTCTGCTAATGAGTGATGTTGAGCATCTTTTCATGTGTTTGTTAGCCATCTGTATGTCTTCTTTGGAGAAATGTCTGTTTAGTCCTTTGGCCCATTTTTTGATTGGGTCATTTATTTTTCTGAAATACAGGGGTTGCTTGTATATTTTTGAGATGAATCCTTTGTCTGTTGCTTCGTTTGCTATTATTTTCTTCCAATCTGAGAGCTGTCTTTTCACCTTGCTTATAGTTTCCTTTGTTGTGCAAAAGCTTTTAAGTTTCATTAGGTCCCATTTATTTATTTTTGCTTTTATTTCCAATATTCTGGGAGGTGGGTCATAGAGGATCCTGCTGTGATTTATGTCGGAGAGTGTTTTGCCTATGTTCTCCTCTAGGAGTTTTATAGTTTCTGGTCTTACATTTAGATCTTTAATCCATTTTGAGTTTATTTTTGTGTATGGTGTTAGAAAGTGTTCTAGTTTCATTCTTTTACAAGTGGTTGACCAGTTTTCTCAGCACCACTTGTTAAAGAGGTTGTCTTTTTTCCATTGTATATTCTTGCCTCCTTTGTCAAAGATAAGGTGTCCATAGGTTCGTGGATTTATCTCTGGGCTTTCTATTCTGTTCCATTGATCTATATTTCTGTCTTTGTGCCAGTACCATACTGTCTTGATGACTGTGGCTTATACTTAGAAATACAGCTTTCATAACTTGACCTTGACACTTTAACTCTGACAGGTTAAAGGCTCCAGGAGTAGTAATATGATATAATTGGAGGCCAAGAATGCTTAATACTTCTGCTTTTAGGTATTGCACACCAATTTTTCTATATTACATACATTTTCAGCTTTAGAATGCAGCTTGATCTGTGTAATGTTTGTTTTTACTCCCTAGTCTTGAATTTGAATAATTTGTACCCCTGAGGCAGTTTATGCAACTCTGATTATTCCATAATTAGGGTTTATTGTCAGAGTTGGACAGCACATTATTTGCCATAACATCCTAGTGTAGAAACTATACTCCCATAGTAACTAACTGAAACAATAATTAACTGTTTAAGTATTGTTTGGAAAAAATATCATAATTCTTTAGTCAAGAAATGAGCTAGTATTAAAAAACTGCAGTTATAAGAAAAATGACTCAGTTACAGAAAATTATATAGAAAGGCAAACATTTAAAAGGCACTACTATTGTAAATTGTATTTTAGTTGATTGCTGCTTTACATAATTTAATTTTTTCTCATTTTCCTCCTCAGTTTGAAGGTATAAGCTCACCTGACTTTTTGTATTTCTGATCAAATCCGTCTGCATGTCTGAATAATATTTCAGTGTACCAAATCCCTTCACTCGTGGAGAAAAATGTCAATTTCCTGATTACATGTTATTCTTAGCAAGGTTTCTCTCTTTTTTTTTTTCCTTCAAGTTCCTTGCTCCCAACTCCTTTTATTTTTGCCAAGTCACACAGGAAAAAGAGAAAGATAATTCTACCACTTAAGGCCAATTATTTTACTATATGAATGATCTAATGCTGGCTTTCTTTTCCATGACTATTGTCTTGTTTTCCTTTTTGTTTTCTTTTCTCTAATCTATTCTTTCTTCTCAGATAGAAATTACTTGCCCCTCACACACAAGAAATTTTAAAATATTTATTGTTTTTAATTGTAATATATTTGACATATAACATTATGCAAATTTATTATTTTTTTTTCTTTTTTTTTTTTTATTAGTTGGAGGCCAATCACTTCACAACATTTCAGTGGGTTTTGTCATACATTGATATGAATCAGCCATGGATTTACACGTATTCCCCATCCCGATCCCCGCTCCCATTATGCAAATTTAAAGAGCACAACATTTTATTGGATACATTTGTGTGTTGTAAGATGACTGCCATTGTAATAATAATTAGCAAATAAGCTCTAGAGATCTAGTGCATCAGAATCTTGACTCATTTGAGTCCCATCAGAACCTAAAGTCATTCAAACAGACCCAAATATCCCTGTTCTAACTGGACTGACTGTTATTCTTTCTTCCCCCAAATCTAATTTGATTATTATGGGACTTCATTTGAATAGAGTGTATCCAAAATAATAATCCTCAAGTCATACGAAATTTTTCCCTTCACAAGAAAACCCAGATTATGACTGTGAAATTGAAAGTCACTCAGTTGCGTCCAACACTTTGTAACCCCATGGACTGTAGCCCGCCAAGCTCTTCTATCCACGGAATTCTCCAAGTAAGAATACTGGAGTGGGTAGCCATGCCCTTCTCCAGCGACTGAATCCTGGTATCCTTATTGCAGGCAGATTCTTTACAGACAATATTTATCTCAAGTGAAGAATTAGAATGAAGTCCATCTCTGACTTGGAGAACATTTTATGGATCAGGCAGAAGACACATCACCCTGAAAATGTAGGGTTTGCCTTTCATCACCCAAAAATGAAGGGAAAAAGGGAGAGTACTAATGTTAATGCAAGTTCATGTGACCAATACACAATGAGGTCAAACAAACTGAAAGTCAGTGGAGCAAAGAAGTATTTATTTCAGGGCCAAGCAAGGAGATGAGGTGGCTCATGCCCTAAAATGCCTTGGGCTCCCTGAAGGGTTTTGGCAAATCATTTTAAAAGCCACATGAGGGAGGGGGCATCACAAGGCACTTGATCAGAACATTCACAATTCTCTGATTGCCAGATGGTGAGGGAACAGGGTGGTGGCACAGGGGTTAGCTCTATCAGTCCTGAGGCTGCAGGAGGCCTATGTGCTCATTGTCCTCAAGTATCTTACATTTGTTGGAGAGTTTTCACATCTGCAAAACAACTCAGGAAATGTGCATCAAACACTATTATCTAGGTACCTCAGAGAGGAGCTAAAAGCAGAGGATGGGGTGGGGGGCCCTTCTTAGTTACACTAAGTGGAAATTATTTCTTGCTTGAAATGTCCCAGAGCAGACCTAGGTAATGTGAAACTCGTTTGCAATTTCTTTTCATAAGTAAAAGTCTGAAGAATAAAAGTTTAGCAAACATATTAGTACTTACTGAAACCCAATAGGATGAGCTAGATGAAGTGGATAGGAAATGTGAAGGGAATTAAGGGAGAAGCAGCAACGGATCTTGCCTAATGTCAGTCTTGAATGGAGAATGTGATACAATCATCAGATGAGACACTGTCAGAAGCTGCAACTTGTAAGTCATAACTCTCATGGCTACAAATTGTTGAATATTATTGTGATTTTTTTCTTTAGTGTAGATTATTCTTCATACTCTAAGGTCATACGGTCTAGTTGGAAGTCTCTAATATACAGAAAATGATTAGAGGCACTCTTCATTAAAATATTTCATCTTCTCAACATAAGCTTTCCTGCTTATAAAATAGGGTTGAAGATAGATGGCTAACTGTGCTTTAAGGGGCAATGCTCATAATGACTTTCTATGGCCCTGAATTCTTCTATATTGTACTTTACTTGATAGTGAGTAGCTGATGTTAGGTGATCCTATAAAATGCAATATTAATCATGAACATCACAGTTCTGTGCCTACACATAATAGGTACTCAGAAATATTTATCAATTGAAAAAAGCAAAATTTTGATATAAAACATCTAATAGTGTTTAGATATTTTCAACTAGGCTCAGTAGTATTGTCTTTGCACACTAGTATTTTCTACTATGCTCATTAGTATTGCCTTTACTTACGAACAACAATGAGATAATTTAATCGTTGTGTTAACTGAATATAAATGTTCATAAGTAAGTACAACTTTGTACTGTTTTTTTAATACATATATGTTTATCTAGTATAACTTTAATTTTATTTTTACTAAATGTCACAAAAGTAGTCTCAGTTTACCAAGGAAGAGGACATTTCCATAGGCATACAAAGGATCTGATTTCCCCTAGCAACTAAAAACTCTCCCAATTGCAGCATTCCTGTAATTCAGCTCACACATTTGCACAATTTTCTTTTATCTTTTAAGTGAAAATGCAGTTTTAAAATAATGGGTGCCAAATATGGATAATAGCACACATCAGAAAACCATTTACATAGATAGTTGGAGTGTTATTACATTTTTATTCCATGTTCTCAAACATATGATTTGACTACTTAATGGTTAAATAGCAATGATCTCTAATCATTAGTAGTAGCATTATAAATTTTAAAAAATTCCCCATGATTCTAGAATTCAGTTAATTAGTAAGACAGCCTTATTCTTCTGATCAATAACTATTGTTACTGTTTAAAATGCATAATTAACTGTGGGCATATATATGTGTGTGTAGTATTTACATTGCATTCAAAATACTGTTAGTAATGTTAGAATTTCAAGATTTCCTGTCTTTGAAAAAAGCAATTAGATACTAGCTAGGTGATGGTGGGGCTTTCTGCCAACATAAAAAATAATTCGAATGCTTCTGTTTATGTTAGGCATTGTGATTTACATCCAAAGTTAAAGAAAATCAGTCTGTGCTTACTGAATATAATATATATTAAAGCCTTAGTGCTGACATAGACCCTTCCCTTTGGACAAGGCATTTAAATACTGATGTTGTGGTATGACCTTTCTGGTGACGTGTTTAATGAGGCACATAGAAAATGCTGGAATATTAAAGGTGGTTTTCAGCAACTGTCATTCTTTGCTCCTCATTGCTACAACTCTATCTTATTCTTTGCTTCTCTAACCCTGTTACCAGGTCTAGGAAACCGAGACCCAGTGCTCTGGGTGAGAGAAAGAGCCCCACAGTATCTTGCCATCACAGGTATTAGTTTGCTGAGTTTATAAATGAAAGCAAGTTATCCTGAAGAAATCAGCTGATAACTACCTAATAATCAAGTCTACATTTTAAACAAGTGCATTTGCAATATCTAACACTTCAGTGAAAGGTTTTGAAGCAACAAGTTTCAGATCCTCTCACCAGAATTTACATGTCTCGGGACCAGGAAAACAGAAGACAGCCAGCATGAAAACATTTTCCTTAGCCACAGTCCTTTTTTAAAAGGGACCTGGAGACTGATGTCAGCATCTACAGTATATCCTTACTGGTTTGTTGTACTTGAGTCTTTGTGGACACAGTGGTCTCAGTTATTCTCGACTGATTATCTGTCACCTTTTAAAGTTCTGGTGAGAGGATCTTGCTAGTTATTATTGAGTGCACACAGGATAGGCATGTAATTAGGGATTGCACATCTCAGAACAGACTAATTATTAGGCAGTTCCTTGTCTAGAATTAATAACCAGGGCTTTTTATTTGTTTGTTTGTTTTGGGGGTGCTGCAAACAAATACTGTGGTTTTTGAGAGATTAAGCTAGAATGTGTGAGTTAATGAGCTAAGTTAAGTCAGGAATCAGATGTAAATCACCTATCAATATGAGGCTTAATCTTTTCCAGTCCTCTGAATTCAATTTAAGCTACATCAGTAGCATTCCAAGGACTGTGTGATTGACCTTGGCTGGAGAAATAAACTGAATGGTTATAGATTAACTCGAAAAGATGAGCATGTCCTTAGTTGATGATTTTACAAAATTTACACAGTCACATAAAATGGTTATGTCCACCATTCTTACTAAAAGAATTATCTTTCTGGTTAATGAGGCAGTCAAATCTTGAGTTTTCTAAGATGGATGAGAGAGAAAAATGTCACAAAAATTCCTGACCTGCATTTAACATGATGAGAGTCCCTGATAGGTAAGTCCATTGTGTACATAAAGTCACCTCCTTACACATGTATGATTGTGTTGCTTGTATCCCAATTCCGATTTAGTTTCATTTTTATTCCAGACTCCTGGGGGATCAGGAATCCCTGATGGGAAATTTTGAATACTGTTTTAAAACACCAAGATTGGAGCAGTAGCTTAGTACAAATATCCATGAAGATCCAACGTGAAAGGAGAAGATTATGCATAATAGATGGTTCCCTTCATTTTCTGCGATGTATTATAGCACTTAGAGCTTGCATTTTTTAATGACCTTTGTACTAATTCATTGCTTGTGCCTGGGGATATCTTAAGCCTTGACTAAGTCTCTCTGAAATGTCTGTGCCAGGTTGCCATCATATCCTCTGCCATAGTCTTCATAATTCCTTTCTTTTTAGTGAGTTCTTGTTCATGTTTCAAGTCACAGATCAAAGGATACATGTATTCCTTCCCTGGTGGCTCAGTCAGTAAAGGATCTTCCCAATCCAGGGATCAAGCCCAGGTCTCCCGTATTCCAGCCAGATTCTTTACCATCTGAGCCACTAGGGAAGCCCCTTGAAAACATACATGTATATAATATTGTTCTTAATAGTTAACAAACTGGTACAGAAAAACTTTGAGTCTCAGCCTGTGAACCCTTTGCCAGATTTTCCCTCCTGCCTGTCTTGGAGTGCTCAAGGACACTGCTGCTTTCAAGAGCTGTGTTACAATGCATTTCCAACTGTCTTCCTGCTATTAAATGTACAGCCCACAACAAGCGCACATTGCATTTCTGCAATGTGTTCTCCAAAAAGTAGCTTTGAACATGGCACATCAAAAGCAAAATGAGTTTGGCAATCTTAACACAACATCTGCTCAGGGATTTCCCCCATCGCCATGAAGGGGGAAAAAAGAGAAATAAATGTATACTACATGGCATATTGAAAAAAAAATCAAAGAAAGTTGTTGTGTGGGAAAAAAAGGATTAAAGGAAACTCGAGGCCGAAAATATACATGAAATTATACACTGGCCCAAAGACAAATTCCCATTCTACTATATTCTGATGGGGAAGCTATCCGGGTGGCAATGGAAATATGGAGTCACAGCACTTTCCTTGTGCTTCCCTGTCCTCAGTAAGCCATCAGTCACCATCGGGCAAACGACTTACTCCAAACACATCTGAGTAGTCATATATTTTCATTATTCTGCACTTTGTTTCAAGGACCCAAGTGTAGCTAAAGCACCTCTTGTGCCTGCTGTGACATTCATTGCGGCAACTGCGCCTGTTGGGAGAACATTTCTGCGTGTTACAAACACGTGGAGCCCATTGAGAACGTGCCCACAGAAGGCACCTGGCTTCAAGTTCATATTGGACCATTTGTCTTCAAACACTCTTGTCTTCAGTTTCTCATAGTCTAGACACACACACACACACACACATAAAGTGAAAGGGAAATGTGTTTTTCAAGCAAAACAAGCCCACGAGGAGGATTTTGTTTACCTTCTTCTCCTTCCCCGGGTATGTTATTGGTAGGTTGTCCTTAATTATCTATTTCGTATGTAGTGCTGTGTGTATACCAACCCCAATCTCCCAATTTATCCCCTGTTCTTTCCCCCCTTGATGTCCATACATTTGTCTGTGTCTCTATTCCTGCTTTGCAAATATGTTCATCTGTATTATTTTTTTTTTTCTAGATTCCACATGTACTTGTTACTGTGACGGGAATGTAACTTGATACAGTCACTATGGAGAACAGTATGGAGGTTCCTTAAAAAAAACTCATGCTAACTTATTCCTGAAATTTCCTGAAACAGTGTGATCGAGTTTGCCTTTAAAGTGAAACTGAAGTGAAAGTCGCTCAGTCATGTCCGACGCTTTGAGACCCCATGGACTGTAGCCTATCCCTTCTCCAGTGGATCTTACCGACCCGGGAATTGAACCAGGGTCTCCTGAACTGCAGGCAGATTCTTTACCAACTAAGCTACCAGGGAACTCCGGGGAGTTTGCTTTAGTGCTTTGCAGGTTCTGTTTTCCTATCTCTCCCCTTTTCACCACGGTGCCCCCAATTACTCTTCAGTTGTGGGAGAAGGTGAAAAGAGAAGGGAGTGAAAAATGACACTAACATTTCCTTTTTAGAACCAGTCATAGCATAACAGAAGAAAATTGATGTGGAGAGGAAATGATTAGGTAGGCTCTGGGTCTATCACCTCAATACCTACTTAACATAGCTTTGACTCTCTAATTTCTATCCTTACACCCCAGTATCTTTTCACTGTATGCGTGGATCAAGTACTTGGCCAATTGCAATACTCTCCAAACTCCTTGCTATCTCTTGTCTCTCTTCCTCCAATTTATCCACACTTTTATGAAAATTGTCTTCCTGAAACAGAGGTCTCTTCACATACTGTGTGTATGGTATCTTCCTTTGCCTTTCTGCATTGTCTGCATGGGTTCTGGAACAGAGAAATATATGTGGGCATGAAACATGTTGCTTGCATTGCAGTGCCATGACTAATAAATCCCTTGTCTTTGATCCAGGAGTCTGGGTTTTTTCATAAGAATCGAGAAAACTGGTTACCATGCAACCTGTTAGCTGCTGGTGGTGGTTTAGTTGCTAAGTCATCTCTGACTCTTGCACCCCCATGGACCATAGCCCACTAGGCTCCTCGGCCCATGGGATTTCCCAGGCAAGAATACTGGAGTGGGTTGCCATTTCCTTTTCCACTTGTTAACTGGCAAGTAGAGTAAATCTCAGATTCTACACAGTTCTTGATAGGTTTTGACAAACAATTTCAAAAAAAATTGCAGAAACATTATTTGCTTTACCAAAATATTCACTTCAGGTTTCTTTCCAAAAAAGATATTTAAATTAGTTACAATATTATGTAATTTGAAATGGTCCACATGGGAAGCACCAAGTTTGGTCAGGAGGCAAAAAGAGTGCAGGGGAGGCAAAGAGGAGAGTCTTTAGTGTGGTTTTCCTGGGAAGGGATGTTGGATGCAGAGTAAGCAGTGCATATGTGCTCATTCATCCTGTTGTGTCCAACTCTTTGCAATTCCATGGACTGTAGCCCACCAGGCTCATCTGTCCATGGGATTATCCAGGCAAGAATGCTGGAGTGGGTTGATGTTTCCTCCTCCAGAGGATCTTCTAGGGATCAAACCAATGCCTCCTGCATCTCCTGCATTGGCAGGTGGATATTTTTTTTTACCACTGAGCCACCAGTAATTTGCAATAACTCCCCAATATTCTCCTTCCTCCTTCTTCCAAACCTTATATGTCTTCTTTCCAGGAATGTATGTCAACCTGCATATTCACATGTTTAAGAAAATATGTCAAGGGAGGTAGTAACCTACTTTGCAAAAGTTGCTGCAGTCTACAAGTAACTGTCAACAAAGTGACAGGTTTTTCATATATTTTTCTGTTGGTTTTGCACAGGTATCTGCAGAAGTCTCTGTGCCATGCCTCATTATATTTAATATAATACCAAAATAATGCACTCTATATTTAATGGTATCTAAGTAGGTCATTTTCAGACATACATAACAGTATATGCAGTTGATATATTTCTGCTTTCAAAATTAATTGTCTTGAAAACATAATTGGCTGTTATATATATTTTTAAAGTGCATTTTAAAAATGATAATCTGATACTTGAAATTTTGTCTTTCATAGGCAAATAAATTATGGTTTTCATTTCAGGGATTCAAAGAGAACTTTTAAATATAGCCATAGCTAAATAGGCAGCCTGGGACAATTGAACCTTTATAAATATGGCTCTTATTACTGACTATTCCTCTGGAATGACTTGTATACAAATATTTTAACCTAAATCTCCAGTCTTTTTTTTTTTTTTAGGTTAATGATAAAGTTGAATTCAGAATTTATAGAAGAGCAGAGTTGTTTTTTTTTTTTTAATTCTCTCAAGTCTAGCTCAAAAGATACTTTCTCCCTAAAACTCCCAATAAGAATACATTGCTGTTTTTTTCACTCCTTTAGTATCCTAGTTTTGCCTTTATTTAATAAAGTTACAAACAAATATACATAAGATAAAGTGGCCTAAGAATGATAGAATTTTCTTTTTTTCCCTACTGATACTGTGGTGTCTTTGGAATCACCAGTCTCAAGCTGTTTACCGTTTATTCTCCTCAGCATGTGGCTTCCCTCCTCACAGTTACCTCCTGGTTCAAGAAGCTTCTGGAACTCTAGTCATTATGTTCCCATTTTAAGGATTCAGTGGGAGGGAAGAAGTCAGCTCTTTTTAAAGAGACTTTCTTGGAGTTCTCACAGAATCCTTGGTTACATCCTATCCCCCAGAGATTGATCACATGATGTGCTAGCTTAGCTGCAATAACAACAATATCATGACCTTAAACAAGAGACTTTTATTTCTTACAGTTCTGAAGGCTGAGAATATCAAGATCAAGTTTCTGGAAGATTCAGTGTCTGGTGAGGACTTTCTGGTTCGTAGACAACCATCTTTTCACTGTGTCCTCATGGGGTATAAGGAGTGAAGGAATTCTCTGAGATCTCTTCTGTAGGGTCACTAATGAGGGCTTGACTCTCATGACCTAAGGCCCCACTTCCTAATGCCATTATACTGGGGGTTAACATTCAAAGTATGAATTTAACATGGACACAGACATTCAGTCCATATCATATGACCACTACAGCAGCAAAGGGTACTGGGGAACACTTTCTGGAGGGTTATATATCCAGCTGAAGTTTGGTTCTATTACTCAAAGAGAGAAAAATAGTAGCTGAGTATGGAATTATCAATCTCAACCACATATTTCTACTTAGTTCTTATGTTATTTTGCCTGATGATTAGCTTTCACATGAATGCTACCATCACTAGAAAAACCGTAAGTCTTGTGGAGGAAGAAATTGTGTATTATCTATCTTATTCTGAGTGCCTAGCAGCATCTTGTTATGTAATTTATCTTTTATCAGTGTATACTGTCTTTAAACAGTATGTATTGAATAACAGAGGCTACTCTATACCAATTTTTAGGGAAAGGACTTTAAATCCCCATTAAAAAACAGAGGTTACTCTATACCAGTTTTTAGGGAAAGGACTTTAAATCCCCATTAAAGAATTCTATAATTTCCATGATAAAAGCCTATGAGGATACTTTTTATGTTTGTAACTTTATTTAAAACATGTCTCAGTCAATCTCAGATAAATCATTCACTAAGCACCTGAATTGAATTTTGAATGTGAGCACAGAATTTATATTCACCAGTTCCTTAATTAGTTGGCTCCCTCAGCCATAAAATATTTATTGAGCATTTTTCTTTGTAAGGCATTGTGGCAGGTGTTTGGCATTTAAAGTTGAATAAGACATAATCCCTGCTTTCAAAGAACTCAGAATCTAGTGGACATCTGTTGTGTGTATGAGTGTCATTGCCTGCTGTTTACTTTACATATGGCTCAGGTTTTTAATATCTTTACATTCTGATCTGAGTCATTCTCTTTTGTAATATTTTCCTTCGATTGCCGCCATAGACTGGTAGCAACAAAAAATGTAGCTTACCCCACTCTTCTTTCTCTTGTAATTTTCTCTAGGAAAAAAAGACAGATTTGAGTCTTGATATTCCTTAATAAGGTCAACCTGTTTATGAAGCCAATAGCAATTAATAGTGCTGGGGTGGACTGTGGTGGGGAACGTGGTGCAGTCCCCAGGTACCCTCAGAACTAACGCACTCACTGTTCAAGTTGTGGAGGGTGATGCTTGCCTAAGATTCAAATTCAAGTCCCTCTTGAGGACTTGCCCTCAGTTGAAGGAGCTGCTTCCTGGAAGGTTATGCCCCATGCCCAAGGAAGCTTATATCCAGTGATGATGAGAAGACAAAAATTCCAGTTCCTTTTGTCAGTGGGAAACATCTCTAAGGACAATCCTGATCCCGTAGTTCTTCCCAAGTTCAGATGAGTTCTTTGTTGTGGTTTAATCTCAGTTCAATTTCTCTCCCTGCCTACCTGATTTCCTTCACTCCCTCACTCATATGTTGCTCCCAAGAACACTCCTTAATAAAATTCCTCCATGCAAATCTCCACTGCAGATTTTACTCCTGAGGAATCCCAATGACAGCACTTTGTTCCCTCTGATATTTTTAAAGCTTTTCCCTAACACCCCACCATTGTTTCTACTCAATCATAGCTAATGTGTATTAGTCACTCAGTCGTGTGTGACTGTTCATGACCCCATGGACTGTAGCCCACTGGTTACTCTCCCCATGGGATTTCCCAGGCAAAAATACTGGAGTCAGTTGCCTTTTCCTTCTCCAGGGGATCTTCCTGACCCAGAGATTGAACCCAGGTCACCTGCATTGCAAGTGGACTCTTTACCACCTGAGGCACCAGGGAAGCTAATCACAGCTAATAGTAGTTCATTGTTCTACTTTACAGTGTATATCCATGCTGCAAATTAAGCAAGGAAAATACATGTTCTTCTATAATTTTCATCTTTTGCTCCATTGTATATTCTTGATTCGATATTTCCTCTTAGTTCACCGACTAATCCTATAGGAAACATTTTATCTGATTTGTGCTTTTCCAAAGAACCCCAATTTATTATAGTAGTGTTATGTTATCTATTAAGATTATCTATCATTTTCTAATAAACGTGGAGTTCAAGTTTCTTTCATTTTATCCTATGAAACAGACTTTTCAAATTCATGCAGAGACATTACTCTTCTGCTTCAGTGCGAGTTTCATTAAATGAATAAATCAAAAATGTCTTTTTGCAGGATAGAGCAAATCAGTATTCAAGTAAGTAACTAAAATATTGCTTTTGGGAAGGCTGACTAGTTTCCTATCCATTGTCTTGATCAATTTCAACATACCTCATCCAATTTCCAATCTTACACACTACCTTTTTTTTAATGTGTCTTTATATCTATGCAGTGGGGCTTCCCTGGTGGCTTAGAGGGTAAAGCATCTGTCTGCAATGCGGGAGACCGGGGTTCGATCCTTGGATCAGGAAGATCCCCTGGAGAAGGAAATGGAAACCCACTCCAGTGTTCTTGCCTGGAAAATCCCATGGATGGAGGAGCTTGGTCAGCTACAGTCCATGAGGTCACAAAGAGTTGGACATGACTGAGCGATGACACATTTGGCACATATCTATGCAATAAGATCTTTTGAACGTCTATCTTGTTTCACAAGATTCATAATTACCCATGCCCCTCAAACACATGATGCTGGTAACAGAAAAGTTTATTATCTATGTTAACTTACAAGCGAGGTTTCCCAGGTGACAGAGTGTAAAGAATCTGCCTGCCAATGCAGAGAATACAGGAGATGCAAGTTCCATCCCTGGATTGGGAAGATCCCTTGGAGGAGGAAATGACAACTCACTCTAGTGTTTATTCTTGCCTGGGAAATCCATGGACAGAGGAGCTGGTGGGCTATAGTTCATGGGGTTGCAAAGAGTTGGACATGACTGGGGGATTGTGCACACACACATGCAACTTACAAGGACAGAAGAAAGTGTAGGGTCTCTTACAGTGGTTCCCCAGGGACATGTCTGTGCCAGCAACCTCAAGAAAGCATCCTAAGAGAGAAAACATCACTCCCAATCTGCGCTCCACCTTTGTGTGTGGATCAGAAAGGGGTGTATTAGTTTCCTGGGGCTATCATAATGTGTAACTTCACAGAATGTGTAGCTTAATCATGTGGCTTAAACAACGGAAATGTATTTTCTCATAATTCTAGAAGTCTAAGAGTATGATGTCTTTAGGGTGGGTTTCTTCTGAGGCCTTCCTCCTTGGTTTTTAGATGGCAATCTTCTTTTGGTGCCTTCACATGGTTCTCCCTCTGTTCATGCCTCTGTTCCAGCCTCCTTAGAGTGACACCAGTCAACACAATATTGATGGAGAACAACAAAATTTGAGGACTGGTGTTACACAAAGTCAAGATGTAGTGTAAAACTACTGTAATCAAGACAGTGTGGTATTGTAAAAAGGATGGAAAATCAGATTAATAAAACAGAACAGAAAAGCCAGAATAGTTCTTTGTAAGTATAGTCAACTGATCTTTGACAAAGAAGCAAAGGGAAAACATTAAAGGAAAAATAAAAATAGATTTTTCAACAAGCTATGTCAGAACAATGGCAAAAAGAAAAGTCTAGACAGAGGTCTTCACCATCACAAAAATTATATTAAAATAAATCATACATTTAAATATAAAATGTGTGTGCTCAGTTGTGTCCAACTCTTTGTGATCCTATGGGCTGTAGCCCTCCAGGCTCCTCTGTCCATGGAATTCTCTTGGCAAGCATGCTGGAGTGAGTTGCCATTTTCTTCTCCAGGGGATCTTCCTGATCCAGGGATCAAACCCATGTCTCTTGTGTCTCCCACACTGGCAGGCAGATTCTTTACAGCTGTGCCACCTGTGAAGCCCAAATATAAAATGAAAAACTACAAAAATCCTAGAATATAAATAGGAGAAAGCCTAGATGACCTTGAGTATAAGAATAACTTTTTAGATTTAATACCAAAGACATTATCCTTGAAAGAAATAATTAATAATTTGGCTTCATTAAAATAAAAATCTTCTGCTCTGCTAAAGATATTATCAAGAGAATAAGATAAGCTATAGACAGAAAATGTTTCTAAAAGACTCATGATAAAGGACTAAAATTCAAAATATACAGGGAACACTTGAAATTCAACAATAAGAAAACAATTGACCTTGTTGAAACATGGGCCATAGACATTAATGAACACAGATAAGCATATGAAAAGATGCTCAACATCATAGGAACATCAGGGGAATGCAAATTAAAATAGCAATGAGATACCACTATATATCTATTAGAATGACCAAAATCCAGAACCTTGAAAACACCAAATACTGACAAGGATATGGAGCAATAGGAACTCTCATTCATTGCTGGTGGGAATGAAAAATAATACAGCAATGATGGAAGACAGTTTTGCAGCCTCCTGTAAAATTAAATATACTCTTACTGTATAATTCAGCAATCATGTTCCTTGATATTTACCCTGAAGAAAATTAAAACGTTGCTGTTCAGAGACTGTCATGTCTGATTCTTTGCAGTCCCATGGACTGTAGCATGCTTGGCTCCTCTGTCCTCTGATATCTCTGAAAGTTTGCTCAAATTCAAGTCTATTGAGCCAGTGATGCCATCCAACCATCTCATCCTCTGTCACCTCCTTCTCCTCCTGCCCTCAATCTTTCCCAGAATCAGGGTCTTTTCCAATGAGTCAGCTCTTCTCGTCAGGTGGTCAAAGTATTGGAGTTTCAGCTTCAGCATCAGTCCTTCAGTGAATATTCAGGGTTGTTTTCCTTTAGGATTGACTTGTTTGACCTCCTTGCAGTCCAACAGACTCTCAAGAGTCTTCTCCAGCACCACATTTCAAAAACATCAGTTCTTCAGTGCTCAGCCTTCTTTATGGTCCAATTCTCTCATCCATACATGACTATTGGAAAAAAAAATGTGTTTTTTTGACTATGTGGACCTTTGTCAGCTAAATGATGTCTCTGCTTTTGAAAACATGGTCTGGTTTCATCAATTTCCTTCATTTGCCCACATAAAAACTTCACACAGATAATGAAAGCATTTATTCATAGTTGCCTAATCTTGGGAGCAATGAAGATTTCTGTCAGTGGGTGAACGAATAAACTGTGGTATATTTTGACAATGGAATATCATTCAGTGCTAAAAGGAAATGAGCCATGAAGTGACTTGGAGGAAACAAGTGCGTGTATATTACTAAGTGAAAAAGCCAATCCAAAATGACTACATACTATATAACATTATGGAAAAGGCAAAACTATGGGGGCAATATAAGTATTAGTGGTCACCAAGGGTTGAGGGAAAGGAAGACATGAATAGATGGAGGGCAAAAGAATCATAGGACAGTGAAAATACTTTCAGTGATACCATAATAATAGATACATGTTATCACGTGCTGTAGTGTCCTTAGTTGATCAGTTGTGTCTGACTCTGCAACCCCATCGACTGTAGCCTGCCCGGCTCCTCTGTCCATGGGGCTTCTCCAGGCAAGAACACTGGAGTGGATTGCCATGCCCTCCTCCAGAACATGTCATCATACACTGGCCCAAACCAATAGATGCACCACACCAACAGTGAATTCTAACATAAACTGTGGACTTTGGATGATAAAGATTTGTCAATGTATATTTATTAATTGTAACAAAGGTACCACTCTGAGGGCAGATGTTGACAATGGAGAGGTTATCCATGTGTAGGGACAAGGGGTAAATGAGATATCTTTGTATCTTGCTCTCAGTCTTGCTGTGAATCTAAAACTGCCCTGAAAAAAATTAAGTTCTCAAGCATAAGCCCTCCCTTACCCTCAAATGAAAATAAAGGTAGGAAAAAATAAGCTAAATACCATACAAAATAGGTGTATTTCTTAGAGGTGTGCTGCATATTTACTCTTAGCTTCATAACACCCAATGGAAACAGGACTGGGTCATCCATTATATGATACATAATAATCTCAAGACAGAAGTAAACCAGTTATAATTATGCTTTGATATTCCTAGTAAACATATGAGTGTAATTATTCTGCACTTAAAATTGAGGAACAAAAGAAGTAAAATGTAACTCTTTGGATTTTAATCATCATTTTTTTTTTTTTTTCTATAGAAATTTTGCTTACTCTTTTGGAAGAAAATTCTTCTTTATGTTCTAACCTTTTATTTTTTTTTCATCTTCTTTGCTCCACATTACTTTTTTTTCCTTTCCTTATTTTCCTCCATTTCTACTTACTAGCAAAGGACCAAAAAGATTAAAGAGGCGAGATCAACACTGGAAAATATGTCAGGATTAACTGGGGAGAATAATCTTAATTACAATACTTGTCTTCTTCAAAATATATTTTGGATGCATGACATTTCATATCATTCATCAACTAAAATGCCTCAGTAGTTAATGAACTTCACTATTTCACAAACTTATAGCATTTTAATTCACTTATTCATTAGTGCATGCAAGCATCAAGAGAAGTTTTTGTATCTTAAACGGTAAGCATTTACCAGGAAATTTATAAATCTATAATTAGAATATTAAAAAAAAAACTTGAATATGTGTTAACATGCATCACTCTGCTTTATTGGCTTCCCAAAGTCTAAGCACCAAATTTTACCTTCAAAAACTTACTGATTTTTAGTTTCAATAGTCAGCTCTTTATTGCAAACCATTTATTTAAAAAAAAAAAATAGTATGTTTACCAAATGCCAATACCAGACAACCACACAGGATAAAGGTGGCCAGAGCAGTAGTTGCTAGAACATGAAGACAAATTAGCTGTTATGGTGCCAATAATACAAATTGCTCTTGGCCTTGTTGTTGTCCCTCTCTTAGTCTATCTGTGTTTGGGGCAGTGAGGTGTTAATGACACCCTGAGGAGCTGGGAGCAGGCAGCTGGTCACAAAATTTGGACATGTACTAATTTAATATAAATTTTAGTGACTTGGAAGAATCTCAGAGATCCACTGTGGAGTGATAAGTTGAATAGGAAATTGGATACTAAAGCACACAAATTAAATAGTACAAAAATGTCTCTTCTCTTTCTGAGACATATATTAAAGCTGGCAATTATTTTTAATGGTCTGTGAAAACAGAGAAAAAAGTCTTTGGTTGAGCAGTTGAAAGGAGTTGTTGCACTCGTTAACCCTTTCTAGCTCTAGCTCTGTGGATGGCATGCTCTCTATTTCTCTCCTTTCCCTTTCTCTTTCCCTAAGATTGCAGTTTTAGGGTCACCACCCAGGAGGACATGCTATGTTACACAGTTGTTGATAAAGAGACTCAGAAAGGGTTTCCTCTATGTGCTCATGTCATCTAGGATGCAGGAAAGTGTTGAAATGTCAGAATGAAAAGCTGGTGGTTTGAAGAGGGTCACCCTAAAAGAATGGACCATGGCCAAACCTCCACGCACAATCAGTAATAGGTGTGGATCAGTGAGTTGACTTCTGAATTCCTGAAGTGTTACTGGAACAAATGGGTTCACTGGCCTGATGGGCAGAAAAGCCAATCCACTGATACCAGGTTGATACCAGGGGAAGTGCAGCCATTTTGGCAGCGCCAAGCAGAGAGAATGGGCAGCTAATGTTCAAAAGACCCAGACTCCAGGACGACTTGCAGGAAAGGGCTGTTAAAGGCAAAGTGAGCGAGAGGGTTGCAAGTTGCATGATCAGCTGTGGACTTCCTTCTGATTGGTTGGTGGTGTGGCAACAGAGTGGTGTTTCGGGAATCTCAGTGATGAATCTCTGATTCTAACCATTTTGGGGTCTATCTGCTGGTGGTCACGTGCAGCTAACTTCTTTCGCCTGATGGGGATTTTAAGTATCTGTAAAACAACTCAAGGATATGGTTCAGGATATTATCTATAGACCTTGAGGATGAACAAAAAGTTACTTGGCTTTGTTTCATGGTTAAATTATTACTATTTTGTCCTGCTTGACTGTTTTGATTTTTTTTTTTTTTGTGCTTATTTCTGTTTTTTTTTTTTTTTTAACTTCTATGATTAAATTTGCTCTTTGGAAGTTGGATAAAACCTAAGAGGCTAATGTTTTTTTACAAACAAATGGCAGGGACAACAATTTGTCTACTCCCAAGAAGGCCCTGCAGATCCTGCTTGGTTTTAGATGAAAGGAAAAAAAAAAAAAAAAAAGAAATAGGGAAAAGAGAGCAAGAGAGGGGGAAGGAAAAGAAGAATGGTGAGTAGGCTCCGAGCTGGGCCCTAGTGATCCCTGATTCTTGATATTTATAACCTTAGGTAATTTCTCTTCTCTTGAGGGTGGTCTGTATTTATAGTTATGATTCTAATGAAGAGACTGCAGCAAAAGTGATGAAAAGTAGCTTTCAAAATTAGGTTTCAAAAAAATGTCTCTGCTTTGGCTGTTTTTTCTCCCTCTTTTTCTCTCCCACTGCCCTCAGTCTGGAAGAATCTAGCTGCCATGTTGTAAGTAATTCTGCGGAGATTACCACATGGTGAGAAACTGATGTCTTTGACCAGTAGCAAGCAAGGACCTAAGCCCTGCCAACAGCCATGTGAGTGTGCTCAGAAAAGAATCCTCCCAACTGAGCCTGGAGATGATTCCAGTCCCTTGACTATAGCCTTGTGGGAGACCTTGAACCAGAAGCTTGAATCTATACGTACATACACACATACAGATTTACTGTAGGAATAGACTCTGTGGCTATAAAGGCTGAGAAGCCCCAGGATTTGCAGTCTGAAAGCTGGAGAATTAAAGTGAACTAATAGCCAAATTCAATAATTAAGTCCAAGTCTGAAGACTTGATAACCATGGGAGCTGATGGTGTTAAGTCCCATCTGAGTCTGAAAAACTTGGTAACAAGGTGCCCCAGTATCCAAGGAGGGGAGAAAACAGATGTGTCAGCTGAGGCAGAGAGAGCAAATTTGCCCTTCCTCTGCCCTTCTGTCTTTTTGTTTTACGCACAAAACTATGTATTGTAATTTTAGTTTTTAAAAACTACCACCTTTGTAGTTCGAGGATTGTTTGCATGCTGCTTGTTTGAAGTCCAGACCTTCCAGCCATACCAAATGTTCGCTACGTCTTTGTCATACATAGCTCATCAGTCTCCATTATCATTCAGTGTTTTTAGGGCACTTGATCTGGACTTGGGAAATTTATAGTCAATTTCATTGTCACAGTCCTTAAGCTTGTCTGTGTGAATGTGCCTGTGTTTGGGTTTATATTTTATTTTAAACTTTTTATTTTTATTGGGGGGCTGATGGTGGCTGCAGCCATGAAATTAAAAAATGCTTGTTCCTGGGAAGGAAAGCTATGACAAACTTGAAAGTGAAAGTGTTAGTCCCTCAATTGTGTCCAACTCTTTGCAACCCCATGGACTTTAGCCCGCTAAGCTCCTTTGTCCATGAAATTCTCCAGGTAAGAATACTGGAGTGGGTCGCTATTCCTTTCTCCAAGCGATCTTTCTGACCCAGAGATCAAACCTGGGTCTCCTGCATTGCAGGCAAATTCGTTACCCTCTGAGCCACAAGGAAAGCTCCTTGACAAACCTACACAGAGAATTGAAAAGATCACTTTGCTAACAAAGGTCCGTATAATCAAAGCTATGTTTTTCTCTAATTGTCATGTATGGATGTGAGTGTTGGACCATAAAGAAAGCTGAGCACTGAAGAATTGATGCGTTTGAACTGTGGTGTTGGAGAAGACCCTGAGTGTCCCTTGGACTGCAAGGAGGTCAAACAAGTCAATCCTAAAGGAAATCAGTCTTGAATATTCATAGGAAGGACTGATGCTGAAGATGAAGCTCCAATGCTTTGGTTACCTGATGTGAAGAACTGACTAATTAGAAGAGACCCTGATGCTGGGAAAGAGTGAAGGCAAGAGGATAAAAGGACAGCAGAGAGTGAGATGGTTGGATGGTGTCACCAACTAGATGAACATGAGTTTGAGCAGGCTATGGGAGTTGGTGATGGACAGGGAAGTCTGGCGTGTTGCAGTCCATAGGGTCACAAAGAATTGGACATGACTCAGTGACTGAACTGAACTGAATAGACCAGCAGCAACAAATGTGTGTGTGTGTCTCTCTGTGTTAGTAGCCCTCCAGGCTCCACTGGCCATGGAATCCTCCAGGCAAGAATACTGGAGTGGGTTGCCATTCCCTTTTCCAGGGGATCTTCCTGACCCAGGGATTGAACTTGGGTCTCCTGCATTTCAGGCAGACTCTTTACCATTTGAGTTACCAGGGAAGCCACCTGGCAGAAACTGAGGATGTAGTTTATCCCACTCTTCTTTCTCTTGTAATTTTCTCTAGGAAAAGACCCCTGCCTTCCAGACTGCCCCATGACATTGAGCAGAGATCCATGTGCTACACAGTAGGTACTTGTTGGTATCCAGTTTAAATATAGCAGTGTGTCCCTGTCCATCACAAGCTCCCTAACTACACTCTCATACATTGGCCACTGGCTCACTCAGTATTCATTAAAGTTTTTCTCCTTTCTATATGAAATATATTAAATTAAAAATGCACTAGTTTTGCTCTGTCCCCTTTCTCTCCAGTTGGCCACATTCTTGTTCCCTGATGCCCTTTCCCTCCTTCTGGGTGCTTGGGCTGCGTGTGTGATGTTTCCTTCATGGCCAGCTGAGCCACTTACTGAGGGTCCTCCATGTGCTGGGGGCGGCTCAGAAAGCCTGTCACACGGCCCCTGTGCTCTGAGCCATAGCGGCAGGGAGGCAGTTCTTCCATCCAGGGTGGGAGGACTAGATGGCCCTCCTGCAATGGAATTCTGCATCTTTAAAAATGCAATGTGAAGTTCTCAGCATTTATTGGTAATACAAGGATTTTACTTTATTTTTTAAGGAATATAGTGAGCATACATCTGTAAATTTTTAGAATTGGTACTAGAAGTTGAGGGGCTTCCCAGGTGGCACCATAATAAAAAAAAAAAAATCTGCCTGCTAATGCAGGAGACACAGGTTCAACATCTGGGTCAGGAAGATTCCCTGGAGTTGTTGTTCAGTCATTGAGTCATGTCCGACTCATTGCGACCCCATGAACTGCAGCACGCCAGGCTTCCCTCTCCTTCACTATCTCCTAGAGTTTGCTTAAACTCACAACCACTGAGTTGATGATGCCATCCAACCATCTCATCCTCTGTGTAACCCTTCCCCTCTTGCCCTCAGTCTTTCCCAGCATCAGGGTCTTTTCCAGTGAGTTGGAATCTTCACATCAGGTGGACAAAGTAGAAAATGGCAGCCCACTCCAGTATTCTTGCCTGGAAAATCCCATGGACAGAGTAGTCTGCTTGGCTCTAGCTGATGGGGCCACAAAGAATTGGACATCACTGAGCAACTGAGCACACAGATGATTTATAGGAAGCACTCCATTTTAGTTTTTATTATTATTCTATCTCTCAAAATTGACATTACAGTCATCCCTTGGTATCTGCAGATGGCGGGGGGGTAATTGCACTTTTAGGAGATGACTCCAAGACTCTCATAAGTCACATCTTCCTTTCTTCCTTCCTTGTTTCATTGAGAAGAAATCTGCATTGTTTTACATTTCTCTGTCAATTCAAAATCTAGCCATATATGGTAGGAAGGTTTTCAGCTTTAGAAAGAAACAAGGACTCTGTATGCTTCTGAGATTTTTTGGACAATATGTTTCATCATTGTGCCTCAAAAGCCTGGGATAGGCTCTTTTCAATGTGTTGGACCATGAAAAGAGGAAATAAGACCAGATCTTTACATATTTTAAGTGAAATAATAGCCAAATAACTATAAGATTCACTGCTTTGGCTATTTTTGCAGATAAAAGCAGACTTTTTATGACAAACCAGTTTCTCTGTTGTGCTTTTCATGGTGAGGTCACTGCTTCTGTAGGAGGAATGATTTCTTAAAAATATTAAAAGTTATGGCATGTTCTGGATCTAGAGTCCTCTCAATCTTTTCAGTGTACCTGCAGCTTAAAAATCCACATAATTCTGAAATATTTAAAGTAGAGATCTGGTAAATAATTAACTGAAAAGTAATTTCAATCTGACTATCAATCTGACCCTTATGCATGACATTTAACTGGTGACTGTAAATTCCACAGTACAAGTTTGAGTTTCCCAGGTAATAGAGCGGTAAAGAATCCACCTCCAATGCAGGAGATCTGAGTTCAGTCCCTGGGTTGGGAAGATCCTCTGTAGAAGGAAATGGCAGCCCACTCCAATATTCTTGCCGGAGAAATCCCGTGGACAGAGGAGTCTGGCATGCTGCACGCAGTCCATGGGGTTGCAGAGAGTCAGACATGACTAAGCAGCTAAACAACACCACCATCACCTCCTCCTGTGATTGCATTTTCTTTCATGTGGTTTTAGAGTTTGTATGATACTGATTTCATAAGTCAAGGTATGTCAATTAAAGGAAACCAATTGACTTGTTGTTGTTGTGTGTGTGTGTTTCCTGAAACAAAGTTTTTTGACAACATTAAATGTAACATCTTCCAACATCTTCAAGAAAGCATCTGGACTATGGTTATAGATGAACATTTCTCATTTCATTGTCTGAGTACAAAGCCATTTATAGGGCAACTTATCAAATAAACACCCCTTGGCATCTTATAATAGAAATCAATAACAGCAAAAAAGAAGACAGGCACAATTTAACCATATGCTACTCCAAAAAGAAAAAAAAATAAACGATATCCTGTGAATGTCTTTAAAATCTTTCAGCATGCTATAATCACCTTGCACTGATGCCTGATATATACATTTAATTTTCATTAGTCTTTGGCAAAAAGAGAGTGATATGTTTGCTCTAATAGTAAAGTGAGAAAAATTGTCATTTTTAGATTCATGAAACATTTTCAGATTTCTTACTGTTTTTAAGTGCACTGTCACTCATAGAAGTGTGAATAAATGCTTTTCAGATATGAAAGAAAGTGGAAAGGGGGACGTTTATCAAGAAGTAGAAATCTAGGAAGAAGCAGGAAATTATTGCGTCTTCTCAAGTGTGGGTCAAGAAGGGTGATGTGTGAATGGGAAGGACAAGCTGATTGTTCTAAGAAGGGAAGGTACAGACATGGGGAGATGATGAGGAGCTAGGGATATCAATGTAGCTGATGCTCTGGACAAGAGTAAGACCCTTGGATTGAAAAGAGAGTGACTCAGCCTGATCCTGGGTGAGGCAAATAATGGCATCTGTGACCCCGGAACATCAACAATGACCCCAAGAGGCAGCCATCATCTATTAAAAGAAAAAAGTGTCTGAATGGCAAAGAAAGTAACATGCTTGGTGTTGATGGAAGCAGGCAGATTTGGAGAAGACACAGAGAGATATCATATGACCCTGTTCTGGGGAAGCCAGGGCTGAGGGAGGCCGTGGAGGGAGCTGGAGTCCCCAGGGTTGATTTATGGTAGTGGGAGCACCACAGAGACTGGTGGTTTTCTGCTAATTGTCCCTCAGGGAGACTGAAGGTCTTTATTTTGTCTGGGTACCAAGAGGGCAAGGTGATGCCTTGTCTAGTACGTCTAGTAACCATGCTAAGCCCTCCAAAGCCGCTGCTTTTGCAGAAGTCCTCAGTTTGAAGAAGATAAACTACTAATTTGTGTTTTACTATTAAGACAAAGCCCAGTCAAACATCCCATCATCTCTTGCAATAATAATTCATGGATGTTCTCATTTAAGTTTTGCAACATTTTTTTTTTTTTTTACAATAAATGTCCATTAGGTCAATTCCTTCTGTTGTTTAGTATCAGAATTTCACATTCACAGGTAATAGAATTGTTTTTGTTTGCTTTCTTTTAGTACATTTTAGTATATCTAGTACATTTAGTATTTTAGATTACTTTTGTGATTTTGTTAGAACAAAAAGAAGAAAACTTTTAACATTACATTTATAAAATAAAAAGTCATAATCTCATTAAAAATGATGATGAAGTCTCTCAGTCGTGTCCGACTCTTTGGGACCACATGGACTGTAGCCTACCAGGCTCCTCTGTCCATGGGATTCTCCAGGCAAGAATACTGGAGTGGATTGCCATGTCCTTCTCCAGGGGATCTTCCCAACCCAGGGATTGAACCCAGGTCTCCTGCATTGCAGGCAGACGCTTTACCATCTGAACCACCAGGGAAGTCCAATTTTGCATTTCACTTCCAAATATTAAATATTTCCTTTAGTTCCTTTTCTTCTTCCTTTTAAAAAAATTTTGTGGCTTCATTGAGATATAATTCATAAACCTAAAGTTCACCATTTTAAAATGCACTTGTTATTTTAGTGGTTTTAGTATATCACAAAGTTGTGCAACTATTACCACTTCTAATTTTAGAACATTTTATTTTAAGATTTTAAAACTATTTTTTTTATGTGGACCATTTTTAAAGTCCTTATTGAATTTGTTACAGTACTGCTTCTATTTCATATTTTGGTCTTTTGGCCCCGAGGCATGGGGGATCCTAGCTCCATGACCAGGGACTGAACTTGTACCCCTACCATTGGAAGGTGTAGTCTTAACCACTGGGCCACCAGGGAAGTCCCTAGAACATTTTAATCACCTCCCAAAATAAACCTCATACCCATTAGCAGTTGCTCTCCATTCTTTCTTCCCCAGCCCTGCACAACCACTAATCCACTTCCTGTTCCTCTGGACTGCCTATTCTGGAGACTTCATATAAATGGGATCATATAGTATGTCATCTTCTGTTTGATATCTGGCTTTTTTTCACTTAACACAATTTCCGCATGTTTCAGCATATATCAGTACCTCATTCACTTTTCTATGTGAATAATATTCATTGGGTTGATATACAGAAGTGTTTATCCATTCATCAGTTAATAATATTTGGGTTATTTCTGCCTTTTGTCTGTTATGAATTATGCATGAACACATTTTTGTGTGGACATGTGTTTTCCTCTATCTCGGATATATACTGTTAGTTTTCTAGGGCCACCATAACAAAATATCATAGACTCGATGGCTTAAACACTGAAAATGTATTTTTTCACAGTTCTGAAGGCTAGAAGTTCAAGATCAAGTTCAGTTTCTTCTGAGACCTTTCTCCCTGGCTTGCAGATGGTTACCTGCTTACTGTATGCTCACATGGTCATCCCTCCAGTCTGTGTATTTTCTTATAAGGACACCAGTCATGTTAGATTAGAACTTGCCATTAAGACCCTATTTTGACTAAACTATTTCACTAAAGACCTTATCTCCAAATGCAATTCCATCCTGAGGTGCTGGGAGTAAGGACACCAGCATATGTATTTTGTGAGCATGCGATTCAGCCCGTAGCCTATACTTAAAAGGAAAATTGTTGGGTTGCGTGGTAACTCTCTGTTTACCCTTCTGAAAGTGAAAGTCACTCAGTTGTGTCCAACTCTTTGCGACCCCATGGACTATACAGTCCATGGAATTTTCCAGCCTGGAATATTGAAATGGGTAGCCTTTCCCTTTTCCAGGGGATCTTCCCAACCCAGGGATCGAAGCCAGGTCTCCTGCATTGCAGGTGGATTCTTTACTAGCTGAGACACAAGGGAAGCCCTTAGCTTTATGAGGACCTCTCAAATAGATTTCAACGCAGCTGCCCACTTTACATGCCCACCTTCCTTCCTGGAAGGGTTCCAGCTTCCCCACATCCTCACCAACACTTACTATCTGTTTTTTGCTTATAGACATTCATAGGAAGTAAAGTTTTGAAGTATAGCTTTTTACAAATTTTCCATTTCCTCATGTTTATTTCTCCTTTCACATTGTCTTTCTTGGCTGTGGTGCTAATATCACTTCTGGGTGTACCTTAGTCATATTCTAAAAACTTGATAATAAGACCAGTAATATTAATCAATAATCAAAATAGGTAGGGGTGCTGTAACATCTGATGAATTGTGTAGTTTATTATCAATAAGACAGACTGCACAGATACCATAAAAACATGATATTACTGGGAAGATCATGATATGATTGGACGTGAGTTTGAGAAAGCTCTGGGAGATAGTGAAGGACAAGGAAGCCATGTGTGCTCCGTCCATGGGGTCACAAAGATCTGGACACTATTGAGTGACTGAACAATAACAACTGAGAAAGCAGATAATTTGAATGAGGGATTTGAATATATATTATTCAGCAAAAAATTGAAAACAGCCCAAAATATTGAAAGAAAAATATATATGTATACACACACCAATATATAGGCATAGATTTAGATATAGATATGTAAAACCAATAAAGCACTTACTACTACATCCTTTCAGTAGCACCTCTTTGCTTATTGGAAGACGTTGCAAATACCATGAAGATACTGCATCAGTTGAAATGCATTTTGGGAAGTGTATGCTCCATTGTAGGCTTCCCTTGTGGCTCAGTGGTAAAGAATCTGCTTGCAATTCAGGAGCCTCAGGAGACATGGGTTCGATTCCTGGGTCAGGAAGTTCCCCTGGAGGAGGAAATGTCAACCCCCTCCAGTATTCTTGCTTGGGAAATCCCATAGACTGAGGAGACTGGTGAGGGCTATAGTCCATAGTGTTGCCAAGAGTCAGACACAATTGAAGAGACTTAGCACACACATGCTCCATTTTAATCATTCCTCTTCCAGAAAGGAATTTATTACAGAACAAATTGCCTACATGCATTGGAAGTCCATTATGTACATCTAGTTGCATTTCAATGAAGAAGTTTTGAATTTAGCTTTTACATTAATTTATAGTTTTTCTGGAATACCATATTATCTTCACATAATCACATTCAAGAATATTCACTTTTTTTGCAATAGTCAACATATAAAGCATTAAAATTCAAACAGAAGTATTCTGCAAAGAGCTATAACTGGGAATGATCTTTCTTTTTGCCAGGTGTCTGGGAAAGGAGTTTACATTTTGCCTGAGGACAATACTTTCCGAATGTCTTCTTAATATCTTTGAAACTGACATCAGTGCAGAAACAAACTGATAATATTCTAAACACAGAGGTCTCATTTACAATTAGATTTTTTGGGTTTTAATGGTAGATGCATTCACTTTGAACTTCTTCCTTGGGTACATTTTGTGAAGTTAGTCGTATCCAGAAATTTAGCCCCAATGTCATTTCCTCTTTGAAGCTTTTGTGAATGCTCTTGGCAGAATTCCTTCTTGCTCCTGTGTTCTGCTTTCTACTCTATTGTAGCGCCATCAGTATCAGTTACAATATTTCTGCATGTACCATCTCTTAATTTGAGTCAGGAGATCTCAAATGTGACAAAACATCTGTATCACCTGAAGAGATTTTCAACTGTCTGTTTCATTATGGGATCCTGACCCAGGAAGAACTAAGTTGTGTCCCAAACTGAACAGACACCTTCCATTTCCTAGATGTTGAATCCTGGGGTGAAAGTGAAAGTGTTAGTCGCTCAGTCGTGTCTGACTTTTTGTGACCCCATGGGCTGTAGCCCTCCTGGCTCCTCTGTCCATGGAATTCTCCAGGTAAGAATACTGGAGTGGGTTGCCATTCCCTTCTCCAGAGTATTTTCCCAACCCAGGGACTGAACCTGGGTCTTACGCATTGCAGGCAGATTCTTTACCATCTGAGCCACCAGGGAAGCCAGGATCCTGACATAAGAAGAGCTATGCTTCAAAAACTGAACAGACGCCTTCCATTTTCTAGATGTTGAGTCCTGGGGTAGTTTATGAGAATCTGGAAAGGGGCAGAAAGCCATTCTCCACTAGGACGTTGAGATGGACCAAATGATTTTCCCTCTTACCCTATCCTTTGCTTCTGTTGTGGTCTGATCCAGTCAGTGGAGTTAGTGGATGTTTGTAGAAAAATAACTTAACAATTATGCAGTTCATAGGCACACCTAGGGGCTTCCCTGGTGGCTCAGTCCATGGGATCGTAAAGAGTGGGACACTACTGAGTGACTAACACTTTCACTTTTCACTTAGACACATCTAAGGAGGTGGGTTTAGGGTGTGTTTTTCAAGAAGTCTTAGCTGAAAAGACATCCTACAAGAAAAATTGAACAAAGAATCCAGGCATTTTAACAACAGTTTTTTTTTTTTAATTGAACATGTCTATTATGTGTTAATTTAAGTACTTTACAATAATTTAATTCTCCCCGCAACTCCATGAAACATATATGAGCATGCTGTCTTGAAAGATGAAGAAATATCCTCAGAGAAATTAGATAGGTTGCTTGGGCTCATACCCTGGTAAAATAGTAGGGCTGAAACGAGGCAAAAGTCTTTTGCCTCCCACATAGTCTTCTGCTCAGGTAATTTTTATTTAATCATTTTTACATTGGAAAACAATTTCATTATAGTGTTGTGTTAGTTTCTGCTGTACAACGTGAATCACCTATTTGCATCATTATATCCCATCCCTCTTGAGCCTCACCCCCCCTCCCCCTCCCCCCATTCCCACCCCTCTAGGTCATCACGAGCACCAAACTGAGTTCCCTGTGCCACACGGCAGCTTCCCGCTAGCCATCGATTTGACACACGGCCCTGTGTGTATGTCAATTCTACCCTCCCAATTTGCCCCACGTTCCCCTTCCCCCATGGGCTTCCCAGGTGGCTCAGTGGTAAAGAACCCACCTGCCGATGCAGGAGCCACCGGAGGCTTGGGTTCAGACCCTCGGTCGGGAAGATCCCCTGGAGGAGGAAATGGCAACCCACTCCAGTATTCTTGCCTGGACAGTTCCATGGACAGAGGAGCCTGGTGGGTTATACTGCATAGGATCGCGGAGAGTCAGACATGGCTAAGAACACACACATGCATGTCTCCACGCCCCACTGTGTCCCCAAGTCCGTTCTCATCTTCTGCGTCTCTACTCCTGGCCCACGACCAGGGTATTTTTTTAAAGTTTATATTTTATGTTATTCTTATGTCGACACTCATGTGATTATGGTATTATTATTTATCATTTATGCTAATATCAGCACATGATGTTAGTATCAAGAAATATTATAGCTGCAAAAGCATTTGGGATTGTTATCTGTATCTGTATAGAACCACAATCAGTATTTGTAGCAACTGGAGAAGAATGTTGGGTCACTTCTGAGGAGAAAAACCATGGCTGGTGACAAGGAACAGATGAAATGGTGCTGCTCAGGCAGATAACTGGGGGAAATAAATGTTTAAGAAGGATTTTATAAAGTTTGGTTCTTCTCTCCATTTTCCTACAATATCATCTTGTTTTTCTTTAAGGTTTCTTGAAGTTTGATTTATTTTTAGAATTCTTCAAGTGCCTATTTCTGAAGGGACTTTTTTCAAACTAGGGGATGAAAGGTGTTGCTAGAGAGCAGACACTATTCAAATAGTGTGTGTGTGTGTGTGTGTGCGCGTGTGTGCATGTGCTCAGTTGTGTGAGACTCTGTGCAATCCCATGGACTTTAGCCCACCGGTCACCTCCGTCAAATAGAGGGATAAAGTAAATGTGTATTTACTTGATCTGAGCATTTAATTTCATCAGCATAAAAATCAGTATAAGGTATCTGTGTTTCGTCATTTGGGTGACTGCATTCTTTGACTGTAATTAAAAATAAAATCTCTTTTTTTTTTTAGTGTTCTGATGCTTAGATCACTATGAGGAAAGGGCTTCTAGTGCCCTCCTCCCTCTCGTATTTTTCTGTTTGTGGAATGTGCTGGAAAGACCATTGCACTTCTACTTTGCAGCATTTTGTGTCAGAAGTAAATGTCTGTGGGATGATTAAATTGAGTGGCTTGAAAGGGGGGTACGTTTCGGTGCAGAAAATATTCAGGTTGAGGTCACAGGTTTAGTTATTAAGGTAGACATTTGATCTCCAGTGCAATGCCATGATAGCTCCAAAGCCTGTTTTACAGCCAATAATTTGATTTGATTTTCTAAGCAAATTCTCTCCCTTAATCCTCAGGCAGGATGCACATAGAATATGTAAGATTTTTCACCTCTCACCTCTCCCAGCCCAGTCATTTTAACATCTGTGTGTACTTTATAAGACAAGCCTGAAAACAAGATTAGTAAACACTGGAAATGGCAACCCTGCTCTTTGCAGGAGATAGGAACATTTCTAGGACATCAGTGCTCACAAATTGCGACTCTTTTTTTGATGCTGTGAAACTGCATGAGAGATGAAAATTCTCATGCTCTTTAACTTTCAATTAATTAGTCATGGATTCTAGGGACAGAGGAAATGAAAGAGGAACTATAAAACTCTATAAATGTGGTGAATTTTCAAAATTTAGATCAGCGGTTGAGAATTAATCTTTTTTGGATAAAAGTATCATGCAGTTACTTAAAAATATTCATTCCAGTACTTCCCTGGTGGTGCTGTGGTTAGGATTCCGCCTGGTAATGCTGGGGACAGGGGTTCAATCCCTGGTCTTGGAAGATCCCACATCTGCAAAGCAGCTGAGCCCATGCACAACTACTGAGCCCATGCTCTAGAGCCTGTGCTTTGAAACAAGGGAAGCTACTGCAGTGAGAATCCCGAGCACCATGACCAGAGAAAGCCCATGGAACAACAAAGAAGCAGGGTAGCCAAAAATAACAATAAGATTTTTTAAAAAAATTATTCCTTCCATTTTTATTTAAAGCACCCAGAGAATCATGAGCCTTGAACAGACATGGCAGTTTTACATTGAAAGTCAATATTTGGTAGACTTGGCAAAACTAAGTGAAGCCTGTGACCTGGAAGGCAGGATGAGCAGATTATTAAGTGCCCCTGGCAACCCACTCCAGTAGTCTTGCCTGGGGAATCCCATGGACAAATGAGCCTACAGTCCATGGGGTCCCAAAGAGTCGGACACGACTGAGCGACTAACACACAACACATGAAGGTCCATCTAGTCAAGGCTATGGTTTTTCCAGTGGTCATGTACGGATGTGAGAGTTGGACCATAAAGAAAGCTGAGTGCAGAAGAGTGCAGAGTAATAGAAAAAGGCACCTCCATCTATGTTATCTACTTTGAATGACATTTTGTGAGTATCCTTTTAGGTATATTGATTAACATGCCTGTCATTTTAGGGGGTCTAAATACTAGGTGCAAATTTTCTATGCAGCAAGCATGGTTCATGTATAAATCATACATTTATCCAACTGATTTGTTGAATTAATTCCAATGAATTGGAACTGTTAGGACTAAGGATGTTCAAAACTTATGGTTTGAGTCCAAACTAGATTTCTTCTACTATGTACATCTCATCAATCTTGTCCCTCAGTGCTTATGTGGGTATGTTCCTAAAAGTGCACAAGTGCTATGTTTTTATTCTTTGGTAATATGATATTACACAGATTGCTTTTCTTCTGGTATTGTTCAGCTCAGTCATCTTCATATATGCTTAATCCTTTCTAGTCATTTGTGTTATTTCATTTTATTCCTTTTTTTTTTTTTTCTATTTCCTTCAGTATATCAATACCTTTGTTACTGGTTTCTAAGAACTCATTTATGACTAAGGATGTTAACTGGTTGTCATGCAATGCAAATGAAATACCATATTTTATTGCCATCAGTTTACAATGGTATTTTGCATGTTGGTTGTATATTAAAATATAATTATATTATATTTAAAAAAAAGAAAAAGGGCTGTTAGTCTTCAAATAGCTCTTTGGTTGGTTGTTGTCACTGTATTCTATTCAATCTGAATAATAGGAATTATTAGAGTGAGTTTGTTTTATTTTCCCAAAGAAATGAAAAAAAATTCCAATTAAACTATGACACAATCATACCTTTTTATTAAGACTTCTATTTTATGCTTTTTGTGTTTTTAAAAAATTAACTAACTGTTAACTGGTTACACAAGCATCTCATTAGTTTGAATTATCTTTGAACCCTTTCTAGGGGTGTAACCTGCCATTTACCTTGCCTTCAGTTTCACTGCTTGGAGTGTGTTTGACAGTTCTCATGTACACAAGCAAAGCTGTTCCTTCCTGTGAATTCCAAATTCCCTTAGATTTAATTAAACATTTTTTTTGGGGGGAAGAAAATGTGTATGAGCAACTGTTCCAATGAAAAAATCACTATCTTGGAAAGATATTTTACACCATGTTCATTGCAACATTATTTACAATAACCATTACATGGAAACAGCCTAAGTGTTCCATGATGGATGAATAGATAAAGAAGTTGTGATATATTCAGATATATATGATGCTGCACTATTCAGCAATATAAACTAAGGAAATCTTACCAATTGTGACAATGTGGATGGATCTTGAGGTCATTATGCTAAGTGGAATAAGTCAGACAAAGAGAAATACTGCATGAATATGCGGGATCTAAAAAACCAGATTCCTAGAAAAAGAGATGAGATTTGTGGTTACCAGAGAGAAGGGATGGAGGGAGTGGGTGAAACAGGTGAAGGTGGTCAAAAGATACAAATTTCATAAGAAGAATAATTTCTGGGGATGTAATGCATAACATGGTGATAATAATAATGATGTTTAATATATTGGAAAGTTACCAAGAGAGTAAATCTTTAAAGTTCTCCTCACAAAGAAAAAAAAAAAGCTATGTGAATTTATTGATGTTAAGCAAACTTACTGCAATAATTTTGTAGTATGTACATATACAAAATCATTATGGTACAATTTAAGTTTCCGCAGTTTTATATTTATTTATACCTCAATAAGGGAGAAGGCGATGGCACCCCACTCCAGTACTCTTGCTTGGAAAATCCCAAGGATGGAGGAAACTGGTAGGCTGCAGTCCATGGGGTCGCTAAGAGTCAGACTCGACTGAGCGACTTCACTTTCACTTTTCCCTTTCATGCATTGGAGAAGAAAATAGCAACCCACTCCAGTGTTCTTGCCTGGAGAATCCCATGGAGGAGGGAGCCTGGTGGGCTGACGTCTATGGGGTCGCATAGAGTCTTTGGACACGACGGAAGCGACTTAGCAGCAGCAGCATACCTCAATAAAACTGGAAAAATGCAATTAAAAAAGAAAATATGGAATTGTGATCATTCTTTGAGGATCAGTTTCATTTTCACCAAATGTACACCCTACTATTTTGTTCCTCTAGCCTTTCAGCTTAAATAGTAAACTCATGATTCAATGCTGAATCACAATGTAATATTTTAAACGGATGTAAAAGTCATATAGGTATTACCAAAAATGCACACTACTCAATTAAACTAACAATTGAACCACTCTGACCATGTTCAGGCATTTACAAGCAACGCCAACTTGCTGCATGAATAACAGCAACTATTCCCAGGTGGTGCTAGTGGTAAAGAACACATCTACCAATGCAGGAGACTTGGAGACTTGGGTTCGATCCCTGGATGAGGAAGATCCCCTGGAGGAGGGCATGGCAACGCACTCCAGTATTCTCTCCTGGAGAATTCCATGGCTAGAAGAGCCTGGGGGGGCTACAGTTCATAGGGTCGCAAAGAGTTGTACACGACTGAAGTGACTTAGCACACACTCACACATGATCAGAAGAAACTCTCCATAAGAAACATTCAGGTGTCAAAGAAGCTAGAATATTTTTTTAAAAACATATTTTACAATTGATTAAAATAATTGAACAAAGTCAGTGGGACCCTAATATATCTATTGTGGATACCTAAAATAGGCATAACTAGCTCTACTATATTTTAAGGAACTATTCAAATATACACTATGTAACTTAAAGATATGAGAGTCAAACAATGTGAGTTCTGGTGAGAACTGCATGAAGAGGATGGCCAACATGTTCACGGTGCTGTATCCTCTCAGATTTTTCAGTTCCTTATGAAAAATAAGCTTTATTTCAAAAGGGTGTTTTTGTTTTGCTTCTGTTTACTTGTATGTGATCTTAAAACAGAGCAATTTTTAAATTATTGAATTTTTATAATAAGAAAATATATATTTCCACAAAGTTTGCAACTTTAGGAAAGTACCAAAAAATGAAATAAAACTAAAAATTAATTTTTAAAACCTTACTGTTTTATTTTATCTTGTATTTTTTGGGGGGTGCAACTCGGCTTGAGAGATCTTAATTCCCCAACCAGGGATCAAGCCCCTGTCCCCTGCAGTGGAAGTTCAGGGTCCTAACCACTGGCCCACCAGGGAATTCCCATAAAAATTAGTTCTAATATTGTTATCCAATGATAAAAGTAGCCTTCACTAACGATTAAGGAGAATTTAACACATAATTTGCATAAGACACTTGTTTTCTATCCCATGAATTTTCCAATGAATGACATTTTATTCTGTCCCAGTGCAAGTAATTTTGTGCATGCTCGGTTGCTTCAGTCATGTCTGACTTACTACCCTAGGAACTGCAGCTCTGGGGGAAAATCTTTTAGGCTCACTCTTGTCTGCAGAAATCAAGGACTGCATGTGGAGGTACTCAGGTCCCCACTTCGTTGCAGGCTGTTAAATTGGGGCTACACTTCTCAGTTCATTTATAAGTGTTAGTCCCTCAGGCTCCTCTGTCCATGGAATTCTCCAGGCGAGAATACTGGAGTGGGTTGCCATTTCGTTCTCCAGATCTTCCCAATCTGGGGATCAAACCTGGGTCTCCTACTTTGTAGGCAGATTCTTTACCATCTGAGCCACCAGGGAAGTAGTTTTGTGGAGAAGATAAAATTAGTCAAATAACTATAATATAACTTGTGCTGAGTGTTATGAGAGAGTCACTGAGAATGGATGCTACATAAAATTGGAGGGAGTTCAATGAGAAAGTCTGTGTGGGAGGTAATACTTGATTTCAATCTTCATGGGTAGGTTTTGAGTTTGTATGGAGAAAGCAGCCATTTCAAAGGAAGGAAATTAATCAACAACCAAGCAAGAAAATCAATTAGGCTGATGGAAAAGTCACTAATTCTGCACCAGTTTTCCCTGCACATGTAGGATTCTACACCCTCTAGAATTTGGTCATGTGATGGACAAGAGAAACTTTGAGGGCAATTGCATTATTCTCCACTTTCTTTCCTAATAATGTTTGCAAGGGTGACTGCTCTGCTGGCCTGGATTCCTGATTGATTATGATTAGCAGACTTTCTTGAAAAGTTAACAGTGGAGATGAAGAGAGAAAAAGAAATAGTTTATTTGATTTACTCCATTATGCCTTTGGGAGGAGGGGACATGATTGTTACTGCCACATGACCTAATATAGCCCAACCATTACAGCTGGAGATAGAATTGAATAGAGCTGGAGATAGATGTGAAGACAAAGAGAAAGAGAAGGTCAAAGTTAGTTAACACTGAATCACTCAATTTAATATCATAAAGGAATGTGGACATCTATACTACATTATAAGCAATATAAAGCTATGAGTATTTTCATTGTTTTGCTTTTTAAGGAAAATGGCATTATCAAGTTTAAATATTAAAGGATTTGTGTTGCAGTGTTCTATAGAATGAGTTGGAGGAAATACAATGGTCAAGGAAAGACATGAAATAAGAGACTACTATAGTGACCACAGGCTTCCCAGGTGGTACACTGGGAAGAATCCACCCGCCAATGCAGCAGATGCAAGAGACTTGGGTTCCATCCCTCGGTTGGGAAGATCCCCTGGAAGAGGGCATGGCTACCCACTCCAGTGTTCTTGCCTGGAGAATTCTATGGACAGTGGAACCTGCTGTACAGTCCACGGTGTAGCAAAGAGAAGGTCACGACTGAGTGACTGAGCATACATGCAGAGCAACCAATGTGAGAGCTTGCGTTTTCGCTAAGATTGCAACAGTGGGAAGAGAGGATAGGAGGCAGTACAATACTCTCATTGTGCAGAAGCAATGCAGAGGTCAAGTTGAAGAGCTTTGCAGACAAAGTGCTTATCACATGGAAATGTTGTATGCGTTGAATTGTGTAGTTCCAAAATAGATTCCGTGAGTCCTAACCCTCAATACCTCTGACTGTGACCTTATTTGGGAAGAGAGTCTTTACCGAGGAACTCAAATTAAAATGATGTCAGGAGGTTGGATCTTCATCTTATATGATTGGTGTCCTTATAAAAAGGGGAAATTTGACACTGAGACAGACATGCACAAAGGGAAGATGATGAGTCACTGTTTGAAAATGGCCAACTAGAAGCCAAAGAGAGAAGAGTTGACAGATACCTGCCTCACAGTGCTCACAGAGAACCAACCCTAGATCACCTTCCAGCATTCGGAAACACAAGGCAATAAATTTCTGTTTAAGTCACCTGATTTGTGGTGTTCTGTTATGGCAACTCTAGTGAACTATTATAATAGAACTATTAAAGTATTTTTAAATGTTAGATTCTTCAGTCTTAAAAATTCGAGATCTTCCCTTTTCTTTGCTCCCATTTTTTTAATCTAAGTTAAATCAGAAACACGGGGATAGCTTTCTGATTCTCTGTATATAGACTGAACCTTCTGACCTTTGTTCAAATTTGTATTTTATCCTTTACCTATTGTCTCTTCTTATATTAGAAAGGTAGTAAACTTAACAAGTTTGCAAACACAAGCCTTACCTTGAAAGATGGAATAAGGTTACATTTTTAAAGTTCCAGAGCATCTTGAATTCTGCTTAATTGAAAAAAGCCCTTCGGTGTGATGAATGCAGTTATTAATTTATTATCTAGCTCCATTGAAATCTCTTATAATCAGCTTTTGTGTTAAAGGCATCAAGGTGAAATCCTGCCAAGCCTTCAAAGATTTCCATCTAATAGGAATGGGGTGCACTCTGAAGAATTTTACTTGTTCTCTAATTTCTGCAGAATGTGGAAGATGATGGCAGAAATTCGTTATAGGAATAGAGGGCTTCAGGACAGGGATGTTTATAAACTTTTATACATCAGAGTTTAGTGCCCAACGGTTGATATATTATTGCCTTGTAAAATAATTATTATTTAACCACATTTTGAGAGCCTTACATTAGTAACATATAAGTAATTTTCTTTGTAATCTTAATTTGGACCTGGGAAGTCCAATCTCTTTTATTTTGCACTATGACTAGTGAATCAAACTGAGATGGAAAAGTTGGCCCTGTAAATTCTTCAATTAGGATTTTACCCAAGCTGGGATTTCTAGTCCACGTTCAATTCCTGGTTGGAGAACTAAGATCCCAAACTTAGGGATGTGGCAAAAAAAAAAAAAAAAAAAAAGTTAAAAAAAAAAAAGATTTTACTAAGACTTGCATCTCTAACTCATTTTTTTCTCTCATTCATGATGTGGATACAAAACCTCATTTTTCAAATGACTATCTAGATTTCCAAGATAAAAATTTTTGGATAGGTACTAGCTTTATGCTAAAAATGAACTGAAAGACAGTCCTGAGAAAATTCAACTTCACATAATAAACTATATTTTAATTTCTCAACCGATGCTACCAGCAATGTTTAAAAATGAATCCCAAATTAAAGTAGCCCTGAAAATTAGTTATACTGAAATCCTGTTCTAACATTTCAGGACATATGAATTAACAAAGATAAGATGTTTTAAAAATCACATTCACAAAATATTTAATATATTTAATATTTATGTGGTTAAATATTCAGAGTCTTATTTTGAAGGTGTTTCACATATAAAGATGGACTTAAGGACTGAATAATTCAGTCATCAAACATTTAATGGAGACTTATGGATAAGGTACGTTTTAATTGCTTGGAATTCAAAGATGAATAAGGCAATGCTGCTAAAACATCGTTGGAGGGGGCTTATGTGTAAATAAATAACAGGGATATAATGTAGTATACTCTGAAGATGCTTGAGAGTCCCTTGGACAGCAAGGAGATCAAACCAGTAAATCCTAAAGGAAATCAACACTGAATATTCACTGGAAGGACTGATGCTGAAGCTGAAGTTCCAATACTTTGGCCACCTGATGCAAAGAGCCAACTAATTGCTAAAGACCCTGATGCTGGGAAAGACTGAAGCCAGGAGGAGAAAGGGACGACAAAAGATGAGATGGTTGGATGGCATCATTGATTCAATGGACATGAGTTTGAGCAAACTTCTGGAGATGGTGAAGGACAGAAAAGTCTAGTGTGCTGCAGTCCATGGGGTCTCAAAGAGTTGGACATGACCGAGTAAATGAACAACAAGAGCAATGTAATACACATATTTAGTAAACCATTGTTATGTCTGGGTCTGACGTGTTGGAATAGATTAAGGTTCCCTGATAGCTCAGTTGGTAAAGAATCCGCCTGCAATGCAGGAGACCCCAGTGCAATTCCTGTGTCGGGAAGATCCCCTGGAGAAGGGATAAGCTACCCACTCTAGTATTCTCAGGCTTCCTTTGTGGTTCAGCTGGTAAAGAATCTGCTTGCAATGTGGGAGACCTGGATTTGATCCCTAGGTTGGGAAGATCCCCTGGAGAAGGGAAAGGTTACCCACTCCAGTATTCTGGCCTGGAGAATTCCATGGAATGTACAGTCCATGAGGTTGCGAAGAGCCGGACCCGGCTGAATGACTTTCACTTCACTTCAGAAGAACTAGTAGATCATTTCCATTAGAAAATTTGGAAGAATATTCCAGAGAATGGAAACAGCAAGAGCCAAGATTTGCAAGCATACATGTGTATGGATAATTTGTGGTCCACAAATCAAACTTGGTTAGAGAAAGAACTAGTTGCGTAAGAGGCAAATGGTGTAGCTAAAAGTAAGGTGAGCAGAATGTTCATCTAAGTACTAGGGAATTCTGGAGTTATAGAGCTGAGGAAAATAGAAATAGAATCCAGTGTAACTGAAAAGAACCCTATGGGGCCTTCCCAGGATAAGTAAAATAAAGTGTTAGTCACTTATGTCCAACTCTTTGGGACCCCATGGACTATCCATGGAATTCTCAGGCCAGAATACTAGAGCTGGTTACCATTCCTTTCTCCAGGGGATCTTCCCAACCCAGGCTTCAAACCCAGGTCTCCTACATTGTAGGCAGATTCTTAATCATCTGAGCTACCAGGGAAGCCTGTCCCAGCACAAGCCTTCCCTCATACCCACTGCTTTAGCACCTTTCTGTGGTACCTAGAGAAAGGTATCTGATGCACATTTCCTGAATTGTTTTGCAGATGTGAAAACCCCCACCAAATGGCAGGTGTTAACTGATGATCATGGGCACACAGCCCCAGGCCTCCTGGAGCCCCAAGACTGATAATATTAACCCCTGTGACACTGCCCTATTCCCTCATCATCAGCCAATCAGAGAACTGTGCACAAGCTAATCTTGTCCCTGCAACACTCTCCCCTCCCTGGCTTTTGAAAATGCTTTGCTGAAACCCTTGCACTGATGCCTGATACATACATTTAATTTTCATTAGTCTTTGGCAAAAGGAGAGCGGTATATTTGTCTTAATAGTAAGGTTAGAAAAACCATCATTTTTAGATGACAAAATAAAAACAAAAACACACACACACAAAAACACCCCTTCTGGAGCTTTTAGGACATGAGCTTCCCATTCTTGCATGGCAGTGCAATAAACCTTTCTCTGCCCCAGACTCTGATGTTTTGGTTTGTTTGGCCTCACTATGCATCAGACACACGAACTTTGGCCAACACCAGTAGTCACAGTGATTCACTCAGCGCTTGGGAAAAGCAAAAGTGAAGATCAAGTTGAGCATGCATAATTGTATCATTCCAGTTCGAGCTTTACAACTGATTATTTGGGTCATCTTTGTAATTTATTCAGTTCTCCACACATATATCCAACGAAGTAACTGATTCAGAGAGTCTCTAAGCCTAGTTACAGTTTTAAAAGACAAGCTGGAGTTCTGAGATAAACATTTTGGTTGTTACTGGATGTTTGAAGTGTTGCACATATTGTCAAGTATAGGTATAGGGCATCATCAGAGAAACCAAGTAGAAATCAATGATATGAACAGACATTTGATTCCCAATTTAATATCTGTCAAGAATTTAGAGAGTCTTGAGGTGTTTATTTAAAACTCACTTACTTGAGTGGATATTTAGCATGCATTTAATAATATATAGCACTACTTCCCTGGTGGCTCAGACGGAAAAGAATCTGCCTGCAATTCCGGAGACCCTGGTTCAATCCCTGGGTCTGGAAGATTGCCTAGCAAAGGGAATAGCAACCCACTCCTGTATGCTTGCCTGGAGAATTCCATGGGCTGAGGAGCCTGGTGGATTACAGTCCATGGGTTGCAAAGAGTCACACACAACTGAGCGATTAACATTTCACTTTTAGCACTAATTAAATGTCTCTCCTGTATAAGAATTTCCCAATTTATGAGTTCTATGTCCTCAAGATCAGAGTTAGGAACTCACTTTCCCATTTCCTTTGCAGCAGGGGCTTAACACATGACATCAACTCCATCATTTAGAGGCATCTGATGATAATTTCATTCAATATTTCAGCAGAAAATGCACTGAAGAAGGAGGAACCCATGTGGGTGGAGGGGTATCTATTTTTTCAAGGCAGCAATTGAGGTCCTGCTAGGCGAATCCCCTGCTCAGTATTAATGATGTTAGTTCAAGTGCCTGTGACACTGATGTCAGCAACCAGTTTGCTTGTGTAACTTGGGAACTTAAGTCAACTGTATTAGCCTCTGGGTGTGGTTCTTCACCTCCCTGAAAAGTCAACATGCTACCTATATTTTTAGTAAATTTCTATCTGCTTAAACTAACAAGAAGGGGATTCTAGACTTAACATCTTAGAATCCTTTCTGTTCCAGTCACCTGACCTCCTTCTCCTTTGACCTCTCCTTTTTGGAGAAGGGAACAGCTACCTACTCCAGTATTCTGGCCTAGAGAATTCCATGAACTGTATAGTCCATGGGGTTGCAAAGTCGGACACGACTGAGCAACTTTCACTTTTTTTTTTTTTTTACCTAACTCTGTGTCAGATAGATGGGTAGAGATCTTCATCATGAATCAATGCCAGAATACTATTCTTCTTGGAATAAATCAAAATGTAAATTTTTTTGGTGATCTTTCAATGGCTTCCCTGGTGGCTCAGATGATAAAGCGTCTGCCTGCAATGCAGGAGACCCGGGTTTGTTCCCTGGGTTGGGAAGATCCCCGGGAGAAGGAAATGGGAACCCACTCCAGTACTCTTGCCTGGAAAATTCCATGGACAGAGGAGCCTCGTAGGCTACAGTCCATGGTGTGACAAAGAGTCGGACACGACTGAATGACTTCACTCACTCACTTCAATGATGACAAAAGTGCCCCCTGTCCAAAATAAAGCATCTCAGGACTGAGCAGTGAGTCAACCTGGTATTATGAGGGGATTTCTTCTCTCTGTCATCTCACTCCAACATTTAATATAGAAAATTAGTCTAAGTAAATAACTGGCAGAACTTACGAAATCTTGAGACAGAGACTGACTGGTGGAAAAGATAAGGAACAGAGGAATCAGAAAGAGTAGAGATAAAGTGGATCTATTATGAGAACAAAAAATAAAAACAATTGAAATAGAAGATGACAGAAAGTATGTTGGGGTTTGGTAATTGTCTGCCTGGAACTTTGGAATGGAAAGGCTTCTCTGTGTTTAAATATGTGCCCCTGTACCTTCAATTGTAACATTCACTTACAATTTATTTTGATTAATTACTGTTCTCTCCCATTGTCTCCTTTACAATGGATGTGTCAAGCATGGGTAACCCACCAAGACGTTAACCTCATTGCCTGGTTTGCATCCTCCTCCCGTAGTCTTCACCTTTTAAATGTATTCTACTTGCTTTCCCAGCCCTGTCCCTCTCCTTTTCCTGAAAAATCGCCCTCCCTTTTGTCTCCTATCCCACTTACACAGGCTTTCACAAAGGTATTATATTTCTAAAGGTTCACATTCTCCATGTACTTAACGGGATTTTGCTTTCTCAAGGGTATGAAACCCCTGGATGGGGCAGACTTTTGATCTTCTCTTTCCCTGTCTTCTGATTCTGCCCCACCTCTACAATTCCAAGCAGAGATATCTTCAGTTGTCCTTGAACCTACGATCTTACAGTACATGGCTTGATAGCATATCATGGGGCCTTAACAGAGCCTTATACTGGTAGGCTCATGTGCTGTTTTGTTGTTCATTCATTTCAGGTTCGTTAACCTGACTTTGGCTCACCTTAAGAGCCCCTGCTTTTACTCTACACATCTCTGTTCTTAGATACCTTAATTCTGTCTTTTCATGGCCCGTCTTCATACCCCAAACTGAATGTAAAGTGAATTTTGGTGGATTATTGGGAGATGTGTCTGATTCAGTTCAGTTCAGTTGTTCAGTCGTGTCCAACTCTTTGCAACCCCATGGACTGCTGCATGCCAGGCTTCCCTGTCCATCACCAACTCCCAGAGCTTGCTCAAATTCATGTCCATCAAATCAGTGATGCCATCCAACCATCTCATCCTTTGCTGTCCCCTTCTCTTCCTGTGTATGATTATCTGGATGCAATGTATGTTTGTACAGAGGCTGACATGGCCAGTAAGGTGTGTAGAGATCTACATGACTGTATTCTATGGGGTTAAACATCAGAAAAAATCACGTCTCTGGGGACCCCAGCCAGGGCATGCATCTCCAAAATAGCATTTCTCACTATTTTTGTCCACCGAGTGCCCATGAGAGATGTGCTTCCAAGGAAGAGCCACCTACTGGCAATTTCAGTACTTCCATTTTTTCTTCAGGAGAGTGATGCCAAATGCACTTCCTATCAAAGAGATTAGAGGGAATCAGAGGCATCTGCTTTAAATGTAAATATGCCAATCCTTCAAAAAGTCACTTGCATTGATAATGTGCTTCTGAAATACTGTTTAGAACACACTGGAAGGAAATGGGACTTTTGCTAAGATTCTGTGACTGGATTTCTTGTCTACCTCTCAGCTCTCTCCCTCCTTTGTCTTCTTACCCTCTTGTAATTGCTTCCTCTTTTGGCATATATATCACAATAGTATAAAAGATACTCTTAGTAATGATGTCTTTTTAAAATTACATGATACACTCAGCTCTTCTGAGCTAGGAAGAATTGAGATATCCAAAGTCTGTCCATCTATCCTTACCTGGACTCACTCACCCGCCCAGGACTTACCCTAATAGGTCTTCTGGAAACAGATAAATAAGACACTGACCAAAATCTTTACCTGACTCTTCAATTCAGGGAACCTGGCCTTACACTTTTGACCAAACACTGACCTTTAGCAGGTAGCCATCATCTTCACTTTGTGAAGGTCAAAACTGTGCATGTGTGTTCAGTTGCTCAGTCGTATCTGACTTTGTGTGACCCCATGTGTAGCCCACCAGGCTCCTCTGTCCATAGAACTTTCCAGGCAAGAATACTGGAGTGGGTTGCCCTTTCCTACTCCAGGGGATATTACTGACCCAGGGATCAAACCGGAGTCTCTCGCATCTCCTGAATTGGCAGACGGATTCTTTACCAATGAGCTACCAGGGAAGACCAAATATCAAAGAGGACTCTGCTAAACGTAGCTTGTTGTAGTAGCCCAGGTGAGCTAGAATGCTCGTAATGACAAATCAGTGTAATTATGTCTTCCTCCTCTTGTTCTGTGATCTCCTTATTTGCACACCTTGAGGGCTGCTCCTAATGACTATTATAGATACACACAATGCAGGGTTCTCCCTTGTCTCTTCATCAAATCAGTGAAAATCAGATATATTCATGAGGAAGACACTCATGCTTTGTATCTTCGAAAAGACAGAGCTACCCTGCATTTCAGTTTTTATGTAAAACTTACATGTGATGAGATGCACACATTTGTACACCTAGGAGCAGGGGAACTGGGGGACTTATAGGGTTTATGTAATGTTATGTTTTGCTATGGCAATTTTTTGTAAATTACAGGAAGTGTATTATTTTAACTGAAAACATAGTTCAACCTAAATGGAGTCTTCTAGAATCTTCTCAACATAATACAAAGTTTTACATAGTGCCTATATATAATTTTCAGTTTATAATTGTGCTGCAGTCCATGGGGCCACAAAGAATCGGACATGACTGAGCGACTGAACTGAACTGAATATATGTATTAATATGTGTATATATATATATATATATATATATATATATATACATAGGATTCCCTGGTGGCTCAGTGGTAAAGAATCTGCCTGCCAATGCAGGAGACTCGGGTTTGATCCCTGATCTGAGGAGATCCCACATTCTGCAGAGCAACAAAGTCCATGCTCCACAACTATTGAGCCCATGCTCTAGAGTCTGGAAGCCATAACTATTGAGCCCATGTGCTGAGACTCCTGAAGTCTGCATGCCCCAGAGCCTGTGCTCTGCAATAAGAGAAGCCACTGCAATGAGAAGCTTGTGAACTATAGCTAGAGTGTATCCCCCACTTGCTACAACTAGAGAAAAGCCAGAACAGCAACAAAGACCCAGCACAGTCAAAATAAATAAATAAATAAAACTATTAAAAAATATATATGTATATAAAATTACCTCCCTAGGATTTTAACTTTTAATAAGCTAAATTTTAATGAGAAGCTAAAATAAATATACTTGCTTTAACTGGCTGTTGCATTACATTTTTTTAGAGCATATGTAAAGATATTAACTTTCTCATCCATTTAAAATACATTTTCAGTGGCAGTGGTTTCAAATGAAATTTATCTGCTTGTTTCTATAACTCTGATATTGTGCAGTTTTTCTTTCTGAAGTTGTCATAAATAAGAATGGGCTTTGGTTTTAGCTGGTGTCATTTTATATGACTAAAAGTGGTTAGTTATTGCAGAGTATAAGTGGAAACATGTTGGTAAATTGACACTCATCAGAAAGGCCCATTTATTATTTCTGTGTCTAATTAAATATAATAAATCCACTTCAAGAGGCTTTACTCATGTGATGTATAATGCTGTCTTCACTCCGTAATTGAACGGCGTGCCCTTTATCATCATGCTTATGTAGAATTGAATAAAAAACTGTGTAGTCTGATGTCTACACATGGACCAGGTTCTTCTTTCTGGGGATAACAATGGATGAGGAGCTTTTCCAGGTAGTCTGAAATATACCTGTATTATGATATGTAGTCTGCACTAAGGTGCAGGTATCTTGATTTGGATCTTTTTTTTTTTTTTTTTTTAACAGAGTATTAATTTGGGGCTTGAATTTGAGTGGAGTAAATTTTGAGTTTCGTGAGCCTTTAACAACTGGTTTCCATGCAAGTCTTTGGCTTCCCTCCATGGCTGAGACTGTGGGTTGCTGGCCCTAACTCAATCAAAGGTGGCCCTTTCTGCATCTCCTTTGATGGGACCAGCCCTCTAAGGTACATGTTTATGCTGTTGTTGTTCAGTCGCTCAGTTGTGTCTGGCTCTTTGCGCCCCATGTACTGCAGCACACCCGGCTTCCCTGTCCTTCACTATCTCCCAGAGTTTGCTCAAATTCATGTCCATTGAGTCAGTGATGCCATCCAACCATCTCGTCCTCTGTCGCCCCCTTCTCCTCCTGCCCTCAATCTTTCCCAGCATCAGGGTCTTTTCCAATTAGTCAGCTCTTTGCATCAGCTGGCCAAAGTATTGGAGCTTCAGCTTCAGCATCAGTTCTTCCAATGAATATTCAGGACTGATTTCCTTTAGGATTGATTGGTTTGACCTCCTTGCAGTCCAAGGGACTCTCAAGAGTCTTCTCCAGCACCACAATTCAAAAGCATCAATACTTTGGCACTCAGCCTTCTTTATGGTCTAGCTCTCATATCTGTACATGACTACTGAAAAGAACATAGTTTTGACTATATGGAATTTTGTTGGCAAAGTGATGTCTTTGCTTTTTAATATGATGCCTAGGTTTGTTATAGCTTTTCTTCCAAGGAGCAAGTGTCTTTTAATTTCATGGCTGCAGTCCCTGTCCACAGAGTTTATGCTGAAGACAACATAGTTTGTACTGTTCCCAAGGTGACATCATTACCATCAACAAGGTGACACCTATCTAGAAGCTACCATTAATGATTTTCTGCTCAATATGTATTAGTAACATACACGTGCACTCTTATATATACAAAAGTATATACTCTTATCTGTACACATACATATATAACACATTGCACAATACATAACACAAATAATTTTATTTTCTACAATTAGTGACATTTCAGGTGTGTACATGTAAAAAGTTATTAATAAGAAATCAATATTTTCACAGAATATTATCCTGAAGGCAGTGTCTTTATAGTTGTAAGGAAAAAAGACAAGCAACTAACCAAAAAACAATTAAAAAAATACATGCTTGTGTGTGTGTGTTTGGAGGAGGTCATGGAGAGTTTTACAGTTTTATCTCTTAAGGTCTTTTGATTCATTTCAGCTAATTTTTTGTATAAGTATAAAATAAAGTTTATTAAAATATTGTGTTAATATAATGTGATTATAACCTGGAGGAGGGCATGGCAACCCACTCCAGTACTCTTGCCTGGAGAATCCCATGAACAGAGGAGCCTGGCAGACTATAGTCCATGATAGTAAAGAGTTGGACCCGACTGAGCTGACTGAGCACAACAATGTGATCACAAATGTCCCTTAAAGGGGAATAAAGAAGAAACGAATTAGAGACATAGAGACTTAGGAGGATTTCAACCCAATATTACTGGCTTTGAAAATGGAGAGGGGTCATGACCCAAGGAATGTAAGCAGCGTTTACCAGATAGAAAAGGCAAGAAAACACATCCCTCCGGAGCTTCTAAAGGATACACCCTGTCAACACCTTCATTTCAGCCCAGTGAGACCCATTTCAAATTACTGACTTGCAGAACTGTAAATGAAATAAAATAAAATTATGTTGTTTTAAACTACAAAGTTAGTGAAAGTTTGGGCAGGAATGGAAATCTATTACAAGAGATAAAATTAGTGTGGTAATCGTTGGACTTTTATATACTGTCTTGAGCAGAGAATAAAAGAACTATAGAATACCATTCCAACTGGCTTCTGGCTATCTTAGTCTAAAGTTTTCACTTTTGTGTGTGACCTAATCTGGAGATATTGACAGTGTGTCTAATTTTGTGTTTTTTCTTTTCTTTTTTTTTTTGCGACCCTATGGGTCTGTAGGCTACAGGGACTGTAGCCTTCCAGGCTCCTCTGTCCATGGAATTTTCCAGGCAAGAGCACTGGAGTGGGTTGCCATTCCTTTCTCCAGCGGATCTTCCCAAGTAAGGGATTGAACCCGGGTCTCCCAACTTGCAGGCAGATTCTTTACCACTGGAACCACCACAGAAGCCACACAGCTCAGCATAAATGAGTGAGTGCTTTGCAGTGGATTCTACGAGTATATTGAAGGAAAGTAATGGGTGTAATTTACTGTAAATCAAGCAAAGTTGCAGACTATTTCAGGTCACTGTGTTCAGGTTGGGTTAGGCTGTAGGGACAGTTAAAGATAATCACTGTTTTAGTTTTTCCCTGGCAGAACAGCTCAGCTCATCCATCACTTGCTTAATTCTTTGAAGGCACCAAATGGAAAGCGGTACCTTGGATCTTACCATTAAACGTTGAAGCAAAATTTTTATTTAAAGAAAAACACATGTCAACAAAAGATTGACACTAAGAGATATGTTATAATTGATGGGTAATTGGCCACAGAAAAGCCACAGAGTAAAATTCTTGCTTTGACAGCCAGAAGATAATCTTTAAAACAAGTTACTGCAGCTAGTGAAAGAGGGTGACTCTGAAAGACATGAAATGCCATGAAGCAAAAGTTACATGAGGAATGTGCTAATATTTCCTGGGCTCAAAGTTATCCTTTTTCCTGCCTAAACCTGACAAGAATAACCTAGTAGATTTTTTTTTTCCTAGTTGTTTTTATGGTAGGCTTTGTTCACCACAAATCCACAGCACACTGACAGAGAGTGACACGACCCACTCCTCAAGTCAGTGCTTCCCCGACACATGAAAGAGAAAACAGAGAACTATCTCGAGTCAGGGAAGTGACTCTGAAGACTTGTGTGCAGAATCAGCTCAGGGGACCCTGGATTCTCATTTTTGAAGTGACTAATTCTGTGCTAAATAAGGTGACTCATATAGATGTTTTAAAGTTGGCTGCAGTAGTGACTCAGAGGACAATGCAGAAGCCAACTTCAGAAGGACAGAGCCTCTACTCTCTCTGTTCATGATCAAGGAGTGTCTAATAAGGTAATTGAGAGAAATTGTTGATCAGTTTCAGAACCACTCTGCACCATCATGTGCTCAATATCTATAGTTCCTGTGACTGTGTGTTGTATGCCTGTCCACTTCCATCTCTCTGTTTAAATTAATTGCATTAGATGGTTAGACCATATGTGTATATATATATATACATAATGAATTCTATAGCATATGTTTATTTTCAATTAATACCAGTCTTTGTAACACCTACAATAGAATAACTACTCTGTGTCTTATTTATGAGACTATCTGAACTGGATGAAATCATTGTCTTTTGAACCAGTAAGATGAAACAAAAGGTAAACAAAATTCCTTATAAAATGGTGCCTAACAGGAAGCCTGCCGTGCTATGGTCCATGGGGTCACAAACAGTCAGACATGACTGAGGGGCTGAACTGATATCGATACTGATAACATAACCTAATTCTATTTGAGTGCCATCCCTCACATTAAGAAGGGGGCATAACAAAAGTAATGATACAATAATGATAATGTTTAATATTATCATGCACAAGATATTTACAAGGACTTAAGTGGATTATCTGAGCTTCCCTGATGGCTCAGATAAAGTCTGCCTGCAATGCAGGGGACCTGGGTTCGATCCCTGTGTTGGGAAAATCCCCTGGAGGAGGCAATGGAAACCCATTCCAGTATTCTTGTCTGGAAAATTCCATGGACAGAGAAGCCTGGCAGGCTACAGTTCATGGGGTCACAAAGAGTCTGACATGACTGAGTGACTAACACTTAAGTGGATTATCTAACTGAGTATTCAAAAAATACTATGTGGAGTGGACTATTCTCATCTCCATAATGAGGAAATCCCAGCTGAGAGATACTGGTAACTTGCTCAAAATCAGCTAGTAACAGAATAATAATGTCATGATTTGAACACAGTTTGGCCTGATCATAAAGGGACAGGTTTATGAAGTATGCTATCATAGGAGATCCAGGTATTGGGCCATAACCAGAACAATATCTGCATTTTTTATATTTTGATCCCCTCCCATTCTCTGAACATTGAAATCCTCCAATATTTGACCAGGTGGGACCTCAGTCCAACACGTCTACCTGGTAGACCCAAAATTTGGTAGACATAAAACACGAGGCACAGAAAAGCAAAGATACGTGTGTACATTGTGATAAACATCCTTATATTCTTGTCTCAGCCTTTTCCTCAGTTTCCTAACTTCCTAATCTTCCTCATGTGCCTCAGTGTTGTTGAGAGGCTTAAATAGAGGCATTCACCTCATGTCTGACATGTTTCTTCTCGGTCCTAATCTTGAGCATACCAATAAACACTGACTCATAAACCAAAGAACCCGAGTGAGTTGGACAAAAAGTTGTGTATTTCCAGTTAACCGAGAAATTTGATGGGACTTCCCTAGTGGTCCACTGGTTAAGAATCCACCTGCCAATGCGGGGGACATGGGTTCGCTCCCTGGTCGAGGAAGATCTCATGTGCTGAGGAGCAACTACGCCCACTCATTGCAACTTCAGAAGTCCGTGGTGCCTTGAGTCCATACTCTGCAACAAGAGATGCCTCCGCGGTGCAAAGTCTGAGCACTGCAACTAGAGAATGTTCACAAAGACCCAGTGCGGGCAAAAATAAATAAATAAAAAAGAAGATGCAAACTCTTCTAAAAATAAATGAAATTTGGTGAGATAAGGAAAATCTGGCAAATGCCTGGGTCTCCACATAATGCTTTATTTAGTGGCATTCAAAGTAGAATATTTGTATTGTTACGGTTTCAAAGTAATGGCAAGACCAAAGAACAAGGTAGACGGGCTGAGAGGATTGATGATTTCTTAGTGAGCCAGCAGATGGCAAATGCAGTTCAGCAAAGGCACATGAAAGGAACTGATCACAAATGTTATATGCTAATCATATGATGCTTGGATGGGAAAACAGATTTTTTATGGCTATTAGGTGAAAATAATGAAAACCGTTAGCTTAATGCATAAGTAGTAAGCTCCATTTTTAATATTCACTGTACTATATGCATGCATATGTTTCAATGAATAAGACATTGTTTAGTATATTTGATGTAGTCTGAGAGCTCTTATGCTAGGCCATATACAGAAGGGGTTATTATATGGCTCTTTGGACTGTGAAGAAGTTGAGCACCGGAAAATTGATTCTTTTGAACTGTGGTGTTGGAGAAGACTCTTGAGAGTCCCTTGGACTGCAAGGAGATCCAACCAGTCCATCCTAAAGGAGATCAGTCCTGGGTGTTCATTGGAAGGACTGATGTTGAAGCTGAAACTCCAATACTTTGGCCACCTCATGTGAAGAGTTGACTCATTGGAAAAGACCCTGATGCTGGGAGGAATTGGGGGCAGGAGGAGAAGGGGACGACAGAGGATGAGATGGTTGGATGGCATCACCGACTCGATGGACATGAGTTTGAGTAAACTCCCGGAGCTGGTGATGGACAGGGAGGCCTGGAATGCTGTGATTCATGGGGTTGCAAAGAGTCAGACACGACTGAGCGACTGAACTGAACTGAACTGAAACACAAGAGATTAGAAATTTATTTGGGAGAGTTTCGCCATTCAGGCATATTCAAGCTGAAATAAGAGACTTCATCATGGGAAGGATCAATAAAGCATTACCATTAGAATAGAAAGCTCCCTCTCTCTCTCTCTCTCTATATATATATATATACACACATATATATGTATATATATATATATATATATATTTAGGTGAAAAGTTGCCAAAATAAGACTAATATCCACCTAAATTGAATCTGTAGAGTTTGTTTAGAGCTGCTTAAACAGAGTATCATGGACTAGGTGGCTTAAACAGCTCATTTGAATAACAGAAATTTGTTTCTTCACAGTTCTAGAGGCTAGAAGTCTAAGATTGAGGTGTCAGCTGACTACTTCTAAGGCCTCTTTTCTTTGCTTGTAAACAGCCACCTTCTCCTTCTGTGGTCTTCATTCTGAGTGTGTATGTATCCTAATCTCCTCCCCCTCTTTCCAGGAAACCAGCCATATTGGAGTATTACCTTGGTAATGACCTCTCTTTTTTTTAACTCAATGTCCTCTTAAAAATTTGGCCTCCAAATATAAAATTACATTCTGAGGTCCTGATGGTTAGATTTTAAATAACATGAATTTGAGGGGGATGAAATATAACCCATAGCACTGTCTTATAATACAATCAAGGAAATAATTTCTTCTGTTGTAATCTAGTGTTGTTCCTATTGAATAAATATTAGTTGAAATGTATTGTGTTATGTTGTAGATGTAGTTATGTTGAAGTTTACAATTATAATAGTCCAGAGTTTGTAGTCTAACTACATCATCAAATAATATTCTCATTTCTCACTAACATGGGCTAGATTCTAGATGCTTCATCCCTCTTCCTCCCCAGAGGTAGAAATTATGTTTCTTGCAGACTCAGACCCACTTTGTGGTTCCCACATGCATTAACTCATTCATTTATTCATCAAACATTTATTGGATATTCTAGAGTTTACCATTGCTTCTTTATCTGCTTCAACACTGATGATTGGATTAGATTATAAACTACAAACGATGTGATTAAAAATAATGAAAATAAGTGGGTGTTTACTATGGGCTCAGGATATCTCAAGGTTGAAATCAAGGTGTCATCTTGGCTGAATTTTTATCCTAATGATCTGGTGAAAAATTCGCTTTCAGATTGTTGGCAGAGTCCAGTTCCTTGTGGTTCCAAGACTGAAGTCCCTGCTTCTTTGTTGGCTGTCAGCCAGGGGACCACTTCCAGCTCCTAGAGACTACCTCCATTTCTTACCACCTGGCTTTCTCCCTCTTCAAACCAGCAACAGCCCATCAGACCCTTGTCATGTTTCATATCTCTGGCTTCTGCCATTCTCTTACTTCTAGATCCAGATTTTAAAGGATTAGTTTAATCCTAATTCATATGATTCATATGATTACATTAATCCTACTCACATAAGCTCCCTTTCTTAAGGACAACTTAATACATCATATAATATAATCTAACTGTAGAAAGAAAATTCATCTTGCCCTCTCTCCAGCTAGCTGGGTATGATGATGGCCAATTTAAGAGGACACAAAGAAAGATGCAAGGTGTTACTCTGTAGCCTCAGAACTGACATTTCTGGTAAAAGTATCTCTTCATTTCATAGGCAAAAGGAAGTCACATGGCCAAAATCACGGGGCAAGGAAATAGTCTACCTATAGTGGTAAGAATTGCAAAGTCAAAAAGCAAAGAACATAGATACAAGGAGGAGTGATTCTTTTACTTTTGGTTGACCAACATTTTCTGTAAAGAGTTGGATAATAAATATTTTAGATTTTGTAGATTGTCTACTCTATCACAATAACACTATGCTGCCATTGAGTCATCAAAGTGACTGCAGACAATACACAAATAAAACTATTTACAAAACTGGCCTCAGGTTGGATTTGACTTGCCAGCTGTAGTTTGCTGGTTTGGTCTATATTTCATCAACTATGCTTTGACTATACCTGGTATTTTGGTCAAATGCTGTCAGAACAACATTAAATAACACATTATGCAAACACTCAGTGGTTTCCCCAAACAAACATTTATTATTATGCTGACAGCTCTGCAGAGGAACTACAGCTTGGCTGATCTAGGGTGGTGGCTCAGTTTCAAGATATGGGTTGGCTGGGCTTGGATCCAAGCAGCAGGTGGAGTCAGGCCTGCTAGCCAGGTGTTTGTTCTGCACCCAGTTTGAAGGGGCAGTGATCATCTGGTGCAAGCTCTGCTTACGGGATTCAGAGGAATGGAAGATGCAACCAGAGCTCCATAAGGCCTCTGCTCATGCCCTGTCTGGTGATATTCCATTGGCCAAAATAGTCATAGGATCAGACTGAACATAAATAATATGATAAAGTATACTTGATCCATGATGAGAAAAGGAGAGAAGCGAATATTGAGAGCAAAAATCCAAATCATCATACCTGATTGCCTTACAGGCTAGGACAATTTTCCCTAACTATTGTCTATTTTTTTGAGGGGGAGGGAACCTAGAAACACTCCACACAGGAGACCTTATTTATCATATCGATGTGACTTACAAATGGTAGGATAATTCTAAACAAACAGGAAGCACTCCACTCTGTGTACATAGAGAAATGCTTACCTTATCATTTATAGAATTTTTCCCCTATTAATTCACTTGGATTGCCATCAGCTACAAAACAATGGGAAGAAAATTAACTGGAAGGGACCAATCACTGGCTACGGAAATTATGCCCAGCACCAATCAAATTCTCAGCAGGTAAACATGCAGAAGCACTGCAAGGAAAAGTGTAGAATCTACTCTACTGCTGATCAGTTCAATTTCTCTCACTTCAAGGTGCATTGTAGACAGATTGCGCCAGGTAAACCATGAAGAAAGCCCAGATATAGATCTGATTCCAAGAACTGAGGGATATGAGAGTCAGCTTATGTAAGCAAGTGGTTCTCAAATCTGGCTGCAAATAGGTCACCTTAACAGCATCTTAAAAATTCTCACCAATTTTCTGGATTTCAGATGAATCCAGGAATAGAGAAGAGCGATGCAGACACAGTGGGAGCAAGGGGGCTGGGATGCCTTGGGAGGCTGGGATCGACGTATAGACATTACCATGGGTAAAATAGATAGCTGGTGGGAACCTGCTATAAAGCACAGGGGCTCAGCTCAGCACTCTTTGATGACCTAGAGGGGTGGGATGGGGGGTGGAGTGGAAAGGAGGTTCAAGAGGGAGGGGATACATGTTTACACATGGCTGACTCCCTCCTTTGACCAGCAGAAGCCAACACAACATTGTAAAGCAATCATGCTGCAATTAAAAAGTTCTCTGATAAAAATTCTGGGAAGAGAATGACACTGGTAGCATCATTTCTCAATCTTTCTAAATCTCCACATAAAACTAAAAAAACTAATAAAAAGAGCTGAATAAGTTCAGTAGCAAATCCAGAAACCTATAGCCAATAAATACAACAAAACTAGATGACAAAGTGTTTCAGTTATCTGCTGCTGCATAAAAAAAATTGGGCTTCCCAGGTAGCTCAGTGGGTAAAGAACCCACCTGCAATGTCAGAGACACAGGAGATGCAGGTTCAGTTCCTGGGTCAGGAAGATCCCCTGGAGGAGGGCATGACAACCTACTCCAATATTCTTGCCTGGAGAATCCCATGGACAGAGGAGCCTGGTGGGCTACAGTCCATAGGATCACAGAGAGTTGGATATGACTGGTCACACATGCTTGCATGCAGGATATCTATAGACCAGAAATTTGGAAACATCTCAGGTGGATAGGTCTCTCAGAAGGCTGCAGTCAGGTAGTGCCTGGGACTAGAACAGTGAGATAGATGCTAAAGCAGCTGAGGATGGGCCATGCAACTTGCTCTCTTTGTGTGGCATCAGGGTGTTTTTATGTAGTCTCTCCAAGTAAGCTTGGATTTCCTCAGAGCATGAAATCCTCCGGGAAATAAGACTATGTACTTACATTTGGCTATAGGCTTCAAGAGTATTCCATCCAGCAAGGTAAATATGATACAGTTCTTTATGACCGCGTTCCAGAAGATAGCAACATTTCCACCATATTCTACTTAAAAATTCAGTGAAAAAACCAGTCCACTTTCAAGGAGAAAGGATACAGCCTTGACTTTTTGGAGGAGATGCTGTCAAATTCGTATTGTAATGTGTGTGTGTGTTTGTTACTCAGCCATGTCCAACATTTTGCAACCCTGTGGACTGTTGTAGCCCGTCAGGTTCCTCTGTCCATGGAATTCCCCAGGCAAGAATACTGGAGTGGGTTGCCATTTCCTTCTCCAATATTGCAATGTGAGGATGTATTGAATGATAGATGTTGTTGCAGCCATCTTTGAAAAGTATTGTCTTCTATACACCATGAACCTTAAAGATACAAATGAATGGGAGCAAATTACCCTCAGCCCCAAGACTTGTATGGTGTTGCCTTTGTGTGTGAGGAAGAAGCAGCTGGGGGTGGGGCATGTGATGAACCTGGAAACAGAAAAATCACAAAACAACCAACAGGTGTGCGTGGAACCTATAGTAGGTGGACTGCATAGGAGCAGCTGAAATTGGGAGGAGGAGATTTGCTTTTTCCAATAGCTGGGGAATGTAAAAGTTCAGTGGTAAGGGGCTGAAATAGCTATTTTGTACTCTTGAAACTTCCCTGCCACAGTTTCCTTATAAATCAGGGCTTACAAGGGGAAGAAATTTCTGGAAACTGAATCAAAATTGAGGAGGATAGAACATTAAAGATAAGGGGAAAGATATTCAGGTAATAGTGAGGAGGAGAGCACGCAGATGTATCAAAAAGGAAGTTGCCATATTTTGGTGCTTCCATGTGTGCTAAGTTGCTTAAATCATTTCCGACTCTTTATGACCCCATGCACTGTAGCCCACCAGGCTCCTCTGTCAATGGGATTCTCCAGGCAAGAATACTGGAGTGGGTTACTGTGCCCTCCTCCAGGGGATCTTCTTGACCCAGGGGTCGAACCCGTGTCTCTTGTGTCTCTTATATCTCCTGCACTGTCAGGTGGATTCTTTATCACTAGAACCACCTTGGAAGCCCATTTTGGCACTACACAAATACAGTAAGAAATTGACCATTGAGGACACAGACTAAGGCTAAACATGGTGGATTTAAAAACTTAGCAGCTTGTGCTAGGACTCTGGCTGACAAAGCCTAAAAGAGATCCTAAAACCAGAGGCTGAAAAACAGGGCGTTTTCTCAAAAAGAGACTCATGACGAATAACCCCAAAGGCAGTAGAGGATAACCTAGTGTTGCTTACATTTTTTTCCAGTTTTGTGTTTATATGTCAGGACCAGGTAAAATAAAGTGCTGACTGGGAATAGCCATCATGTTTTTAGCCAGTTAGAGTTGCATTCATTCTTTTCCTCATTCATCAAATATTTATTGGGTCCTCAGGATTTACCAGGAAATGTGACAAAAGCTGTGAACAGAGCATCTTGTAGTCTTGGCTCACCTCTATCCTTCTCATTTGATTCCAAATCTAGTCTTGTTTGCACGCTTGTTGTTGTTGTTTAGTTGCTAAGAACTGTCCAGTGCTTTTGCCACCAGGCTCCTCTGTCCATGGAATTTTCTAGGCAAGAATACTGGAACAAGTTGCCATTCCCTTCAGGGGATCTTCCTGACCCAGGGATCGAACCTGGGTCTCCTGCACTTCAGGCAGATTCGTTACCATTTGAGTCACCAGAGAAGCATACTGTATATCTTAATATGTCTCAAAAAATGTTACTTTCTATACTGAGGCAATTTATATTTGATTTTTCATGGGCACTTGAACTATTAGTACTCTGTGATTTTCATTAAAGAAAGAAATCACCATATGGCTTATTTATCAGATGTGTGAGTTGCAGAATTGGTCATGGATTTTGAATATTAAGGAAGTTAATTAATATTTTTGCCTGAAAGTAACATCATTTTACTTTTATAGGGAGATGGGCTCATGAATTACCATTGAATAGAACCTATATTTCTTTTAATCAAAAAAGTGATTTTAATCTGTTTTAAAGCATGGCATATGTACATGTTTCAGAGTCACATTGCATTTGAAACATTGATTTGGCATTAAAAATTACAAGAACATGTTAGCAAACATGAACCTCCATGCCAATAAATCTTAAGATGTCCCTCAAAGAAACACTAATTTGGAATGGAACTTAGTTCAGATCTTCTGATGTGCTATGAGTTAATCACAATAAATTGACTCACTGCAGAACCATTTAACACTTCCCCTCTAAAATTTGAAGAATGAAAACATAGTTTAAGTAATGGATGTTAAGTTGTTCTTTCTGACAACAGTTAGCAAAGAAGCTATTGCTTCTTTAAGGTAACACCTTTTTAATGGTACTTTCGGTAGAGACATTGCTTGTCTCCTTATAAGTAAGGACAATCAATCACCGATTCGGCTCCTGGAGTGTACCGCCTTTTATTTAAATACACATGTGGGAGAAGGGGAGGCAGGCTATAATTCAGCCCTGTTTTATAGCACTTTGAATGGGGATTCTATTTGTCAAAACATTGATCTTACTCATCTTCAGTCTGGCTGAAAAATGATGTCACTGCACTGGATTTGCAGGGTCATGAATAGCTTGGAATCTATACTGAAACCATAAAACTTGTCAAAGACACAGTTTTTCATCAGTGCAAAACAGTTCATCTTTTCCTCAGTGAGATGGAGACTAGAGCTTTGTATACCACTAGTAGTATGCTAAGTCCCTTCAGTGGAGTCTGACTCCTTGCGACCCCATGGACTGTAGCCCACCAGGCTCCTCTGTTCATGGATTCTCCAGGCAAGAATACTGGAGTGGGTTGCCATGCTCTCTTCCAGGGGATCTTCCTGACCAGGGATTGAACCTGTGTCTCTTACCTCAATCACAGTGGTGGGTTCCCTACCACTAGTGCCACCTGGAAAGCCCAATAGTGTCCTTTGCAAAGTCCTTCGGGTATGGCATCTGCTGAATCCTTACAGCAATATTACAAGGTACTTCTTTTTCATTTATAAAATAAAGCTGAGACTTGCAATCTGCAATTTATCCAAGGCATTGAACAGAACTAGAAAACCAAAGCTTCAAAATTCAACCCAAATAATCTTTCTATTAAAGAGTGCTATCTAAGTGTTTGATGGTCAAATGCTTAAATCTGGTCTGGTGAACTGGTTTTTATGTAAGAGAGTTGCTGCTAACCTAATGGCAGTAAGGACTGAGGACTGAGCGGAACCCTCTTTCTTGAGAATTGACCATTGAGACTCTGGCTGATGAGAAAAGAAAAATGCCAACGATCCCACCTACTGAGTTCTGAGCACTGCAAGTGATTGTGTCAACTTCTTCTCTGAGAAGCTTACAAAAACACGTCAGTTGAGAGTCAACTGTGCCACCATCAGCCAGTCTTCAAACTCTTCCCCTCTCACTTTGTGGAGAAGGGCAGTGCCTATGAATAATTATAGCTTATATTCATTGAGCACCTACTATGTCCCAAGCACAGCTCTGATTACTTGAAAAGAGAACTCTCTCTTCTCTTCCATTCTTCAAAGGAAGTATGGCACTGAGAGAATGATTTGTAATATTTTCTAGCAGTTATGAAAAGAAGAAAGAAGCATGCTATTCCCAGACCTGGTTTTTGATATCAATGACTGATTGACTCAGCATCCCCTACAAGAGACGTCATGCCAGGGAGGTTTCAGAAAAAAATGTGTGGTGGAGCATGGTGCAACGCTACCAGACAGAGATGGGGAGTATCGTCCCTCTGCTCTTGAATTTCTAGTTCCTAAAAGGAAAATGTATATATAAATACACACACACACACACACACACACACACACACACACACAGAAACATTTCCCACTTAGAAACTGGAAATTCAAGAGTAGAAAGGGGTGTGTGTGTGTATATACATATACACGCTTTCCTGGTGGCTCAGTGGTAAAGAAGTGGCCTTCCAATGCAGGAGATGTGGGTTCAATCTGATCCCTGGGTCAGGAAGATCCCTTGGAGAAGGAAATGGCAATCCACTCACATATTCTTGCCTGGGAAATGTTATGGACAGAGGAGCCTGGTGGGCTATAGTCTACAGTCCAAGGGGTACCAAAAGAGTCAGATATGGCTTAGCAACTAAAAAATAGCAATAACAATGTACATATACACACAAACACATATTGCATACAAATGCATATATATTCATGAGTAAGATGTATAAATATATATACACACAAATAAATATTATATATACTTATAAATGTACCTATATATCTGTATGTTCTTGGTTGCTCAGTCATGTCCAACTCTTCAGAAACATATATATATATATATATATATATATATATATATATATATACACTTATGCATATATACACACCCAAGTGGCACAATAGTAAAATAGTCTGCTGGCCAATGCAGGAGAAACAAGAGACACAGGTTTGATCCCTGGGTCAGGAAGATCTCCTGAAAAAGGGCATGGCAACCCACTCCAGTATTCTTGCCTGGAAGGATGACCTTGTGAGTTACAGTCCATGGGGTTGCAAAAGAGTTGGACATGACTTAGTGACTGAACAACACACACTGCAAGAAACAGAATGAAAGAGAGTTTAAGAAGTTACCTCACTTGAGTGTAGAGGTTGACAAGTATGAAATCTATATGGCAGGCCAGCAGGCTGGAGACTCAGGTAAGTGTTGACGTTTCAGTTTTTAAGAACTTCAACTGATTGGATATGAACCACCTTCATTATGGAGAGTAATCTGCTTTGCTCAAAGTCTACTAATTTAGATATTTATCATACCTAAAAAGTACGTTAGCAGCTAGTGTTTGACAAAACAATTAGGGGTCATAGCCTGACCAACTTGACAATAAATTTATCATCACATGTTGGATAAGGATTGTATTTTAACAGCAGCAGCACAGCTTGGGGCAAAGTGGAACATGCATCAGAGAAATGTAAAGTGGTGCATCCAGCAGGGAGAACAGGCTAAAAAGTATCAGCAAATCTTATATGGGTTGAAACACGCCTAGATGATCAGTTTGGATGAGTCTATCATCAGCAGAATCAGGAGGAGCCAGTGGAACAGATCTGTCATGTTGAATTCCTCCCTGACAACTAGTTGTGCCGGCAGGTATGACAAAATGGATTCACCATAGGCAACAGGTTCTCTTCTGCTTTGGGGTCAAAAACCATCCCCAGAGGGTTGGGGTGCATATGAGAGAAGTAGACTACTTCTCTGAGCCATTAGAATCTCATGCATATGGGAATAGATGGTTGGGAGGGTGGGGATAAGATGAAAAAGGAATTTGGTATCACTGATGACCCTGATGGGACTACTGCTTCAATAGCAAAAGTTATTGAGAAAATTTATAAAAAAATAACTTGAAATTACAATAATATAGCTTGGTTTTTACAAAGGCAGGAAAGGAGAAGGTGATAGAATACAGCTGGGAGGACATAGAAAATCAATGCATACTTATACCACAACTAATAAGATTCCCCACCAAACTTACGTTAGAGATCCTATAAGATATGGGTGCTTGGTTACTCAGCCATGTTCGACTCTTGGCAACCCCATGGACTGTAGCCCACCAGGCTCTTCTACCCATAGGATTTTCCAGGCAAGAATACTGGAGTGGGTTGCCATTTTCTTCTCCAGAGGATCTTCCCGATCCGGGGATTGAAGCTGCGGCTCCTGAGTCTCCTGAAATGGAGGCAGATTCTTTTAGCTGCTGAGCCTGTAAGAAATTAATTCATTAAATAATCACGACAACTGTATAATACATCCAGTGTATAGATGAGGAACCTGAGTTAGAAAAATTATGTAGCAAAACCAAGATCACACAGCTACTCTGATGCAGATTTGGGCCTCTTTACCCTGAAAATTTGGATTTGCAATCCATTCTTTTTTCCTTCCTGTTCTGCGTCACATGCTGCAGTTCCCTAAGACCTATTTCAATATAAGCTTGTCTGATTGATAGCTTTCTTATAAATGCAGTTTGAGCTGAGTGAGTCTACACGATATTGGAATTTAGTTACTTTTATCCAAACAGTTTATCCATAGTGATTTTGTTGCTAAGTCGTGTCCGACTCTTGTGATTCCATTGACTGCAGCCTGCCAGGCTCCTTTGTACATGGCATTTCCCAGGCAAGAATACTGGAGTGGGTAGCCTTTCCTTTTCCAGGGGATTTTCCCGAACCAGGGATAGAACCCGAGTCTGCCTCATTACAGGCTGATTCTTTACTGTCTGAGCCACTAAAGATGCTAATTTATCCATGTGCTGTGTTGCACTTGCCCACAGTAGTAGATATAATGATCATCTGAGTTAAATTCACCCATTCCAGTCCATTTTAGTTTGCAGATTCCTAAAATGTTGACATTCACTCTTGCCATCTCCTCTTGACCACTTCCAATTTGCCTTGATCCATGGACCTAACATTCCAGGTTCCTATGCAATATTGCTCTTTACAGCATTGGACCTTGGTTCTATCACCAGTCCCATCCACAGCTGGGTGTTGTTTTTGCTTTGGCTCCATCTCTTCATTCCTTCTGAAGTTATTTCTCCACTGATCTCCAGTAGGATATTGAGCACCTACTGACCTGGGGAGTTCATCTCTCAGTGTCCCATCTTTTTGCCTTTTCATACTGTTCATGGGGTTCTCAAGGCAAGAATACAGAAGTGGTTTGCCATTCCCTTCTCCAGTGGACCATGTTTTGTCAGAACTCTCCACCATGACCTGTCTGTCTTGGGTAGCCCTATATGGCATGGCTCATAGTTTCACTGAATTAGTCAAGGCTGTGGTCCATGTGATCAGATTGGTTAGCTTCCTGTGATTGTGGTTTTCAGCCAGTCAGCCCTCTGATGGAGAAGAACAAGAAGCTTATGGAAGCTTCCTGATGGGAGAGACTGACTGAGGGGGAAACTGGGTCTTGTTCTGATGGGCAGGGCCGTGCTCAGTAAATCTTTAATCCAATTTTCTGTTGATGGGTGGAGCTGTGTTCCCTCCCTGCTACTTACCTGGGACCAAACTATGGTGGAGGTAATGAAGATAATGGCGACCTCATTCAAAAGGTCTTCATGCATTTTCACTAAAAAACAGCCTTTACTTGCAAAAGCAAAGTCATGATTTGCAGTCCTTCTTCGAGACCCAGGCCTGAGATCCTTGCGTGGATGGTTTTGTGTGCTCATTGTGAGCAGTGGCTTCACTTTCCTTCAAAAGATTCAAAATGGCTCAAAACTTCCACGTAAATGAGAGGCTTCAATTGTACATGAATGGAGAACTTCCAGATGTTCAAGCTGGCTTTAGAAAAGGCAGAGGAGACAGAGATCAAATTGCCAACATCCGTTGGATCATCAAAAAAAGCAAGAGAGTTCCATAAAAATGTCCACTTCTGTTTTATTCACTATGGCAAAACCTTTGACTGTGTGAATCACCAGACTGTGGAAAATTCTTAAAGAGGTGGGAATACTGGACCACCTGACCTGCCTCCTGAGAAATATGTATGCAGATCAGGTAGCAACAGTTAGAAGTGGACATGGAACAACAGACTGGTTCCAAATAGGAAAAGGAGTACGTCAAGGCTGTATATTGTCACCCTGTTTATTTAACTTATATGCAGAGTACATTATGCAAAATGCTAGGCTGGATGAAGCACAAGCTGTAATCAAGATTTCTGGGAGAAATATCAATAACCTCAGATATGCAGATGACACCACCCTTATGGCAGAAAGCAAAGAAGAACTAAAGAGCCTCTTGATGAAAGTGAAAGAGGAGAGTGAAGAAGTTGGTTTAAGACTCAACATTCAGAAAACTAAGATTATGGCTTCTGGTCCCATCACTTCAAGGCAAGTAGATGAAGAAACAGTGGAAACAGTGACAGACTTTATTTTGGGGGGCTCCAAAATCACTGCAGATGGTGACTACATCCATGAAATTAAAAGATGTTTACTCCTTGGAAGAAAAGTTATGACCAGCCTAGACAGCATATTAAAAAACAGAGACATTACTTTGCCAACAAAAGGTCCATCTAGTCAAAGCTATGGTTTTTCCAGTAGTCATATGTGGTTGTGAGAGTTGGACTATAAAGAAAGCTGAGCACTGAAGAATTGATGCATTTGAACTGTGGTGTTGGAGAAGACTCTTGAGAGTCCCTTGGACTGCAGAGAGATCAAACCAGTCCATCCTAAAGAAATCAGTCTTGAATATTCATTGGAAGGACCAATGCTGAAGCTGCAATACTTTGCCTACCTGATGTGAAGAACTGACTCAATTTGAAAAGACCCTGATTCTTGGAAAGGTTGTAGACAGGAGGAGAAGGGAACAATAGAGGATGAGATGGTTTGATGACATCGCTGGCTCAATGGACATGAGTTTGAGTAAATTCCAGGAGATGATCATGGGCAGGGAGGCCAGGGTGCTGCAGTCTGTAGGGTTGCAGAGTCAGACACAACTGAGTGACTGAACTCAACTGTGCTAAGATTAGTCAGTCAGGCAAGACTTGACTAATTCTTTCTTTACATATTAAGGAACAATTGGATCTGACCACTATTCAGTTGGAAAGGTAAATTTCTTTTCTTGTGAGCAAGTGTTATGAGTCATATTTTGACTCTGAAAAGAGTTGATAGTATTTGTGCATTTGAGAGCATACCAAGAAATCTCTTTTAATCTTTTGAGGAGAACCCTTCATGGGAAAGATTTTCTTGCTAGAATGTTATAAATTCTTCCAGTTCTTTTGCTAAAGAGTCTCCTTCCCCTTACCTTGTTAAAGGCTTTTTCTCCTCCTTTTTTTTTTTAAGTCAGATTATCCTTGATTAACACTGTTCCTCAGTGTTCCTTCTCTTTTGTTACATGAAAAGAATTTATCACATTCACCTTAGTTTCCCAGCTAAGGAAATCTGTAATCCACCTATGTAATTGCTGTGTCCTGCAGCTAACAGTAAGCCCTATGGGAAACAGTGGGGCTCTTTATTTTCTATAGCAAGTCTTGAATGTTTTTGCTCAGTTGTTAGGTAGACTTTTATTGTAAACAAGCTTACTAAATGACATTTTTCATTCAACTGACTTATTCCTTAACATAATTATAGGTTTATAAAGTACACATATTTGTTATTTAACACACTTTGTTGTGTATCCTAAGCTTCAATGTTTTTAATTTCCTTGAAACACACTGAATATACTTATTAATATTTCTAATTTAGTGAGTACCCCATATATATTAAATTGCAGTGGTTTAGTCACTAAGTCATGTCCAACTCTTGTGACCCCATGAACTGTAGCTTGCCAGCCTCCTCTGTCCATGGGGATCCCCAGGTGTGGATTGCCATTTCCTTCTCCAGGGGATCTTCCCAACCCAGAGATCGAACCCACATCTCTTGCATTGCAAGGGGCCTCCTGCATTGCAGGCCGATACTTGACCTCTGAGCCACCAGGGAAGCCCATACTAAAAACTATATATGCACATAAATGAACATATGTGTGTGTATAACTAGTGTTTTTATATTTTCCTATAAAAGCAAATATATCATGTTGTTTGGATAGTCTTGATTAGTAGAATTATGTCTTCTTGGGAAATTATAATAGTCCATTTTTTATGGTAGGGTATAAGAATATTTTGATACTGTTTAACAAGGGAAGACTTAATAGCTTTGCTCACCTGAAAGCATGTAAAGATTTAAAATGTAAACCCACAATCCAGCCATGTGAGAATGTGTTTGAGTGTTGGGATTAGTTGTCTTCCCCAAAACCAGTCCCTCTTGACCAATCTCAAGAGCTCATTTCCATTGGGCAGATTGGCTCTGAAGGGTCCCGCCTGCAGACCCAGTTCTGGGAAGACACACTCACTGAGCCCATGGCCTTGGCCTCAGTGATTAGTTCAGAAGTTGGCTTGAGATGAAGTTTTTTTTTTTTCTGGGAATATTGGCAATCAGATACACATTCAATCATCTCTGACCACTGATTAAATTCCTTTTTGGCTCGCTATAACTTTTTGGAGGAAGTTCAAACCCATTCCTTCAGTATGCAAGGCTTTTTGGAAGCCAATTCTGACAATTCTCTAAATTTATTTATTGCTTCCTCCTCTCCAACCCTGTCACACCACACATACACCTACTCTCTCACTCTAAATATGTTTTGGTAATTTAGTCAGTAAGTCATGTCTGACTCTTGTGACCTCATGAACTGTAGTCCACCAGGCTCCTCTGTCCATGGGATTGTCCAGGCAAGAATACTGGAGTGACTTGCCATTTCCTTCTCCAAAATCTGTTTTAGAAGCTCTTTTTACTCAGATGTTCCCAAATGAAATTTTTTTTGCCCTTGTTGGCTTCGCACATTGACATTCATTGTCTGTAACTCATGTGTTCTGCTTTCCTCTCTCCTCACCTGCTCCATAGCTAGGTTTCTTTGGTCAAGTATCATCTCCACTGCCTCTGAGACTGTTTCCTGAGAAACAGAGTTAGAGTTTGGTGTGATCATCTTTACTCCCACAGCTTAAGCTACAGAGTCTACCCTAGCATTCATCACACTGCACTGTAATTTTTGGTTTTACTATCTGCCCTTAGAAAACACTATAACCTTGTAGAGAGCATGGGCCATATCTTAGATGCCAGAATAGAATAATAGGAACAGTATGAACTTTGCAATCTGATGGGCCTTTAATGCCTCCTCAGATATTCCCCAGATGTAGAGCTATGAGCAAGTTCATTGACTTTCCTGAGCCTAACCTCTATTGTTGTTGTTGTTGTTTAGTAGTTGTTGTGTCTGACACTTTTGTGACCCCATGGACTGTAGTCGACCAGGCTCCTTTGTCCATGAAATTTTCCAGGCAAGAATACCAGAGTGGGTCGCCATTTCTTCTCAGGGGATCTTCCCAACCCAGGGATTGAACATATGTCTCCTACATTGCTGACAGGCTCTTTACCACTGAGCCACCAGGGAAGCCCTTTATTTCTATTACCTTTATTTTAAATAGAGCTACTAATGTCTACTCCTCAAGGAGTTTGTCTATATATGAAGTACCACATGAAAACCTCTAAATAAGGTGCCTGGCATGTGTTTCATGGCTTCTTTGCCTAAGATTAATTCCACCATTTTATTCCATCAGGTTCTTGCTGTATATAGGTTCTGTGGTTCATTATATCTTTCTATGAAGTTTTGGATCACCAGTGAATTTGAACCATATGTCATCTTTATCACTTTTCATCCAAGTTGGTACAATTACTTTTAATACATTATATTTCTGAAATATTTATAATCCACTCTATCAGACAAAAACCATCTCCATGAATGTGCAGTATCAGTCCTTCTTGGTCTTGAGTTCTCAGTGAAGCTGCAGTAGAACAATAAACTTACAAGAGTTTTGGAAGCAGCATTGCCAATTCCAGAAGGACTAAGAGACATTTCTTTGGGATTATTAAATTTGTTGTTGTTGTTTTACTGAGGTGATATGTGAGGCATTGCTTTACAGTTTTCAGAGATCTTAACAAAATATCTTAAAGGCACACCCCTGATTCCTGGAAGCCAGTGGTCCTCAGTTAAGGAGAAGAGAAGGGCATTTGGCAATGTCTGGAGAAGTTTTTTGTTTTCACAAACTGGGAGGTGCTACTGACACCTAATAAAGAGGAATGAAAGATTCTGCTTAACATTGCACAATAATTTATCCAGCACCAAATGTCAGTAGAACTGAGTTGAAGAAACACTAAAGTCATTTATATCTTTGAGAACATTTTGATGGAATGAAAAAATTGTCCTAGAGCTTTTTCACTCCCCCAGATTGAAAAGTTTGTTTTTTGCTTTATTTCTGTTACTAAGACTACCCCTTCCAGACACAAACTCACTTTTCAAATATCTATTCCTATTCAACAATCCAGACCAAAATATAGTGGCAAAAAATAACTATGTATTCACAAGATACATCTAGGAATTTATTATATAGTTCCAGATTGTTCAACACTGAGAATTATTGAACATTATAGATTAAAACATGTTTTTTAGGACTTTCAGCCACAAAAAAATCAAGTAAGTTATAAATAAAATATCAAAAGCAAAATGTTCTGCTAGTACCTAATGGAGTAATATTTCTGAAAGATACGCAAAGAAGAAAATGTGAACCAAAGATTTTATAACTAGCCACAGTTTTAACTTTGAGTAGAAAGATCACAGGAAAACATGCAGTTCAGAATTCAGGGAGATTCATGTGAGACCATCCCAAGGTTTCTATTAGGAATGAGTTTCAATCAATTACTAAATATTTGCAGAAACATTAGCATAAACTCTGAAGGTAATCACTGAATGTATCTCATTGCAGAACTAAAAGATGGGGTAAGCCTGTCATATTGACATAGGAGTTACAGAAAAAACTAGAACAACAAATAAATTGAGAGATAAGGAAATTAGCTGTTAGAAATTTGGCAATTACAGTTATTGAGAGAAAGACTTAAGCATTTGCACAGACTTTTCTATTAAAATTGTATTAATATGTCAGTCAGTCAGTTAGTTCAGTCGCTCAGTCATGTCCGACTCTTTGTGACCCCATGAATCACAGCACGCCAGGCCTCCTTGTCCATCACAAACTCTCGGAGCTTACTCAAACTCAGGCCCATCGAGTCAGTGATGCCATCCAACCATCTCATCCTCTGTCATCCCCTTCTCCTCCTGCCCCCAATCCCTCCCAGCATCAGGGTCTTTTCCAATGAGTCAACTCATCGCATGAGGTGGCCAAAGTACTGGAGTTTCAGCTTCAGCATCAGTCCTTTCAATGAACACCCAGGACTGATCTCCTTTAGTTTGAACTGGTTGGATCTCCTTGCAGTCCAAGGGATTCTCAAGAGTCTTCGCCAACACCACAGTTCAAAAGCATCAATTCTTTGGTGCTCAGCTTTCTTCCCAATTCAACTCTCACATTCATACATGACCACTGGAAAAACCATAGCCCTGACTAGATGCACCTTTGTTGGCAAAGTAATGTCTTTGCTTTTTAATATGCTATCTAGGTTGGTCATTACTTTCCTTCCAAGGAGTAAGCGTCTTTTAATTTCATGGCTGCAGTCACCATCTGCAGTGATTTTGAGGCCCAAAAAAGTAAAGTCTGACACTGCTTCCACTGTTTCCCCGTCTATTTCTCATGAAGTGGTGGGACCAGATCCCATGATCTTAGCTTCCTGAATGTTGAGCTTTAAGCCAACTTTTTCACTCTCTTTCACTTTCATCATGAGGCTCTTTAGTTCTTCTTCACTTTCTGCCATAAGGGTGGTGTCATCTGCTTATCTGAGGTTGTTGATATTTCTCCCGGCAATCTTGATTCCAGCTTGTGCTTCTTCCAGCCCAGCATTTCTCATGATGTACTCTGCATTTAAGTTAAATAAGCAGGGTGACAATATACAGCCTTGACATACTCCTTTTCCTATTTGGAAGCAGTCTGTTGTGTCATGTCCAATTCTAGCTGTTGCTTCCTGACCTGCATATCGGTTTCTCAAGAGGTGGGTCAGGTGGTCTGGTATTTCCATCTCTTTCAGAATTTTCCACAGTTTATTGTGATCCACACAGTCCAAGGCTTTGGCATAATCAATAAAGCAAAATAGATGTTTTTCTGGAAATCTCTTGCTTTTTCAATGATCCAGCAGATGTTGGCAACTTGATCTCTGGTTCTTCTGCCTTTCCTAAAACCAGCTTGAACATCTGGAAGTTCATGGTTCATGTATTGCTGAAGCCTGTCTTGGAGAGTTTTGAGCGTTATTTCACTAGCTTGTGAGATGAGTGTAGTTGTGCGGTAATTTCAGCATTCTTTGGCATTGCCTTTCTTTGGGTTTGGAATGAAACCTGATCTTTTCCAGTCCTGTGGCCACTGTTGAGTTTTCCAAATTTGCTGGCATATTGAGTGCAGCACTTTCACAGCATCATCTTTTAGGATTTGAAATAGCTCAACTGGAATTCCATCACCTCCACAAGCTTTGTTCGTAGTGATGCTTTGTAAGGCCCACCTGACTTCACATTCCAGGATGTCTGGCTCTTGGTGAGTGATCACACCATCGTGATTATCTGGGTTGTGAAGATCTTTTTTGTACAGTTCTTCTGTGTATTCTTGCCACCTCTTCTTAATATCTTCTGCTTCTGTTAGGTCCATACAGTTTCTGTCCTTTATCGAACCCATCTTTGCATAAAATTCATTCATATGTAAGAGTGGCTAAATAGTCTAACTGGTCAGGAAAAGTACTTCTTTACAGAACAATTTCATCTAGTAAATGTTAAAGGAAGGCTTAACTCCTTGATTGTGGATGGAAACACCACTTCTGAAATATTACGGGAAATTTTATAATGAGGGAGTCAGACTTTGCCCACATGAAACTATTGATTTATCTTAATTTTAGTAGGATAACTAGACATGTTCCTCTTGATATGATGTTATATGAAGTATATAGCAACTCTTATGCTAAAATTTGGTAGTATTAGAATCTAAATCAGAACTTTTTTCTCATTTATAGAAAATATTAAAACTAAGGAACAAGTAAAAAAATATATATACCATAAGGAAATAGACAAATTCACGCTATGAAATTCTCTAAGAACAAATGAACTTATTCCTTTAACAAGTCAGTGAAGTGCATTAAAAGGTTGGGAGGGGACAATAATTTGTCTTAATATTGTGGATCCAAAAAAATTCTATATGCTGAGTATGTTTGCTATGTTATTTTTTCAAGTACATATTACTAGTTTCTCATATACTTATTATCATTCACTTTTACTTATTTTTAACATTTTTAAATTGACATATACTTTATTTACAATAGTGTATTAGTTTCAGATATACAGCAAACTGATTTAGATATATATGTGTGTGTGTGTGTATGCAGATTTTTTTTCTCTTGCTATTTATAACATTGTTGGTAAAAGTTTCAGGGGCTTTCCATGTAACTCAGCAGTAAAGAATCCTTCTGCCAATGCAAGAGATGCTGGTTTTATCCCTGGGTCAGGAAGATTCCCTGGAGAAAGAAATGGCAACCCACTCCTGTATTCTTGCTTGGAAAATCTCACGAACAGAGGAGTCTGGTGGGCTATAGTTCACGGGGGTCATAAGGAGTCGGACACACGTGAACGACTACACAACATGGTACAAGTTCCATTGTGTATTTAGTGAAGAATTCCTCTGCCTAGATTCACTGGTGATGGTCTCATTCTTTAGACAATCATTGAAGAACTATAGTGCAGGAACTGTGCTGGATACTGGAAAAATCTTGCAAATATAATGAGGAGGGGGTCTGTGTTTAAACAATTGAACATTCTCTGCTTTCTGTCTGCTTTTCTGCTGGGCATTCTGCATTTCCTGTGCAAATGTGTAGTCATTTAACATTCATCAAGAAAGAAGGCAGGATGTGGTGGAGAGGGTGAGAGAGAAGGGGTGGAGGAGAGTTGTATTCGGATTTTTGACCTCAGCTCCTCTGAGGTTTTCTGGCTTATAGGATATATTCCTTTAACATTCTATTCATTTGCTCTGATACTCTGAGCTTTATCATCTACCACTTCAAAGTATAAGACTGCAGTTTTCTGCTGTCACGGCTGGTGAAATAGGAGTGCTTTCAGGCTAAAAAGCCATAAATCTACAATTCTTAGTGAAATAGGTGTCTTTCAGCTATATACTCTTTTCAGGTTTCTTCTTTGGTAATTTTCTATAGCTTTCAAATTATCTCTTTGAATATTATTCAAGTGTTATAATTATTATCTGATGATTGAAATGCCAGGCCTATTTTTGTCATCATTACTGTAGACCCTGCCTATTTTTATCTGAGTCACTTCTTTTAAAGGAAAGATCATCAAGTATTTTATGAAATCTTGGATTTTCATTTGAAGAATTGCTGGATTGCTACAAGATTTTCCTAATTTATTAATGTTTTGTACACGCTTATTCAGAGATGCAATTAAAATGCTTTTCTAATAGAGGAAACATATTGGAATTATTTTTTCTTTGTCCATTGTATATTAATGACAAAAATAATGCCAATGACTAGATTTGCATATATCCTGAAGAAATATTTTAATAACACTTACATTAAAAAATTTTACCTATATTAGATAAGGAGCTTCCCAGGTAGCACATTAATAAAGAATCTTCCTGCCAATGCAGGAGAGATAAGAGATGACGGTTTGAACCTTGGGGTGGGAAGATCCCCTGGATCTTCAGTATTCTTGCCTGGAAAATCCCATTGACAGAGGAGCCTGGTGGGCCACAGTACAGGGGATCGCAAAGAGTCGACACGACTAAGAACAGCACACAGACATCATACTACATAAGACTCGCTACAAATAGCTAGGATTAGCATTTATACCCAGAAGAAAAAATGTAAAAGGACTCAGGTATAATACTATTCAATTATATAAAATTATATTTCTGATCATACATCGCTCCATGGTCTCTTATCTGAAATCATTGGGGCTAGTTGTGTTTCAAAATTCTGTAGGTTTTAGATTTTAGAAATGTAATATCATGTTATCCTAATCAAATACATTAAAAATTTTTTCTGTGGAATATATAAATATTATATTAATGGAAAGAATGATGAGCTTACACTAGTTATGTCAGGATTTAGCAGGATTTGTCACAAATGGTTTATACAAATTTTTTTAAAATTTCAGAATAGCAAATTATTGACTTGTATATGAAGGACATATTTATTATAAGATTATCATTAGAGCCACAGGGATATATAGTTTCAAATGAGTTTTTTACCTTTCTTGTTTATGTTTTTAATTCTTCTAAATGTTTATGCAATTATATGTATTATTTAGGTGATAGAAAAAGCATATTTGTTAAGGGTCATACAAAAATTTTTACTTTGCTATTAGACCTCTACTAAAAAGAATTTATATTTAGGTTACATCATTTTAAAATTTAATTATGTACTATATAGATAAGGGGTCAGGATTATATGGCAACAAACTGTTGCCTTGTTGAGGACTTGCTTTAATGAATAAACGATGGTGGTTGATTGATGATTGATGATCTGCTGCATCAAAGCAGCAGATAAGCATGACTAGTCATTGGTATGATGCTTTAGTTACTGGTACAGAACATTTATTGTAGGAAAAGTTTAATGTTATTGATGTGCTTGAAAGAGATTTTTTCCATGAATATATTCCAGTTTTGTTCATTCTATCCTTTTGCTAGTTTAGTTGATTTTCCCTAGCACAATGCAAAGGTAAACTTTCCTTTAGTCTTTACTAGACTATAAAGAACAAATTAATTGAGATTTCACACTGCCTACTAACACACATTTCCTCATTTTCTTAAATTTTGCTAAGAAATGATAAGTTTTAGCTCTCTTCCTTGTTCGATTTACTATTCCAGTAACTACTTCAGTGTCCTTGGACTTGATTTTCATTCTTCTCTGTTTCTCTGAATGATTCATCTAAATTCTTTTGAAGTTGGTAGAGGCCTTATGCATAAAAGAAATAGGCAGCATTAGAAGAGGGACAGAAGAATCACAGCTTGGATTTTTATGCCAAGAGTTTCCAGCACAGGCAAGAAAGGGTGTGGATTTCTTCACATGGGTTGTCTTCAAATGATATTCTATCTAGACATGTAATAAAAATAAATCTGTATATAAGCTTGGTATTTTAAGTATAACAATATAGTTTGCTGTATACTGAATATAGTTTGCTGTATACTTAAAACTAACACAACATTGTTAATCAACCATATCCAACATAAAATAAAAATTCTTATTTTTATCTTTTCCTGCCTTGATAAAACCCAAGAATTTATAGTAATGGGCTTTCCTGATAGCTCAGTTGGTAAAGAATCCACCTGCAATTTAGGGGGACCCTGGTTGGATCCCTGGGTAGGGAAGATCCCCTGGAGAAGGGATAGGCTACCCGCTCCAGTATTCTTGGGCTTCCCTTGTGGCTCAGCTGGTGAAGAATCCACCTGCAATGTGGGAGACCTGGGTTCAATCCCTGGATTGGGAAGATCCCCTGGAGAAGGGAATGGGCCGCTCCAGTATTCTGGCCTGGAGAATTCCATGGACTGTTTTGAACTGTGGTGCTGGAGAAGACTCTTGAGAGTCCCTTGGACTGCAAGGAGATCCAACCAGTCCATCCTAAAGGAAATCAGTCCTGAATGTTCATTGGAAGGACTGATGTTGAAGCTGAAACTCCAATACATTGGCCCTCTGATGCGAAGAGCTGACTCATTTGAAAAGACCCTAATGCTGGGAAAGACTGAAGGAGAGAGAATAAGGGGATGACAGAGGATGAGATGGTTAGATGGCATCACTGACTCAATGGACATGAGTCTGAGTAAGCTCCAGGAGTTGGTGATGGACAGAGAGACCTGGTGTGCTGCAGTCCATGGGGTCGCAAAGAGTCAGACATGACTGAGCACTGAACTGACTGACCTGAAAGCCTTAACTTAACCATTTATTACATCAAATAGACTCAGTAATTCTCCAATATTTTATGCCTTATAAAATTTAAATTAAATGTGTATATCTACTTGTTGCTATTCTTGTCATCATAATTTTGAGTTATTTTCCTTAGACTGTTTACCAAGCAAGACAAGGAAGTTCATCATAGGAGCAAAAGATCTGTTTAAATGGTTAAAAGATTATTATTATTATTAATTAATAAAGATTATTAACTGTAAGTCTAAAATAATTTCATTATTTAAAAAAATCCTAAATTTTAAAAAAGTTTGTTGGAGCCAAGAACATAGAATAGAAATAATTGGTGTTGGGAACACTGGACAGCCACATGTAAAAGAATGAAATCAGATTCTTATCACAGCTGGAATCAAGATTTCCAGGAGAAATATCAACAACCACAGATATACAGGTCATACCACCATAATAGCAGAAAGTGAAGAGGAACTTAAAAGTTTTTCGATGAAGGTGAAAGCGAAGAGTAAAAAAAAAAAAAGCTGTCTTAAAACAACATGAAACAAACTAAGGTCATGGCATCTGGTCCTATCACTTCATGGCAAATAGAAGGGGAAAAAGTGGAAGCAGTTACAGACTTTATTTTCTTGGGATCCAAAATCACTGCAGATGATGACTTCAACCATGAAATTTAAAGACACTTGCTCCTTGGAAGGAAAACTGTGACAAGCCTAGAAAGCATATTAAAAAGCAGAGCATCACTTTGCTGACAAAGGTCCATACAGTCAAAGCTAAGGTTTTTTCAGTAGTCATTTACGGATGTGAGAGTTGGACTGTAAAAGAACGTTAAGCACCAAAGAATCGATGTTTTCAAATGGTGGTGGTGGAAAAGACTCTTGAGAGTTTCTTGGACTGCAAGAGGTCAAACCAGTCAATTCTAAAGGAAATCAATCCTTAGTATTCGTTGGAAGGGCTGAAGCTCTAATACTTTGGCTACCTGATGTGAAGAACTGACTGGTTGGAAAAGTCCCTGATGCTGGGAAAGATTGAAGGCAAAAGAAGAGGTTGGCAGAGGATGAGATGGGTTAGGTAGCATTCACGACTCAATGTATATTAATTTGAGCAAACTCCAGGAAATGGTGAAGGGCAGGGAAGCCTGATATCCTGCAGTCCATGGGATTGCCAAGAATCAGACATGACTTAGGGACCGAACAATAGCACAAATCCCTATCTTGCACCATATACAAAAATCAACTTAAAGTTAATTTAGACTTGAACAGAAGACCTGAAATCATGAAACTCTGAGAAGAAAACATAGAGAGTAAGCTCCTTGACATAGATCTTGGCAAAGACTTTTGGAATTTGACAAGAAAAGCTAAGACAACGAAAGCAGAAATAAACAGTGGGACTATATAAAACTGAAAATCTTTTGCACAGCAAAGTAAACCATCAACAAAATGTAAAGGCAACCTACAGAAGGGAGGAGAAACATTTGCAAATCATATATGTGATAAGGGATTACTATCTCAAATATGTGAACAACTCATATATCTCAAAAGCAAAGAAACCCAAACAATCTGATTAAAAAATGGGCAGAGGATCTGACAGTTCCAATTTCATTCTTTTATATGTAGCTGTCCAGTTTTTCCAGCTCCACTTAGTGAAGAGACTGCCTTTCCCCTGATGCAAATTTCTGTCTCTTGTTTTGCAGATTAATTGACCATATGGGTGTGAGTTTCCTGGCTCTCTATTCTGATATTTGCAAACATAAGCCTATTAAGGGGTTAATATCCAAAATATTTAAAGGTCTTATAAAACTCATTGCTAAAAAAACCCAACCAACCAACCAACCAAACAAACAAAAACCAAAGCAAAACCCAACATCAAAAAAAAAAAAAAAGGATTGAAAAGTGGGCAGACAACCTGAATAGACATTTTTCCAAAGAAGACATACAAATGAAAAAGAGGTATGTGGAAAGGTACATCAACATCAGAAAAGCTAAATGAAAACTACAATGAGATACCTCACACATGTTAGAATGACTGTCATTAAAAAGAAAGCAAATGGCAAATGTTGGTGAGGATATGAGGAAGAGTCTCATGCACTATTAGTAGAAATGTAAATTGGTATAATCTCTATGGAAAGCAATATGTTGAGTCTTCAGCTATAATATCAATAAGATCCAGGATCTAATGTAAAACATAGTGACTATTGTTTATAGCATTGTATAATCAAATTTTGTTAAGAGAGTAGAACTTAAAATTGGCTCAGACAGTAAAGAATACGCATGCAATGCGGGAGACCTAGGTTCGATCCCTGCGTTGGGAACATCCCCTGGAGAAGAGAATGGCTACCCACTCCACTGTTCTGGCCTGGAGTATTCCATGAACAGAGGAACCTGGCAGGTTACAGTCCATGGGGTCGCAAAGAGTCGGATGTGACTGAATGACTTTAACTTTCACACACAAAAAGAAAAATATGTGAGGTTATTGTTGTTCAATCACTCTCATGTCCAACTCTTTGCAACATGTGAGGCTATGGCTATGTTAATTAACTAGATGGCAGGAATCTTTTTGAAAGTGAAAGTTGCTCAGTTGTGTGGGACTCTTTGCGACCCCATGGACTGTATAATCCATGGAATTCTCCAGGCCAGAATACTGGAGTTTGTACTCTTTCCCTTCTCCAGGGGATCTTCCCAACTCAGGGACTGAATTCAGGTCTCCCACACTGAAGGTGGATTCCTTACCAGCTGAGCCACAGGCAAAACCTAAGAATGCTGGAGTGGGTAGCCTATCCCTTCCCCAGGGGATCTTCCCGACCCAGGAATCTAACTGGGATCTCCTGCATTGCAGGTGGACTCTTTACCAACTGAGCTATCAGGGAAGCTTCCAAATATGCCAGAAAAGATTGAAGACAGGAGGAGAAGGGGATGACAGAGGATAAGACGGTTGGATGGCATCACTGACTCTATGGACATGAGTTTGAGCAAGCTTCGGGAGTTGGCGCTGCAGTTCATGGGGTTGCAAAGAATAGGACATGACTGAGATACTGAACTGAATTGAGGAATCTTTTCACAATGTAGACATATGCTAAATCATTATGATATACACTTGATAGCAATGTGTCTGTTAAAGCTGTAATAAATATAAAGAATAAATGATTTAGGGTACTTAGGATGGATGATCTAAGTATATGTGTGAAGGACTGAGTGGTGACAACAGAGAATCAAGGAGAAGAATCAGTCATAGGGGCTTTCACTTCACTCGTAAGGACCTTTGAACTCTCAAATTCTGTATTTTCTCAGAATAGACTTATGCATGATTATGATGTGGTACCAACTATTCAAAGAATTCGCGTGGCATTCAAGGCAGAAAAGTTTTGCTTGAGTATGCAGCACACCCAAGATCATACAGCCAACAGCTGGTGGAGCTGGCTTTATTTTTCCAGGGCTTTAGCTCTCTTACGGGTCTAGATTTAGTCATTTACTGAGAGATATTGTTCATCAACCAAAGTTGATTTAATACTTTAGTTCCTTGTTGATCATTAGTCTTCCATTAGCCTAGCTCTCAATACACCCTTGATTTGGAGTAGGTAAGTAGAAATGTTACTATCGCTTATTAAGGTAACTTGCTTCTGACCGCACTTAATGCTCAAAATTCACATGCAGAATTTTGTCTGTAGAAAATAGAACTAATATGGATCCTTTAGGAAAAGTTCAACCCATTTATATATTGCATCGGACTTTCCACAGCTCCTTCACACTCAATTAAAACTGTAGTTGTCATTTGGTAATTAGAAGGACTCTATTTAAAAAAGCTATTGACAAGCAACAAGATGAATGATACAGAAACACCATGATAAAAGAGCACTGGTAGGTGACAAATCCCTCATTCTGAGTTACTAAGGCTCATTTTTCAAACATGACAGCCTCTCATAAATAGCTTGCATTTCTCTCTGGCATATTTGGGACGTTGCACTATGGGAGAAACCAATGAAAAAGCCATTTCCTTTTTTGAGTTCTCTCTGGGAAAAGGAAAGATGCTTTCTAACTGGGTGGATGGAGGAATTTGTCATTCATTAAAGAAATAAAATCAGTACAATACTACAATACAAGAACACTTTTCTAGAGGCAAAAGACAACTCTAGGAAAGATGTTATCAAAGAAATCCATGACAAAGGTAAGCCTAAAAATAAGAAGACATGTAAATCTCTCTTTATTTGAGCCAGATCACTGTATAACTAAGCATATTTCAAATGAACAAAAGAAATGTTTTGTTCTAAAAAAAAAAAAAAAGAAATGTTTTGTTCTAAAATGGTAACGATAACCCTATATGCAAAACAGAAAAAGAGACACAGAAATACAGAACAGACTTTTGAACTCTGTGGGAGAATATGAGGGTGGGATATTTCAAAAGAACAGCATGTATACTATCTATGGTGAAACAGATCACCAGCCCAGGTGGGATGCATGAGACAAGTGCTCCGACCTGGTGCACTGGGAAGACCCAGAGGAATCGGGTGGAGAGGGAGGTGGGAGGGGGGATCGGGATGGGGAATACGTGTAAATCTATGGCTGATTCATATCAATGTATGACAAAACCCACTGAAATGTTGTGAAGTAATTAGCCTCCAACTAATAAAAAAAAAAAAGAAAGTAAGTTACAGATATCATGACATTTTACCACTAAATATATTATCATGCAACTCCTAAAAATAAATTTTACATAATCACACACACAAAAAAAAACTTGTATGAAATTCTTGCATTTTTTTGGAAAAATTCCAATAATAATGCTACTATTTTGTACATTGGATTTTTCATGAGTAAATCATATTCTCTAACCTCTATAGTTTAGAGTCTGTACAACTGTTAAATAGGACTGCAGTTATTTTGTGTACTTCTTATCCAATTGAATAAACTGAGGAATTTACAATACTAACCTATGCTGCTTTGACTGTAATGTCTTTTATTTGACAATAATTCCCTGAGAGAGGCAATTTGAAAAACATTAACTGAAGAATCTTACATACTCACACATCTGGATTCCTGATTCCTAAAAAGTAAAGTTATTCCCAAATTGTGTGAAGTTGAATAAAGCCCCAAGTTCAATATTAGGCAGATAGGAGTGAGAATACTTTGTTCAACAATCTTATAGTCACTGATTATTGCTTTTGCTTTTTACCCATCAATTGTTTCTTTATAATTTTGCACCCCAGATAACATTTTCCCTTACCTAACATTTTTTTTTTAAACTGGAAAAATTTCTCATAGAAAGAACACATGAAAAATCAAAAAGCAATACATTATTTTATGCCCATCCTCTTGTATGAAATTAATGGTTTAGTGAAATGGTGGCTACTGAATAAGATAGAGCCATGACAATTAGTTTAAAAATCATTGTAGGCACATGTGGAGCAGAAAGTCATGGAAAGTCCCAATTTCAAATCCACTCCATTTTATATGGACTTAGGATATCTCAACCACCCTGCAATCATACCTAGGATTTATTTTAGAATGAAATTGATAATGGAATGATTATTTAGGAGTCTCAGGGCAGGGAGCATATAAAGGCTTATTATTAATAGCAATCAGGTGTGAAGGACCATAATTAAGTTTTTATAAATATAGAATGAGGTATAGACTTCATCTTAAACCTCAAAATCACCTTCTAGGGAAAAGCAGGTTGGAGTGGAAGAAAAGATGAGAAATATGGTGCAGAGAGACAGAGTGGGAGTGGGTGATTTTCAGCTTTGTAGTTGCCTGAACTTCTGAAACTTTCACTGATGTTTCAAGTCAAGTGAAGTGAAGTCGCTCAGTCATGCCCGACTCTTTGTGACCCCATGGACTGTAGCTCACCAGGCTCTTCCACCCATGGAAATTTCTAGGCAAGAGTACTGGAGTGGATTGCCATTTCCTTACTCCCAACTGCATTTAATGAGAAAACCAAACATTTCATTTCAACATGTACCAGGGGTGGGGGGGGGGGGGGGAGAAACTGGAAGATTAGGATTGACACATAGATGCTGCTATATATAAAATAGATAACTAATATGGACATACCATATAGCACAAGCCAAGCTTCAATGGTACATGAACCGAGAAATTTCAGTTGTTCAAGCTGGATTTAAAAAAAGGTAGAGGAACAAGTGATCAAATTGCCAACATCCGTTGGATCAAAGAAAAAACAAGTTCCAGAAAAACATCTACTTCTGCTTTATTGACTATGCCAAAGCCTGTGACTGTGTGGATCACAACAAAATGTGGAAAATTCTTCAAGAGATGGGAATACCAGACCATCTTATCTGCCTCCTGAGAAATCTGTATGCAGGTCAAGAAGCAACAGTTAGAACTGGACATGGAAAAATGGACTGGTTCCAAATCCAGAAAGGAGTACACCAAAGATATATATTTCACCCTGAATATTGAACTTATATGCAGAGTATATCATGAGAAATGCTGGGCTGGATGAAGTACAATCTGGAATCAAGATTGCCGGGAGAAATATCAGTAAACTCAGATACGCAGATGACACCACCCTTACGGCAGAAAGTGAAGAAGAGCTAAAGAGCCTCTTGATGGAAATGAAAGAGGAGAGTGAAAAAGTTGGCTTAAAACTCAACATTCAGAAAACTAAGATCATGGCATCTGGTCCCATCACTTCATGGCAAATAGATAGGGAGACAATGGAAACAGTTCAGTTCAGTTCAGTCACTCAGTCATGTCCGACTCTTTGCCACCCCATGAACTGCAGCACACCAGGCCTCCCTGTTCATCACCAACTCCCGGAGTCCACCCAAACCCATGTTCATTGAGAACCCATGTTCATTGAGTCGGTGATGCCATCCAACCATCTCATCCTCTGTCGTCCCCTTCTCCTCATGCCCTCAATCTTTCCCAGCATTAGGGCCTTCTCGAATGAATCAGCTCTTCACATCAGGTGGCTAAAGTGTTGGAGTTTCAGCTTCAACATCAGTCCTTCCAATGAACACCCAGGACTGATCTCCTTTAGGATGGACTGGTGGATCTCCTTGCAGTCCAAGGGACTCTCAAGAGTCTTCTCCAACACCACAGTCCAAAAGCATCAATTCTTCAGTGCTCAGCTTTCTTCACCGTCCAACTCTCACATCCATACATGACCACTGGAAAAACCATAGCCTTGACTAGACAGACCTTTGTTGGCAAAGTAATGTCTCCACTTTTTAATATGCTGTCTAAGTTGGTCATTACTTTCTTTCCAAGGAGTAAGTGTCTTTTAATTTCGTGGGTGCAATCACCATCTTCAGTGATTTTGGAGCCCAGAAAAGTAAAGTCAGCCACTGTTTCCACTGTTTCCCCATCTATTTGCCATGAAGTGTTGGGACCAGATGCCATGATCTTAGTGTTCTTAATGTTGAGCTTTAAGCCAATTTTTTCACTCTCCTCTTTCACTTTCATCAAGAGGCTCTTTAGTTCTTCTTCACTTTCTGCCATAAAGGTGGTGTCATCTGCATATCTGAGGTTATTTCTCCCAGCAATCTTGATTCCAGCTTGTGTTTCATCCAGCCCAGCATTTCTCATGATGTACTCTGCATGCAAGTTAAATAAACGGTGACAATATACAGCCTTGATGTACTCCTTTCCTGATTTGGAACCAGTCTGTTGTTGCATGTCCAGTTCTAACTGTTGCTTCCTGACTTGCATACAGGTTTCTCAAGAGGCAGGTCAGGTGGCCTGACATTCCCATCTCTTTCAGAATTCTCCACAGTGTATTGTGATCCACACAGTCAAAGGCTTTGGCATAGTCAATAAAGCAGAAATAGTTGTTTTTCTGGAACTCTCTTGCTTTTTTGATGATCCAGCAGATGTTGGCAATTTGATCTCTGGTTCCTCTGCCTTTTCTAAAACCAGCTTGAACATCTGGAAGTTCATGGTTCATGTATTGCTGAAGCCTGGCTTGGAGAATTTTGAGCATTATTTTACTAGCATGTGAGATGAGTGCAATTGTGGGGTGGTTTGAATATTCTCTGGCATTGCCTTTCTTTGGGATTGGAATGAAAACTGACCTTTTCCAGTCGAAACAGGGACAGGCTATTTTCTTGGGCTCCAAAATCACAGCAGATGGTGACTGCAGCCATGAAATTAAAAGACACTTGCTCCTTGGAAGAAAAGCTATGACCAATCCAGACAGCATATTAAAAAGCAGAGACATTACTTTGCTGACAAAGATCCATCTGAGTCAAAGCTATGGTTTTTCCAGTAGTCATGTATGGATGTGAGAGATGGACTATGAAGATAGCTAAGCGCCGAAGAATTGATGCTTTTGAACTGTGGTGTTGGAGAAGACTCTTGAGAGTCCCTTGGTCTGCAAGGAGATCCAACCAGTCCATCCTAAAGGAGATCAGTCCTGAATATTCATTGGAGGGACTGATGCTGAGCCTGAAGCTCCAATACTTTGGCCACCTTATGGGAAGAACTGACTCATTAGAAAAGACCTTGATGCTGGGAAAGATCAAACACAGGAGGAGAAGGGGGTGACAGAGGATGAGATGGTTGGATGGCATCACCAACTAAATGGACATGAGTTTAAGGAAGTTCTGGGAGTTGGTGATGGACAGGGAAGCCTGGCGTGCTGCAGTCTATGGGGTCACAAGGAGTCGGACACGACTGAGAGACTCAACTGAACTGAACTGATATAGCTCAAGGAAATCTATCCAATGCTATGTAATGACCTATATAGGAAAAAAAAATCTTAGAAAGAGTAGATATAGGTATGACTCATTCACTTTGCTGTGTACCTGAAATTAACGCATTGTAAATCAGCTATATGCCAATAAAAATTTTTAAATATGGTCTGGAGAACCTTCAAAACACTGATATAACTCAATATGAGACTCAGATGAGGTCCTCTCTGTTTTTTTTTCAAAAGTTATTTTGTTGGAGATTGATTGATATCCTGTCAATGTGTGTGGCTAGTCCCATCAAAGGGAAGATCTAATAATATACACAGAGTTGACTTAGGGGTAACACAGTTTCTACCAGCTCCACAGTATTCCCTACCTCAGATTATTACTTTCTTTAGTTTATTACTTACCTCTATTACCTGTCTGATTCTACCATGGCCTAGACTGATATATGGGGTGTATTTGTGAGACTAAAGTTCTTTCAGAGAATTTGCTAAAGGAAAAGAAGCGTAAGAGATATCTATTGTTATAAAGTGCTGGTATTATGATTTGAAAGTCAAACCTCTCTAGCACAGGCAGCTAAATGATATTATTTGTCAAATACCAAGAATTCATTGAAAATGCATTTTTATGGCTATTGAAATGATAGAATTTCTTTACATTAGCTAACATCCAGCCATGGACTATTGCATTTAAATTCTAGGACTTCTGGATGGCATTCTGAGATTTTTATGACTGCCTTGGAATCTTCAACACTCTCTCCTTGAAAAAGCCAGTTTCAAATTACCTACTCTGGCTGGTGGCCAAGGTATTTTTTTTTCCCTCTATAATTATTATTATTTTATTCAAATGGTGAGTCAAAGTTTAATTTTTGAAAGTTAAAAAGTGAACATCACTCTCATACAAGTAAAAAATGAGTATGTGTCCAAAATTATTTTATTCATAAATTAGTTAACTAGCAGGATGGTTCAAAGCTGGTTCGCACAATATCTGAGGAGCTGGGTGTTGGATGAGTTTTTTAAAAAAAGAAAAGGAGTGTTAATATTGTTATTCTATTCTATAGGACATCATAATTCCTATAATTTGTAGGTTAATATCCTCAAAGACAATAAAAACATAACTGTAGGAGTTTTCTTTTTTGTTCATTTGGCAGAGAGCCTGTCAATTCATTCAATGTATTTTATTCATCCATTCAACAAATATTTAATTCATATTATGTGCAGGATACTTGTTATGCAGAAAAACAAAAACAAATTTATTCTTATAACAAATATTGAGTTCTTACTGCGTGCCAAACCCTCTTCTAGAAATCGGGAAGCATGATAAACCAAAGAGAAACATATCCTTACTTATAAATCAAACTTCTATCTAGAATGCAATAAAATAAAATGTGTAAAGTTAATGGCATATTAGATGATAATGACAGAAGGACAAAGTAAAGCAGGTAAAAGTATAAAATAAAACACCTGGATTCATTTTTCATGTTTGACTGCTAACAGCCTTCAAACCCATCATAAAACGCTTATCTTAAGTCCCACATCTGAGCCGGTAAGGAAGCCTGGGTGGCCTCACTTTTCCTTGGCAGGAAGTTAATCTTGCACAGCCCAGTCCATGCCTGCATGCAGGAGTGTTCGCTGGAGCCTCACCTCCTGTTGGGGAAGTTAATAGAAATTGTCTTGTTCAGGCTTCAGAGGCCACAATAGGCCTTTGACTGAACAGAGACCCTGAAGAGAATTACAAGTCAAACTGCCAACCATCAGAAAGGATGTAAGTAAGTCTTGAGGACCAACAGGTTAGGAAGGGAGTGAGTCATGAAGCTTCCTGGACTCTGGGAATCTGGGCAGTTCTCTGGGATCAGCCAGCATTCAGAAACTTACAACCAGAACTACAAAGATTTAACATGAGAGCCAGAGTCTTGTATTTGCATGCAAAGTGATAACTATCAGCCTGCAGGCTGGAGGTCCTCACTGACCCGGACCTTCCCAAATGAGTCCCACAGTTTCAGGGACTTCCCAGTACTGCTTGGATCTGGATGTAGGCACTTCCCCAGTGGTGATGTATAAACATTTATTTTTTTTACTGTATTGCTTGTCATCATACTGCAACTTACTATTAATACAATAAATTTCCTTACTTATTGCTTTATTAAGTGTAGAGTGGTTATTTTGCCAGGGAATCCTCTGAACCTAAAACAGAAAGTAAATCTTTCAGCAGAACATAAATCTTTGGGCAGAACACCCCCTAACTACCATAATGAAATCCAACCCTTCTCCCTTCCCTGCTCTCTCCTGCCATTTTTGACCTGCTTAGCAAACTGGATTGGTTATTCCCAGAACTTCATCATGTAGTAAACTCTTTCTACCCTCTTGCCATGTGTATGGCATCATCAGTTTGTGCATCTGAACACATATTGTGTGTGTGTTGGGGGTGGGGATGAGTTCCAACTCAGAGTTCTAACTCTGTGAAACATGGCTACAAGGGAACAGGATAGTATTGTTTTGGGGAGAAATGCTACAGAGGACAGGCGGTTGGTAAAGCTCAGTTGGTAAAGAATCTGCTTGCAATGCAGGAGACCCTGGTTTGATTCCTGGATCAGGAAGATCCATCCCCTGGAGAAGGGATAGGCTACCCACTCTGGTATTCTTGGGCTTCGTTTGTGGCTCAGCTGGTAAAGAATCTGCCTGTAATGTGGTAGACCTGGGTTCGATTCCTGGCTTGGGAAGATCCCCTGGAGAAAGGAAAGGCTACCTACTCCAATATTCTGGCCTGGAGAATTTCAAGGACTGTATAGTCCATGGGGTCACAAACGGTAGGACATGACTGAGGGACTTTCAAAGGAAGAAGGGGTGTGAACCATGTGGGTATCTTAGAGCAGAATAGTCCAGGAAGAGAGAATTGATTGCTCAAATGCCTGGAGGCAAGGACATGCTTTGAATTCAATATACAGCAAGAAGACCCATGAGGCTGGAGTTGAGAGACCAAATGGGAAACTAGGGGTGAAAATGACTAGGGAAGTAATGGTTGGAGGAGCAGATCAAGTAAGATCGAATGGGCCACCATTAGGATATTTTGGCTTTTTCACTGGATGAGATGCAGAGGTCCTAGAGAAATTTGGAGCAAACATAAGCTTACATAGATTGAGAATATTTGAACTTGCAATGTAATAGAATCACTCTGTTGCTATTTTAAGAAAATACAAAGGCTGAGGTTATACCTATTATGAAACACTTGGAAGGCAAGAAATGAGAACAAGGCTAGACCTGGCTGGTAGCAGTGAAAGTGAGACAAGGTGGTCAGCTTCTCTTCTGAAGATCAAGCAGCAGAAAGTTCTCAGGTTGGGTGTAGAACAAAAATGAGAGGAGTCAAGAATGACTGCAAAGTCTGTGGCCTATGCAAATGAGAGAACAGGTTGGGCATCCTATATATGATCATAGGGAAGGTTGAAAGTGTTAGTTGCTCAGTTGTGTCTACCTCTTTGCGACCCCATGGACTGTAGCCCACCAGGCCCCTCTGTCCATGGAATTCTCTAGGCAAGAATACTGGGGTGGGTTGCCATTCCCTTCTCCAGGGGGAGCTTCCTAGCCCAGGAATCAAACCTGGGTCTCCTGTATTGCAGATTCTTTACTGCTTGAGCCACCAAGGAAGGTCTCATAGGAAAGAGTAGTGAGATCACATACAATACTAAAAAGCAAAACTTGCTATGTTATGATGGTGGACTTTAGAGAGAGTGGTCAATGTGACTGAGTAATGAGGGGTGATATTGTAATGTGAGCATCAAGGAAAGAAAATATTCCAGGCTTGATCTTTCAAAATAATTTTTACTTATTTGTTTATTTTTGGCTGCTCTGGGTCTCCGTTGCTGTGTGTGGGATTTCTCTAGCTGTGGTGAGCTGGGACTGCTCCTCACTGAGTCTCATAGGCTTCTCATTGCGGTGGCTTCTTTTGTTGCAGAGCTCAGGCTCTAGGACATGTGGGCTCAGTGCTTGCAGCACTTAGGCTTAGTTGTCCCACAGCACGTGGACTCTTCCTGGACTAGGGGTCAAACCTGTGTACCCCGTACTGGCAGATCGATTCTTAACCACTAGACCACCAGGGAAGCCCTCAGGGTAGATTTTTGAAGAAGAGAGAGGGAAAGTCCCCAAAGTTCAGAGAGGTCAACCCTTCTCAGTTTTGATTGGTAATTCCCTATAACCTGAGCTGCTTTGCCAACTTTCAGCAACTCTCATTTCATCCACTTCTGGTCTTAAAAGACTTTTCCACCCACTGGTTCCTTTTCTTCTTTTAAGACCACCATAACTTAGGAGTAGACATTTAGGGTGACTTGTTAATCTGTAGTAGGGCTTCCCAGGTGGCACCAGTGGTAAAGAATCTGCCTGCCAATGCAGGAGATGCAAGAGAGACATGGATTCGATCCCAGGGTCAGGAAGATCCTCTGGAGGAGGAAATGGCACTTCACGCCAGTATTCTTGCCTGGAGAATCCCATGGTCAGAAGAGTCTGGCAGGCTACAGTCCATGGGGCCACAAACAGTCAGACATGACTGAGTGAGCACAAAATGTATAGTAAATGCTGTTTTCAAGTGAGTTGCTGATCTGAGTCCATATATACTTGAGACATCAGGGATATATACTCATCACAATATAATGCAAAACAAACCCCAATTCATGAAAAAAGTGTCTCTCTAGATATGAAATTTTAACTTTTCTACTGGGTGTTCTGGTATCTTTTAGACACAGCTTGAGTTCAACAGCTAGCAAATCAGAGTCCACAGGAATTGTCACCATAACCTCTACCCTTTGGACCAAGGGGCTATGAATGTGATTTTTGTTATTTAAAATCTTCATGTCTGATCTAATCATTATAGCAAATGATATTAAATAACAAGAAGCTACAATTCCCTGGTAGCTCAGCTGGTAAAGAATCCTCCTGCAATACAGGAACCCCAGTTCAATTCCTGGGTCAGCAAGATCTGCAGAAGAAGGGACAAGTTATCCACTCCAGTATTCTTGGTCTTCCCTGGTGGCTTAGATGGTAAAGAGTCTGTCTGCAATGTGGGAGATCTGGGTTTGATCCCTGGATTGGGAAGATCCCCTGGAGAAAGGAACAGCTACCCCCTCCAGTATTCTTGCCTGGAGAATTCTGTGGACAGAGGAGCCTGGTGGGCTACAGTCATGGGGTACCAAAGAGACCTACATGACTGAGCAACTTTCACTTTCACAATTCACTAGATTATATTGGTACTCAGGAGATTTTTAATCATTTCCTGATATAGACAGCAGAAACTTCTGCTTGTTGCATTCAGTTAATCACTGGATTTATTTCAGTTCAGTCACTCAGTCGTGTCCGACTCTTTGTAATACCTCAACGCTCAGATTTCTTTTATGGTCCAACTCCATACATGACTACTGGAAAAACCATAGCTTTGTCTAGACCGATCTTTGTTGGCCAAGTAATGTCTCTGATTTTTAATATGCTGTCTAGGTTGGTCATAGTTTTTATTCCAAGGAGCAAGCGTCTTTTAATTTCACAGTTGCAGTCACCATCTGCAGCCCATGATTTTGGAGCCCAAGAAAATAAAGTCTGTCACTGTTGCCCCATCTATTTGCCATGAAGCGATGGGACCAGATGCCATGATCTTAGTTTTTTGAATGTTGAGTTTTAAGCCAGCTTTTTCACTCTCCTATTTTACTTTCCTCAAGTGTCTCTTTTTAGATTCTATTGGTTGATTTTTTGGTTAATGTTCACATCAACTTCTTAATCAATTCACTTACCTGTGGTGATGAAAATGTTCTGGAATTAAATAGTGGTGATGTCACATAACTTTGTGACTATACTAAAAATTGAATTGTAAAGTCTAAAAAGATAAATTTTATGATATATGAATTATAGTTCAAAAAGTGTTATATCTATCTGTCTATATCTATATCTGTATCTATCTATATGTATATACACTCCTACAAATCCTGATATCTTGATAATATTCTCTCAAGGAAACATACTGGATATTGGGGGGTATGTCAAAGCATCATCAAATGCTGTGAGCCATGGGGATTACCAGGATGATGCTGAATGATGACTTTCATCATCTTAGCATTAATGTCAGCTGTTAAGTTTCTTCTGTACCCTTAGGGTCATAAATAGCCAATGGGTATTCATCTTAATAGTAGAGTAGTAGTGTGATTTACTAGTTTTGATCTCATTGTAGAATAACAAGCACCCAAGTTAAGGAGCTATCCAAAAATGATGTGTCTATGCTGTAATGTCCTCATGAATTCACTGAAACTACTTTGCCCTTAAGCTGAAAATAGAATAAAGAAGATTTTAGTTATTTATTTATAGTCACCTAACAACTTGATAGCGGATGCCCCATGGAAATTTTTATTATCTTTTTATGTACAATGGTAACCTGTTGCTTGCCCATTTTATTAAAAAATAATTTAATTGGCAGGATATTTCAGTGCAGATATTGGTATACTAGAGCTTTGAAAACAGATGTTCCATAGGTCAAATATATGTTTGGTTGTTTTCATTTGTCTTATAAGACAGTAAACATGGGCAGGCGTTTGTTTCTCAAGTCGAGCTGCTTAGCACCACTGCAATGACTATTAATTTGCCATCTTTCCATCAGCTTCACGGCTTCAGTTTGAGACCCCAGCCTTGGCAATCTTCAGGAAGATTTATCTCCTAGGTGTTTTTATGACACCAACTAAAATGAGAAACCCATGGGATCAAAGAGTTGGACATGACTTAGTGACAGAACAACAATGACAACAAAATGAGAAATACAGCTCATTCAAGAATTTGCCTGCCACACTCCTCTTACTTAAAATAGCTAGACTGAATGATTACTAATTTGAGGTCTCATAAGGGTAGATTTGTTTTATTCTAACTTTGGTAAGGTTTTGGAGAAGTCAACATTGTTTACTAAATAGTCTGCTTCTAGCTAGACTGAATGATTACTAATTTGAGGTCTCATAAGGGTAGATTTGTTTTATTCTAACTTTGGTAAGGTTTTGGAGAAGTCAACATTGTTTACTAAATAGTCTGCTTCTCTCCCTGTAGTCCCTCTTTATTGTGGGAGGACTTTAACTGCACTCTTGACTCAAAAGCAGACTGAACTTGGTTTGACCAAAGACATTTGAACTATAGTGATCTATGTTACCCTCAGGCAGAAATTTCACTATCTTGAGCAAAACCTGCTATTCCTCTCTTGTCCCTCCTACAACCACAGGTCATTTCCAAGACAGAATTTTTCCTTTCAGCTTTGAACCTCTGCCTCTTCTCTCCTACAATCAAGCCTCTAGTCTGGCCTATTTGATTTCTTCTACATAACAAATTATCTCTGAGTTACTTAGCTGCCAGCTTATAGTTATTCTTTGCATTTTCTCAGTAGAAGGGAGAGAGGGTTTAAACAATCCTTTGGTTGAAAAGGAGAAGACATGTCTGAGAGGTAGAAGGTCAACAATGTCAACTGGCTAACTAAAATATTGCTGAAGTTGGCAAGTGAGTATCATTCCTGAAGCATCTTAAAATCTGCCACATCAGCCTTGTCCCTCCTGACCTCTTCTTTTTAAGGGTTCCTACAGGCTCATATTTGTTGTTCCAATTCAAACAGCCACTGTGCCAAGCTAGAGGTATTTGTGGTGGATACACTTCTTCCAGACTGTCCAGCTTCTTGCCCTACCCTATCCAGAATAAAGTGTCATACTTTCCCCTTCCTTTCCTTTTACTGCCCACTTTTGAAACTCCTGGAGTTAAACTGCTCTCCCATGTGTTAGTTAAGACACATTCTTTTAATTTTTGTGCTTATCTGATGTTTCCTTTCATTCAGCCTCTTATTGGTGAATTCAATTCTCCCTGTCTCTGCAGCATGATAAGAATCATGAGAGCTACTAGGCTGTCTCTGCCAGGCCATTGCATTTGATACTGCAGGTTGAGATCCAATGGGCAGGAAATCAGGAAGGGAAGATGGAGGTAAGGTGGGAGGGAGAAAGACCCAGCTGCTAGCCACAGGCAAAAGATGGGACCTACCAGAGGGGACTGAAATCTGTGTCAGTTCTCTTTGCCTCTGACCCAGGTGGAATGGGTCTCCTGTAGAAGCTGGGACTTTTTGTCACAAATCTGACCATGCATATGTGGTCTAGGAGTCAGAGAGGCCAAAGCACGATCCAGGGGCAGACGGAGCAGTTACAGCCCCAGTTGTGCCACCAATGGTATGAATCATCAGGTCAGAGACAGTGTGTAGAGGATAAACAACTGCTCCTTTAACTCCATCCTCCATGTACAAGAATCTCTCTTATGGCTCGTTCTAGTTGAAACATAAAGGATCAATCAGAGGTCAAGCTGTACACGTATGTGTGTGTGCTGTCACTTCAGCCATTGTCTTACTCTTTGTGACCCCATGGGCTGTAGTCTGCCAGCTTCCTCTGTCCATGGAATTTTTCAAGCAAGAATACTGCAGTGGGTTCCCACTTCCTCCTCCAGGTTATCTTCCCAACCCTGGGATACAACCCACATTTTTTTGCATCTCCTGAATTGGCAGTTGGTTTCTTTACCAGTGATCTATGTGGGAGTCCCTGTAAACATTAGATATTCAACTTTAAAACTTTGCTTCTGATTATTCTAAGGGTTTGAGTCTGGGTAATTTGGGAAATGGTGGAAGTTATCTACAAAAAGAGGGAAGATAAGAGAAAGCTGGTTTAGACACTCTTAAGTGTTGTCTAGAACCAAGTATATTGCATTTGAGTGGCTATTAGCTTTGGGTAGCTCTTTTGTGACAATAAATGTAAAATTTACTGAGCATTCATTGTATCCCAGAAAGTACCTACAATATCATACCTTTGTAATACCTTATGTTAGATAGATGCTCTCTCTCTTGATTTTAGAGAAAAGGAAACACATCATTAGGTTTCAGACACCTGCTCAAGGTTATATGGTAACAACTGGCAGACCCAGAACTGGCAACCAGACAGACCTTTTCATTATGCTACATGGCCTAATTTCTGCTGTATGTACTTAAAACTGCTACTTGATTTGTTATCAAGGTGTCATACAGGCTTGACTTTAATGAACTTTTCTGGGAAATCTTAGAGAAGCAAAATATCAAAGATAAAGGTAGAGTGAATGCTTTCTGACACATATAAAGGTATAGGTGAAAATTCTATCCTCTTTATTCACTAGGGTTGGTTGCTTTCTAAGATACACACCATTAAATAGTGTTTTACACAAAAAGAAAAAAAAAATTGACAGCTAACAGAAAAATGTAAGATAAACTGTGTAGGAACAGAGGAAATAAAACGTGCTTCAAACCTTGCCTGGAAGCTTACACTTTAAAAGGAAATTCTTTAAAAATAAATATCAGAAGATTATTTTGTCAATATTGTCTATAATATTGACAAGAATTATCACAGCTTCATAATTTAGGCTTTTAGTTCTGAATTAATTTTATATTGTTGCATAACAAATTACTATAAACTTAGCATCTTAAACATTTGTGTCTCCCCAAAATGTGTCTCTGATATGAGGATTAATTTAAGCTGAATATTTTTAAGAAGAAGACAACTTAGGAAGTGTTTCTTCTTATTAATACTCCCCACCTCCCTTGTCTAAAAGAATTTAGGTAAAGGGCTTGATCCCATGATAGAGCCATCACCAGGTATTCTTGCAAAGAATACAGGGAAAGTGCCCTAGGGGAAATTCAGCAGGGCTTAGAGATCAGAGTCCACTCTTTGTCCTATTGTCTCTGCAGGTCCAGCAAAAGTTTGTTTACCGGATACTTGCTTTTAATCTCCACGTGAATTGCCTTCCTCCCCTTTGAAGTCTCAAACCACCTACCCATACCATTCTCTTTTGTCTTAGGCTGAAGATCATACTTAAAATGAGGGTTTTGGCCATTTTGTCCAGTAACTCAGTTTTTCTGAGTTTCTTCCAGGGCTTCCCAAGTGGCACAGTGGTAAAGAATCCAACTGCCAATGCAAGAGACTTGGGAAATGCTGATTCAATGCCTGGGTCAGGAAGATCCTCTGGAGAAGGAAAGGGCAACCCACTCTGGTATTCTTGCCTGGGAAATCCCTTGGGGGTGGCAAAAGAGTCAGACATCACTTAACCACTAAACAACAGAACAGATGTTACTAAACTTTAGTTTGATTTTCCTCTGTTAACCTGTCTCATGCCAGTTTAATGCTTAGACCAGCTGTTAAAGAAAGCATTTTTATACAAACGGAGAAACACGAGCACAGGCCAAATGATGTTAAACCACACATCTTGTAAACAAAGTGGGTCCTTGGGTGGATAAAGAAAAGCAGGAACCACCAGACTGACAGGAAACCACACATTTTGGGGTGACAAGCGTCTTGGAGGAAGACAAAGAAAGATCAGAAAAGGAACCTCAGAATGTAATCTTTCACTAATATGCTTTCATTACATTAAAGTTAGCCTTGTAGATAAGAAGTACCCAATATGCATTGATGCCAGGACACTTCCAATCAAATCTAAAAATGGACAAAAATCCTTCCTCCTCTTGGGAAGTTGGAGCTGGGATGAGAATCATGGAATAAGATCCTGAAGCCCCCTATCCCCCCATGAATATTTCATTTCTTCATTTTTATACCCTGCATGACCAGCTTGCCAAAAAGTTCAGGGCAACTACTCACTTGAGACTGCTTACTCTCCCCTTGAGAGCATACCATAGCATAAATAAATTCTTGCTTTGCTTTCTTCACCTCCCTGTTTCATCTCTGAATTCTTTCTGCAATGAGACAAGAATCAACTCTCTGATAAGGCAGCCAGATGCATCTAAAAGGGCAGAGGAAATTTTCTTCCTCCCTTATCCTGGCTATAGACCTTGCATGTCCAAACTCTTGAATTCTTCTTGTGCTCCTATTCAGAGAAATCTCTACTTTTAGGAAAGCTTCTCCAACTAAATAGGTCCATTGAGATAATCTCTTTTTGTCTTTTAAGGTAACAAAACTGTGTGAGTGACACCAGGGTCTGAAGGTCATGAGAACCATCTTAAAATTCCACTTACTATAGGTTTTACAGTCTATGACCAGATAGAAGAAATCTAGATAAGTGATTGGGACAGATTAAGACATGTACTTACTACAACTTATTAAATGAAATATAGCAATTGAAAAGATTGTATTTAATGTCACCATTAAGGGAAAATTTATCAATTCTCTCCAAGAAGCTTATCACAATGTATGACAAAATTTTTATAATTTGGTCAGAAGAAACGTGGGTTAACTTCATTCAGGAAGATTAAAAAATTTCTCAAAGCGAACTTTGTTAAAACTTCAGGGAATATACATCTGTGAATCCTTTGCTTCATATCTTGCTCTGGTTTGACTCTAATAGTGGCTTTTCTAATATTTTTGACAAGCTTGAATTTGAAATAGAAAAATCCTTCAATATCACAAACAGGCAATATTTGTGGAAAGCCATGGTTGGAATGTTTTTAAAATAGGTCTCACTAGATAGACAGATATTGGATTTACCTGGTGGCTCAGTGGTGAAGAATCCACCTACCAATTCAGGAGACATGGGTTCAGTCCCTGGGTTGGGAAGATCCCCTGGAGAAGGAAGTGGAAACCCACTCCAGTAGTCTTGCCTGAGAAATCCCATGGACAGAGGAGCCTGGTGGACTATAGTCCATGAGATTGCAAAAGAGACATGACTTAGCAACTAAACAACAACAATAACAACAAGATAGATAGATAAATATTTTTAAAATTCAGATGTGTAGATTATTAGAACTCAGAGGATATTTTTAAAGAGCCAGGAAGTTAGAATCTAGAAGAAGAAGCTATAGATGATGGCTCAGTAAAAAGAGACACTACATCTGGGTAACAATATATTATTATTATGATGTCCCTTTTCCTTCAGATGTTCATTTTCCTTTTATTTGCATCTATTGCTATGTAAGTTCCAATCATTTGAAAGTGAAACAACCAATGACACTGGTTATTTCACAGATGAAAAAAAATCCACAAAACACTTCACTGAAAAGTAAGATTCTGTATCCAAACCAGTCTAAGAAGTTTTTTTTACTTCTTTTGATCTAGACCTTCACTCTTGTAACTGATTGGCTAACTGCACTCCCATAGCCCTTGTAAGGAACCTGTACCAACAAGCAGAATAATTACCTGAAAGAGCAAAGCATTTATTTTTAAGCACACTTGAGGGCCTAATGATTCCACTCAAGAGCTCTTGAAAAATTCTCTCAATTACTCCAACAAGGATTCTGATGGATAACTGCCTCAAATTTACACTGAACTCTACTCTACAAAACTGACCTTGCTTTTATTCTGTTAATCTCTCACTTATACTCTCACATCTTTTATAGATTTATCTGCCTTTAAGCTCCTCCCACTTCTCTTCCCCACACAAATGATTACTGTTTTCCACTTTTTAAATATGTACTTTCATTCCCCTGATTTTAATTAATTTATCAGGTTATGCTACATCCTGTCTCTTTAGGTCATCAAGATTCCTTATTCTGTCTAATTGTGCATCTAATTAGGAAACATTCCCTTGTCTTTAATTACGGGAAGAAAAATAGTTGCTGTAACTCATTACATAGACATTGCTACAGATAAATCTTTTTGGCTTAAAAAGAATATTTTAAATTGTTTTTGTGATATAAAATTCATATTTTATGGGAAAAAAATTAAACATAAAAATTCTTGCCCTTTGGCCTCTTCTCTCTTCCTACTGGGTATTGTGTATTTGCATCACGCATCAACCAAACCTCTGTCATAAGCAAGAAGACCTGCTCAACCCCGAAGAGCAACTTCTCTTGACATCAGTAAAACAACTCCTCCAAATATAACATGCCTTCTTGATGTTTTAAGGGGGTCACATGACCCACCACAATGGCACTTATGTCTGGATTATGTGAGCTGTCAATAATGCATCATTTGATGCACAGCCTTCTGTCTCAAAAAAAGAAAAAAAGCTATAAACTATGTCTTGACATCTTTTTAAAAATTATTTTTATTGGAGTATAATTGTTTTACAAACTTGTATTAGCTTCTTCTGTACAACAAAGTGAATCAGCTATATGTATAATATATTCTTTCGCTCTTGAACTTCCCTCTCACCCCATCCCCATCCCACAATTCTAGGGCATCACAGATAACTGAAATGAGCTCCCTGTGCTGTATAAAACACGTTCCCATTTGCTGACTCTTTTACATATGGTAGTGTATATAAGTCAATGATATTCTTCCAGTCATCCTCCTGTTCCCCCATATAAACTGTCTTGACTTCTAATGGGAGGGAACAACAATTCTCAGACCTTTCTGAGATGCTCTTCCCAGGTTATAATCCTCAAATTTGGCTCAAATAAAATTTTCAATTTTTTTTCTTAGATCGACTGACGTTGACATTTTCCTGAATCAAGCTTCTAATCCTGAAAGCTATTCTTGTCTCATGTACTCATTGATCTAGATATGAATCTTTTAAAAATAAAGATGACATTTATTGTGATTTCCTTGGAGCTCTCAACAAGTCTGGTAAGTAAGATGGTGCTACTTCTTAGTAACTGAAGCTTCTGAGAAGGTGATAAGAGTGAGGAAATGACTCATTAGAAAACTGCAGAGGTCTACCATGGGATTGAAGAGAATCTCCTTCACTCTCCTGGTGGTAAATACCAAGAACTAGGAAGAATCTGAGGTTTTACTATACTTGCGAGTTAACAAGAGAGATTTCCACAGTTTCATGGATGCTATCAATGCTATCAGAAGACACAAGGCTCCTGGGTCAGAGAAAAAGGACTGTTCATTACTCAAATAGGAGTATCCAGTGTACAGCATTGATACCGCTTCTCTGAGCCCTGAGTGACTGTGACACACAGGTTGTATTACAAGATGGGAACCATGAGCTTAGGAAACCCAATTTATTTAACAGTGAGCATTAAATCTGTCTGACTTTTCCCTCTGTGGCAGACATGATCACTATTATATCAAATAGCAAGCAAACCTCTCCTTTGTTTCTGAGGGGCACATGGTCTTTGATTGACGGCTTTTGCTGTACATACTTTTGAAAAGATAGTCCAGAACAAACGCAGTTAGTGCTCATAAAATGGACAGAAATGTGAGAGACACATGGAGAATTGGCTCCCATAATATGTTGTTAGGATTGGCAGAGACAGATATGAACAGCAGCCTAAGGCATTTTACACAAAAGTGCTGATGCAAAGATTCAAGTCAGCCTTGGTGTCATCTCGGATTATCACCTCTCCTTCACTTGCCACCTGCCCCCAGCAAATCTATTAACCTATCAAGAAGTCTGATTGACTGCATTCAAAATATCTCTCAAGCTTAGCCATTTCTCTCCACCTACTGCTGATTTAAGATGTCTTCATTTCTCCCCTGGACTCCTGTAATCTGTAATAGTCTTCTATGTTATAAGTCTTTTCTGCACTTGTACAGCCTGTCTCCGTGGAGCAGTTGGAATGATCATAGTGATCATTTACAACCTTAAATTAGATCATGCAACTGCCTCTGTAAAGTCATTCAGTAATCTGTAGCTGTACTTGGAAACTTGAACCCCTTGGCTTCCAAGGTCAACTTCATCAAGTCTTTCTCCCTGTTCTCCCTTGGCAATGTTTTGGCTTTTCTCTTTTGTCATATCTCCCTGTCTTCTATAATAATTTCCCCACCACCTAGCTCACTATCAATATAACTATATATGTAACCTATGTAGAAACTCTGCTTATTAGGTTTATATCATATACTACCAAGCACCATCATATTCAGTTCAGTTCAGGCGCTCAGTCATGTCCGACTCTTTGTGACTCCATGAGCCATAGCACGCCAGGCTTCCCTATCCATCATCAACTGCTGGAGTCTACCCAAACCCTTGTCCATTGAGTTGGTGATGCCATCCAACCATCTCATCCTCTGTCGTCCCCTTCTCCTCCTGCCCTCAATCTTTCCCAGCATCAGGGTCTTCTCAAATGAGTCAGCTCTTGCATCAGGTGACCAAAGCCTTGGAGTTTCAGCTTCAACATCAGTCCTTCCAATGAACACCCAGGACTGATCTCCTTTAGGATGGACTGGTTGGATCTCCTTGCAGTCCAAGGGACTCTCAAGAGTCTTCACCAACACCACAGTTCAAATGCATCAATTCTTCAGTGCTCAGCTTTCTTCACAGTCCAACTCTCACATCCATACATGACCACTGGAAAAACCATAGCTGTGACTAGATGGACCTTTGTTGGCAAAGTATTGTCTCTGCTTTTTAATATGCTATCTAGGTTGGTCATAACTTTCCCTCCAAGGAGTAAGCGTCTTTTAATTTCATGGGTGCAATCACCATCTGCAGTGGTTTTGGAGCCCCCCAAATATAAAGTCAGCCACTGTTTCCCCATCTATTTACCATCATATTTTTTGATTTAAAAAGTCTTCCTCCTGTCAACCCATCCTTAATGTATTTTCTTGAGATCAGGGACTTTGGTTCTTTCAGTTAATTATAATCTTAGCATTTAGAGCAGCTTCTACCATTATGTAGAAAATATTTGCTGAAACAATGTATGACCATAGGGCTATTAATTCAGCCAAGGATATAGAGCCTCTGGGCTTCCCTTATAGCTCAATTGGTAAAGAATCTGCCTGCAGTACAGGAGACCCAGGTTTGATTCTCGGGTTGGGAAGATCCCTTGGAGAAGGAAATGGCAACCCACTCCAGTATTCTTGCCTGGAGAATCCCATGGACAGAGGAGCCTGGCAGGCTACAGTCAATGAGATCGCAAGAGTTGGACAAGACTTAGCAACTAAACCACCACAAACACCATAGAATTCTAGATAAGTGAAACCTATGTGCTGTGCAGTTTTTCTCTCGGTAAAGTTAGAAGTTAGAGAAGTGTATAACTTATCTGAGTGGCGTAAGAATTCTGCACAGGCTCTGAGCAGACAAGGAGGGTTACCATAATAATCTAAAAGCTTGGTACCCAGTAGGAACTGGAGGGAAAGTAGAGTTGTTAGAAAACATGGGTGACCTCCCTTTGCAACAATAGCAAGCTCATTCCTCCTCAACCAATACACACAGCACTTATTTATTTTTCTGACTCTATTTTTAGAGAAGTTTCATGTTCGCAGCAATATTGAACAGAACATACAGAAATTTCCCATATACCTCTTGCCCTCAAATATGCATAACCTCTCCCTTTGTTAATATCTCCTACCAAAGTAGTACTTTTATTACAGTCGATGACCTACATTGAAACAATTTGACCCAAAGTCCATAGTTTACAGTAGGGTTCAGTCTTGGTGTAGTTCATCTATAGGTTTGGGGAAGTGTATAATGACATGTATTCATTATTATAATACCATAGAGAGTATTTTCACTGCCTTGAAAATCCTCTGTGCTCCACTTATTTATCCCAATCCTTTAACCCCTCACAACTACCGATCTATTTAATATCTTCATCATCTTACTTCTACTAAAATTTTATATAGTTGGAATCATATAGTAAGCTACCTTTTCAGATGGGCTTCTTTAAGTTAGTAATATACTTCTTTTCATGGCTTGATAGCTCATTTCTTTTTAGTGATGAATAATGTTTCATTGTCTGGATGTGCCATAGCTTATTTAGCCATTGGCCTCCTGAAAGACATCTTAGTTGCTCCCAAGTTTTGGCAGTTATGAATAAAGCTCTATAAATATCTGTCTGTAGGCCTTTGAGCAGACATGAATTTTCAATTCTGTCAAGAAAACACCAAGGAGCACAATTCTGAGACTGCTTCATAGAAGTATGTTTAATTCTATAAAGTGCGTGCACACACACACACACACACACACACACACACACACACACAAACTGCCTTCCAAAGTAGCTGCTTCATTTTGCATTTCTGCACCAGCAATAATGAGAGTTCCTATTACTTCATATTCTCACTAACATTTGATGTTGTCAACGTTCTGGATTTTAGCCATTCTAAGTTCTCATTTTCTTTCCCTTTTCCTTTTTTCTTTTTTTCTTTTGGAAAGAGGACAGTATTTGAAAGATCTGAAGTATAGAATAACTATTTTATTATTACTTTGAGACTATAGGTTGGTGACCTAGAAAAATAACTATTTAAATTTTTGCCCATATTTGGATTTGCATGGTTTATAGGCAATGGTGTCAGCAGCCTGAACCAGTGCCCTATCTTCTCTGGTTTCACATAGTATAGAAAATAAAAGCCAGCAGTAGGATAAATTCAAAAATTAGGATTTCAATATTAGCTTTAAGTGAGTTTATTGTTATTAATGGTAATTTTTTACCTCTTAATAAGCATCTTAACAAATGTAAATTGTCATAATTACCTTGTAGCTTCAAAAAATTATGGTAAAGAATTAGTTTTAATTGTTCTTAACAGGCAGGTGATCATTTAATTTAATAAGCAGTGCTAAAGAATGTTATAACACAATAAGGTAATGCTGGTGTCATAAAAAATGCAATCTTGACTTTAAAAGAAATATCATATGCTTTAAACCTGAGGAAATTTGTAATTAAAAACAGGACATAGGAAAACTAACTTTATTGATGTGAAAGTTCTTCTAGTTTCACTGTGGTAAGGAGCAAGTCCCAAAGGATATTTGAAATCATTAAAGAACTTCAGAATGGAAAGACAGCCGAAGTTTACAAAATTCTCCTCACAACTTTGATACAGGTGCCTTGGATCATTTTTTTTTTTATCACATAACTGCATTTTCCATTGTATCCTCATAATATTTATTTTTTTCTTTATTCTCTCATCTCTCAGCTACCTAGAATTATTGTCTACACTATGAAATTGCCACTATAGTTTAATAATGAAATATTAGTTTCCTAGGGCTGCCACAGACTTCCCAGGTGGTGCTAGCGGTAAAGAACCTGCCTGCCAATGCAGGAGACATGAGAAACATAGGTTCGATCCCTGGATTGGGAAGATCCCCTAGAGGAGGGAGCGGCAACCCACTCCAGTTTTCTTGCCTGAAGAATCTCCATGGAAAGAGAAGCCTGGTGGGTTATAGTCTATAGGGCCCAAAGATAACCCAGGATAATCTTACCTCAAGATCCTTACCTTAGTTACATCTGCAAAGATTCTTTTTCCAAGTAGGGGCACATTATAAGTTCCTGTGTAGACACAGATTTTGAGGTATACTATTCAATCCATTATGGAGAACAAGAAATGATTTCAGAAAGCCTGGAACAGTAAAGTGCTACAGGAAAATCCCCTGTCCTCTTGTGAAAAAGTAATTTTAAAATACAATTTTAATAGCATAATGATGATGAAATGCTTAAAGATAAAGGATATGCAAGATATTTAGTGAGAAAAAAAAAAATAACTTGAACTGGATCAAGTGTATATGTGTAAGGAAAGGACGTCCAGAAGAAAACCTAGGAGGAATTTGTAGTAACACGGGTTAGGCAAAGGTTTCCTAAGTGGAAGAAACATGAGCTCTAAAATAATTTATAAATTTAAACTTCTACTCTTTGAAAGCCATTATTTACTGCCAGGATTGTGGAAGTAATACCATGGAAGGGTAGCATGAAGGAGTTCGTGTGTGGTGATAAAACAGTTCAGTATCTTAACTATGGCGGTGGTTAAACAAATCTATACATGCGATAAAATTACATAGAACCAGACACACACACACATATACACATACACATAGAGAAATGAATTCATATAAATTCTGATAAAATCTGAATAAAGGCCCTAGTTACAACTATTGTACCAATATACCCTGATATACAGGCAAAAGATTTGAGAAGACATTTTACCAAAGAAGATATACAAATGGGAAATAAAGATAAGAAAAGATGTCCAATAGCATTAGCCATAAGTCAAATGCAAATTAAAAGCACAACAATATACAACTATAAGACTACTAGAATGGCTAAAATTATGGTTGAAAAAATTAAGTGTTGATGAGAATGTGGAATGGTTAGAACTCTAATAAATTATGGGTGGGAACGCAAAATGATACAACCACTCTGAGAAATAGTTATGCACTTTCTTGTATTATTAGACAATTAACATATGACGTAGCAATTCTACTTCTAGATACTTACCCAAGATAAATGATAATATATGTCCATATGAAAACTTGTATTTGATTGTTAGGAGAAGCTTGATTGGGCTTCCCAGGTGGCTCAGTGGTAAAGAATCTGCCTGCAGTACAGGAGATGAAGGAGACATAGGTTCAATCCCTGAATCTGGAAGATAACCTGGAGGAGGAAATGGCAACCCAGTAGACAGAAACTGGGAGCTAGCCAAGTTTCCTTCAGCTGATAAATGGATAAATGAATTGTAGCACATGTATTTGATGGCATACTAAAATAGACAAGCTGCTGATACATATAACCTTACGTAAAGGTAAGAAAACCTAGATTTAAGAGATTCTATTCTATATACTGCAAAATTTAATTTACATGAAATTCTCTGAAAGAAAAACCACAGAGATAAAAAAGCAGGTCAGTGATTACCAAGGGCAGGAAGTAGATACAGAAAATTGATTGCAAAAGGTCTGAGGAAGTTTTGTGGTAATGAAAATGTCCTACATCATTATATAACTAAAATGTGCTTACACAACTGTACATATTTTCAAAACTCAACAAATTTAGTAGCAAAATGAATGAATTTTATTTTATATAAGTTGCAGTTCAATAAAACTCATTTAAAAATCAAAAAAGGCAGAAGAGGATCACTGAATTGGATCACTATAAATTTAAATGGCTTCAGAACTTTAATCAGAAGAAATAGGAATGAATTTTTAAGAAAATAATCCACTGTGTATATGTACCACAGCTTTCTTATCCATTCATCTGCTGATGGGCATCTAGGTTGCTTCCGTGTCCTGCCTATTATAAACAGTGCTGCGATGAACATTGGGGTGCGCGTGTCTCTTTCAGATCTGGTTTCCTCGGTGTGCATGCCCAGAAGTGGGATTGCTGGGTCATATAACAGTTCTATTTTCAGTTTTTTAAGGAATCTCCACACTTTTCTCCATAGCGGCTATACTAGTTTGCATTCCCATCAACAGTGTGAGAGGGTTCCCTTTTCTCCACACGTTCTCCAGCATTTACTGCTTGTAGACTTTTGGATACCAACCATTCTGACTGGCGTGTAATGGTACCTCATTGTAGTTTTGATTTGCATTTCTCTGATAAAGAGTGATGTTGAGCATCTTTTCATGTGTTTGTTAGCCATCTGTATGTCTTCTTTGGAGAAATGTCTGTTTAGTTCTTTGGCCCATTTTTTGATTGGGTCATTTATTTTTCTGAAATTGAGCTGCAGGAGTTGCTTGTATATTTTTGAGATTAATCCTTTGTCTGTTTCTTCATTTACTATTATTTTCTCCCATTCTGAAGGCTGTCTTTTCACTTTGCTTGTAGTTTCCTGTGTTGTGCAAAAGCTTTAAAGTTTCATTAGGTCCCATTTGTTTATTTTTGCTTTAATTTCCAATATTCTGGGAGGTGGGTCATAGAGGATCTTGCTGTGATTTATGTTGGAGAGTGTTTTGCCTATGTTCTCCTCTAGGAGTTTTATAGTTTCTGTTCTTACATTTAGATCTTTAACCCATTTTGAGTTTATTTTTGTGTATGGTGTTAGAAAGTGTTCTAGTTTCATTCTTTTGCAAGTGGTTGACCAGTTTTCCCAGCACCACTTGTTAAAGAGGTTGTCTTTTTTCCATTGTATATTCTTGCCTCCTTTGTCGAAGATAAGGTGTCCATAGGTTCGTGGATTTATCTCTGGGCTTTCTATTCTGTTCCATTGATCTATATTTCTGTCTTTGTGCCAGTACCATACTGTCTTGATGACTGTGGCTTTGTAGTAGAGCCACTCAGCCATTAAAAAGAATACATTTGAATCAGTTCTAGTGAGATGGATAAAACTGGAGCTCATTATACAGAGTGAAGTAAGCCAGAAAGATAAACACCAATACAGTATACTAACGCATATATATGGAATTTAGAAAGATGGTAACGATAACCCTATATGCGAGACAGAAAAAGAGACACAAATGTATAGAACAGACTTTTGAACTCTATGGGAGAAGGTGAGGGTGGGATGATCTGAGAGAACAGCATCAAAACTTGTATACTATCAAGTATCAAACAGATCGCCAGTCCAGGTTGGATGCATGAGACAAGTGCTCGGGGCTGGTGCACTGGGATGACCCAGAGGGATGGGATGGGGAGGGGGGTGGGAGGGGGGATCGGGATGGGGAACACATGTAAATCCACAGCTGATTCATGTCAATGTATGGCAAAAACCACTACAATATTGTAATTAGCCTCCAACTAATAAAAATAAATGGAAAAAAAAAAGAAAATAATCCACATAGAGAGACAATGAATAATAATCCATGAGATTTTTAGACTTCGAAGCTTAAATCTACATTGTGCTTTTTGCCTCGAAAGACTAACGCCTGTAACTTTACATTCTAACAATGGTCTCTAGTCTCTAATGGACCTTTTCCTTGGCATTTAAGAGTGCTTCAGGCTTTGCTATCCTAAAAAGTCTGCCAGTCCATTGTTATCCTATTCCAGATGTTACTTTATATTTCTCCTCTTTACAGCCAAGCTACTTGGATTTTTTTTTTTTTTTAAGATGTCTCTTCTTGCTTTCACTTTTCATTTTTTTTTCCTCAACCTACTGAAATTAGACTGTTACCCACCACCACTGGGTACCTTCCAAATCAGCAGTTCCATTACCTTTACACTTACTTCGCTTCTCTACTGAGACTTTATTGCTGACTTTCTTAACACTTCTATATCTTCGTGTTCCTTCTTCCTGGCTAACAGTTCCTTCCCGAGGCTATTTTTTTTTTTTTTTTTTCCTGTTTTTTCATATTACTGTTGGCTTTTCCTGGAATAAGTCTTTCCTCTCTCCTCACTTTGTGTACTATCCCAAGTGATTTTTCCATGCCCCTGACTTTTAATGACTGATTCCCATTACATCACTGATTCCCAGGTCCTTTTTTGGAATTTCAAGTCCATGTGTGTTTATGTCTAATTGAGAGCATCCAACACGCATTAAAAGGTGTCAGCTGGATGTTCAGAAAATAGAGCCAAGCAATGAAAACACATAACCTAGAGCTAAATCTGCTTCTCTGAATGAATTTCACAAGCATACTATCCAGTAAAAGAAACGAGATGCTAAAGAGCAAATTCTATACTTTCATTCATATGAAATTTTAAAACATACTATTTGGCGCTGTAGCTTAGAGATTAGCAATGGGATAAAACAACAGAAAGACAACAATAACAAAATGATTAACACAAAGTTCAAGCAAACATGGAAACTAGCAGGGGTTTCTGCTATGTGGCAGTATCCTTTTTCCTCATCTGAACTGTGGATACAGGAATCATCATGTTTTTGTGTTTTTAAAATTGTGTGTGTATATATGAAAGTATGCACTTTGTGTATTTTTAGTATATATACTATGGATGCTGTAGTAAAGTGAGCGAAGTCGCTCAGTCGTGTCCGACTCTCTGTGACCCCATGGACTGTAGCCTAACAGGCTCCTCCGTCCTTGGGATTTTCTAGGCAAGAATACTGGAGTGGGTTGCCATTTCCTTCTCCAGGAGATCTTCCTGACCCAGGGGCTGAACCCGGGTCTCCGGCATTGTAGTCAGATGCTTTACCATCTGAGCCACCAGGGAAGTCATGGTGGTAAAAGTTAAGATAGAAATCCATGGCTGATTCATGTCAATGTATGGCAAAAACCACTACAATATTGTAAAGTAATTAGCCTCCAAGTAACAAAAATAAATGAAAAAAAAAAAGATAAAATAGAGAAATGAGATGAGAAGTTCTATGTGAGCAAAGGCAGGGAAATGCAATTTTGACTAAAGTTCTACAGGTGATGGGGCCTATTAGGTCCTTGAACATCAATGCAGAGTGAAGCATCAAGGATTTTTGTTCAGGTAAAAGATTGGATCAGAATTACACATTAGAAAATATACTGGCCATAACTGAAGTAATCAATTAAAGAGGAATAAGAAGGCAATAAGAAGCTAAATAGGAGACTTTTGCAAAATTGCAAGAAATAGTGAGGACTACATGGTCAGCATCAGGAATAGAAAACTGAAGTAAGAGTTAATAAAGACATAAAAGAAGGCTACATTAAGATTAATTGTTCTGAACAAACAAATACATTTTTTCCAGATAAAAAATACATTTATTACAAATGTCAACGAAGTGGGAATAAAGCTCCCCAAATATTTTTATATCCTTTGATTTAACAAATGAACTAACATTGATAATTATTAATCTGGTTATACAAGGAGACACAATATATTGATAATCTTAGAAACCATTTACTTAGTTTTGTGTGGTTTTTGTGAATTCCTTTATTTTAATGAAAATCCAGAACAGAAAGCAGGAACTTTTTTCTTCCTGGGAGATTTTTTTTTCTCCTGGGACTGAGGAAAAAGGGGATAGGAGTCGTTCAGTGGGTATGGAGTTTCAGTTTTACATTATAAGAACTCTAGAGAACTGTTGAACTACAGTCAATACAACTGTGCGGTGCACTTAAAAAATAATTAAAACGGTAAATTTTATATGTTTTTATCGTGAAATAAAAGCATAACAATTGGTACAGTGTGGGCTTTTTTTAAAAGAAGCTTTCTAGTTTTATTTATTTTCCTTTCTTTCCAGAGAGAGTTATTCCTCTTGAATGAATATGGCTTAAAGTTAGTTCATTCCTCAGAAATAAAGGACCTAGTACAATATCTCACTAGTTAATTGTTTTAAGTTTGTTGATTTGAATTGGTTGAATAGAACTGAAGAAAGTTTAGAATGTCCTGTGTGTAGTTCTGGTTTAATTGTCAATAGTTTCAAAGCAAAGTGTCAGACACAACTTAGCAACTGAACAAGAATTTCAAAGTGGTCTTTTAAGTTTTATTTGCTTTGTTTTTCTGCTCCTATTTTTACTGATGTCTCTGCTAAACACATGCACACACACACACCCCAAAACAAAAACAAATAAGCACTAACAAAATCTTAAAACTGGGGTATGGTTTTTGGTGGTGGGTTAGTTGTTAAGTCATGTCCACTCTTGTGACCACATGGACTGTAGTCTGCCAGGGTCCTCTGTCCATAAGATTTCCCACAGGCAATAACAATGTGAACATAAGTTTAAAAGTGAAGTGAAAGTGTTAGTTGCTCAGACACGTCCAACTCTTTGAGACCCCAAGGACTATAGTCCACCAGGCTCCTCTGTCCATTTGGATTTTCCAGGGAAGAATACTGGAGTGGGTTGCCATTCCCTCCTCCAGGGGATCTTCCCAAACCAGGGATCAAACCTGGGTCTCCTGCATTGCAGGCAGATTGTTTACTGTTTGAACCACCAAAAAAGTGTGTGCACATAGCTTTGGGACAAAAAAAAAAAAAAAAAAAACACAAAAAACCCTGAGATTCACATCTGTGTATACAGATTCAGACTTCTAATGATGAGTAAGCCTTGGTTTGGGGCACTGTTTGCAGAAAATTGCTCAGATAAAGAGCATGTCTCTTTCCAGCTTAATTTTAGATGCTCTTCAAAACTTCAGAGCCAGCTTTAGTAACCTCACAATACGCTCATGAAAATTAATATTATCCTTACAACTTGTACTGGTAAGTTTTTCTTTTTTTTTTAAGTTAGAGCATTCCCCATAAAATGGGCTACACTCTTGGCTATTTTAATGGTATTCTCTTGCAACAGACACTCCTAATATTTATGAATCATTTTTTGACACAAATTGCTTATTTCTACCAACTTTGTGAAATAAATATGGTTGACTCTAGTAAAATAAATAGCTTAGTTAAAGATTTGCAAGTTAAGAGATCATTTTTCGCATCCAAGTCTTGTTACTACAGACACCATTAAAATAGAAATTTTTCTCTTAGAACAAAAATTGTGATAACGAATTTAAGATAATGCTTTAAACATATGCCAGCTAATTAAATTACATTTGCAGTTTGTTTCAAGTACATCTTTTATCATTCTAATGAACAATGTGTTTTAATGGATGCATTAAAATACTATCCTAGATCAAATTCATTTTCCATTTACCCTCAAATTGTACTTTTGGTAGAAATATGAAGATCACAGTTTGGCAAAATATGATCTTGTTTTTTGTACCAAAATTTAAAACCATAACTCTGGAACTTACTGTTCAAAATAATACTTATCTATAAAACATACACTTATTTCAGCATTACTAGTTGCTGTCTTTACTTTCAGCCCATAGCTCCATAAGATCCAATAAATTTTTAAATGTTGGTGATGTTATAAATAAAACAGCACTTCTTTTTGCTTGATCTTCCACTGCATTTGTTAACATTGGGGATACTTGCTTGTTTTTCATTTCTTCCATTTTCTGCACTATTTTTAGTCTTTAATTGTATGCTTCTCAGTCTTCAAATTTATTGGACAAAATATCTTACTACAAAATACAAAGAGGATACTAAACAGTCTTGGCACTTTTAATCTAGAAATCCTAGGAAGTGATTATAGCTTATTACTTGTACATTTATTATTCATAGTCAATTTGCTATTTTATTCTGCCATGTACTTTGAAAATAAGAGCACTCCAACTACACACTTCAGCCATTTGACTCACTGGAAGGATATAGCTATGCCTTGGAGATATAAATTTTACAATGTTACCTACTGGCACTTCAAATCACCGAATAACTTTCAACACTCAAAAATTACTTCCAAAAGAGAGTCAGACTGTGGTTGATTAGTGTTGGTGATCTCAGCATAGTTCCTCTGTGGTCTGTTCTAGCCTGAGTAAGAGACAATGAGAGGAAATACCCGTGCTTGACTTTATGATTGCTCCAAATGTTATTATGCTTTTCAGTGTTTTAAACACATAATACTGATTACTTTCATATAGTGATTTAATCTGATGGGGGTAATGATGGTGTTCAAGTGAAAAAAATACTGGGAATCTTCTATTGATATGGAGTCATCACAGACTCAGTTTAGACAAAGACACAGGAAATAAATGTAAATGCATGAGTTTTTAACACATATTGGATTAAGGATTTTTGACTAAATAATTGCTACCTTTTCCCCAACCTGAGACCATTTCTGGTCTTATAAATAGGAGCTTTGGGGTGAGGTAAGGTTGAAGGACACTCTAGCTCCACTTTACAAGTGAGGACATTTGTTTTTGGAAGTACTATGGAATTGTTTTTTGGATTCCAGATCAATTTACAAAACCTGATCCATGTATTAGCTTCCCTTTTTTTTTTTTTTTAATTCGAAAATTGATTTATTTTGTAGTAATCGGAACTTACTGCCCTTACAATTTTGGGCAATATACCTTAACTTAACTGAGTCTAATTTTCCCTAGTAATATAAGAAATTGAAATATACATAACTTAACAGGATGGTGTGATTATTTTCCCATGTAAAGTATGTGAACAAATGCTTAGGTCAATATCTGCATGCAGTAAGTGCTTAATGACTGTTTCCTTTCCTCCCCTCACTTTTGCATCTAAATCATGGCTGAGAGGCAGCAAGGGCGATTAAAAGGGAAACCCATGAGTTAGTCACTGTTTCAAACTTATTGGATAACAGATTTCAAAGAAGCTAAAATAGAGGAAATAGAACTAGAAAGGTCATAAATTGGTGATCTAGCTATGTCTCAGTTATTGCATAGAAATTTAGTCCTCATATATCTCGAATATTCTTATCTATATAATGATATAATGATAGTTTTATATATGTTTCTACACCTATGATTCCCTTATACATCTTGGCCACAGTCACTTTTGGCTTCATAATTATGAGGAAAGAAGGATAAAAATTTCTCTTTTAAGTTCCTCCTTTTTCTCCCATTACATTGACTAAATTCACTAAGACTAGTGGCTGATAAGGATAGAGTGACAAAAATTAAAGAATCATAGTGGTAAAATAATTTTAGTTGAAGTTTTAAATTATATATTTGTAGCCATGGGGGGATTTAACATTGAACATCAATGAGTTTTCCCATTTACTTTTTTTTGACCTACTCTAATGAGAGCCATTAGCTCATTTTATCACTTATTTCTTTATACTAGAAAGATGTCTTTACTTTCTATGTGACTTAGTGGGAATCATATTTAGAAGTGGGAAATTCTAGATAGAGAACTTATTAATAACGTGTACATTGGCTTGGTTGGTTTGCTGAAAGGTAAAAGAGAAATGCTTGTTCTTTGAATGCTTCATTTACTTTTATAATGGAGCAGCTACATGCTTGCCCTCTAATATCTGACACTGACAGTCTTTCATGAAATAAACTTGTTCTGATAAAAACAAAACAATATAACTAAAATGCAGAAATTAGTACTTCTTGATACAGTTATTTACTGTTCTTATGAGGACTAAAATTACATCAGCTCAGTTCAGTCGCTCAGCTCAGTTGTGTCCGACTCTTCGTGACCCCAAGGACTGTAGCACACCAGGCTTCCCTGTCCATCACCAACTCCTGGAGTTTATTCAAACTCATGTCCATCAAGTCAGTGATGCTCTCCAACCATCTCATCCTCTTTTGTCCCCTTCTTACAGAAACATTAAGCTATAATACCGTTGTAAGTATTTTCATTCAATGTTCTGTGTGAGATAACAATATGTAAAATAGGTACAATTTATTTGTTTCCGGAGAAGCCTTTAAAGAATCTTTTGAAGCCAGGAGTCCCATCTGCACTTCACAGATATGCAGTAATTTATTCCAGGATTGTGTTCACGAAAATAAATGTGAATATCTACTTCACAGTGCATGTTTAACCTTGGAACAAAAGAAATAAAACACTTTGGTTCCTCATGAGCCATAGAATCTGCTAGCTTGAGCAATGCACATTCTGTCAAATAATGAGACTAACTTTTAAACATGTTGCTTACACTTTTGCAACACAGAAAATAAGTCCAGAAATAAGGAGTTCTGTAGCTAAATTTACAGAGCTCTACAGAATGTGAGGAATCTTGTGCTCAGTCATGTCTGATTCTTTTGCAACATCATGGACTGTAGCCTGCAAGACTCTTCTGTCTATGGGATTTTCTAGACCGGAATACTGAAATGGGTTGCCATTTCTTACTCCAGGGGACCTTCCAGACCCAGAGACTGAACCCTCATCTCTTGTGTCTTCTGTATTGGCAGGTGGATTACTTACCACTAGCACCACCTGGGAAGCCTGAAGGAATAAGTATGAGAGAGTGTAAACCTGGCCTACCTTCCTTCTCAAGGAGATTAATTTCTGAAGCCAAGGCTAATTGGGATCAATTACATCATCTTCAGTTCAGTTCAGTTCAGTCACTCAGTCATGTTTGACTCTTTGTGACCCCTGAACCGCAGCACACCAGACATCCCTGTCCATCACCAACTCCTGGAGTCTACCCAAACCCATGTCCACTGAGTCAGTGATGCCATCCAACCATCTTATCCTCTGCCGTCCCCTTCTCCTCCTGCCCTCAATCCTTCCCAGCATCAGGGTCTTTTCAAATGAATTAGAAAAGCCCAAACCACTCACATTAAACAAACAATAGTCAGAGAGAAAGTTGCAAAGGGTTAAGCTATGTGTTTGTCTGGGTAAGGTCATGGAGACGCTGAATCTTTGCCAAGGAATTTGGCTTTGTCTGAAGATTGTGTATGAAAATTTGGCTTTTTCCACCTTCCAGGACTCTCAACATGGTACCCCAGCACTGTGGTGGGTGAATATTCATTTCAAAGTGTTAAATATACAATGAAATGAAAACTGCACCCAAATCAAAGAGTTGTTTATCTATCTGCCTTGAGTTAAGCCACACATGGCCCAGAGCTACTGTGGGTAGTTAAAAGAGCAGGACACGCCACGGGTTATGATAAACCCTGTGGTGATATGGGCAGTGTTATTCCATTACTCAGAAGTTAAAGAAATAAAATAAGAACCTACTCATTTTGCACAGACAGTTTTGGGCAAGCCCCTGGCTAATTCAATTAGCCAGCTAGTATTAAAGGTCATGCATGTAAATGTCTCAAGTTCTGCAATTGGTTGTCTCACATCACACTTAGAGCATTTAGAAGGGTAATGTTGATGGAAGGGAGAATCGTAGACCAAGAAAAACAAACAACAATGAAAAAGTAGTTTTCTTATCTTTCATCTAGAAGACAACGTTCTCCAGGATGACTATAAAGGACCCATTTCCCGGCATCACCCGTTAGATCCAAGAGGGTTTTACCCACCTGGGGAGAACGGCTGGTATTCATCATGCTTGTTTTATCTGCTTCCACCTTAAAGTCTGTAAATAAGTCTTTTCTTTATCACTCCTCTCCCATGTGCTTTTGTGCTCAGTTATGTCTGACTCTCTGTGACCCCAAGGACTGTAGCCTGCCAGGCTCCTCTGTCCATGGGATTTTTTTCAGGCAAGAATACTGGAGTGGGTTTCCAGGGGATCTTCCAGCCCCAGGGATCAAACCTGTGTCTCCTGCCTCTGCTGCATTGGCAGGCGGGTTCTTCACCACTGAGCAATGTGGGGAGCCCCTGGTCTCCCATTCTCCTGTGGAAATGCATGGGCCCTCGTTAAAAGTTTGCCCTTTAAG